>NC_136689.1:120242787-120955287 GCF_903797595.1 Erithacus rubecula
GGAAGGAAGGAAGGATGGAAGGAAGGAAAAGGAAGGAAGGAAGGAAGGAAGGAAGGAAGGAAGGAAGGAAGGAAGGAGGAAGGAAAAGGAAGGAAGGAAGGAAGGAAGGAAGGAAGGAAGAAGGAAGGAGGAAGGAAGGAAGGAAGGAAGGAAGGAAGGAAGGAAGGAAGGAAGGAAGGAAGGAAGGAAGGAAGGAAGGAAGGAAGGAAGGAAGGAAGGAAGGAAGGAAGGAAGGAAGGAAGGAAGGAAGGAAGGAAGGAAGGAAGGAAGGAAGGATTACACAATGATTGTTCAGCATAAGACAGATTCTTCGAGAAGGGAAGAATTCACCTTCCCAGTGGATAAAGAAGATAAAGACAGGGCAGAAAAGTTTCAGATGCATATGCAAAAATAAAGTTGGGTTTTTTTCAAGGCAAGACTTGGAAAATAGTAAAGGTGCAGAAGAACTTGTCTGTGGTGAAGAAAACCTGCCACAGGACTCATGGCCAGGTTCATCTTTGAACTGATATGGCCACAAAACTGAGAAGGTGTCTGGGGAGTCTCTCAGTCATTGGAGCAGCAGAGACAAAGATCTTTACTGACAAAGATTTTTTAGCCAAGATCCCTTGCTGGGGACAGGCTGAGATTGTTACACTGACTCTGCCAGCTGAAGACTTTTTTAGAATTTTGCTAGATATGGGGCCAGGACAACCCACTAGAATATAAAAGGACACTATTTGACAGAGGTTATAAAGAGAACAAGAGATCAGACAGTAAAGAAAGAATAACAATTAAAAATGCAGCAACATGCATGTGCAAAACAGATGACTGAAAACAAATGAAGGACCTTGGAAAAGAGTGGAAGAAAGGCAGAAACAATTTTGTGAAGATAAAAAACATCATTGTTAGCAATGTAAGTATTACTATCATCATTAACCAAAACTAAAAGGCAAAACCAAACTTGCAAAGATGGATTTGATTTGAAAAATTAGGCACCAGTGTGAAGCCTGGACTTTCTCCAGCCCCATTCAACAGCCAAAGGTGTGAGCAAGATGAAAAACAGGAACCAGTCAATGTTAAGAAGTGTCACAGATGACAGAATGTGAAACAAGAAGACTGAAGAATCACAGCAGTAAGACACATAAAGTCTATAACCAGCTACTCTGCCTACCCAAGGTCACCATGCTATTTGCAGGAAATTCTAGGGCAAGCATGTTGAGGGAGAATTTAATACAGAAACTCTTCTAGTGTGTAGTATCATTTAAAAGGAGTTGAACCAGAAAAGGTCTGATTCAATGGCCAAAACTCATATCACACTGCTTGTGACCCCACAGGCCACACATCCCCAGTGGAGACCAGATGCTGGATGCCACAGATAAAAAAATTGTTTGGCAGCTTTGCTGATGACATTTTGCAAGAGCCCACAGAAAAAAGAAAAAAAAAAAAAAAAAAAAAAAAAAAAAAGAAAAAAAAAAAAAAAGAAAAAAAAAAAAGAAAGAAAGAAAGAAAAAAATTTAAAAAACAGGGAGGGGAAGATTTCACAGCAGTTAAAGCCTATTAGTTGTGAGAGATCTTGTCTACCCTTGCTGATGCCAGGGCAGAAGATTTCAAGTCCACCAGTGTTTGCTGACATAGCCTGCAGGCCCATTATACCTCTATTCTCCCTGCTGTTCTACATGGATCCAGAGAGGAAAACGACCTGTTCCTTTATGGAACTCTGCTGGTATCTCATAAGGATTTAAATGTGACATCCATGACAGGAAGAGCATGTGTCAGCAATGACACCTGACCTCTGAAGGCAAGTCATATGGGCTTGCCAGTGATGTGAATATTGAAGACATCAGATGCAGGTTGTGAGATTTTTGTCTGTGCTAATTCCCAGCTTTGGTGTTGGGTCATAACCTGATAGAAGTGCAATTTCACTGTCCTGAAAATTTGATAGTGTTAACAGCACGTTCAGAACGTACAGGCAAATCATGTAATTCCATCATCTAACATTGGAGAAGGCTACTAGGAGCCCCTTCCCAGCTCAGGAGCAGGTTGTTGCTGCTGCCTGGAGGGTTGGCAAGTCAGAGGTGGGTACTACAGTAAAATATCAGTCACTTTTTAAAGACATGGAGCTGGAAACTTGCTGTAAAACTATGTAAACAGCAGCACATGTGCCTTGTCCCATGATCCAGGCTGGGACATTGAGTGATAACATCACAGTAACTTTGTGAGTCCACATGCTGAGTGATGAAGGTGGTTCAATTCAGTGGGATCTGAATATCTCCATCTCAGTGCAGCTGAGATATTGCCCATTGTCTCTGCCTGTTTTCAGTAACATGAATATCTACCCATATTTCATGCCACTGAATGTATAATTGAAACAGGACACTCAAACTTGCAGTTTTATTCTTCCTGAACAAAACAGTAGGACCATAGCAAGGAATTTTTATTATCATCAACAACAATGCCCAAGGACATGTATAGTTGGAGGGGAAGAGGAGCAGGGACTGATTAAGGGGTCTGCAGTCCTCTTCTCCCCATGAGCATTGCCTGGTTTACATGCTCTCCAGGCCATGCAATACTAGAATGTTCTGTGCCTGTGCTTCCAGCTCCAAAACCAGCTGTGCTTAGCTGCAGTTCAAGGTATTCAGCCTGCATCTGTCTCTGTTGGGTTGCACACACCAGCCAAAAGCCTCCTGGTATTAAGTGCAAAACCACCTCTGCTGATAATGAAGGAACAAGAGTAGGAAACTTTTAATGTTTTTATTGCCTGTTTAACTTCACAATATGACTTTTTTGTTTCTTTTTTAAGATGAGGGTAAAGGCCAAATTGATATTAGATTTGCAGGAACATTCAGCAATGACTCTTCCAGAAGTCTGAGGCAATATTTGCACTGTATAAAATCCTACTATTACTGAGGAACCCTTGTAGATTATTTGTGAAAAATAGAATTTTTATTAGATTTTAAGTAGCAGTCATGGGTTACTGTAGCTCATTGTAGGTAACTGTCTTGAAAACATTGCACAAACATAAATTAACTAATTCACTTGAAAGAGTAAAAAAATTTGCAAGCAAATCTGTAAATTGAGAAACATAACCAAATAAGGCTATTGGTGATGTTTTGGCCAAGAATTTCAGGAAAAAAAATAGAAGACATGTTTCTGTAACAGCCCTTTTAGCAATATGGTAACTCTCAATAATATTCACTGATTTATTCAGACACACTTCTAGAAATATTAGAAAATCTTACTTTTTTTAATCACAAATCCTTCAGTCAACTTGCTATCATATCACAGCTTAATTTTTGCTTTAACCTTTTACTTGCAAAATTAACAGTTGCTCACAAATGAGGCTTAATATATTCAAGATTCAAATAGTTCATACCAACAGAGCTAATCCTGCATTTTTGTTTTCCCACATGAACATTTGTTTGCGTCTTCTATGTCTGTTGTAGATTTAAAATATTGGCTTTGATACAAAACATGTATTATTTATAGAAGAGTGGACAAGAGGCAAGTTGCTAGTATACTTCCTGAGCTATAAATGTTATGGAAATGCTACTAAAATGCCCTATTTCACACTCAGATCAGCTTCAAAAGCATTTAATACCTGAGAAAATTTAAGTGATGGGTTTATGCAAAACTTGTCGAGGAAGACATCAAGCTAAATTCATACTTCCTTCAGGAAACTGGGAAGTGTCATTATTCCTTTTCATCCTGTTGCATGATCCCAAAGACAGTTGATATTCCTGCATTTCTTTCATGAAAAAAGCACTTAGTAACCATCAAGGATAAGACTTCAGCAAAAGGAGAGACACAATTTTGTTAAAGTGGAGGAGGCCACAAAGATGATCAGAGGACTAGGGCATCTCTCCTATGCAGAAAGACTGAAAGAGCTGGGGTTGTTCAGTCTGGAAAAGTGAAGTTCTGAGGACAACTTGATGTGGCCTTTCAGTACTTAGAAGTGGTTTATTTTAAAAAAATTGGCGAGTTATTTTTTAGCAGTGTCTATGAGTGACAGGACAAGAGGCAACATTTTTAAACTGAAAGAGGTCTAGGTTGGACACCATTAAACACTTTATGATGAGCACTGTGAGACACTTGAAGGGGTTGCCCAGAGAGGTTGTGAATTCCCTGTGTCTGGAAGTGTTCAAGGTCAGGCTGGATGGGCCTTTGAGCAACCTGGTCTAGTGGAAGATGTCCCTGACCATGGCAACGGGGTTGGAACTGGACAATCTTTAAGGTCCTTTCAGCCCAAACTGTTTTGTGATTCCCTGAATCACAGGCATAAATTCTGCTGCAGATTTATATATTGTTATACTAGTCAAACAAATTGTTTGTATTTTTCACCAGTTGTTATTCTTCCATACTCAAATATATCAACAGCTGTATTGAACTTTTTACAGGTTCTATTTCAAGGTACCTCCTGGAGAAGCACAGGACACAAATTCCAAAGCTTTTGATTAGGAAATATCTGGGTAGAAAATTGAAACAAGGCTAAAAATCTTTGCTTCCAGTGTTAAACTTCCATTTTCCATTCCATCTAGCCCCATAGTTAGAGTTTGTTTGTTGTTTCAGATTAAGTTGTCTCATTATTTCCCACTGTCAGACAAGCAACAAACTGGTGAAACTACATTTTACATAATGCACCAGTCAGAGGGAAAACCCTGTGCTGAGGTAAGAGATGTCATTTCTGTCATAATAGAGATATCATGACAAAGTAAAAATTGCCTAGAAAATTTCAAATTTTTTTCTCAGAAAGTACAGTTTCCAATGCAGAATGGAAGTTTCTAGCCAGCCCTAATCACTTCAAAAACCTAGCCTGCTTTCTTATCATAATCAGAAAAGCACTGGATGAAGTAGGAAGTTAGTCTCTTCCCATTCCTACATGCATCTGGAAAACAGACCCTGGCTGAATGACTTGTATATAAACAAGGTGGGAGAGTGCAACCTGTGTTTTCTAGCACTTTCCCTTGTTCAAAGGACACAGGAGCAGAGAAATTCTTGATTCCAGCCTCATCCCATCTCATGCAGCAACTAGGGGAGTTAGCCAGGCATCAAAGATGAAACAAATGTCACCCTTGGGTAATAGACAGTACTGTACCTCCAGGAAGGCTGGAATTCACTATCCTGTGTATTAACTCAACTTACAATTCAGAATACTTTTTTGAACCAATTTTGGAAGCAAGCAGTGTAAAGGTTGATCTATACTTAGAGCTGTGCCAACAAAGCAATCCAGCTGCACACTTAGCCACGAAAGCCTCCTGAAGTGAATTCAAGAAATTAGGTTATTTTACAGCCAGACACAGCTAGAGTCAATGATTTATAGTAATTTACTCATGGTTCTACAGTCAGAATGCCACTGTGGAAGGAAGAAAACAATAGAAAAAATCCAAAACAAGTAGTATCCAATTTAAAAAAATGAATATATAATGCCTGTTGACCTGAAATGAACATGTAATTCATACTAGTACTGTTTTTTAATTGAGTAGAAGAAGTAATGGATTCAGTTTTCTAGCACATGCTAGTCTATTCATGTTCTCACTCCATTGCAGCAACACCCAATTGCTTTCCAGTAGTGCATTAAGCAACTCCTCCTTTGTTCTCTCTTCCTCTGCCTCAGGGGAGACGTTTGTAGGAGGATTTGCTTTGATAATTTGGGTGCTTCTCTTTAATGTATATGTTGCAATGTATTTATGTCATAAAGGCAGGTTAAAGAACCTTGTTTACATTTGGATGATGATGTTTGCGATTGTCTTAGCACCTGAGGGAATTAATTCCATAGTCCTGGGCCAGGCTTTAAAAGTTTTTAACCACCTGCATTAAGGAGATACTTTAAGGCCAAGGGGTAAATTTTCTTTTCTTAATTTTGGTCATGTTTTTTCATCTTGAGTTTTAGTCCATCTTCTAGATGACTGGTTTTGAAGCAAGGTGTGTGAACTCAAGGGATATAAAAGATAATCCACTGAGGTGCACCAAGAAAATACATTCTTTACCATTAATAAATAAATTAATGAATTTTATCTTTACCTCATCCTTTAGTTTTCATTTTGTCTGTTTTCTAATGTACATAATATATCGTGATGACATTAGATATATATAATTTGTAAAAAAAACCCAAACAAATATAAGGGCAATGCATGCTCAAAGTTTTTTTTTAGTGATAGGGGTACACTACTAAAACATTTTGAGACCACCATTCTAGAGAGCAGCCCCCTAATGATAGTGCAGCCTAATAACATTGAGATCCCAAATTTTGATCAGTATTAGTAAGCCAATGCAAAACCCCACTAATATAAACCTCAAGAATGCTTTACAAACTGCTTCTGTTGTGGAGAGTTGCTACAACCTTCCTATACCACATGGATTTCCCTGGTGCCAAGAATCCCCAGCAGAAATAGCATGTAGTTGTGCTCTAACCAAGAGGTGTAAGAAATATGAGAATGGAGCACAACAGATCTGCCAACACAGGAGTCTCCTGGCCAGGAATTATTAAATATCGCAGGTCTCATGAGCTGCTTTTAGGGTACCAGCACAAAACCCAGAATTGCTCCCCAGCTGTAGACTGAACTGACTGTAGGTTTGTGCATTTGCACCAAGGAGACTGCAGTGGACATGTAAATTCTTCAAAAGTAATTTATCTAAGAACCACTTCTGCCTTCCAGAGACTTCTGGTTCAAGAGCTGATACCTTTATGTTGTGTCCTTGAAAACACAATGGAACTGTTGATATGAGTGTTGATGTGGTTGGGTGACCTGCACTGAATGCTTTAGCATTAGCACCTGGTTTTGAAAATGTAGCCTACCTAGATTAAATCAAGATTACAAAGGTGTTAACTGTAGTTTTGAAAATACACACACACACAGATGTGTCTGCAAGACTTTTCTTGAAGTAGCCACTTTGATTTAATCTTAATGGTACTATACCTTAACCAATTCTCTGGCATACTAAAACAATTAAATATTTTCCAGTTTACTCACACCTTCCTTATACTGAGGTAAGGCAGAAGTTTTCACGACTAAAGCAGGTTTTCACAAGGCATCAGAATTCACACTTTAGCAGTATTATGAAAATGGGGGATATGGGGAGGGAGGAGTTCCTAGTGAAAACAAGAGAGGCCTTTTTGAAACGCCCATTTAGCAACAATGTTCCCCACAGGCCATTAAAATGTAGTAGATTAGGACAACTGCTTGTCCATACCACAAAGAGGAGGGAGGGGAGGAAAAAAAAGGATGTTGAACAAGAACACTTCAGGGTGGCACCCGAGGCGCTGGTGTTTCTGAGATACACTCTAGGTCCATGCCATGGTGAAGAGAATATTTCAGCAACATTTTCCCAGGCCTTAAAGGGAGTATCCTAGATATCTATGGGTATTCCTACTAGGATTCTGATTCAGATAGGGGAATGCATCAGGTGTAAGGTCATCAACACTGAATGTGGGAACCCCTTGTAGCACTGTATGTGGAGAGAAATGTTCTAGCACAGTGGCACAGCTGAGGGTTCGATAGTTGGGCTTTGGGAGGATTGCACGAGGGCAGTGCAAAGGCAGTCAGCATTGCTGTGGAGTCTTTCCCTTGCTTGCACTAGCTTGCTTTGGGAAAAACAAAGCAAAACAAAACAAACAAAACAAAAAGAGCATTAACTCGGAATAGCTGTGAAGTTGGCAGCGGAATTTTCTACAGACAAAATGGAGCGTCAGGGTCTTGAGCCCATTCCCATCTTCCTGAAAGTTTGGCTGTCTGGGCTCAGGGCCAGCTCAGAGACACTGCAGGTGGTGACCTTGAGGAAAACTCTTACTAAAGCAAAGCAAGGTGACATCAACCAGGGCTGCTGTTCCATCTCCTGGAACCTACATAAAGTTGATTCTCTTCTCTTTCCTCTTCCCTTTGGATCCGGCCTGTGTTACACTGCAGTTGCATTGCAGTCATGCCTATGGATTGCCTGCTAGACTGACAGAAGAAAATACTTTCACAACTTTGTCTGGCATTGGCAACAGCAGAAATTGCAACAGCTATAATGTTCGGCAGTAACAACATTTGAGAGTGCTAGCCCTCTTCCTGACTGACCTGGCATTAGCATTTTTGCTGGCAGATTTCACTCAGTTTTAAGAATTTTGATTTAAATTTGATTTTCTGAGTGATTAAAGCTATCCTATATACAATCTTGTAAGGAAAAAATTTAATTCCCTTCAGTAAATACAGTTATAATTATGCTGCTGTATACAATTGCTGGATTAGCAAAGTGTGCCAACAATTAATTGGCTTGTGTAGTTTATTTATCTCCTCCCAAGAAAGGAATCCACAAACGTTGTTCTATTAGAAGGACATTTTAATAAGCAGAATTTTCAAATTCACTCCTGTTCAACACTGTATGGACTAACTCCACCCAGCTGAAATCCTGCAGCCTTTGACAACTGCTAATAACTGCTCAGTAATTGATATGAGGCAGGCTGAGAGGAGATATATGCCTTCTGTGAACTTGGGTAACTTAGGATGGAGAGTACCATTGTCCCACTAACAGATTTAGAACAGGAAAAATGCTTAAGATTATCCAGAAAAACAAGAATTGGATAGTTGAATAAAAATGCATTGCATTACCCAAAGTCAGCCGTCTGAGTGTCAGGAGGAAGCTGTAACCTGACTGAAGGGGCACTGATCAAATCACAGGAAAAATGCAATTGTTTAAGTGTCCAGTAGGACTTAATTCTTTTCCTGATTAGATAGTATCTTTGACAACTCATTCACTACCTGATAAAACACATCCATCCAAGCTGCAGACTGAAAAATATAGGACTATTATAGAGGCCACCAAAGAAACAAAAGATATGAAAGAACAAAAATGTACTATTTTACCAGTCAAGCAAAGGTTGAAAACCAGATGCTTTCAGAACTGACCATCTTCAGAAGAGACACCTAATCCAGACAGACAAAAGGATCAGAAATCTATGAATAAGAAAGAATAACAAATCTTGGGTACAAACTTGTTAAATGACTTTAAAAGCTGTTGAAGCTAACTTGCATTTCTGACCACTAAACTGGCCAGAGCTTTAGCCAGAGGAATAATAATAAAAAAAAATCAATCCCTTCATCATCTGAGCAGTTAGTCATAACGAGTGAGCAAATTTCAGCCTCCTGTACACTTAGATCAGGTCCCTCAGTTCTGATTCAGAAAAAAATATTAATTTTTTAGCAAAATCCTATGTTATTTTTCCATGGAAGCACATAAAAATACACCTATCTGGAGATAAACATATGTTCAAGTACTTCACTGGAAAAAAAGTCAATTAGGCGGCAGGTGACTTACTGAAACAAATAACAAGGCTGTCCTTGTGTAAAATAAAATCTGGAAAAAGAAAAGAAACAACAAAAAACAGTTATGTGTAGCTACAACACTAAGATCAGACTAAGCAGAATTTTCCAAATGAAGAGATAGTTAGTAGTCATAACAACAACAGTGGTAGGTAAAGCACAATCTCTTCATAAGGATGTTTAGGAACTCCAACATGAAAATATGAGAAAATGGAATCTAAAGAGATTTGGAAAAGACAGTGTGGGGGGGAAATTCATGAAAGAAAGGAAACCACTATGCATCCCATGGGCCTTTCAGGCAAGCTGGTGATGCAGCAAGAGGAGAAGGCTCTGCAACAGGAAGGGCATATCTGCAAAGAGGGTGGCAAGGACAGCTCTTCACAGCCAGGCAGACAAAACTCCTCTCAGAGGCTTGTGGACAGCTGGAGACCTGTAGGTAACAGGAGTAACAGGAAGTCACTCACATGACCATGAGAAAATGCACAAACTGGGAATGAAGTCTGGAGCCCCCTCACTGGATGTGAAGTTCTGCCAGTAGTGTAAAATCAGTGTGGCACAGCCCCAGAACAGATTGTCCTTCGGCCGAGAGGCAGCACTGCCACCCTGCATCCAGGTGCTGCCTGTGCATCCCACACCTTTGACAGGAATAGCTCAAGTTCAGGGTAAGGAAACGATGAATTTAATTTTGCAAGACTAACTGTTGATATTCACCCATTAGACCTTCTGGCATAGTTTATTCAATAATGTGACTTTAACACCTCTGGATACTTTCAAATTATTTCGTAGTGCCGGAGCAGTATAAAAATACTTAGTATGAAAGAGATCTAGGCCAGGAATGTGTAACAGGAAAGGCACAGACCTGTTTGGAAGAGCTACAATACCCATGGCTCAGACAGGAGTAAGGCATGTGCTGGCACTCAGCTCCCAGACAGGTGTGCCGGCTGCTCAGTGACATTATCATTCTTCCAGTTGTTCCTCACCACTCCTCTGCCGAGTTTCCACCCCCGCAACTCTGTTGGCAGAAGGAATTAAGTGAGCATTCCCTCGTGTGCTCCCAACAAGTCAGATGGATTAGTCAACAAAGAGGGTTTAAACTAACCTGCTCGCTTTGCCTGAAGCAAATGAAAGTGCTCCTAAACAAACCTTTTTACCAGCAGAGCTACGGCAGCAGTAACAGCAGCATGGGAGAGGGACCATGGAGGTACAAAGTGGCAAAACCTTCAAGTGGCACAATTATATCTGGTACACACTGTTGTTCAGAGATTTGTAAGTAAGCACAAGTTGTAGCATCTTACGCACACAACACCTGTCCATGTGTATATTTTATTCTTCAGGAAATACAAAGTTAATGCAATTACACTGAAAATTCTTCCACCATGGGATAAATTAAGTCACATTATCTCATATTTGTTGTGTACTAAGAGTATGCAAGGGAACAGGTATCAGACAATGGATGGTTAGCTTTCATTCATAATACCTTCCTAACCTAAGGTCACAGCTTGTGATTGTGCAAAATTAGGTAATTGACCTGAAAGGAGTGTGATTTACTTTTCCAAATAACACAAGGTAATTCCAAGAGGGATTATTGCACTAGCTCAGTTTGAGTTCAATTTGTCTCAGAAACAGCTGCCAATTTAGTCCAAACATTCTGCTGACACAACCAATGTGTCTGTAGTAATAGGAATTACACTTACAAGTCTTCTACAATTGTAATTTGGAAACAAGGATTGTGAAATTACCAGATATGTCCGTGCCAGGTTGGGCAGCAATAAAATTCCATCACAAAACAAGTTTTCCCAAGGCATTCAGTGCTCCCTAGACAGCTGAACATGTGCCACCAAAACCTACTTTGGTATGTGTACTGCAGTGACACCTGACCACACAGCACAGGCAGAACCGCAGACTAAGGATGGCATCAAGGTTTCTCAGTTCTTCCTCATTAGCTTCCTTGTATTTTCTTCCTGGTACTTGTGCTGTGGAGTAGCAGAGTTCAAACTACAAAGTGACAGCTTATACTATTTATTTTCTGCTATGATCTACTTTTTCACTGCTCGGGTATCAGGAAAAATGTGCATTTGTTCCTCCCCTGGTAATAAGGCTCCAATTCCAATACATTTACTTTACTGTGTGATCCCCACAACAGAGAAATGTTTTTGCTTGAGAGACAAGAGTTCCTTCTATCAGTCAACTTCCAGCTTCTAAAATCCCTCAATATGCAGGAGTATTTGAACAGAAACTTTCACACACCCAGGAATATAGATTTCATAATACAAAAATCACGTTAGTGAGCCTTGAAAGATCTTTAAAAGAAGTCTTGTATTCTCCTTACTGAACACCAAATGTAGAGATGTACTCTAGGGATAGGACAATATTTTGGGTTGTAATGCAGGATGTAACCAAAAGTATGTATTCTATCACCATTAAAACCATGTGGGACAGTAATCTATATCTCCGAAGGGGGTTATCTTCTGCTAATGGGCCATCTATTAAAACCAGGTGGGGCAATGATCTCTATCTTTTCCATGACCCACCCTCCCTCCAGGGAGGTATCTTCTACTAATGAGCCATTGAGTTCCACTGCATGAGTGATAAAATTACATCATCCAAATATGAGATGCTCCACCCAGAGGGAGGATCCAAGCAATTCCTACTTAGATAAAAGCTGAGATTTGGAACATCAGGGCTGCTTTTTACCACTGGATTCCAGAGGAAAACCAGATCCTTCTACATGATCACTGGACCTTCAGAAGAACACTGCACCCTTCTACAGGATCACTGCTTCAAAAAACCACATCTGTCACTGCAGGAAGACTGCAGCCACTATTTAATCACACTGCTACCAGCACCCTTACTGATAGAGCGTCAGGTCATATTCTGACTCTGTCAGTTTGTGGTTTTTTATTAGTGCATTTTTATTTTAATTTTCCTAGTAAAGATTTGTTATTCTTATTCCCATATCTTTGCCTAAGAGCTTCTTAATTTCAAAATCATAATAATTTGGAAGGAGGGGGTTTAAATTTTCTACTTCAAGAGAGGCTCCCACCTTTTTTAGCAGACATTGGTCTTTCAAACCAAGACAGACAACAATCCATCAGTTTCAGAAGCTATCTTGAAAGAGTCAGCCTCACCATGAAAGAGTTTCTTAGGTTACATCAGGAATTGGACACAAGGATAATTGGACACAATAAGGACACAAATAATACCAGTTACTACATGTTATTAGTATCAGTGTATTTTTGTTGAAAAAGCTTATGATTGGTACACAGTGAAATGGCATGATGTTTCTCATGGCATGATCTATTTCTCTCTCATTTCTGTAAGAGTTAGATCAGACTTTAAATACTGTCCTCAGCTGCAACAAAAGGAGATACTGGATGTGTGTAACAAAGTCACTGGCCATGGTGGGGGGCTTGGAATTATGTGATACTTAATGTCCCTTTCAACAAAACCATTCTATGAATAACACACAGGCATCAATCATGCAAGTATGAGAATTTAATCCTCAGAGTCTTGCACAACAGGTTTTATCATCTAAAAGCAGAATATCCTACGCTTTTGTGTAGGAGCTTACAATTTGTTCACTGAAAACCTAATTCAGCAGTATGTACAAATACGCATTTAAAAGTTTTGATAGAGTGAGCTTTAAGTAGTATTAAATGTGAAATACACGATGAAATACAAGTGAATTATGAAATACTCTGCAAAGGAGTGTGGATGTTTACAAAACCATTCTACCCAGATATATATACAGCTGGAGTGATGAGCAGGATGTATGTGCTGCTCACTCCCTTTTCACAGCATTACGACCATTTATTTTTAAATATTGGAGAAAACAAAAATAAGTAACAAGTAATATTTTCCTGGACAGTGTCCTCTGCACGAAGTACTACCAGTGACAGTTGCATAGTTTTATTTGGATTTTTCTAGATTTAGAGTAAAATTGCACACTGCAATAGTGTATGTAGCACTGAGGTATCAGTTATTAATTCTGTTGTCTTGCATGAGGCACTGTCTTCTCATTTGCCAGAAGGTGACTCAGTTTATGTTTCTTCCCAACTGAACAATGAAAGCTTTCTACATCTTTCTTTAACACAGGAGAACGAAGCAGAAAAAATCCCAAAGGAATATCAGACATAAGATAAGGAAGCTCCATGTTGTGTCCGGACAACTGGATTTCAGAATGAGTAAAACTGCATTTTCCACCTACAGCAGTAGGAAAGTTAACTTCTAAAGATTCCTTAACTACACTGTCCCATCGAAGAGTGTAAAAGCAAAGATATCCTGGCTGTTGTCCAAATGAATTAACTTTGGCAATAAACACTATTGACTCTCCAGAGACCGTGGGTGAAAAAGGTATGTTAAAAATTACCAGCAGGTGTACATCAATGGTTATATTTTTAATTATCAGCCTTAGTAGCATGTGGGTTTGTCAGGGAAACTGAAAAATTGGAGAATAAACTGCAATGTTGTTACAAAGTAACACATTTTTGCTACAGCCTCTCAAGATACTTTTGGAAATATTTTGTCTTACTGTGAACACAATAGAAAAGTGCATTTGCAACAAAGCAGTCTGAAATGAAATTTTCTGCTGTGAAGATTAAGTGGTTTGCAGGTTTTTGCAAATTACTCAGCAACAAAAAGCATCGTGCAAAAGTTAAGATTACCTAGGGAGCCCTGTGTCTGTGAAGACACTCAGTGAAATGCAACCAATAACTAGACCAATGCATTTTGAATCCAGCATGGCAGAGCCATTGTAGAACAATTAAATTAGCAACGATGATTCAGTGATGTTCTCTTTTCTGAGAGCACTCCTCGCAGTGAGCTGACAACAAAGGCATGATGAGACCTTTTGGGAGGAGCTATTGCAACAACGAAACACCCGGGGAGAGTGTCAGGGTGTCTCAGAGAAACTTACTGTAAGGTTGGCCTTACTTTGAACTGAGTGAACTCCAGAGGCTTCCTCCAATCTAAATCATTTTATGATTCTTTATCGATTTGCTACCTCTCGAGATTACCTGTTGCAATCAAGTAACACCTATTTGCACTTCAGAACAGAAGCCCTACAGCTCGTTATCCTATCATTCCTCCTGCGTGTTTGGCAGCTCGTTCCTGGATGCCCACGGAATAGGTTTTTAACAGACCAGTCCAGGATGCACTTAATGTTCCCGGAGATCACAAGCAGCCTGCTCTGTAAATGTGAATCCCAGCAGGAATTCTTCCTGAAAAATTTCTGTATACACTCACTGCCATCTGCACTGATTTAAACATATAGTGATAAAGAATCCGCACCACTAAATACTTATTTAAAACCAATATAAAATCTGTAAGAAATTCTAATGTATGTAAGGGTTGAGTTAGCTGACAAATGCTGACAGGTGAGAATCAAGTACCACAAGAATGCAAAATTATGCATACCTCACAAACCCTAAAACTTTATGAAGTACAGGTATGTTTTGTGTTGCATGGAGGCTGTATCATGGGAACTCTTCACTTCAATGACCCAGACCTGAATCATTACCTCCACCCTGTGCCCCAGCGAGGCACGGCAAATTTAAAAATTCATTTGCTCCCATCATTGATCCATCTCTTTGCTTAGATTTAGACCATTTTTGGTCCTCTCCTGGAAATCTGATACTGCCTTTTATAGTTTCTGTTTTTCCACTGTCTGACTCTCATCTCCTGCCCCACGAGAATTTCAGAATGATTTTCCCAGTATATAAATTAATTTTCTACCAAATATCTCGTTCTCCCAAGCAATTATGTGGAAGGAGGAAATCATTTTGGTTTATAGAATTTTTATAGCAAAGTCTTCTCAAAAGCTTAAGGCCAGCTGTCCCAGATCCCTGCCTGTTTCCAGGCCAAGACACAGGGGGTTGTGTTTTTACTGCTGAATATATGTATGAGCATTACATGACACCGACAACACCTCACTTCTTCAACTGGAAGGCTCCATCATCCTCACTCCCTAAGATACTTTGTTTTCTGACTAAATGTTCCGTACAGCACTGTCACCAAGGCCTTTTCTGTTTCTTACTCTGTTGAACAGACTGGGGGTGCCAAAGGGGGGGCAGGTGACACCACTAAACCAAGGACAGCAGTACTCCATGCTGTATAATATCGTGCTCCCAGGCAAACAGGGAAATTAACCATCTTCTTCTTGGGAACTGGCGTACCACAGTGGGCGTGGGGGAGAAGTGAGTTGGTCTAGTGAACAGGTTGCCGAGGGGGATCGTGGAGTCTCCCTGTTATTCAGGAACTAGACGCAGCCCTGAGCCATGCGCTCTAGGCTGGCCCTGCCTGAGGAGGGATTTTGGCCCAAAGGACCCACCGTGGTGCATCCCAACTTGTCCCATTCCTGGACTCCGTGCAGCGCGCCGGGATCCCGGCACAGCCCCGGCTCCGGGTCCCGCCGCGCCTCGCGCCTCGCCGGGCGCAGGGGCCCGCCCCGCC
Organism: Erithacus rubecula; assembly: GCF_903797595.1. Lineage (NCBI taxonomy): Eukaryota > Metazoa > Chordata > Aves > Passeriformes > Muscicapidae > Erithacus > Erithacus rubecula. Next base: position 120,258,513 of record NC_136689.1, read on the forward strand.
GGCACGTGCGGGAGGCGCTCGCGCCGCCCCGCGCGCCGATAACGGTACCGCCGCTCCGGGGCCGCGGGGAGGCTCGGCCGCTGCTCCGCGGCACCCGCGGCGCCCCTTCCCTCCGCGCTTCCGCCAGCGGAGCGGCCGGGCCGCGGCCCCTCGGCGCGGGCAGATGCGGGGAAGGAAAGGACGGACGAAGGGGGTCGACCCCGTCCCCCCCCTTCACGCCCCACACTGGGCGGGGCGGGGCGGGGCGGGGCGGGCGGTGCGTGACGCGGCGCGGCCGCAGCGCGCACCCGCCCCCCGCCGCCCCCCCCTCCCTCCCTCCCTCCTGCCCGCCCCCCGCTCGCGCCCCCCCTCCCCTCCCCTCCCCTGCGGCGGCGGCGGCGGGCGGCGGCCGCGGTGCATTGTGGGCAGCCCGTTGTTCATTTGCCACCCGACCCGATCCGGGGCCTGTCGGGACGGAAGCGCCGCCGCCGCCGAGCGGGATCCATTGTGGGCAGCCCCGCGCCCGCCGCGATCCAGGCCGGACCCGGGGCAGCGGGGAGCGAGCGGCCGGACTTCGTTTCTCTCGGCCGCCGCCCCCGCACGGCAGCCGGGCGCCTCCTTCCTCCGCCCCGTTCCCGCGGCGGACGGAGCGCTCGGCCGGGCGGGGGGCGCGGGGCGCGCCCGCCATGTTCGCGGAGATAAACCGGCGGACGCTCGCGTTCCGCGGCGGCGGCCTCGTCACCCCTGCGGCGGCCGCCTCGGCGGCGGGGGCCGAGGCCTGGGAGCGGCAGGACCCCGAGGCGCTGAACGGGCGCGGGGCGGACGAGGAGGCGGAGCTGGAGGGGCTGGAGGCCGAGGAGCTGGAGGCCACCGCCGCCGAGGAGAAGGAGCTGCTGCTGCCCCAGGACGCGGCGTCGCCCCCCGCCGCCTCCGGCCCCATGTTCGCCGAGAGGAACCGCCGGACTCTGGCCTTCCGCGGCGGCGGGGGGCTCCTGGCCGCCCACCCCGCCGCCAACAATGGCTGCGAGGCCGCGGCCTGGCCGCGGAAGCACTTCAATGGGCGGGGGGCGGACGAGGAGATGGAGCTGGAGGGCGCGGAGGGACTGGAGACGGAGGGGCTGCTGGAGGGCAAGGAGCTGGTCCAGGACGGGGGCTCGCTGAGTGACAGCAGCGACGACGAGGAGGACGGCGAAGGGGGCAGCCTGGGCGACGGCAGCGGCGCCGAGGGCGGCAGCTGCAGCAGCAGCCGGCGGTCGGGGGGCGACGGCGGGGACGAGGCGGAGGGCAGCGGCGAGGGGGAGAGCATCCGGCACTTCCCGCTGGCCAGGCCCAAGTCCCTGCTGCAGAAGCTGCACATCTCCTTCCAGGGCTCCTGGCTCAAGGAGTTCCCGTGGCTCTACTACTGCCAGGAGACCGGCCTCATGTCCTGCGCCTGGTGCACCGCGGCCGCCGCCGCCGCTGCGCCCCCCGAGCTGATCATGTCCGGCGCGCCCCTGCCTGGGGGGCACGACGAGCTCTGCAAGGGCACCCGCAACTACAAGCGCACCCTGCTGCTGCGGCACCACCTCTCCGCCGAGCATCGCCTCAACGAGCCCGGCAGCGCCGAGCAGGTACGGCTCGGCACGGGACGGGGAGGGGGCGGCGGGGAGAGAGGGAGGGGCGGTCGCGGCCTCCCCTCTCGCATAGGTGAGGCTTTCCTGTGCTCACGTGTGTGAACTTCTTTAAATGGCTGCTCGTGGTTGTTGCTGCCCGGCGGGCAGGACGCGCCGCGCTGTTCTCGCTGGCCGCGTCCGGAGAGGGAGACGAGCCCCCTCTGGGATTTGGGGTGGCTCTCCCGCTGGATGTGGGCAGGCACACGAGCACAGCACAGTTGTTTGTTGCTGTCCTCCGTTCCCGTTATTCGTCCGGCGCTGGCGATGCCGCTTTCATTAGTTCGTCTGTGTATCTCGTCAAGATAAACCGGCGATGTGGGAAAAAAGTTGCGTACGAATCCCAGTGTCACAGCACTGATTTAAATACGCTCGTTACAACTTCCTCCTGCGGTACGGGCGGAGGGAGGGCAGTGTCCGGCCAGCGACCGCTTGTGAAATGGGGGCTCGGCGGCGTGAAATTGGAATCGCTCTGCCGTGCTGAGAGGTGTGGCCCCGGTGGACTAATCGGATAACTCCGTGTATTTAAGTTCTTCGCGCTGAAATCTTTTTTTCCCCGATTGCGTTGCTTTAGATTGAGTTGCTGAGCAATAAGTCTGCAATCGCTTAGTGTGTGTTTGAGATAAACATGTGGTTTCCTGAAAGCCGTGTTACTATGCCAGCGCTCCTCTAACGCTGTAGGAGTAGTGAAACTCTTCACGTTCCCCGCTGAACTTCAAATCACTGTGCTCCTTGGCTGCTTTCACGAATGAGGCTGGGCTTGTCCTCGAACATATGTGGATGAAAAGCCCCTAAACAATATTTGTGTTGAATCCGCAGCCTTTTCTCTTAGGGATGTCTGCGCTGCTAAAGTTCGCTCAGTCGCTTCGCTGGCGTTTAAACTTGTCTGCGGGCATTGGCTAGTGTTGCTTCAGGTTAGGCTATTAGCCGGAATTAATCGATTAGTCTCTCCATTTTTCTGCATTTAGAATTCAGTTTTAATTAAAACACCTACCTTGGATGGGTAGCTTTATTTGGAGTCTGAAATATAACGCGGTACTTAGATTGAGGTTATTACTAGAGCACTCTAAGGAGCTCGGGGTACCTTGGACAAGAGCTGCTAGTCAAATGTTAGGGCAGGATAGCAGGATTACAGGATGATTTATAAAACGTTAGGTGAACGATAGTTTTCTTAGAACTGCTTGGGAAATGTATGCACGTTTTATGTGAAGCTATTGCAGGACTGTGAGGGAAACCTGATGGTGCACAAATACCTGTTATCCAAAATATTTGTTTTGGATTTGCAAATGCAACATTCACCTTTAAGATGATTAAAACAACCTTTTCAGTGAGTGTCATTTTGTAGCAGCTACTGTTACAGATATTTGGTGGTAGTAGGTCATTTGACCAGTTTCCTTCAGTCTTCTGGGGTTTGCTGTTGACTCTGCAGGGTTTTAGCCAAACTTGCTTTCAATTAGTTGTTTCTAATTAAGAAACTTTCATTCTTAATTTCTTTTACTTCTTCATATCTTTGAAAATGTTCCCGTTTTGCATAATGCTATTGCAGCATGTTCCTTGCCATCTCGTTGCCTAGTTTCTGACTTTGAGTTGAATGATTACTCTGTAGAAGTCTGTTCTGTCACTGTGTAGTCTCCTGTGTTAATGGATGCTGCTAATTCCTGCCAGTCTTGGAAGCTTCTCTCACACTGTTTTAGTTGTATTTAAATAAAAGCTATTCCAAGCATTTTTTTCCCTACTCAGTTAACTTTTTTTTTTTTGTCCTCTTACCCTGAGTCTGTTGTAAAACTTAAATACTGGGAGGGTGGAAGGGAAGACAGAATATTGGCTTGTTATAACAGTAGCTTACAAGTTAATGTATGTATTTGAAGATTGTGTTTATTTGAATACCTTTCATTGTCATGGGAATATTTGTAAAAATGAGTCTCTGCTTTTATGCCACTGATAGTTTAAGAAAAAATATTTGTATTAACTGTGATAATAAATCAAACAGTAGGATAGATGAGTCAGTGGTTCTTCTGCACTGTACTAAAGACAAGGATGGGACAAAGGTAGCTGTAAAGAGTTGTTTTGGTTTGGTTTTTGGTTTGTTTTTAGTGGAAAACAGTGCTTTGTGCATCCCTCTGCAATTACATTTCAGTTAAAAACTTCTCATGAGGGAAGGAATTACAGTTTTTCAGGAGTCGGTGTAGTTTTCTTTGTGGCACACTTTCATGTTACGGTTGTTTTATCAAAAACCTGATTAAGAATCTCTGTTTTCTTTCCCTTCTATGTTTAATTTCCGTATCCTTTCATACTCTTAATGGCACTTGAATTTCTTTTGATACATATGTTTAAATTAATACCAAAACAATAGCTCCATTTTTTTCTAAATGCATGATACCAGATACTTGGAACAAAAGTAGGTAATTTGTACCCTGACCGTATTTCCAACGTACATAATGAGGCAGCAAAGCCGTTTAGATTTAATGAAACTTGGGAGAGATCTTTCAGCCTTTGTGTTAGAGACAGCACACATGTATTATGGACTTGACAAGCCTCAACTGCAGGGCATGTTTAGCAGCTGCTAATAAACATATGGCATAGTGCCATCACTCAGGCACAGAAAGGAAATTGTAGGTGTTAAGACAGTAAAGTGATGGAAATTTCTATAGGTCTGTTGGATATTATGCTCATGAAGAAGTGAGTGATGATTTCAGTTTATTTTTGGGATACATTTAATTTGGAATGCCAAAATACATCACAAGTGGTTGCAGCTGCTGTAATTCAAGGGTATTGAGCTGTCAGCTGATGCTTCTTTCTAAGACCAAATTCTTGAATCTTTCTAAAAGATTAAAAAAGTAATATTTTTAAGATTTAAAAATTTTAGTTTTTAAACTAATTTTTATTCACATTAAAGCTTAAGGAAATCTATAATCATCTTGAAACTGATGTTTTTTTAGAGAACACACTGTTGTGTTGCAAGAACCTTAAGAAATGGATTCTTACTGGGAAATCACAGCAAAATATATTAATTCTTTAATGAATTTGGGTCCATAAGATGTGGATTTATTGGCTGCTGGGGGTTCCTCCCCTCAAACCATCTTCTTTCTGGACATAATTTAAAGCTAAGCTTTGGAAATACTGCCAGAAAAGCTTTCTCCAGTCTAACAGGCATGTTGGTTTAAAGCAGAAGCTCTCTGAAAGGAGGAAGGCCTTTGATGTGTTATTTTTTCCATGTGAACTGGAATTGTTTGCATTATGTGAGCAGTGATGAATGGAAGTCATGCTTCAGATGTTAGAGTTACATTACAGTGTTCTAAGTTAACTTCTTGACTTACTCTTAGCAGAGCAAAGTTGTTGAGGAGGAAGCCAGGCCTCAGAGTAAAGACTACCACTTAGTGTATTTTCATGTAGTGTTTTTATCAAACCTCAAACTAATCAATTCGACATTAGGCAATTAATGAAATAATTTGAAATTGCTGAGTTGTCTGTGAGCGATGCTGTGTTTGTGCAGTGACAGTGCAGCTGATGGGACCATATTTTGCCATCATTTTCCTCTGTAGCTGCCCATGGTTAAGAAGATACTGATAGCTTACTTTTTTAGAAGATCTGTTTGCCAGGCTAAGAATTAATTTGAGGGCACAGGGAACTACTGTAAGCAAGATGTGGTAGAGGGGCAGGGATTCCAAAATGTGGCATAACTACTTTTCATGTGCATTCATCTGAGATGGAATCTGTGGTTAGATTGGTTTGAGTTTTTCGTAAGTCTTCCTGCCCCTCTCACTGGTCATCCTCCCAGAGTATGGTGATGGAACAGTAGGAGAAAGAAAACTAAACTTTTATTAGCAGTTTTTGATCATCTGTTTCTGATCCTATTCCTGTTAGCTTTTGGGCAAGTTTAATTAATGAATTATACATGTAAAATAATTTTTCTTTGTGTGTACTCAGAAAAGTCTGTTCAAAACTGAGCACAGTATTAGTTTTCTTAGCAGTCTGTTTTGTTACAGCACTTCTTAATCTCACCCACAGAGAGAAGATTTTGACCTAGAACACTGAAGATTCCACAATTTGAAATTAAATTGTGCTGACTTTTATTTCTTACTAGTCTTTATTAAAGATGAGGTGGTTTGGTGTTGAAGTAGCTTTAGTTGATGAAAATATGGGGTCTGTATCATGAAAATAGGATTGATATCTAAGTAAATATCATTAGTTTGTTGTTCTCATTGGGAAAACAAAACCCTTGTGATCATGTGTCAGGTAAGTAACAGATTTGGAAATACACTTTTTTTTGTCATTATTTTCTGCACCTTGCCTCCTGTTGAACTGTATTGTATTTTTTCTGTATCAATATCTGAATCTCTCAAAGTAATATCATTTTATTTTTCTCAAAATAAATATCAGTTCTGTCATACATAGACTTGATAGCTGCTCAGATGTCAGGACCTCATTTGATTGTGGCACTGGGGTTAACTGTTGTACCATCCCAGCAGTAAAACATTCGGTTTTAGTACTCCAGTTAGTTTTAGAAATGTTTATGCACCCAATTCTGTAAATCTATAATACTAATTAAAGCTGTTATAGTGATTGATCTCTCTCTCCAACACGCACCCATATAGCTTAGAAACAGGTTGCATAGTATCTCCTTTTTCCACTCAACCTTCTGGTCTGGTCACAACGAAGATTTCAGTCTTGTTTTTCTGTAGCACACTTGTGATCTGCAGCTCTTCCACATGCTAGCTTGTCCTGTTCTCAATAAACAAAAAATCCACATTGCAAATATCTATTTTTTTTTGTCACAGATTGATTGAGTGCTTATACTTGCTCAGTTAAAATGTAATCTATCTCCATTATTTAATCAGACATTTGTCAAAAGAAAAGAACTGCTGCGGGTTGTTTTTTAAATTTCATGCAGTGTTTAATTCAGAGAATGAAACTGGCAGCTATCATAACATCTACCTAACATTTACTATGTGAGGTGCAAGTCACTGATGATTGACGAGCATGACAACACTTTAGGGTACCGTAATTTTCATCTTAATCTGATCCAGTGTCAGTGTAATTGGTGTTTTGAAACTCTGCAGTGCTCTGTTGCTGAAGTGACAGGAAGCTAGTCCAGAACCAAAATCTGCTGAGAATTTAAGGGTGACAGCCTTAGCTGTCCCACATCTGGAGCAAACTGTTTCTCACTCTTGATCTGAGAGAGTACTTGGGGTGTGTCAGAAAGTTCACAGAAAATATTAAGATAAGGTTGGGCAAAGATCTGTGGCTTGTTTTCACATAAAAGCCTAATTGCTTTTGTTTCTTCCTCTTCAGTGAAGTAGTTTCTCTGAGAAGGGTAGGGATTCAGAAGCAACTTAAATGTGACAGCAAACTGAAGTTTCTGTACAGGCGATGCTGAAATGGCACAGTTTCTGTTTTGGTTATACTGGGCTGCATGTGCTGCTTATAGATGTAAATACTGTTTTAGATGTAGTTACAGCCTCAGTTATCAATTGAGATGAGTACTGATTCAATCCACTAATGCCTATGGGGTAGAAAGCAACATTTTAAATACATGTGGCTAGTTTCTGCCATAGTCCCAAACTAAGAGTAGTATTTTCCTGCAATGTGTATTTTAGCCCCAGCATAGCTTTTGGGCTCATAATAGTGCTAACATTACCTTCTTATACTGATTTTGACCTGTAACATTGAGGCCAGGTATGCTTTAATACTACCTCTAGCTCCCTAGTCAGTGAGATATTTTAAGAGATGAGAAAATAGTGATTTAGCTTGGAGCTATCCAGTTTTGAACTTTCCCTTTCGCTAGAAAATAAGAGAGAATCTTGGAGATCTAGTATGAAACAGACTGTCATTGTTGCTGCTCTTCTTGGCAGCATATGTCAACCCATGTAAGTATGGTCTCAAATATGCCAGTCTGTGCTTTCTGCTTTTTCCTAGCTTTTGCCTTGTAGCATCTCTGAATCATCTTTATCTAAACATGGGTTGGAAGTCTATGTGCACTAAAATCCAGTTCAGATCTTTTGACCTCTACCTGTCTGAACTAATCTTTAGTAATGAATTATATCTTGCTGTTGTATTGTCTGACAATATCAGGTTTTAGCAAAATTTTGAAGCTGTGTTTGAGATCACATCTTTAAGAGGTTATGCGTGTGTAATAAATATTGTGCCAGTGTCACCATTGGAAAGTTTGGGAGACTTATTTCAAGAAAGTCTTGGTTAAGTATTGTAATGGAACTTTAAGTCAGGGATTTTTTTTGTCCTCTGCAGTATTTTGTCTGCTTGTGATCTACTGTTTAATCCTAAACCTGCTGCAGTTAAAAAAGCAAAGAATAAATGCTTAATTTTTAAATATGTATAAGAAATATATTTGCTGTTGTATCTACTTTTGCAATGTGTTTTCTTTAAAACATTGAAGACAGAATGGGACATACAGACCTAATCTATGTATTCATATCTCAGCATGAAGAAAATGTTGAATCACTTATCAGGATTGTGCTAATTGTTTAAGTGGAGACTTCTGGGCAAGAAATAGGGATTTGATATATAAGAATCATCTAGTTAAATCTTTGGAAAAAGAGGCTTCTGAATCTTTAGTATATGTGGTTTAGGAATAAGTACTTCACACTCAACTTTGTATTTCCTTACTTTTGGCTGAAATTTCCCTTCCTTTGTCCTCAAGGGAAATCTACTAGTTCTGTTTGTTTCAAACTTGGGGGTGGAAGATGCAGAGTGAGAGCATGATTTTGTTTTCAGACATACCTTGTTAATGTCTGCCTTTGTGACCAGGAACATAAATAGCAAAAAATAGTTGGATTAAAATTATCTTCTTTAGTTTATTTTCATATCCTTATTATAGTGCTGAAGAACTAAGGAGAGCATTTATTAAGAGTTAATTATGTTTGTGCTGTTTTTTTAATTGCAGGAGGCAGAGTTACCGTCAGAACTGAATAATGAAGGATACTGTGATTTTAACAGCAGGCCAAATGAGAACTCTTACTGCTATCAGCTCCTGCAAGAGCTCAACGAGCAGAGGAAGAAAGGCATTCTTTGTGATGTTAATATTGTGGTGAGCGGGAAGGTCTTCAGAGCTCACAAGAACATCCTGGTTGCAGGCAGCCGCTTCTTTAAGACTCTCTATTGCTTTACAAACAAAGAAAACCGTAACCAAACCACTGTTACCTATTTAGACGTTGTTGCTGTTCAAGGTTTTTCTGTCATCTTGGACTTCTTATATTCTGGTAACCTCGTGCTTACGAGCCAAAACGCCATTGAAGTGATGTCGGTGGCCAGCTACCTTCAGATGACGGAGGTTGTCCAGTCCTGCCGCAACTTCATTAAAGATGCCTTAAACATAAGTATAAAATCAGAAGCTCCAGAGACTGTTGTAGTGGATTACAACAGACGATCTGTTAGTAGGGATGGTTTATCTCCAAGGGATCAAAAAGTTGCCAGCTTCTGGGCAACACGAAACCTTACCAACTTGGCAAGTAGCATAAAAACTGAGAATGATCCCTACCCTATTGATGAGGGCCAAATGGAAAGCTACCAAATGAATGACTGCAGTTGGGTCCAGGACAGCTCACCTGAAATGGCTGAAAATGATTCTCAAGGTGAGGGAAAAGTTTTCGTGTGGAATGACATGGGTGCACAGGGACAATCAGTTCAAGAACCTGGAAAAGCAAGAAGAAAAAACCAAACTGCAAAGAGGTTTATTTATAATATACCACCTAATACTGAAGAGAACTCTGGAGATTGCTCAGTGTTGCAACCATCAGTTCCATATCCAGAACAAGATTTGTCATTTATCAAAGAAGAAGCAGGTAAATATTGCTTAATGTCATTTATATAATTTGAAAATTAAAATATTGACTGAAGTGCCTGACTTCATTACTTTTGGGTTTTATTTTTTGAATTGTTATGCTCTATGAATGGTTAATGTGTGCACTTGAAGTACTGTTACTTACCTGCCTCATTTTTTGATGAATTAATAGTTCTGAATTTAAAGTTCTGAAAACCTGCTGCAATTTAGGAGCCAGGTTAGGGGTGGGTTTGAGACACAGCTGGAACAAAGTTGTTTAGATGTGTCTTGTTTCTACGTGCCTGTTTCAGACAAGGAGCTGAGTATGTCCTGTCTCCTCCAGGCCCTGCTGCGCTCCTGCCCGCGGGGCTGGGGACACAGGCGAGCTGTGCTGCTGCAGGGGGCACGGGCCACTGCAGGGTAGTGTGGGCTGGCACAGGAGACCTTCATGTGCTTAGTGAGTAGAGTGACACAACAGAGCAGCTCTGGAGAAGCAGCTGTGCTGAGGAGCACTTCTGCAAATGCTTCGGGGGCGTTACTTATCTCTGGTCTTCATCTCTGAACTCTGGGTAAAGCTCTGCTTTAGCTTTACTTGGGAGTGTGTGCTTGTGAAATGAATTTCCTGTACTTCTCTTACTGGCTAAGCTTTGTTAGACTGCACAGGATTCCTTCTGGCTGAACTAAGGATAGAAGATGTGTTTTAGGAACGTGAGGGTTGCTAATAGGCCTCAGGGCCACAGCACCAGGTTAGATCTAGCCTCAATTAAGCACTTTTAGCTGCAGATAGTGGGGGGGATGTTGTGTCCTCAGCAGCCACATAACAATCCTGCCTGTGCTGGGCTACACTACTTGCTCTAGTTGCAGTGCCCTGAAAAAAGGACAACAGAGGGTCTGGAGTAAGAGCCAAGGATGTGTGTATTAGCAAATACTAAATTTCTGATACAATTTAGCATGTGATTTCTGTTGATGATTTATATGGGGTAAATATTCAATGTCTTTTACTGATGGAAATACAGAGAATATGTCTACTGTATGATGGCACCAACAACAGATCTAAATAGTTGTTTGGATTCTGTGGAATTTTGTATGTCTGCTGTGAAAATGTTTTTGAGAAATAACGGAGGACATGGGCAGTGCAGTATATTTAGTACATGTTAATTTTTTTTTACAGAAGCACCAGTGTTTCCAGTAGCTTGTTATACTAAGGAATTTAATTACAAAATACATCAGTGTGGCATTTTGATGAAAATAGCTGTATTGGAGACAGAGTATACTGAATATGTGTTGCAATGTCTGTCCAAAACCATTGAAAGTTCTGTGACTGCAGAGGGAAGTTTATTTTACTGAGCTCTAAAATACTAGTCAACTAATGATCTCCTTGGTATTTTCAGAGCACAGCATATATGTTCCCAAGTGCATAATGACATTTTCTGACAGTACCAGAATTCTTTAGGAAGCCATATCTAATATTTTTGTAGTAATACCTTCACTTTTAGTAAGCTCTAGCATGCATATTGTTTGAAACAAGAGTGACTGAAGTAAGGCTTGGTATAGCTTACTTTTCACCCAATAGTCTCTTCAGCTTTTGGTATTCTTTCTCTTCTACTTGTGGCTCTCCTCCTTTGCTTTGCAGGTAATTGCACTCTTAAACACTCTTCTTTTAGCTGCTCCCTCTATGCCAAAGAAAAGGTGGAAGAGGGAGGAGTGGAGAGTTGGAAGAATGTCAAGAATGAGTTGTAGAGTAACCCGCAGGTTATACAATAACTTTTTAGTTTTGGATTAAATTTCTTGTGGGGATGAAAAACTACCAAAAATACTAGGTACTGAGAGGTAAAAATGCATAAGAAAATGTAATCTGAGATAGATAGATGGATACAAGACAATTCTATAAGATGAAGAATAAAGAATAGTAAATTCTTATGTTCAGAGCTAAAGGAGTGTTTTCTCCCATTGGTTGCTAAAAGGGAAACAATGGGCTTCTACTGTTAGGCTTTGTCATGTTCTGATGGGGATAACATCAGTGGTTATGAACTGTCAGTTACCTGCAGAGTGAATTTCTGTGCCCTTGATTTAGGTTTGGGTGGTGATTTTTATGATGGGAAATATATACTGTAGATACGGTGCAAGGGAAGCCTATTTAGGATCATTCCTCAGTACAAAAATTTATCCCTGAAGCCACTTCCTTGAATGCTCTAGTAAATGAGTTTTCCACTTGGGTACAGTTGGTAAGTATTAGATAATAAACAGTAAAAGTTTTCTGAAGCATCTGCTACCCCTCTTGTTCCAATAAAGCAAATATGTTAAACTGCTCCTTGTTGAACATGAGTTTTTCTACATGCATCCAATACGGATATGTCAGCTGCTTTTTCCTCTCACCCTGTGTTGCTAGTGAGTTTATATTTAACACCTTCTCTGTAAAAGTAGCATGCTGTTGAGCTTTAAAGGAACTTTAAAACAGTTAGGATGGGTTTGAAATTCCTTGTGCTGTCTTACATTTACTTACATTTTACGTAACTTTTCAAGACTTCTCCAGTTTCAGCTATATTAATTAAAGTGGCTGTTTAACTAAAACAGTGAATGTTACCACATATCTCAGTATTTTTCCTCCTAGTTATAATCTGCTAAAAAAGTCTTTTACTGTTGACAGCTATCATTCATCCTATAATTAACCATTTACCATGGTGAAAATAACCATGCAGACAGTCAGCGTATAGCAGCCAGTGTTACAATGTGTTACAAAAGTTTATAAAAGCTGAGTGAACATAATTCATTATATTCTTAATGTCCGTTCACAGGGTGATTTTTGTCAATTTTCATCACTTTTTTTGGGTATGTCTTTCATCTAGGCCTGTTTTTTGTTTGGTTGTGGCTTTTTTTTATACAAGTGTTCTATCCTCAGACTTCAGAACACAGCTGTGAAGTCCTGCTCATACTTTCTGGAACTGACAGTGTTGATTTTTAGGACACTTGCATGCAATATCTCAGTAACTTTATGAAGATACAAGTGTATGATTTGTTACTGTGATTTTCAGGCTAGATAATCCTATACTCTGGTGGAGGTGAGGGAAAGGATAACAAATACAGGATTAAAACAGCCCTTGGTGGAACAAGAGGATTCCTGACTGATTTTGTAGGGGGTTTTTAAGGAATTTAATTCAGCTTGCTGTAGAAACAATACTTTTCAGAGGGATACAAACAGCAGCTAAATCCACTTACAAAAGATGTAGTGCTGGTCCCAGCTTTTGTCATGATGCACGGGAGGAACATAACACAACTTGATTACAATAAAGGAAGGCATCTTTGTATTTGAAGAAATAAAGATTGATGGACCTATCAGGATATGTGTACATTTCTTGTAGGGATCAACTCCACTTGACTGTTACAAAAGAAAAGTACATTTTTCCTACTTTTCCATGGTACTATAACTCTCAGTCAGATTTTCTTTAGACCTCAAACTGATACCCCGATTAAAAGATTTAAGTTCCTTGGTGGATCTCTAACCACTTTATTTGCACTATTCCCTATATAGTCCAGTATTGAAGGTGGCAGAGGTTTTTAAAAGTCATCTGAAAACACTACAATAGCTGAGGGTCCACCTCTTCCCATTCATTAAATGTACCTCTCCCAGGGATCATCCCAAAGACAAGCTTTCATTTTCACAGTATGGTCTGTCGCTGAGCCTACAACTCTAAGCAATGTATATTTTGTGTATTACTGTTGTCAATTTGCCCTTCTTTTTTTTTTTTGTGAATGGGATGGGGAAGGAGGTTTTGTGGTGTCTTCTCTGCCTGAAAATCCCTTTGAGTCCCAGTGCAATTCATTGACTTATTAAAAAAATACCAGTCTGCAGTGCTGATTTTTTTATTTTTGAAATAGTGATAATGATGATAGTGTCTCCATAAATAAAAATGGTCCAGGAGAACAATTAACTCCCCTGCAAATAAATGGTCTGAATGAGGAAAGTTCTTTACTTGTGTTTTGCTGGTTGGAGGAAATAAGCAAAATAGCTTTCACTTTCTTGGGAAGGAATTTTTCAGGACAGGAATGATATTGAAGTTGAAAAGCAAGTGGATAATATACTTGGAATCAGTTGGTGGTCTTCTGTTTGGGGTAGTTGATGGTAAATCTGACTCCATAGTCATGGCAATATACCACTTTTTCATGAATGAAAAATAGTAAAAATTGAGAACAGTTGGGAGAAATAGAGTATGAGTGAGATTGTGTTGGCAAAATATCTTAAGTATGTCTGAGCCCTCTGTTGCAAGAGGCAGTTGAGGATTAGTGAGCAAAATAAGCCTTTTTAGAAGTAAATTTAAAGATGTGAGGAATACTCTGGCAACAAAGGGTGTGCAACATACTTTCTTTTCCCCACCTTCCTAGTACTCAGTCTTGGCAGTGCTGCTTCCTCTGTCCTGTTACCTAACATAAGCAACAAATCCAGCTCTAATGGCAATCCAGATTGTATCAGTAGATTACCACTGCTTTCTTTGCAATCCTTGAAAGCTATAGCCTTATCACTTATCCTGCCTACTTTCTGTCCTTTTAAATTAATTCAGATGAGCAGTCAGTGTCAAAAAATGTAATGAAAAATAGTATTTTTCTCTTACTTTGGCACTGTTTCCAGTGCTAGTATATGTCAAGAGAACAGTTAAATTTGCTACAAACTGCTGTATCTAATGAAAGGTTTTGTATCTTTTCCCTCAGTGCTTCATATGTGTGTGTCCTCTTCTATAATGACCAGTTCAATGGCTTCTGTCATGGAGCTACTCATTATTTCCCGTATAATTCCTACTTAGTAATGTATCTTTTTCTGCCCCCCAAATCAGCATATTTCTAGTTGCAGAAAAAGAGGGAAACTTGTCAAACTACGGATGTTTCTGGCTTAGACATGTTTTCTCCTTCTGGTGGTGCACGCCTACCTCTTGCCTTCAAAATGGAAAATCATTGTATCTGTCTTCTGGTTATCCTTTTTCCTGAGAACAAATGCAATAGAACATGAAATCCTTTCACAGTGTTTTTGATAGCTTTTGTTAGTGCTGTAAAAGCGACGCAACCACTTCATTTTATTTCACACAGTCCTTATCTCTTCTCAAATCAACATAGTGTGAATTTTAGCACTGATGGTTAATCAGCTTTTTATTCTGTTTTATCTCTTATTATTTTGGCTTTGCTTGTTGACTTTTATTAAAGATCAGATTATTGATGGCCTTTTATCCATGCAGGCTACAAGAATGGGTGTTTGAGATTAATTGATATTTGGATTATTAATTTACACCTCTTAGAAATCAACTAAAGTGTAAAAAGATAACCTTCGATCAGAGACAAATTGTGGTCAGGTAGCTTGGTCTGGAGCCACAGAATATTATGGCTTCTAATTAGCTTTTTTTTTCCCCCCCAAAGATGTCTTACCTGTCTGTACTTTCCCCCTTTGCACCCCTTCCCCAGTCTATCAGTATGGCTGCATCCGTAGTTGCTTTCAGCCTCCTATCAAGAGGCTATAATCTGGCTTTAAGTTGACCAGAGAAGGTTAGATGATGATTGTGTCTAGTTTTGCAATCAAGTCTCAGAGGGCAGTAGTCGGGATGAGAGGAGAAATGGGAGAAGATTTTATGAACCACCGGGGTCTGTAAATATGTTACATTCTGGAAACTTCCCTGCCTGTGGGCTCTATCCAGCTGGGGGAGGTAGTAGAGGCTAGGAATTGCACTTCCAGCTTCCAGTCTGTGTGTAATTCTAGTCTATCCTGTATGGATGTGCAATTAGACACTAAAGATGCCTTTTTCATGGTTTTGTTTTGAACACATAAAATGTGTGCTTAATCTGGAAAGCAGGTTTTCTAGGTCAACGAATTATTCTAAGAATAAGCATTAGGTTAATTATTATCTACTTAGTCATGTATACAGGGACTGAAGCATGTGTAGCAACCTCTTATCTCTTGTGGTATCTGTGCTGGTGTGCTTTCATGTTATAGTGGATCTTCTCTTCCAGTTGGAGTTTGAAAGATTTAGTAGCTACTACCTACACTAGTTGACAGCTCTTAAATCTGTTTGGCTCTCTGCTGAGTTTTGGGCTAAGATCTCGAACTATGCAGGGGTTTGATCTCATAAGTTCCCTCAAACTTAAATGCCAGCTGTGTACATAAATGTTCCTAGTGAAATGTAGTTTGTGTCCTCTTAAATACAGAAGAATTGTCAAAGTGACAGTGTTATAAAATGTGTTCAGCTTGGTCCATCTCTTACCTATGGTCAGTCTTTCTTGTATGCTTGTTCTGAAGGAAGCTGTACAATAGTGCCTGTATGCAGCATAAATGTTACATCTTTGTGCAGTAAAGGCTTAGGTCAGTTGATATTACAGATATTCTATTAAATATATTTTATTATATTTTAAAAATATTTTATTATGGACTGACCTTCTACTGTTCAGCTACATTCTGCTACAGTTCTAGTCCAGGGAAAAATTTATAAAGACAGGATCTAATATTTTAAACATTGTAAAAGTAGGTTGTATTTTTTTTCCTCTGCTAGATCCAGAAGCTGGCTATAATTTGGAGGCTTTTAGCCTTAAAATAAAGTTATCTTTCCTCTTACCCAGACTGTTCAACACTGCTTCCTCACTAATCCTTTCTTATGTATTACAGAAGGAAGTCTTATTCCTCACCTCAAAGGAATGTGTAGTTGGCATGTCTATAGGGTATCTGTGTTCTATTCCTTGAGCTGTTGAGATGCCATTGCTGGAGTCCATCACTCCATATTAGTATAAGGAGTTCTTTCCTCTTTTGGACATAACAGAAGTTATGTCAGTAATTAAAATTAGAGTCAGTAATTGAAAAAGTTTTCCTCACTGCTTTATGTTTCTTGAGGGAGGTTTATTCCCTTCCTTTTTTATAGCAAAATAGGTAGTTTGAGGTAAAATACTGCTGTTTCTCTTCTTCATTCACTCAAGATCTGATTTTTAAAAGCTCTAGTAGAATGCCTAGTTTTAGCAGTCATGACCCAGCTTTGTTCTTTGCCATTGTCTAATGGATAGGATAGAATTATAAGTTTCCTTCTTGTTAAGTGATATCCTTTTGAACTGTTATCTTACATTGCTGCCAACAGTAATGCTACCTGAACAGTAAATGAAACTACTGTATGTGTCTCATGATGTGGGCATTTGTAATCTGTACTTTTTTTCCAGTAAAAATGCAAGTTGAAAGTGTTTAAATATGCAGCTTGCCACTACCTGCATGAAATTCTGGTTTAGCCTAACAAAATTTCCTTACCCAAAAAAATCCTTAGAATGAACAGTGTAGGAATAAAAAGAGGTCTTTGGACTGTTAAAATGTAGGCTTCAGGCTTGAAAGCAAGATTACATCTCCTCAAGACTTCTCACAGTGGTGACATTGGGAATCCAGTGTGAGGACCCAACTACCATCTAGAGAAATAAAAGGAAATCTGCCAGTTTCCACTGCAGTTTGTTTATTTTACAACTGTTTGCCTGTGAGGAAAGTAAGGGATTTATGAGTTCATGTTTTCCAGCAAACTCCTGTCTTGGGGATTGGGGTGAACATTGATTTGCACTTTTGCCAGAAGAGCTTTTGCCCAACAAATATGATTTTGTCGAATTCTTAGTGCAGCTTTATTGTGTACTATTTATAGTTCTCTGTGCTCTGTGACTCTATGTTCACTGATGCAATTCTTCCTTGTTATAAGGTAAGGAATTAAACAAGCAAAGATTGTTTTAAGGCATTGCTCACATCTGAATGGTTTTATTTTTTTAAAGAGGAAAAAAAAGGATACAAAGCAACATGAACTGCAGAAGATCTTGTCTTTAGAGCAAATGTAAATATGCAAACTAGTCTTTTAAGCTGTTGTATTCCAAGTAATTATGGTCTCTTGATGTGGTTCTGGAGTAATGGAGCTGATTAGTCACAAATGGATTTAGACATAGCTGTAGGATCCTTTATATAAATAAAGGTATTTAAAGCACTATATATCACAGAGATATTTTAAGGCAATAAAAAAACCCCCCCATGCCTCTAGTAGAAAATAGTCACTTTTGTACCAGCTAGACTGGTGAAGTCACTGCGTGAAGCAGTTCTAGAGAGAATCCAATGGAAAACCTTTCAGACCGCTCATGATGATAGGGAGGGAATACGTATCCTTAACGTTCAAGTCCCGTAGTATGGAAAAGGCTTTGAATTTTTCTCAGGATGGGAAGAAGAAATGGTGCTGTGGAGAGTAGTTCAAGGGTCTAGTTTCCTTGAAATTAGGAATGCAGTTATTTCTTGTTTGAGTATTGAATGCTATGTGAGAACACACTATAATTACTCTTTTAAGGTTAGAAACTTTTTTGTCATAGTTTAAAAAGGATATATATATTTTGCTAAACAGATAGATTGATGACTGATTAGAATCCAGGAAGCTAAAGTAAGAATGTGTCTTTAATAGCTACTTCAAGTGACTTCAAGTATGGACTGTTGCCGGGTACTTCAAATGACTTCAAGTACGGATTGCTGCCGGGTACTTCAAGTGACTTCAAGTATGGGCTGCTACCGGGTACTTCAAGTGACTTCAAGTATGGGCTGCTACCGGGTACTTCAAGTGATTTTAAGTATGGATTGCTGCCAGAATCTTGGCCAAAAGACGCTTGGGAAAATGGTAAGTGTATCTGATAGAGAGTAGGTTGGGTTTCTTTTCCTCTGGTAGGGGTTCTTGATCCTTAGTGTCACTGCTTGTAATATTTGATTCATTCATTTGAAGGGTTATGAGATTACTTCATCTTCTTCCGTGTCATTTGTCTTTTTGGATAATGTACTTCCTTGGAGGGAGGAAAAGGAATTCAAATGTATGGAAGAGTAAAAACAGAATGCGATTTGTATCAGTTCTTGTATTGTGACTGATTGTGAAAGGTACTGAGGTCTTTAATAACCTGATAGCTGCCCCTGCCTTTACTAAGCTAAATACAGATAAATGGCCTTTGAAAACTTGGGTGGTGAAGATAAGGAATTAAGTATAATTTTGAAAGGAAATTTAGCATGTGTCTTACTATTAAAACTAAAAACTTGATTAGAATAAAAGCTTTTAGTTTAGTGCAGCTGCAATTAAGCCTTCTTCTGTCTGTCCAAGCAAGCAATTATCTGTAATTATTTTTCTGTCTGAAAACATGCTGAGAACACCACCATGTCTAAAACATCTAAAATAATTGTTGCTAGTTCCTTACAATAAAGTCTTTAGTAAAAACAAGATATCAAGTACTGGGTAATAGTAATGCTTACCTCTTCTCTTTAACTTTGAGTTATTACTGAGATGTGGCTTATGGTTTATTTTCAATATTTTAGGATTTACAATAAAAGAAATTTGGTCATTAGAAGGTGAGATTTGCTAGCAGTCAAGAAATTAGAACAGGTCTGCCTATTCTTAAACCATGAAATTCCCATATGTACTACAACCCTGGTGTGTGTGTATAGGACTTGCTTTTCTTCATGTAATCTATTATGTGACACTATGCTGACATTCAGCTCACATGAGTGCTCCAATATGCAAAATGTGACTGTTTGCAAAATGGAACTTCTGTGTTAAGATGGATTTAGAAGCTCAAAGGAGACAACCCTAGATACAGGCCTGCGAGCGTGTGCACGGGCCGCGGAATCACTTATGTTTTCTTCCTGCCAGCCTGAGCATTAGAAACTCTTGCACATAATCATGTAGCCTTAGCCAGTGCTTTATGAATGCTTCTAGATGGCTATGATTGTGTTCATAAATTCTCACATGTAGCAAGTTGAGTCAGTATGCTATTATCTAAGTCATCCTTGTATTTCTGTGTGGCCTTGTGCATGTCATACAATCCTGTGTTGTTCCTTTTCACACAGTAATAGGCAGCAGTATTAAACCTGTTTTGCATATATCCTTTGAGCAAACTGTATAAAGAGTTCTCCATCATAAGGAATAAGTGAGATATTGCTACTTCCAGAAGATTTTTCTGCTGTTTTTATTTTTTTCTGCTGTTAGATCAGAGTAGAAAATAGGTAAAATCTGAACCACTATCTTCCTTTCTGAGAATTTTGGAATTTGGCTGCTTCTTAGTGTCCTATTCCTTTTGTCCTTAGTGTTCTATTCCTTTTCAATATGAATTCCTACTTAGTTACACTTTCTTTTTATTGATTTGTCAAGTCAGATCTTGGTAGACATTTCCTGCATGTAATTCCAAGTACAATACTAGGAGAGAAGATTGTGACTGTCTAAATAAATGATGCAGAGTTAGAGTTTCTGATCCAGAAGAAAGTTTTTTCTGGTATGACTGATGTCTAGGAAAATGGAATATTGGTAAATTGTAGTTAACTTACTTCAATTCATGAAATAAGGTTTCTGTGGTAAAAATGCCTTGGTTACAAGTAGGTAGTAGAATAGTGCATGCAGAATTTAGCAGCAGTTGTGATTTCTGCAGACAGGCATTGTCCTGATTTGTCTGATGAAAAGTCACGTGTTTTAATTTATTGTTATGTCACCTGTTTATTTTTGTGCACCAGGCAGAACATATCTAAATATTTTTGTCTTTCATCATCTTTTCTCCCTATGGCTTCTTATCTTGTAGGTGATTCCTCTGCTTTAATCATGAACAAATTGAAGTGTCCACACTGTAATTATGTAGCCAAATACAGAAGAACACTAAAGAGACACTTGCTCATTCACACAGGCGTGAGATCTTTCAGTTGTGACATCTGTGGGAAGCTGTTTACACGAAGAGAGCATGTAAAGAGACATTCCTTGGTAGGTAATCTCTCATGTTTATGTATGCACTTGTACAAGTGGGGCTGTATGGGGTTTTTCAGGTGTTTCAATAGTTGGAACAAACTGTTCTCTGATTTGACATAATGTAATTTGTCATATTTTATTCTAAAATGGATGAAGTTAAACATTTCTTGGATAACTGTGCCTCTTGTTTTCTTAACGGAAAATGCAGTGTCAATGAACACAGTAATTTCAAGATTATTTTGAAAGTGATGAGATAAAAGGATGCAGTGTATATAAGTATTCTATAGATAAGAAAAAGCAGTTTTGTCTTAGCTTTACTGCAGTAGAATGGCAAATCTTGGTCTATAATGCTGCATCACCCTTTTCTGTGAGGGCACACTGTTGATCCAGCAATTGCACGATATCTTGGGTAGTTCTAAGATGTTTATTTCACAGCTAGACAAAGCTATAGTATAGTGTCTGCTTTGAGATAAGGAAAGAATGAAAAATACCTGATGCAGAAAGTAAACATCTGCCTGACTTGCATTCTGCTAGTACCATAACCAGCAGTTCAGTTTACCTTGTCTTGTGCACATTGCATAGCTCAGGATTTGATTTGAGTACTTGTTTATCTGAGGATCCAGACAAAGTATTACCTGTCTTGGGTATTTTGTCGGTACTTTGTATCTAGTCTATACAGAAACTAAGACTTCATTATAATATATACTATATAAAATCCAAGGTGGATAAGTAATAAAAACAAGATCATGTTGGTGGTGAGAAAATAATTCCTGCGAACTGTGATTTTTAAAAATGCCCTCAATTTTGCAAGATCTTTTGTAGATAGAAAAGGTTAGTACATGGAGTGGGGTAAATTGCACTTCTCCAAGGTGCTGCACCTGGTCTGGGGCCACTCTCAGTATCTTTCCAGGCTGTTGGATGAACAGGTTGAGAGCAGCCCTGCTGGGAAGGATTGGGGGTGCTGGTGGGTGAGGCAGGACATGAGCTGCCAGTGTGCTCTCTCATCCCAGAAAAGCTAATGGATCCTGGGCTGCATCAAAAGCAGTGTGGCCAGCAGGGTGAGGAAGGGCATTCTGCCCCACCTGGAGCACTGCATCCAGCTCTGGGGTTCTGAAAACAGGAAGGACATAGAACTGTTGGAACTACTCCAGAGGAGGACTGTGGAAATGATTGGAGCGGTGGAGCATCTCTCATGTGAAGAAAGGCTGAGAAAATTGGGACATTATTGCCTCATGGATGGCCTCTGTGGCTCACCAGAGAAGAAAGCAACAGTGGGAGTTAGTTGGTCTGGTAGGAAGAGTAGAGTTCTGGGACTCCAGTTTTCTGTCCTGCAGTGTCTGACCAGGACTTGTAGCTGAAGACTTTTTTTCTCCTTCAGGAAAGGAGATGAAGGCAGACAGTCTGAAAATAGCTGTGGACTGAGCTCAGTGCAGTTCTGTGCTTAACTGAAGTGTTGTTTCCCTGATGAAGTCAGAACACTTTTTTTTTTGTTTTTGTTTTTTCCCTATGGTTTTTCATGGTTTTATCCCTCCCTTCCCCTTTCATTTCAACAAACCTCAAATGTTCTGCCTTGTGTGAAGTATTACAATGAGTCTAGAGGCTGAGGAAAGCACTGTATCAGTTGTACAGATTATACAGCAAAGTTGAAGTAACTATTTGTATAATTTCTTTTTCTCCTTATCTGGGTGGTAATTTCTTTTATCTAAAATTGTAACATTTTCAATGGGACTTCAAAGGAGATATTTAAGCACATAATTGTAATCTGTTGTGGAAACACCAAGATAGAACAAGGAAGTCTTCAACTTAATTTTTTCACAGATAATAACTAATATAAGTGGTTGTTAAATCCAATTACTTGTACAAGCAACATACTTCCAAATTCAAAATCAGAATTTATGGTTAGTCAACAGCAGCTTTCTAATTTTACACAGACTCAAATACAGGACCAAAAAAATTACCTTAGGGACCTGGAAAGTTGATGTTGGTTTTAATTGTGTTGGGAGGGCAAAGTCATGGAATAATTTTGCTCTTTGAATTCTTGAATTCAGCAACTCTTGCTTGTTCTTAATATTTCTAGGATTTAAAAATGTAAAAAGCATTTTTCTAAACGAGTTATCTTGTGTGCAGTGTAAGAGTTTGCACTGCTGTCATGGCTTCTGAGCCTTTTACTGTACCCTGTAGAGTCATGAACTGACCAATCAATTCAGAACAGGTAACCTGCTGAGCTCCAAAGAGATGGTTTGTTTGTGGGTAGTAGCTCATATCTGTTGAGGAACACATAAATAATCCCCAGTAGTCCTTCCTTACTCTGAACAATGTGGGATGTCTTTTGGAAAACTATTGTTGTTACTAATAATTTTCTAGTACTATATGCAAATGTAACCTGATATGCCTATATTCAACTGTTAAAATTTCTCTTCCACAGGTGCATAAAAAGGATAAAAAGTATAAGTGTATGGTGTGTAAGAAGATTTTCATGCTAGCAGCCAGCGTTGGAATAAGACACGGATCACGACGTTACGGAGTTTGTGTAGACTGTGCAGATAAATCTCAGCCTGGAGGGCAAGAGGGAGCAGACCAGGTGCAGGACACAGATTTCCCTCGGGATGAGGAATACGAAGAAAATGAAGTGGGAGAAGGCGATGAGGAGCTGGGTGATGATGTAGAAGAACAGAATGACCAGTCTCGATGGGATGAAGGCGGGGAAGTCTGTATGCCTTTAGATGACTGACAGAGCATATGACTTCAGGGTGCTGCAAATGGACACTATGGATTGACTGTTTGGATTTTTGGACTGAAGGCTTGCGAAATATGGTACAGGCTGGATGGTAGTTACATTGCTGTGAAAATGTAGGGTCAAAGCCTTATAGCAAAAAAAAGGATTATTAATTTTTTTATGATATTTGCACAGGACTGTACAGCATACAACCGTTTGGTTGAATTATACAGAGTCCTCACATCTACAGTCAGTTATCAAAAGAAAAATGTATTTTTTATTATTTATAGGCTATAGCTACTTGGGTTCTATTCAGACATAGTAGTAACTGTAATTATGTTACACATTCATGTATCTGTTAACATGAATGAAGAAAATTGCAACTTGGTATGGAAATACAAAGACAGCTTTCCCAAATCCACTGTACTTTTGTCAGTGAGTCAGTGAAGCTAATTTGGGCTAGTGGCTCATTTTCCACAAGCATGTCTTTGCCATACAAACCTTACCTCTCCCGTAATCTGATAGGTGAAAGCCAATCATTTAAATACGTGTCACAGATATTGCCAACACTGTATTGAAATTTGGTTGAAAACTTTTGGCTCTGTGCTGGCAGGTGCTATGGGTGATAAGCACTGGAGAAGTTGCTAATGGCATTAATTTAGTGTCTGTTTTTAAAGAAGGTTGTTATTGATTCATTGGTTTCAAAATGATAATGCAAATGAAATGACCAGTAATGAAATGAAAATAATAGACTGATCAGAGCATGGGTAACTCTTCTGCCACTTGTCAAAAGAGACAGTCATGCTAAGAGGTATCTATCTGATGTAATGATGTTTCTTCCCTCTTCTAAGGCCCCCCCTTCTCTCAAAATTTTTCGGTTTCCCTGGTGTATACCTCAGTCCCACAGAATAAAAATGCAAGGAATGGAGAAAGTGTCATATTAAAACAACTTTTTGGTCAATAATTTATTTGTCCGTTTTTTGGCTATTTACGTGATGTGAATTGGACACTAGGCTATTGTGCCCATCGTTCATCATTGAACACAAACTATTTTTTATTCTTTTGTACTTCATGGGTTGTTGTTAGTATTTAATATAAACAAATTACATTTAACTTGCTCATTTGCTGGAATTTTTTTAAAGAAAAACAAAAAGTCCAAAGCAAAATAATGCTCTTTGAGTTGTCTACTTTTCCCTATGCTCTTTGTTTCAGATTTTCTAGGAGACATTGAAACTTGAATTGTCATAGCCATGTAGTGTTTTGTTGGGGTTTTTTTTTTTGTTTTTTTGGGGTTGGTTTTTTAGTTGTTGGTGGTTTTTTTGGTTTTTTTTTGTTTTGGTTTTTTGGGTGTTTTTTTGTTTTTCCTAAGCTTGTAATGTTGTACCAATGATTTCAGGCCCCTTTGATAGGGAGGGGAGGGCATTACAACTTCACCTTAAACTCTGTGTTGGCTAGCCTAAGGCAAGTGAATTCAGGCAATCATTGGAACAATAAGTCTGATGTACTATTATGTCACAAGTGAGTAAATATGCAGAGCATTTGTCATGACACATAGCTAGGCCAGTGTGACAGTACTGTACAAAAACAATTGAGGGTCACCATATTTTTCAACATTGTTTAATTTTAAAATGAGTATATTTTCCAATTTTATGTCAGGTAACTAAATTATGGGAGTTGTGTGGATAACTGAATTATGCTTTGATGGACAAAATCTTACTGGTGCTCCATCTGATCAAAGTTGATATGTATTTAAAGAGACAAGCTTTACTGTTGTCCATAGAACAGTAACATAATGTTAAGACATTGGTTTTGCTGATTGAAACTGAGATGATAAGTTTGAACTACAGTTATAATGGGAATTAAAATGCTTTTTTTTATCATCCACTTGTTTCATTGGTAGTTTCCACATCATTGTAAACCTGACACGAATAGTTTTTTTGGGGAGGGTGGGGAGGGTGGGATACCTTTTCTACACTGAAGAATACATTTTATTCTCATTGTTCTAGACTGAAATGAGTAATGTGTAATTCTGGTGGGGTCCAAAGTAGAAATTAGTTGGGCAAAGATGATATGAATGAAAGAGTATTTTAAACGTTAAAGTAATGTTCTGCTTTGTGAATATGTAAGTATAGCATAAAGATTTTTCCATCCCATTTATCCCTTTAAAAACCATAGTTTACAACTGGTAGATCTGTCTATATATATAAATATATATATATATCTGAAATTCACCTAAATCTGCTTTATTAGAATACTGCTCACTTAATGCTTAGAAACTGGACCTGGCTCTACATTCTTAATGTATTTTTCCTTTTTTATATATTTTTTTTTCTCCTTTTGTTGGGATTTTTTCCTCAAGGTATGAACTTATTCTCTTGGAATTGAATCTTCTTTTACTACTTAAATCATTTATGTATATCTGGTAAATTATGACCAAATTTGTTGTTAGACTGCATTACAGTAAATTCAAATATACACTTGGTACACTACAGAATTGTTGTGCTTTTGTTCTGGTTCTGTTTGGAAAAGCAGGCTTTAGTAGACATTTGTGTTATTTATAACTATTCAGTTTTTATTTCACTGGCCTTAATAATTCTGTTGCATTGTGACAATCATAATTTCCTTGGTAAAGTTTAACTACTTGCTTTTAGAAGTTGCATGTGATTGCCCATGGTAGGTTGGAGAGAGAGGGATAACTGTCTGTAGGAAATGAAATGGTGTGAAACACTTCAATGAAGATCCACTGTTCTTCTCTTGGAGAACTGAAAAAAATTCGAATGCTATCTCCAGTCTGGCTTTTCGGAGTTGTTTTGTTTAGAAGTTATTTTAAATATGTTAGGTTGATTGGGTAGCTCTAAATTAATAAAACAAAATTTCTGAAGAATTACTTCTTGAGGGACAGCTCAAGTTTCTTTACTATAAGAATTAGGAAGAGATTTCTCTTTGTGCAAGAAATTCTTTCCCTCAAGAAATATTGAAGTTATGCTGTCATAACACAGGATTTTGTCTGTTTGGAGATTTTTTTTGTTTTTCTGTTTTAAAAGAAGACTGCCCTTAAAATGCCATATTTATCAAATGAAAAGACACTCAGTCTTTCATTTTGTCTTCTGATGAAATAATTTTCAACCCAAATGTCTGCAATTTGTGTATTTGGGCAATGCCACACCAGTAGCTTTATGAAAAGAATCATGTCTGCTATTAAAACAAAGTTTGTCTGATGTTGGGATTCCCCCTTTCTCTGTGGGTTTTTGTTTACTTTCTGCTCTCTTCAAGCAGTGGTGGGTATCTTTTAGAGATAATCATACAGATCACTTTCTGGCAGGGCACTGATGCAGGTCAAAATTTAAATTAATAAGTAAATTAACTTCAGATTCACAATTAGAAGTTCTGGTCAAAGTAGGTCAAATGATGTAAGGAAGACACACAACAGAAAATGTGTTTGTCTTATGTCAGTGTTACTGTAGTGCATTAGAAAGCATTTTTCAATTGCAGTGACAGATGCATCTGTCAGGGAAAAACTGCATTTTCCAATTACTTTGGCACATTTTGTAGTTCAGCTTGCAAACAATCCTCTAGTAATTTTTGCTGTGAAACCAGTTTCCAAAACCAGAAGTTGTATTTAGTTGTCAGTGTGCATCCTAAGAAGTATGGAGTTGCAATTGCTGTTCCCACAGTGTACACCTGGTTTTTGAGATGTGTAGCCTTCTGCAAATGCAGTTTTCAGGTATCACTACATGTCACTACTGTTTCCTCTGGAAAGAATAAGCATTATCAAGTGAAGAGAAGTTGGGGGTCAGGACACTGGCATGAGGTGTGCTTCTAGTTGTGGGTCACAGCAGTAATGCTGTTAGCAGAAGATGCTTTCCTTGCCTAGCTTTAAGTTGGTAAGGCTTTTAATAGGATTTGCTTTATTGAGGCCAATCTCAGTTGTTAGCTTGCTTCTAAGTTCTGTTTCACTTGATTTTTCTTGTTCTTGCCACCCTGTAATACAAGTCTCCCACCTGTTCTGAAACGCTTTTGTAGTCTGCTGATTCCACATAGATGCAAAAAAAAAATTCACTTTAGGAAGTACTGTACTTTGTTTGCTGTTCCTTTATATTTTGTGGTATTTAAATGGTTTTAGAAACTGAAATGAAAGCAAGACAATTGATACCACCACCAGCCCAAAAAACTTGTGCCAAAAGAAAGTGAAAAAGGAGCAGAATGTGAAATGCAATATGATAAGAAAAAGGCTGTTGAATTTGCATTGTTACAATTCCTCTGGTTTGTTACTTGAATGTTTTGGACAATTCACTGTACTTTTCTCAGCACTATTTGGTGACAACCTTCATCAGAAGCTATGCAAGAAGCCTGGTTTGAGTTTATTCAGTGTCTTCAGAATGTGGTTCAGGCTCTGCAGAGGTAGTAGCACTGAGTAGCTTTCTGTAGCTATTTTACTGTAGATTCTTCTGTTAGCATCCCTCTTCACTGTGTGATCTGTTACCCATTTTTATTTGATAAATGTTTGCTCCTCTGCCTTCTATACATTTTAATAGCACATTACTGTGCATCACTGAACAATATGGTAAAGGTTAAATACTGACACAATGGATAAAGAGAAACAAGTTGGTTTTCATTTAGTATCTTTTAACAAACCTGTAATGAAATCATTCATTTGTA
This sequence comes from Erithacus rubecula, assembly GCF_903797595.1. Lineage (NCBI taxonomy): Eukaryota > Metazoa > Chordata > Aves > Passeriformes > Muscicapidae > Erithacus > Erithacus rubecula. The sequence continues at coordinate 120,286,026 of NC_136689.1, forward strand.
GTAAAGAAAATACAGGTTTGAAATCCAAGGGAAGGGGTGTTTCTCAGCAGAACCTTTTAACATTGAAAATTCCATGTATAATTTTCCATGGGGTTTGAAAATAATTTTATGTAGGAAAAACATAAAACTACATTAGAGAGATCTTATGACTTAAACTTGAAAATAAAATTGGCTTATCAAATACTTTGTATTTGACATTATTGCAATTTGAAGTGAATGTTTTAAATAAGTTATACGTGATTCTTACCTGAATCAATTGGGAATAGCTACTTCAGGATAACAGATATAAGTAACTCCTCACTAACATTTTGGTGTGTAAACAATTTCAAGACTTCTAATACTCTGTGCACGAGTCTTTAAGTTGCCATGCTGCAAATAAATTGAAGAAATAACCATTTTTTTCTATCTATTTTTCCGTGCCTTGACTCCTCACCTTCCACAAGCAGATGCAGGGGTTTCTTTGGATGGCTGTGCTTACATCCAATACTTTTTTAAAAAAACAAAAAAACCCAGAACAAACAAACAAAAAAGAAACCTTTCTGCAAATAATTTCTGCTTCTGACATAGAATATAATTTATAGAAAATAGCTGTAATTTTAAGCTGTATTTTTAAACTTATAATAAAGCATGTTTAAACATACATTATTATGCCAACTTAAAGATGTCTAGTTTCCAAAAAGCAGAATCCAGATAAGGTGGTATCTAAAAACTGGATTTTAGACAAACTAATGCAAAGCTGAGCAGGTCACAGATGGGGTAGTTCAGCCCCAGTCTAGTGCACTGCAGAGGATGTGGACCCCCTGAGAAATGCAATAGTACTGTGAGTGCCCAGAGGCTTTCTCTTGTTTCCTCCCTCCAGTTCCATCAACCTGAGAATTTTGAAGCAAGTACTTTCAACTGGGTTTATCAAAAGCTTCGTCTGAATAATGCTGGATGTGTGTTTAAACTGATGCTTTGGCTTCTGTTATCTTCCAATTGTGGGTAATTTTTGGTAGATTATACACAATTATTCTTCAGTTAGAGGATCAGCCCTTTGAGTCTTTAAAGGATGCTTTGAATGCTTTGAAATTATCTGTTTGCCCTGTAGAGAAAGCTTCAGGTTTGATATCCTGGACAGGTGAGTCTGCCTGTGTGTCTTGACTGGGATACCAGGGGTTACTGGAGACCAAAGGCTTCTGTCCAGTTAGCTCTTCCTGTGCCCTGGATCTGCACATTGCACATCTGACTGTATTTAGCACATGCAAGGAAATGGTCTTGTGGGGCACTATAGCTCCACTTTGGGAAGAGCCTGGAAAAAATGACTTCTAGGCCATTGAAAAATCTTCAGCATTATTTTTTACTTATCTGAATGGTGTTTCTCACAGAATTGTCTTTAGACTTGAATGTATTTTAAGCTTGTTAATTAAGTGTGATACAGTAATGTGATTTTTTGTTGTTGTTGTTAAATGTATATGAACTTAATTATTTTGTATATTATTTTATTTTGTCTAAATAGATTAAGAGCTTCAGAGTCCACAGAATAGTGTTAACTTTGTAGCTAGAAAGGATCAGCTGCAGAAAAAGTGTTAGTTAAAACTCAGCAAGTCCTATATAATTAGATAAGAATTAGCATTGGAACAGCAAGGAGCTCTAGAAGATAAACTGTAAAGTTAAAGGCAGGGTATTGGAAAAGCCAGTGCTGCATGAATGTAGCAGCTTTGTTAATGGGCCTGAAGTCTGTGTGCATTCAGCAAGGAAAATGTGCTCATCTTGCAGCAGGGCTCGGTGTTGCTGTAAAACCCTTAACACTTGAAATGCTGCTCTTTAAGGTGTAGACCTAACATCAAACTTCAAAGTAGTCAGCCTTCCTTTAGCTTGGAAATGCATACAGGATTAACTGTTAAGAGATAGTAAGCTTATGCTGAGAAACAAGCCAAATTATTTTCAGATCAAATTAAGAGGGTGTTTTGAGCATGTAAGTGATTATACCACGTCACTGCATTTTTTTCCAAAAATTCATACAGTAGAGGCATAGTATTAGTCCAGTTCCTTCAGAGATTTTATTGATATTGAATGCCAAAACTGTCAGCTGACAAGAAATGGTAGCTGCATCCCAATTCTATAAACCTAAGATGCCTCTAGCTTGGAAAGGTTGCTTTTATGGGTCAGTGTGTGGTGCATTCTCCTGAGATACTGTCTGCATAGGTTACATCTTGTTCAAACTAACCTTAAGTTCCTTCTCCTGGGTTTAGGTTGCAAAACATTATCAGTGAAGAAGTGTCAAAAATCAATTAATCTGGGAATGTTTTTCTTGTTTCACGTTGCTGAAATGTAGGAAGTAAATTTCTGAAGCATTGCTTCAATTGAAGCATTCTTTAGGTAACTATTTTCCTTAAGAAATGCTGCTTTAGTGAGTGACCTGCATGTGCTCTTTAGATGTTGTCATGCCATCTTTCTGCAGGTTATCCTCTGCACCCACTTGGAGATCCCACTGCTGAGGTCATAGGATACAATATTAATGTGTTTATACATTTTTATCATCTTTTTCAGAAACTGAGATAATTGGAAGAGGGGAGTGGGAAGGTTTATCTCTAACATTTAAGTAATTGGAATTCAGGGAAATGCTTTTAAACCTTACTGAGACTTGATGTGCCAAGATGTTTATAAGCTGCATAGGATATGTTATATCACTCTGGCTAAGTTTGCAAAAATTACCATTGCCATTTTCAGTCATAGTTTTTTAGAGCTGTTGGATTTATCTCAAAGTAATATTTCCTATGATACCCCCGAGATAAATTGCAACCGTGGAGGATCTACTGGCTTTCTAGTAAAGTACAATTTTATGTTTACAGAGAATTTGTCAATAGTAATTTCTGTTGGTAATTATTCTGCTTTGGATTCCTCCTTGAATGGTGATTTTGTCGGAAGTTGTGGAAAGCAGCATGGTGACCACTATATATTCATAGGGAAAAAAAAACAACCTTGCCATCTACAAAAAAAAAGGTTTTTCACACTGGATGCAGACTTCCTTGGAATTCCTTGCACCTTGCCCTGAAGCATTTTAGTTTTGAAGCCAGCACCATATTGTGAAGAGGCCACTGCTCAGTCTGAATGAGTAATTTGATGCTCATGCACCATTTAAATTAAAGTATGATCTCATAATGCTGAACACTCTTAAGTGTGGTTGTTGCTATTTGCACTACTTTAATAACCATGGCTATTGAAGTGGTGGATGTGATTACAGCATTTGCCAGGACTCTTAAAGTTGTTTTGTTGCCTTTTGAGCTGTGGCCTGCTAGGTAATGTTTGGAAGGTTATTTTGCCCTCTGTGTGTCATTTCCCCAAGTAAATCATTGTCTTTTCCCTGAGACGTTTCATGAAGCTCTCCTGAAGCACTGAGAAAATTGTTTTTGAAGAGCCAAAGTACTGGAGTACCTGTGTAAATCTGTGGTGTTTAATGAGAATTACTGGAAGTTCCTGTTCTTTGATGTAGCTTTAGAAAAGAATCTAAAACTGAATGTGGTTTTAAGTTACCACATCAAATGATTTAACTTTTGAGTTTATTCATAGTGATGGATGATGACTCATTTCTTTATCGTCACAGGATAGAATCTCAAACAACTTTTCTCTTAGACACACTTCTACCTGTTTGTCTTGCACCAGATGATCTTTCCCTCTCCCCCACCCCCTCACTTGCTGGATTTCTTCAATTAAGCACATATTTATTTTTTCTGCACTTCTACTAGCTGGCTCTGAAATGATTGTCTCTCTAGATCTATTGCCTTATTTCCTTGCTGGAGATGCAAAAATGCTGGAAAGGAGTTTCTGTAGGAAAGAACCTCAATGGAATTAGGGAGATCTGGATCTGTTCAGGATGAGCTCAGAGCTGCAAAACCCAATTGATAGAGAAAGAGTAATGAAAATATTTAACATCAGTGTCTTTCATGCATTTTGTTGTGATGCTGCCTTGCTTTTACTGATGTTAATGAAGATTATTGGCTTTCCCACACCTCCTACTGAAGGTAGAACAGTTGCAGTAAATCCTTAGTGTCTGCATCATGGGCACTGGCCAAACAACTCTGCCTGTAAACTGCAAATTTAGCATATGCTGAATATTGCTAGCATACTAAAACATTTCTTTGTAAGTGAAGTATTTGTAAGAAAATAAAAAATAGCTTTTTAATTTTGGATTTGGTGCCACTGTTCTACAATGTTTTAGGTCATACATCTTTAATACAGTTAGGGGTAATTTTTGTCACCAGTTTTTTGAGCTGTATTGCACTAACTGTAAATTACTGCACCAGGTCAGTTGTATTTCTGTAACTTGATATTGGGCTCCCAAAGCAGCATGTTTAGTACCAACAAGAAACTCCTGGTTGCTGGAACTGACATGGAGCCTGCCAGTCAGTTGGAGCATGAAGAATGGCAGGGAACCATTGAAAATATAGGAGAGGGAATCCTCCCTCAGCTTTGACACAGCAGGGAGGAGGACCCCTGCTTTTTAGAGTTCCTTTCACAGTAAAACTACATGGAATTAGATTTATGTACTTTGGAAGGCGGAAGGACTGAGTCAGCCTGGTTGGAATTTGAACTTTTGTGCTAGGGCGCTTCGATGATTCCAAGTCTGAGCTTCCACTGCATCCCTTTTAACAGTAAATAAGAGTTCAGTGCATTGGAGCAACAAGTCTGCAACCTGTTGTTGCTATATGCAGGTCAGATTTTGGGATTAATGTGACTTCAATTCCCAACTTAAAATTTGATTATTTTTTCTAATGGTGTTTTTAATTGAGCATTTCAGAATCCACGTTTGATACTCTATGTATTCAGTGTTGAATGAAATTGATACATAAAAGATAATATATGCAGCGCATTTTCACATTCAACAGGCTTTGTTTTTTATCTTGCAGTTATTAGATAAGCGAGCTGGAGCTCAGGTTGTGTCCCTTTGTTCCTGTGAGTACCCTGGATCAGGATTTCCCTTTGAAATGCAGCTGCTCTCCACCTCTCTCAGCTGCTTTTCCTGTACCAAATCAAACATCAAACTTCTCATACCATGTTTAGCTTTATTTAGAAAGCACACAGTTTGAAACCTGGTATTTTTTACACTCTACATAGCTTCCGTCAAGAAAAGACAAAAAAAAAACTAGCTGTGTGTTTTTCAGGTGCTGAAAAAAAAATTGTTCCTGAACATTTGACCTCTCTGTGTTCAGGATGGCCAAATGGATACCTTATTAATGCATGTAATATTAATTTAATGCCAACTTTGCCTTGAAATAATGCCTTGTGGTTCCATGCTGAGGTGTGTGCCCTCAGGCACAGTTGTAATTATGTAAAACATGGTACAGAATGCAGCTGTATTAAAAAAGTGCAGCAGATTTTTTGGACAAGAAAAGTGGGAGAAATCAAGGTGTTGCTAAAGCTTGGGCTGCTGAGACACAAGCATCACCACTCTTGTGACATGGAAAGCTTTTCTGAAAGCTTGGTCAGGTCTGTGTTTGCTCTCTGCCAAGATGCAGCACTCATCCTCTGTAGTCTGTGGCTTTCTCCTGGGCATCATCCCAAGGGACACTGGATGCACCAAGCATCCAGTGCTCTCCCCAGGGAGCAGGATTATTCTTTGAGCTTGCTGTTACTTGTTTTGCACCCTTCTTTGTATATTGTGGGGCAGGGTATGACAGTGTTGAGGCTTGGATATTTAATAAATTCTGCTGTGAGAAGTGGTTTATGTTCAGCTTTTCAAATTTGACACCAAGTTCTCCCTTACCTTTTAACAGAGATGACACCTGAAGTGGGTGATAGGGATAACAGGCTCAGTATTGACAGATTTTGTGTCAGGTCTGCACTAATCTTGCTCCTTGACAGTGTTCACAGAGTTGGTGATTGATGTGGTTGATTTGTTGGTATCCTGTATTTTGCTGTTATCAGCCAAAAGCAAGGGGCACAGATGCAATTTCTGATTTAAGTCCTTTTGATGATGTTTGCTGGCTAAGCTGCCAGTGCTAATAATACTTTAAGCTTTATCAGTTTGCTACTATTGTTGTTAAAGTCAAGGAAAGTATAAACCAGCCTTGTCACATCACTAGGATGTAAAACAAATACTGGAGTTGGCACAGATACTCAAAAAAGGGCAACTCTGCTGTTACTTGTCTAGCTTGTTTAGAAGTTGCCGTACTCAGACCTCTCTTTTCAGAATAACAAAAATTGTTTGCTGAAAATTTATCCATGCCAAGTTTCTCATGTAGTTGTGACCACTCTTTGTTTTTGGTTTACACAGCAAAGTGTAAAACTATTACAACCACTTTTTCTAGTCTTCTTTTCCCACCCCCTTATTTTCTTTGACCTGTTTTCAGAACTTTTTTGGCTTCCTTAAGTATGTAAATTCTAATGATGTATTGTTCTGAAATACTGCTGGAACCACATTTTCATTGAAATTGAAAACTGACATTTGGATCTAATTTTTTCACCTTGCAAAAGGGAACTGAAAATAATTGCTCAGTTTGAAAAAAACCAAAACAACCACCAACAAAAAAACCCACAATACAACAACCACACCCTAGGGTTGGGAATTTTTGCTCATGTTCTTGAATATCTTGGGCACTATCTGCCTGTTAATAACTCCTATCTGAAGAGATGAGGAGGCAAAGAAGATTGTTTTCCAGGTTATTTCTGCAACTGAAGAAAACTTGACTGTCAAAACTGATGCTGGGAGAAGCAGTGAAGATCTATCCAAATCCTGTTAGAACATCACACACCCCCAGTGCTCATAATTTCCCTGGGATGTTTCTGGGATGACAAGCGAGACCAGAGGACTGGAGCTGTCCTGTGCCTCTTGCAGAGTCCAGGTGCAGACATTTCAGCTTGTTCAGGGTATGTTTGGACAAAGAAAAGGTGCTGCTTTCCAGTGCAGTCAGTCAAAGCCAAAGTAACTGCAGCCAGGTCCTGAGTTAGTTCAGATCAGGAGCTCTCCATCACCCCCACTTACCCACCTGTAGTTTCATTGCAGAGCTCCCTGAACACTTCCCTGAATTCCTTTTGGACAAAAGTAATTGAAGACATACTTCAGGAGTGTTCCTGATATGCTCCAACCACACATGCTTCCCTGTTTGTAGGACCAAGTTAAAGCTAATTAAAGGACAATTTCCCTGAAATGTGCATAGACTGGACAGCTGTTTACCCATCTGCTTTTATGGGATTGCAGAACTAACAGGGATAGGCCAATGGTGCTACCCTAGAGCTCTACTGCTTTTGCTTACATTGACTCTACCAAGGACCAAAATGAGGACATACACTTTCTGAACTTCCAAAATAATTACTGAATGAAAGCAATTTACAAGCCATGATAAGTACTGGCAGATTTCCCTACCCAAGTTCTTTAGCAGTGTGATTCTGCACAGGCTGGGAGTGAGAGGAGTATTTATCTTCCTGCTGATGAAGCAGTACCTCCAGTCTTGCTTGTCCTCACTTATTTTATCTTGCTTCAGTATCCTGCTGTGGCTTAGGATTTTTTTTTTCAATGAAGTTGAAACCAACAAAATGTGTTCAAATGTTAGAATCTTTACATTTCATTTTGGAACTGTTCTGGTGCAGCACAGTGTCTTTACCAGAAGCAGTGACTAAGGTGGGGGCAGTCACAGTGGCAGGATGAGTTCTAAGATGTGGATGGTTTTTTTTGTGGCCTATTTCTATGGTGCAGGGGAAGAACTCACAATCTCTCTGTCCTAGAGCTTTTTGGGAAACTGTTCATGGCTGTAATGGTTGTAATGCCTCTGCTCTCTCAGGGGCTTTCAATATCACTCTGAAAAACATCAGGGATAAAATTGTTTGTGCTTTGTTTGCTGAGCATATTGCTGAAGAAGGCTGTCTGGGCAACAGCTATTGCCACAATGGAAACTCTCACTTAGCCCTTTTCTGTGGCTGCATGGTGAATACTGGCTGGAATTACACTGACTGAACATGGGATCCAATAGCAATACTTCCCTGTGCCCTGCATGGTAATTTTGGTTGAGAGAGAGCAACACAAGCAATGTCCAGGTGAGTCATGCATGCAGAAGGAGCTGTCTGGGTTGGTGTGAGTGCCTTTTCTGTGTTCTGTCTATAATAAGAGTTTGGGGAACGTGGAGACAAATGACTGCAAAATTATTTGCAGGCATAGAGCTAAAGCTGATGAAATGCAGGAGCTCTTTAGGCCCCTGACTGGACCTGCCTAGAATCCTTTTTTTTTCCCCCCCAATAAATCTCTCAAAGAAAACCCGAGTAACCATTGGCTTTTATGTCCTGTCCCTTGGCTAAAATACCATTTCTCAAACCAAGTAATTTCCTTCTTATTCTGAGAGTAGAAAGGTTGGGTCCTAGAAAGGACAACAAATTACTTATTTTGACAAATTGTCATTTAACACAAGGGAGTGCATTTATGTAGTGCAGAACTTGTTCAGAAACTTTCTACTGTCTCTCTGTCACATTAAGTGCTCACAGTAACACTGATTGTAATCTTTTTTCAGTCTGATTAAATCTCCATCACACTTGCACAAGCTACATTTTGACAGAGAATCATTAATGTTTATGAAGCACGTTGAGAATGAAAAGGAAGACTGGTAATGTGGAAAGCTAAGCTGTACTTGATTGTTCTTGTGCCCAGGTGATCAAAGTACAATTGTGTGTGCTCATAACAAGGGTTAGCTTGGAAACCAGCCATTTAATTATTCTGATGTCACAAAAATCACTAATCAAACTCTCATTGATCATGCAAAGTGGGAAATTTCATCAAGCAGGTTTCATAGATGTATTTTAAACAAGTTGGGCACCTTCCAGGGATGAGATTGATTGCTCTGTGATAATGCAAAGCAGGCAGCAGTCACACTTCCCTGATGGAGGGTGGGATGCCTACAGCTGTGGGAAGCACGTTGCCACCTTTTGCCAGGCAAAGAGAATGATGTTGGGAGGGAACAGGGGGAAAGGGATGGCTTTGGGGTGCAGGATTCAAAACTGAGTCTGGGTTCGTTCCTACCTGCCCAGTATTAATGGATACAATTTAAAGATAACATCCTCCCCTACAGCTGTCTTCCTTCCTTTTTAATAGCCATTTGCAGCATGTCACAAAATATTTCAGTCAGGGAATTGATGAGGTGCCCTTTCCATTAAATTTTTTTCCCAACTGACGTGGCCCATCTGTTAGGTGTGACTCAGTGGTGAACAGATGCTGAGTTAACTGTGGAAGTGTCTGTTACCCACCAGGATTAGAAGTGTTTGCCCTCCAAAGATGCTGGGCTAGGGTGAAACTTGGATTAAGCAGGACAAACAGTATTTTTGCTTCTCCCAAATGGACCTGATGCAAATACAGGGGATGAATTTCAATCCCATATTTGATTGTGCAGTTGGTGAGTGTCCTGCTGTTGCTGTATTTTCAGGGAAGAATGGTCTGGGGTCATTTTAGATTGTGAGTTCCTATGTCATCCCCTGTATTTACATGTACAAAGAGACATTCTGAAAACAGCCACCCTGATTTTGTTATACTGATCACTGAGGATGCTGAGAGAGTGGCCAGTCTGACAGAAATTTATTGCATAGTCTTAAATGCTGAATTCCTATTGAAATATTCACTACCTCAAGTCACACAGAATCTTGGGGAATTGCTTGATGGCCCTAAGAGTTTCCAAACACTTTAATATAGTACAGAAAAAACCAAAACTGATCTAAAATATAGTTATAGGAATTAGTCAAAGGATGCAGGGAAGATCTCCACTCTCCAAATGCTTTCTAACTAGACTAGCTGGTAGACCTTAGATTGAGCATCCTATTTCCAGCTCATAACAATCCATGAAAATTAAAATTTTTCATTGTTGATTGACAGTTTTGAGTAGTTCTTGCAGGTATTTTCTTAATTTGTGAAATATTTTGAATGGAAATTCAAACTGTCTTCAGCTATTAGAAAGAGCTTGCCTGTTGTTTGCATTTGTGCAAAATATTCAGTAAGCTTTTGCATAGATTCTAATCTGTGTTCTTTAGACTGACCCAATGAATTCTCAAATTAAATTTTCTTTAAATTGTTGTAGTGGATAGCCTTTTGAAAAATGAGATGGAGGGACAGAAAAACAGTGTTTGCAATTAAATTAGAATGTGCTAAGAATGATAGAGCCTCCTTTTAAAGTCGCTTTTAGAGTTAATTTTAATTGAACAATTAGTTCTTTTCCAGAGATATTTATCTTCCTGAAATCCCACTCATCAGCTCATTTGTTTTAGATCCTCACCAAGAAGTGAAGTAGAAACAGTAGCTTTGATTTGCAGGAATCTGCATGGACCCAGCTATAAGTGTGTAAATGAAGAAGCAAGAGCCAGTCCTTTGTCAGTCACCTTTCTTTTATAAACTACCATGGTGAAATTACCGAAAAGTCAATTTATCTTTACTTTTTACCAAATTCCAGTATTGATTTAGAGCTCCCCATGTTGTGGAATCACACTGTTGTGTTCCTCTGTGCTGGGCTGTCTCATACTCTCCAGTCCCTGAGCTGCTGCTGCTTCCAGGGAAATGTGGCACATCCTGTGTTGCTCCCACGCTGGTATCCATGCAACTGCCTTTGGCTGCTGCTGAAGAGTGGCACTCCTTCAGCTGCTCCTCTCAGGACTTGTGCTCCAGACCCTTCCCTGGCTTTATTGCCCTTCTTTGAAAACACAATTCGTTCAAATAGTGCCTTTTCTCTGTATTTAATTATCTTACTTAATATACACATTCATATTCTTAAATAAAAGTGATCCTCTGATAAACAAAACTCTTTTTTGGTGTCCCCAGGTCTGTCTCTAGAGTGGTGTTTAAATCCTTGACAGACATTTTTACACAGTTTGATTTTTCTCTCCCTAAAACCTTTTTGTGGCTGTCATTCTTTCTATGTGTTAGCTGGACTGTTATTTCTGCCTGCTGCTGCTAAGATGGAAATGAAGAATAAAAATTCCATGTGTTTCTCTGAGTTGTGTCAGCAGGAGAGTCATCAAAGCTTCCTCCTTCTGGAAAGAGGCCAGATCTTCTAACAAACAGTAAACTTAAGTAAAAATAAGAAAGAGAAAGCATGCAGGCAAATATTTTTTACCTAAAGGAAAAAGAATCTGCTTGCATGTGCTGGGAAGACTGAAAGAGTTACATTTAGTTAGCATTGGAGAATGTGGCTGTTACTCTTAATTTATGATGATGTATATGAAACATTCAAAATCTCTCCCCTTAACACAGGCATCCTTTTCCATGCAATCAAAGGCACGTGCAAGATTTATGTCAGCACTGCATTGCATCTTACCCAGGTTCTCTGAGCTCACCTCATCCATTTCACATGTCTGCTTTAAAACATTATAAACTTTACTCAGGAGCTGCTTATGCCTTCTTAGTTATAACAAAAGAAACCCCTTTCAGATGAAGGGAGCTGGGGCTCAATCCACATGCTTGATTTCAGATGTGAGGAAACCTCCCTTGGCCTTCATCTGCTGGTCAGGGGGGTGGGTGACTTACAGCTCCTGCATGCTCTCAGCCAGTCCCATCTGCGTGTTTGAAGAAATGAAATACTGAATTGATTCCATAGCATGGAGCTTGGCTTGATGGCCAGGAATCCACAGCCACAGGACCTTGAGAAAGGCCTGGAAAGGGTTTTTGCCAGCTAAATGCTGGTATGTACAATGATCCTCCCTGCTGTTCTCTGCTGAGGGAATTGGGGTTTGTTAGTTTATAGGAATGCATGGAAAAACCATTCCACTGTTGCCTTCACAAATGCAGAGAACTCCAGGGTTTTTTTAGCTACTTAGGCCAAAGAGTAATTCTTTATTCTTCATTTCACAAAACAATGTGGTGTAAAAACTCACATGTGTGTGTGAGTTGGTTGTGGAAAAAAGTGCCACTGAAAATCAGGCACTGCTATGTCTGCCAAGGAAATCCTCAGACTGGAATCCAATTCCTTAGATCAGAACTTCTTTAGAAGTGGCTGCTGCTTATGATAAGATTCTTAACGCTGATGTGAAGAAAATATCATAATATCTTATTGTGGGCAAACCTGTTATTTACCTTTGATAGATCCATAAAGTACAAAAATTAAAGGGAGTCAGGAGTTAAGCAAAAGCTCAGTGAAACAAACTGGTGCTGACATACACAGATAATGTCAACTGATAGCTTTTTGGCATTATGTATCGTTTTATAATTAGGTAATTAAAACAAGTCCGTACAAACTTTAGCTTTCAGGAAGCTGTAAAGATACATGTAGCTGTAAAGTTATATTTAGCCATTAATTTCTTGTCAAGTCTGTCATATTTTCTCATAAAATGTCTAATAAAGAAGCTTAAACATACAGTCTCACGCACTTCTTCTAGAAACTGGAGTATGTACTAATGCAGTCCTAGAATACCAAAGTACAATAATAAATACATATATATATAACTTCTTGCTCTTCATTCCTTTTCAAATTGAAGTTGTTATTACAGCTTTCATCTTTTAAAGGCAGGAGAGCACTTAAGTCCCACCTGAAGCCAGTCCCACTGACTTGGCTGAAATTGTGCAAAAATGTCAAGCTTTTAAAGCAGGTTCTCTAGACTGACAACTAAAACTGCTGGTTACTGTTCCATTGCCAGAAAATAAATCCTAAGACTTAAAAGGGAAAACAGATGTTATTTGAACGAGCACAGGGTCTTTCTTCTGGGTCTTGTAGATCCAAGTAAGTATTGTACACAATATACAGGTAGCTCATGACAGACATGGAGGAGCTGAGAATGAATGAAGATTCATTAGTAAAAATTAGATTCATAGTAAAAAAAAAATCAGAATAAAAGTCTATAGAACAGGCTTTCAGGATATCAGTTTTACTCTCCATTACACTTGCTAGTCAATGAAATTTTGTATCTGTAGCCTGAAGATTAATTTTGGTTCTGTATATCTGAATATATTTCAAATATCGATCCAGCGGACCCAGGTTATTTTAAAAATATGCAAATTAACTTGAAAAAAAACTTTCTGCATTTTTTCAGGGACTAATGGTGAGAGATTCTTTGCACACTACTTTTAGTTTCAATTGACTGACATTTTTCACAGAATCAGGCACCACAAATTATACAGAACAGACAGAAATCTATTGTGGACATCTTTTGTTCTGGATAATTCCTTCTAAATAATCTAAATGGAGGAATTAATGTGAAACTAAGCTGAATAAAAACAAACTGGCAAACCATGGATGCAAAAAGGGCTGAACTGACTGATATGAAGACTTCCTCAGTTTTGAGTTGTGGGTCTTTCTGGGGGATGAAGACTGCTGCTGAAGAGTCCATACTGCAACAGTCAGACCCTTTCACAAAGATGTAACTTGCCACATGCTTGGTCTATTAAAAGTGCTTAACTATCCATTACATGTTTGATCACAATGCATTTGACTGCTCCCAGCAGCAAAAACTGTAGAATTTCTAAGGGCATGCTCATTACTAATCTAACCTGAACTTAGCCTGTTTGCAGCTGCTAACACCTGAAAAAATTGTGATACAGAAAAATGAAACAAAATGGGTAAGACATAGGCAAACTGCATGCTGCCAATATTGATTGCTTGGCATCTTGCTTTATACAAGCAGTTTCCCTTCACTGGGAAAATACTTCTGGCAATTAAATGAACCTTAAGGTGCTCTGGGGGCTGGCACAATTTTACTTCCTTTGTTTCTTTCATTCCTTATTTATGACCTGCCAAGTGCTTGTAAAAGAAAAGCCAGGGCTCCCTCTCTCAGCATTTCACAAGGTTTTTAATTATTGGAGCAAAGCTTGAAACTTACTAGCATGCTTTTCTCTTTAAATTTTAGGTACAGTACCATAAAAAAAGACAAAATAAGCTGAAATACCGATATCTGAAATGTTTTTCTCTTCCTAACTGTGTTGTTCTAAGATACATCAACAGTGACAAGGGGCTGGGGTCATCACCAAATCTGGGTGAAGGTTGCAGTTTTCCCAGTGCACGAGTTAACTATTTGCATAAAGGTATGCACAGCTACTGGAGCTTCCAATGTATAATTCTTAAAAGAGGACTGCTCATGTTAGTTCCACTGCAAACTCCATCATAACTTTCATAAGAAATTTTCAATTTCTTTTCTAAATTAGACAACAAAACAGCAAGTTTAAAGTACTCTGCCCTTTGAATGCACCTCTATTGTCTGTTAACCATCTTATCCCCATCCCAAAAGATGGTATCTGTTCTGTGAAGAGCTAAAAATTTGGTTTAAAAATATTTAGATTGTCTTTTGTCAAAAGGAGATGTCAAGAGGTTTGGAAAACTGTGCCATTATAGGCAAGAGAAGTCATAAATTGCCTTAATGTTTATGTCTTGATACTTCAGCTTTCAGGTAACCAGAACTGGAATCATTTGCCCACCAGCTTCCATCTCCCAGTGATGGAATAGATTTGATGTAGCTGCTGGAAGGCAAGAACTTGAGGTTTATCATGTCCTTTCACACTGGTACTGGCATGCTCTGCAGAACAAATACCAAACTCTCAGCGGGGGATCTAAAAGTGCATTTGGAGACCCAAGCCCTTGCTTATGTCTTTGGTGACACTTCTTTTATCTGTTTTAATCCACTCACCCCTGATGTAGTTGAAACAGCAAACCCAGTCTAGTGGAAGGTGTCCCTGCCCCAGGCAGGGGGCTTGGAATGAGGCAATCTTTAAGGTCTCTTGCAATGCAAACAATCCAGAGATTCTGTGGTTTTCTGTGTAGGGCCCCATTGACACCCCAGGAAGGAGGGAATCAGCCACGCTGGTTTTAGCCAACTCTGCAGAATGGCACTGAGACCCAAAAGCAGCACCAGCCTGGCGCCTCCTGCGACGAATTTATGGGACTCTTGAGCAAGCTCATTTCCTCCTCAGGAGCCATTTCTAGCACATTCTCTGTCCTGATTGCAGAGTAAATACAGTACATTGCTTGTGACTGCTGATTTGCATTAAGATTTTAGTATTGTGGCTGGGAGGCTCCAGAGGGTTGGTCAAATCAAGGCTAGGTTTTATTGCAGTCAGATTCTCAGTATTTTATTTCTGGTTTTTGTGCTTCTGCATGCAGGCACAGACATAATTTACTTTCCTCAAGCATAGGAAATGACAATCCTACTTTAAATTCAAAGAAACATATGGGCTCATACACCTAATGCCACAGCTCTATAGCCTAAGTATATTACTTACAGACCAGTCCATACAGGTTTTTTTCTTCCTTTAAGGTGACTTTATGCTGGAGGAGGACAAATTATACCTGAAATTACCTGAAATTAGACCAATGTAGCAAATTGTGAGCTATGTAGCACATTGTAAGCAATAACTTATTTAGCAATGACGGTTACATCTCAAAACTTTCTCTTCTAATGGGTTTGTAATTGTTTAATGCTTTGGTTTCAGGCTTTTGGGCTCTCAGTGTCCAACATGCAGAAAAAATTGGGCCAATATATGCGAGACTGATGGAATCACAAAATGGAGTTGGGACACACAAAGCTGTATTTGGGACCACAGCAGAGCACTCTGGCATTGAAACTGCTATGAGCACACTAGGTCACATTTAAAGTAGAAAATAAATGTAATTGGGAGCAGACTGAGGGAAAATCTCTACATCCTCCACAAATTTTCCTTCATGTGATAGATGGCAATATATTTTTTCCACTTGCATCTCAGGAAAAGGGGATTCCATCTGAGGGAGGTGAAATTCACTGTGTACACTTGAATGAAAGTTTTTACTCTCAGATTATTTGCAGAACAATAGTTTTGTAGCCAGAACTGTAACAGTCCCTTGAATAAACGAGGCCAGTCGGGCTGGAGGGACTGGAGGTGATTGTGCAGCCTTGTCAGAGTGGCTGGGGAGGAGGGTGCAGTGCAGCAGGGGCAGCCACCAGGGAACCAGGGGAAAGAGGGGAAAGAGGCCCCTGACAGTGAGCTGTGGAGCCACACTTCAGGGATTTAATACAACAGGGAGCTGTAGGTACTTAGAATTAAAAAATTACCTTCATCTTCTGCAAGTCTTGTTCTGCATGAGTGGTGGGTTTTGGCTGGATGCTGGCAGCCTTTTTGGCCTGCTTGCATTGTAAATTACTGTTCAGGAATTGTTGGCTAGTCCATAAAGCAATACAGGTTTGTTTTTTCCAAAGATCACGTGACAACTGGAATCACGTACCAGCTATAATTTTCTTACTTCTGGCTAGAAGATAATATCTTGACTCAGCAGTTAGTATGGATACCTACTATTCTCATCTTAAAACCCCCATGCACTGCTTCTGAGCTCTCTAACTTGTTTAAGTAATGCTCAACACTAAGATGGAAGCTTCTGTGGGTTTGCTGCACCTCATTTTATAATAGGTTTTCTTTCTCAAGATTTGGGTTGCAGGAATAGGGAGATTGCCGTAGAACAGAACTTTGCTAAAGAAAAAAAAAACCCAAACAATCCCTCCTAGCACTTGTAGTGTGCTTGGAAAATGTGAGTCAGGTCCACTCTCAAGCTCAGAAACCAGAAAGCAAATAAAAGAACCTAACAATGTTGCCCAAAATAAATAACCACAGTGTGGAGGCACCTAAGTGGGGGACATGTGGAGGAGAAGTTACTCATTTTTTTAATCCTCAAGCTTGGCACATCTGCCACAAAGTAAACAAACAAATTGTTATTGGAGTCAGGAAGGGACAACTAATGTAAAACAGGCTGAGACATAAATTAGTAGCCATGGTAATCTGTCACAGGTGAGTGCTCTGCAAAGAAGTGACCTGAAATGCCAAACAAACCTTCTACTGAAATCCTGGGAATCTGTTTATCCAACCACTTTATTTTAATCTAAGAATCAGCTACAGCAACTATGAAAAATGCATACAGAGAAATAGAAGCACTTAATACTGTTGTAAAATAATTAGTAAACTTCCTTCCATGGCTTCCCTGCCATCATAGCACCTGTGCAGCCATGTGCAGTACTCAGTCACAGTAAGTCAGGCCCCCTAAATCAGAAGCCATGAAAACTTCAAGCACTGCTTTTTTCTTTCTAAATTCCAATGTTTTATGGAATACAATTATTTTTCTCTGCAATCATTAGAATTATCAGTGACTAAAAGGCTAAATTCCTGCCTAATCTTAGCTCCAATGATGTAGTTTGTGGTTTTATGGGGAAAAAACCCACTCATGGTGCAAGACCAAAGATAAAACAATGACAGCTGGTAACAAGTAAATGGGCTCATCTTCTAAATGCTTTCATACTCATGGCAACTGTTTGAGCAACTTTGCCAAAATTTGTCATGAAATGTCATACTATTTCTTTATATTTGTTCCATGGGTTAGTGCTGGCTTGTAACATTTCAGTGTCAGTACATTAGGCTAAAGAAGGTGATCATATGAACATTGAGCAAACTGTCAAGTAGCTGTCAGAATGACTGGCTGAAACCAACAAAAGATTAACACTCCTAACTTAGACCAAATGGATCGACCTAATAGAGACAAAAATATGTGCTCTGAAAATAACTGAGCGGGGGCTATTTCCAGAGGGCTTGAGGAACATTATGACAGTCAGTTTGTTCTTACAAACAGCCAGCCTTAATCATCACCTCACATTTCTCACTTCAGATTACAACTGTCTAAAAAGTTACTTCTGTCTAAAGTGCCGATAAACTCGGAAAACAGTGTGGTGGGTTGACCCTGGCTGGATGCCAATTGCCCACCAAGGCTGCTCTAATGCTCCACTCCTCAGCTGGACAGGGATGAAAAAGTATAACAAAAGGCTCGTGGGTTGAGTGAAGGAGAGGGAGAGATCACTCACCAGTTACCATCACTGGCAGAACAAACCTGCCTTGGGGACATTTGTTTAATTTATTGTCAATCAAAACAAAGTAGGATAATGAGAAATAAAATCTAAATCTTAACACGCCTTAAACTGTCCATACACACTCACATCCCCCTTCCTCGGCTTAACTTTATTCCCAATTTCCTCTCCCTCCTCTCTCCCAGCAGTGCAGAGGGATGGGAATGGGGGTTCAGGTCAGTCCATCAAACACTGTCTCTGCCAGTTACTCCTCAGGAAGAAGACTCCTCTCATTCTTTTCCTGCCCTCCCATGGGAGACAGTCCTCCAACAACATTTTCAATAGGGGTCCTTCCCATGGACTGAAGTTCTTCATGAGGTGCTCCAGCATGGGTCCCCCCCAGGGTCACAAGTCCTTCCAGGAACCCTGTTCCAGTGTGGGCTCCTCTCTCCTTGGGGCCATAGGTCCTGCCAGGAGCCCAGTGCAGGCTTCCCACAGGGTCACAGCCTCCTCCACACCCACCTTTTCTGGCTTGCATCTCCTCCATGGGTGGGGGTGGATCTGCATCCCATGGTCCCCCACAGGCTGCAGGGGCACAGCTGCCTCACCATGGGCTGCTCCAGGGGCTGCAGAGGAATCCCAGCTCCAGTGCTGGGAGCACCTTCTGCTCCTCCTTCTGCACTGACCTCAGTGTCTGCACAGATGCTTATCTCACATATTCTCACTCCCCTCTCCCAACCCAACTCGATGTTTTAGCTTTTCTTCTCTTACATTACTCCAGAGGTGCTACCACCATTGCTGATGGGCTCAGCCTTGGCCAGTGGTGGGTCCATCTTGGAGTCAGCTGGCTTCTGCTCAATTGGACAAGGGGAATCTTCTGGCATCTTCTCATAGAAGCCACCCCTGTAGCCTCCCTGCAACCAAAAACTTGCACACAAACCTAATACAGCCCTTATTTTGTGACAAGTACTGTCTGCTCAGGCCCACATTGATTTGATCAGAACTCAAAGAATAGTGCAACTTTACACTTCTTTCTTAGGTGTGAAGCTGAAACAACAGTCCTAGGGCTTTTTTGAATCTTCATGACCAGTGATGTTTGGGTATAAGAACAAAGCACATTTATTTGATGCCTGAACAGTCTTAACAGTGCTAAATATCTGCAAAAATCTTTATTTAGATTTAATTGCAGCAGAATCTAATTAACAGTTGTACATTAAAAACTAAACTCTCTGATCTCTTTGAAAATCATCAATACTGCCAAAACTGCATACCCATAAAAACAAGGAGACTGATTTACATTGAGAGATCTTTGCACTGAAGTAGTTTATGCAATTTATTTGAAAGGAAAATAATAGCTGTAATGAAAAAACTAGCAGAAACACAAAAGTGATTAGAGGGCCAAATCTCTGCGAAACCCTGAAATATTGGAAGAAGTAATAATGAAGGGACTTGCCAAGTGTAAGCAGAGAATACTTTAGTATCAGCTAGATACTGCAAAGTTTCAGATATCTTCATGCTATCATAAGGAGGCATCTAGGATGAGCATATTTATATTTTAACTACAGAGTTCTAAAGGCAAAACTGTGCACCTAGCATGGGTGGGCAAGCCCTGCTCTGCCTGGCTGCCAAGTGATGAGGGGAGCCTGTGGGCTCCAGGTAATGTGAGGCTGCAGCATATTTTTCACATTTCTCTGCAGCAGTACAGACACTCTTCGGTTCACTTGATCTGATGTGCAAAAAGGAAAAAAGAAGCTGCAATACTTAGCTAAAGAGGAGAGCAGAAAGAGCCAAGTTTACCTACAGTTCTCATAGAATCACAGAATTTTTTAGTTTGGAAAAGTCCTCCAAGTTAATTGAGCCCAAACTTTCACCAAACACCACCATGCCAACTAAACGATTGCACTAAGTGCCAGTCATTTCTTGAGTATTCCCAGGGATGGTGACTCCACCACTTCCAGAGATGGCAACTCTACTACTTCCCTGGGCTGCCTGATCCAGTGTTTAGACCACGCTATCAGTGAAGAAATTCCTCCTGATGACCAACATGAACCTCCCTGGTTATGACTGAGGCTATACCCTCTTGTCCTGTCGCTGGTTGCCTCAGAGAAGAGACCAATCCCCACTTGGCTACAACCTCCTTTCAGGCAGTTGTAGAGTAATAAGGGCTCCCCTGAGCCTCCTTTTCTTCAGGCTAAACAATCCCCATTTCCTCAGCTGATCCTCACAGGACTTGTGTTCCACACCCTTCCCCAGCTCCATTGCCCTTCTCTGGAAATGCTCCAGCATCTCGATGTCTTTTTTGTAGTGAGGGGCCCAAGACTGGACACAGTTCAGTGCAGCCTCACCACTGCTGAGTACAGGGGGATGGTCACTGCCCTGATCCTGCAGGCCACACCTTTGCTGACACAAGCCAGGATGCCACTGGCCTTCTTGGCCACCTGGGCACACACCTGGGCTCTCAGCATCCCCAGGTCCTTTTCCACTGGGCTGCTTTCCAGCCTCTCTTTCCCAAGCCTGTAGCACTGCCTGAGGTTGTCATGACCCACGTGCAGGACCCAGCACTTGGCCTTGTTGAACCTCGTACAGGGGCTCAGCCTGGATGCAGCCTGTCCAGATCCCTGTGCAGAGCTTTCCTGCCCTCCAGCAGATCAACACTCCCAACCAGCTTGGAGTTCTCTGCCATTTTACTAAGGCTGCACTCAATCCCCCCCTCCAGGTCATCAGTAAAGATATTAAACAGGATGATTTTGTATCTCTCCTCCCTTCAAAATCCTTGGCTTTTCACTCTCTTACCAGAAGAAAGTACAGGTTTAGAAATAAAAACAAAAAAATTCATGTGACTCTGCTTTTGTTTATCATCTTTTTGTTTCTATTGCTCCATGGTAGATGACTAATTTCCCCTTCAGTCCTCAGGGGGGACTGACAGTACAGCATGACCCCCAGCTGTTTCAGGAATAGCTCTTCATTTTGCCAGGAGAAGCTTTTCTGGATGCAGAATGTGCAGCCCATGTGAAGTGTCCATACTGTGTCTTTCTTAGATGCAGTCACTGACCACAAGCAGAACATGAAAATAAGGCTATAGCTACCTTTTAGGAGGCAAAATGGTTCCAGAATACGATGAAGACCTATAACTTCTTCTGGGCCATAAGCTCTTTAGGTTTGGAGTAGACATCTGACCATGACTGTTGTACAAGAAAGAGAAGCCCTGCACTTACCTACTTACCTGCATGAGTTCCCTCTAATCTTGCAATCTGTAGCATCTACCCAGGTCCCACCACCCAGCCCTTGGGCTTGTAGATCCCTTCAGAGGAATGCCACAGCCATGAAAGGAGAAAATATAATGACCAAAACAGTAACAGGCAAATACTTAATGCAATACTGATAAAGTCAAACAGTTGTTTTATATTTGACTCCAGCAATTTTTTGGTGAGCAGTGAGACACAGCTGAACTCTGACACTGGAGAAATGGAGAAGTCAGAAGTACCTACAGGTTAATTAGACCATGAAGATTGGAAACTTAGTTTTTCCCCTTCTGTATGGAGCTCTGATGTGTGTTCTATAGCTTTTTCTGAATTTCTTCTTCTTTTTTTTTTTTTTTTTTTTTTTTTTTTTTTTTTTTTTTTTTACCCAGAGCAGTTGGGAACATTAGCCCTCTAGAAACAAGTTTTGCAGGAAAATCTAATTACATACACTATATTTCAACTCAGAGCACATTTTACAGCACACTTTGAAAACAAAGCTTCTAGTTATGGTGCTATAATGTTATTACTGATGCTATAATAGGGATTTTGTGTCTGACCTGACTCTTATCTCACCACTCTATCAGACTGGTTGACTTTTGCAAAGTCTGATTAAGCATTAACTCAAAACATAAATCCTAAGGAATTTTCCCAGTCACATCAACATTTACTAGTTTTCTGCCATGCATAAAAACCTCATTCTGCAAAATCCCATGTTGTCGCTTTAGTGAATGAATGTAAAACACTCTTGGAGCCATGGTAAATATAGACTTTTACATGGAGACACTTAATTTATTCCAGCTGCATAATCTCTTGTCTATTGCTATGTCTTGTACTTTCCTAATCAAAAACCACCTGTTGTTCAGATAAATGACTAAAACTATTATCTGTTTAAAGTTTACAGCCCAAAGAGGACACAGTAACAAGAAGGTAATTCAATCTGTATTCTCCAAACAGATACCTAAACTCAATATTCAGATGAAAGACAACTGTTCAGTTGGACACAGAAGCACTGAAGCAGCTTGGTAGCCTGCATTCCTAGCAGGAAGAAAGTCCTCTGATTTCAAAATCTAGGCTGTTCTCACAGTTTGAAACACATCCTTAGGAAACAGCAAACAGATTCTCCCAAATATGGGAAACTGCACTGTTTCCAAATAAGGAATTGTCCACTGAGTCTTAAACAAAGGAAATCATCCGCTTTTCCTACTGTAAGTCAAATGAATCATTTTTCCCCAGGAAGAGACTTAACTACACTTTCCTAGGTGAACACATTCACTTCAGCATTTTGAAGTCCTGTGCTTTCAGTTTTGTTTTTGCAAGAGGATATAGAAATAAAGTCTCCAGTCCCAGTAGGCAGACTTGTTTCTCTAGCTTCTTTATACTGTCTGCTCCAATGGATTTGGGAGAACCCGTTCATCTGCAGTAACAAGCCACAAAGCATTTTTTTAAAATACAAACCGTCTGAAGTTTGTAGAGGGTATGTTCACATGACAAATATCTGCTATTGCTCCAGAACAAAGGGACCAAACCCAGATGTGTACAGCTTATTTAGTAAAGGGGGAAAAAAAAAGTCTTAACCACTGTCTAATCTGCTTTTGCTCTATTAGCCTTTTGCTGAGTAACAGGCTTTATGAATCTTACAACCAAGGTCAAAGATTGTTACACCCACATGAATGTGAAAAAATGCCTTAGAGCCCATAGCTGATACATCCTTCCACTCCAGTTCCACCAAAGACACCTCTACTTGTATACTACTTGTAATGCCAGTTTGTGAGCACCTGGACAATGTGCAAGTCTACAGTTCTCACCTGGAGTCAGGATTTTTTCTCCTATAGAAGTGCTTTGTATCAAGTTCTTACTTGCAACTTTCTAAGAGCTGCTTTAGCCCACAGGCAGACCTCTATATTACTACTGCAAGATCTCCCAAGAAAAGCAAGACCAAATTATTAGTGATTTTTTTTTCCCTTGGAGAAGCTGGTAAGCAATCACATTTAGTGGGAGCATGGCCTCTGATCAGCCTACATCTCAAACATCCTCCTGATACTCTCGCAGACACCAGTGGCTTCTAGGTGCTGCAGCCCACTCAGTCCTTGGAAGGTGCCAGCAGCCTCCTAGTGATACTTCCCCAGAGTTGCCTTCAAGAACAAATAGAGTTAGGCCCTATAAAGAAGGTAACACAGCTGGAATTTCCATGCATGTCATCTGATGCTCACTTTCCATTTCTAAACTTAAGGGCTAGGTCTCAGTTCAGAACATTTTTCGGTTCCAGCAGAGACTAGAGTTCCTCAAACAATCAATTAACAATGTGAAAGGAATACTGGAAGGAGTGAAGGAGTGCAAGGGTTTTTTTTTTTTTTTTTCACTTTAAGGAAATAATACCCTCATTACATAAGGTTCCCTCTTCTACTTGGAGGGAGGAGAAAGATGGAGAGGTAAGAGAAAAGATTGGCACTTCTCCTGTTTCACTTCTCTGCAACACAGAGGAGAGAGCTACTTTCCACATCTGGTCTTAAAGTGAGCACTGGGCAAAGCCCACCCCAGCTGCAGTTACACTCTCTCAATCACTTTCTGTCAGCTGTGTTCATCCCCGGGAAGGCACTCTCTTGCCAGGATGTTCTTGCCTCCTCCCACCCACTCACCCACCCGAGTTTTCCTGGCAGCTGTGTCTTAGCCTTACTCCAGCCCTTAGGATATTTCCACCTACCACTTCCTGCCATGAAAACCTTTTAGATTTATACCAGATCTGCTCGCTTGGATAACAAGACACCAAACACTGAGCTGTATCATCTCTCAAAGGCACAGATGGGGGATGGGATGCAGAAGTGGCTTAATGTACCAAGGCAGCTCTTTTCCTGCTTGGGTTCTAGGGGATCAGCACACATCAAGAACTGAATCTGTTTCTACAGCCCTTGAATTCCTTTGATTCATTCCAGCAGCCCCAATAGTATGTAAGCGTCACCACAGTGAGCACTCCCTGCACAACAGCTACAGGTGAGGGAGTGTTTATGACTGTGACAGTTCTGTGGTCCTGCTGTGTTCCTTCACAATTCTTCAGCTGCTGTGACTTGGCCTTGGTGTGATCCTTAGTCCCTGACAGGACTCCTATGCTGTTCCCTGGTGCAGAGCATGAGGACAAATACACAGCTCTACTCTAACCAGGTGTGGAGGTTGCAAAGGTTTGTATGACAGAAGGAAGCTGGGAGAAGGAGCAGGAAGAGGCAAACCTTGTAGCTGCATGGAGATCAGGAAAGGAGCTGCAAAGGGCTGCAGTCCTTTGGGACATGTTGCACAGGAAGCTCAGCAAGAAAGAGAAGTGTGCTTCAGACTCCTTGACATCTTTTTTCGTGGAAAAGAGAGCAAATTAGTTCAATGCATCATTATTCAGAAGGTGACTTATTCTATTTGCTGTATTCGAAGTTATTAAAAATAGAAATATGAAAAATAAAATCAATTTTCCAGACTCACTCCATCAGCGACTGAAAGGAAACAAATATTTTCACATTATATTTCTAGCAGGTATGCCATTTAATATTGCAACACTGTAATGTTTGGGCTGTAAATGCTCCAGGGAACTTAAAAGAAAACTACTTCCATTGGATTTTAAATCACAGAAACCTTTCTATTACTATGAATTTCTCACATGGTACAAAAATGAGCTTTGATGCTTTTAAACTTAGCTCTTCTTTATTTACCTCATAACATTACAGCAAGAAAGGGTTCATAAATACCGAGTATTGCACCACAAATAATGTCAAAACAATGAATGCTGAGATTCTTAAAGAGAACAACTATAGGTTTATGACAGTAGGCAGCAGGGACAGGAGAGAGAGACAAAGAAGAGACAAAGAAAGAAGGTAATTTATTAGAAGTTGAACATTATACAGAAGCAAATACATGAATATATTTCTAATAACGTAGCTCTCAGAATCCTTTTGAATCCCTTAAGACTTGTGTGTGGAATGCAATATATGCCAGAGGCTCAAACCAAAGAACACACACAAATACTTCTAGGAATTAATCACAAATACTATTAGATTCCTGTGTGTAGTGTAAATTACTGTTACTGTAATTTCAAGGCTCTTTATGTCTGTGATGAATAAAAGCAAGTTTTCTATGCTCCAAGAATATAGGAATATAGCTGTGAAACTAGCAAAGTCCATCAAAATAAAGGTCCTATAAGAATTCTGAGATTCTGCTCCATGGCACAAGAAATTAGGGCTTTTTCTCTTTACTTTTACTGGCTTTCTTCTACTAAGAAAATCCAATTGCTGACCAAAGCCATGTAGGCTTTTTCCCCACAAGAGACTAGTGATTATACATTTCCTAACTGCCCTAAATGTCTATCTCTTGTTTCCTGGAGAGTATTTGTCCCCACCATGCCAGCCCAATTGTCATCATAAAACTATGCCCTGTTCAGTTCCTGCAAGACAAAACAAGACCCAAATCCAGGAAAGAGTTCATGGCTGTGAATCCATTAAGGAGACTTCCTCCAGTCCAGAGTTAGTTAAGTAAGATCCTGAGCCTCAAAGATTTAGATGTCTAACTTGTATTTAAAGGTACCTAATTACCTTTAAGAATCTGAGCCTAAGCCCCTTTAGCCCCTTGGGGTTAACTTGTGGCTCTCTCTCTGGCATTTCCTACAGCTATTTTGGAGAGATCCCTGTTCAGTTTGCTGACATTAGGCATTTCAGGAGGGAACAGGGCTCATTTCAAATCTGTGGTTGCTACACATTGAAAGCTAAGGTTCAAAGGAGTGCTGGCATCTTTTAAATCAGCAGTATGAATACACCTTCTCGATTCTGTCTTTGCACACACCTGAAACCCTTCTCCTGTCCCTTCTTCTTATGCTTTCCTCCTTTTATAAGCTTCAATACAACAGCTTCTTCTATGAGGCCTACACAACACGCTGCTTTCCTCTAAGAAGCAGCAGGCTTTTTCTTCCCTCTCCTCCTTTGCAACATCCTTGCTTTGGAATCCCTCCAGTAAGCTCCTTAAGCACATGGAGTCACAAGTACTTAGCACAGAAGAGAATTACATAAATAATAATAATAATAATTGATAGCCCATAAATGGAACCTTAAGGGGCTCCTAATCTTCACATGTGCTTGGAAAGCAACTCTCTGAAACTATTTAATTTGGGTGAGAGTTCTTAGCAGCAATGTAATAATCAAAATACAAAACAAGTTTATACAGTTACATAGCCAAGCAGGCTTCTGCACAAGGCAATATCTGTATATAGTTTGGCTGTGGCAGAGCATTGCCCATCCCGGATTCCTGAAGCTGACTCTTAAAGAAGTTTGCAGGGAATGTGTAGGATGTGTTACACTTCTGTACTACTCCCTTGAAACTGTCTGCCAGGTTGGAGGAGTGAATCATTTGGAAGCAATGGATTTCCTTGAGTTTCCTAGAATAAGACATGACATAATCATGCAATTACATAGCACTACCAACACACTGTTGATGCCTATATTTAATGCTCTTGAATTTTTAAAAGTTAAATTATTTCAATAACCCTGGTGTTTGTAAAAACACTTTGTTCTCCATTTTCACAGAAGATTTCAGTATCAAAATTATGAAAAAAATTAAAATTATTTTGCTGCTGTGGCTTCTGGTCTTTCTTGTAACTGAAATGTTGCTTATGTGTAGTAAAACGGAGATATCCTTGAATGAATAATCATTTTTGTTTCAGACCAATTTGATCACAACGTTGTCCTCCCACTGATCAGCAGTGGGGCCTTCGAGGAGCTACTAATCGCTGAGTTTTCCATGAAATACGTAACTTGAGTAAAATCCTGAACGGCTGAGGGTGGAGTATTGAAGTGTACTTGGACAAGAGCTGTGCTGGAGACACACGTTCCCAGTGGCTCACCCTGGCACAGCCTGAGTGCTGGCCACAACTTCCCACTTCTGCTCCTGGGAAGCCACCAGCTTGCTTTCCACAGGGACACGGAAATATCCTGGGAAAAACCAGCCTCCCCCTGGAAAAAAACAAGCTGTTGTTGCCAGTCCGCCAGGGATGGGGAAAACTACTGGCTTGGAAAGGGCTGCGCTGAGGCTCTCAGCGCCTCTCACAGGCCCTTCCCTGAGCTTGCGTAATCCTTTGGGGTGAAAAACAGATTTGCCCCTATAATCTCTGTTCTTTCTAAAGTTTTCCCTCTCTGGAGAGGCCTCCGGGGGGATGTCAGGGCCGGACAGCCGGCGGGAGAGGCCGGGCGCTGCCGCCATGGGAAGGCGGGCCCGGCCCTGGGAGAGGCCGGAGAGCCGAGCCCCGAACGGAGGGAAAGCAGCGCCCCGCAGCGCTGGTGCCCGCGCCGCTTCTCGGGCGGTGGGGGTTTTCTCTTGGTTTGTCTGGGGGGTTTTTCGTTTCGTTTGTTTTTTAAATTTTTTTTTTCGGGGCGGGGAGGAATCTTCCACATGTTGTCAGCATTTAGTCACCATTTGTTATATTTATTTAATTTAATTTAACGTAGGGAAGCGGCAGCGGGCCGAGCAGGCGGTGAAAAGGGTGAAAGGGGAGGAATTGAGCGGCGGGAGGCGACGCTGGGGCAGGCGGGCGGGAGGTGACGGGGCCAGAGGGAGGATGATGAGGGATAGGAGCGGCTGGAAGGGGCCGGAGGGAGGATGAGGAGGGATAGGAGCGGCTGGAAGGGCGGGCAGGAGCCGATGGAGGCAGATGGAGCTGCAAGTCTCTTTCAGTGTTTGGAAAGACCGGCGTGTGTGGCTGCAGCTGCGTGGAGGGCCCTGGTGTGCGTGGGGAGGCAGACACGCACGCCGGAATGTGAAAACAGGGTTTCTGAGCAAGGCAGAGATTCCCAGTGCGTCGAAGGGGAGGGATCTAAAGTGTGCAAGGGAGGTACAAAGGCAGCAGGACCACTCTTATCAATTCCTCCGAAGGCGGAGGAGGGCCCAGTACCCCATCGGTGTGGCCGAGGGACAGCTGCCGTGCAGCGCTCCCGGCTCACCCCGTCCCTGCTCCCCGCACTGCCCGCAGCCATCGGCCAGGGGCTCCCCATGGCTGCGGGTCCGGGCGGTGGGCTCGCCTCTGCCGAGGGACCAGCCGGGCTGGAAACGGGAGCTGCACCCACAGCTTGCTGCTCCTCTGCTCTCAACAAATGAACCATCGAGCCCTTGCACTGCTCATCCGCGTAAAAGATGGCAATTTGCCACTGGCAGAGGTTAATCCTCCAGCTCAAATGGCAGAAGGCCATGTCGTGGAGTTACAACATTCATCAAGCCTGCTAATGATCTTGTGGTGACATACATGAATTCTGATGATGAGAGTCTTCTCTTTGCTTTAAATATGACCTGAAAGATCATGCTGCAGGATTTGTTCTTAATTTATCCTCCTGCATATATTCAGCATGTTGCTGGTCTCAGAGGTGGGCTGTGTGTTGTTTCCACATGGTGCCTCTGTTCCTCAGTGCTTGAGGTGGGTGCTGCTCTGGGCTTGAATTGTACCCGGGCACTGAAGAGGGATGTTATCTGGGTGGCTTGTTTTGCAAAAACTGGGCCGTGTATAGTAAGCAATGTGAGGGAAGTATGATGGAGATGGGATGGTCTCAGGAGATAGTTAAATGCCACTTAGCAGAACTGGAATCTCTTGCCTGCATGACAGAGCTGCTTACAAGCTCTGGGCAGCAGCTTAAACTCCAATGCAGCTATTCTCAGATATCCAACCTGCACTGTCATGGCTACAGCTGAGATCACCAGGCTGCTAGTCCCAATAAAGTGAGTGCCAAAAAAAAAAAAAAGAACAAAAAAAAAAAGCTAAATACTTTGAAAAAGTAAGCAAAAAAAAAAAAAAAAAAGTTGGAGATGTCTCAGAGTGAGAATCCAAAGTACCATGTCCCTTGTTCATGTTCTCTATCACCCATAAGGTTTAGCTAAATGAAGATTTTCTGTCAAAGCTAGATTCAGTTCCTTCATGCCACATCTGCCCTTACCCTGTTCACTGCTCTGTGTGGCAGCTACCAGCTCCTCAAATGCACTAGTGAAACTGTCTGTGGGCTTGCAGTGCAGATGATTTACAGGCCAGCCTTGTAAATGGTTGTGTCACTGCTACTCTGGAGGCAGCAAACTGTGCTACCAGAGTGGGAAGCTGGAAGCAGGAATCAAGAAAGAGGGAATGTCTTAATCTGCTTTTGCCATGGGAGGAAGTTTTTCTGTAACAACATTGTGAGTCCTTCATCACTCAAATAGTAACACTGGTGTGAGACCTTGCCCCTCTGCTCCTGAAGGTGTCTGACACATTAGTGTTGGTGAGAGACTGTGCCCTCTGAGGCCCTGAGGAACATCAATGAATAATCCTCTGTGCAGAGCACAGTTGGGGCAACATTTGGCTTATGAAGATGGATGAGCACAGGCAGAACAGAAGAGAAATCAAATTCCTGAGCAGGCACTTACCAAGTGGTCACTGTCTATTCTGCTCACCAATGATGCTAGAATCCCACAGGAAAAAAAACACCTTAGAACATCACATGTAATTAGAGACTGCATCCTCACACAGTTATGCAAGAGGCACAGTTCTAAACCAGCATTTGACTAAAATAGTCATATCCTTTGAGATATTCTGTTTATCCAAAAATACCTCTCTTCCCATTCAGACCTGGTGCAGGGTGGCTGTTTTTCTGTTTCAACCTGCCTGGCTGAGGCAGGAGGGAGACTGGGAGGGTGCTGTGAGAAGCATCCTGGATCCTGAGCAGTGACAGTGAGCTGATTTGGCATTCCAAGTCCTACCTATTGCTGAGGCAACCCAACCCAGCCCAGCCCATTGCTTCAGCCAGACCATCTGCTGCCTTCATTTCCTTCCCCCAGCTGCACGGGTGGAGAGAGGCAGGCTGCATTCCCCAGGAAAAGGCAGGCTCTGGGATGTGTTATTGATTTGCTGGGGAGACTCTTGCTGGAGGGCAGTGAGAGAACAGGGCAGCTGGGCCCTGTGAGAGGGTGGCTTGCCCAGCCAGAGATCAATAACCTTCAGCAAACCAGGGAGCAGGCGCTGGCAAAGCCAGAAGTTTCCTTTGTTCTGTTTGTCTTGTGGAAAAAATAGACAAGCAAATAGGCTTAAGGATTCTGGATATAGAGAAGAGGAAAAACCTCTTTATTTACAGAGTAGCACAACCCATCCAGCAGTGACAGTCTTAAAGCAGTTTTAAGTTTTTAAGTGTTTAAGTTTGTGTGTAGCTGAGGAAATGGTGACTAGTGAGGGTGGGGAATCTAGACAGTTTAGTGCATGTCTGTTGGGTTCCTTCTGGTTTGAAATAAGGGCAGCTTCAGGGACAAGTGACCAAGTTCCCAAGTCAGTATTTTGTGGTTTTACAATCACACTTTCAAAAATGTTTTCTCATTCCTGTTGCTGTGTGGAAAATCTACCAAAATAGCTCTGAAGATTGCCAACACACCAGGCAAAAGGATAAAATACTACTAATAGCATCTGTTTTGAAGTTTGTGGGACATGTAATATCAGGAGAGAAATAGATTTGCAAGTGTGTTTTCTATTGTTTTTAATTTGACAGTGACTCCTTAAGTACGTAACATTGCCTCCAGAGTTTATTTTACGGTTCACAGTAAATAAGAGTTAGGCTGCCAGGCGTGGTTGTTTTGTTTTGGGCTTTATTTTATTTTATTTTTGTTGTTGTTGTTGTTGTTTTTTGTTTTTTCAGTTGCTCCTAAAAACATGGTCTAAAAACTCCTAAAATGCAGATTGAACTGCTGCATGGTTTTGGAAGGACTGGGTTATTGTGCACTTCATACTTCTTTGTTGCACAGTTGCCTGTAAGTCTGCATTCAAATGAACTGTTTTCATAACTACTTTGTTCTCTTCTGAAGAGTGCTTCCCATTTTTTATTTTAATAACTACAATACAAAAATAATGAGCTAAACAGGGCAGAAGTGGTGAGTGATGAGCTCATGCAGACAGTGTGCTGCTTGGGATGGCTTTGGTCCATGCAGCCCATACTTCTCAGTCAGAGCCCAGACACAAGCCAGTAACTGTTCCTGGGACACATCATGGAGACTTGTTTTAGGAGACAAGGAAAATGCTTCCACATGGACACAAGCTGGGCAGTGCTACTGGCCTTTAGAGTCAGGGGACAGGCACTAAACCTGTTCAGTCTAATAACTGTGGTCAGTTAACTGGTAGGAAAAGCTACCACATATTTCAGCTTCATTAAGTTCTTAGCTGCCCTGTGTAATGATCCTGGTCCTTTGCAGAATCTGCTAGGAGGGTCTCAAACTGGTGGAACATGTAGGGTGCATGGAGCTGCTTGCTTGGATTCTTTATAGAGTATATAGTGATTTAAGTTAGAAAAGGCAGATTTCAGCAGCACTAGATATATGAGTACTCCTCTTTTTATGAAAAAAAAAAAGTGTTTCTTCTAGGGTGTGAAATATAAACTACAAGGTAAAGGGAGAAAGAAGATGGATATAATTTGTGTTTTCTTCTTACAGGTCTGTAACCTCTGGCAGTGAGTGTCATGTCAGCTGGGCACTTTCATGCCTCAGACGTTACTGCCATGCCTTCCAGCATTTCTCTGTGAGAGACCAATTGGAAGGAGACAGGAGATGTCAGGAACCTGTCTCCTTCAGAATGTCATTTCAGCTATACAGCCACTAAACTTAGCGATTTAGCTGTAAAACAACAAAATAAATTCCAGCTTCCCTTTCTCTCCCTTCCCAAGCCCCTTGGGTTCTCCCTAAATAATGTCTGTGGTCACCCATTTAGGTTATTTGCTAAGTTTCCACTTACCACAGTAATTTCGTAGGAATGACTGTGTTCCTTCAGTGCTTTGTGATAATAAGAGCAGAAATAGGGAATGGAAAAAAAGACCAGAAGAGAGTAGAGGCCTCAGCTAGAATTGCCCTTTTACTGAGTAGTCTGAGCAGAGTGTCAGGGAAATGCCAGGCAGTGCCTCATCCTGTGCTATCACATCACTTAAGACTGAAAGCAAGTACTGACATTTTTGTAGGGCTAAGACCACATTAAGAGTTGAGTATGTTTGTTCAGGCAAGAAGTCTGCAGTCAACTTCAAAACATTTAGCTAGTCTGATTCATGGATAAACAACAGTAAAGTTCAGTTGAATTGGGAAACAGAACATGAAAACCCATGTGCACCTTAAAACTGCCTGCCTTAAAAACAAGACACTAAATTCAAGCTCTCACTGTGTCAGGGGATGTTTAGGTTGGATATTAGGAAAAGATTCTTCACCCAGAGAATGGGCACTAGAACAGGCTCCCCAGGGAAGTGGTCACAGCACCAAGCTTGACAGACAGAGATCAAGAAGTGTTTGGACAATGCTGTCAGACACATGGTGTGACTCTTGGGGATGTTCTGTGCAGGGCCAGGAGTTGGACTTGATCCCTGTGATCCCTTCCAGCTCAGGATACTCTATGACTCTATGCATATAATAGTGAAGGAGAGCTGTTTCCAGCACAAAGTTGGATGTGTGGAATCAGGATGTAGTAGTCCAGATCTACACAGATAACATGCTGAATCCACATACAATTTTTTCTTGGGAGTTTCAAATGGCCAAAGGTTTTCAATTCGCATTGGTACCAGGGTGCTTAAAAGTGGTAATTAAAATACAGATTTACTGTTAAGGAACAAAGAGAAGAGCTAAGAAACTCTGAGTAATAATTCTATGACTCAAAGCAATGCCAGTGTGTGGTCCCAGCTCCCATAGCTGTGCATCATTTCAGCAAGAATGGTCTAATGCCACATCCCTGAGAGTATTCAAGGCCAGTTTGGATGGGGTGTTGAGCAACCTGATTTAGTGGAAAGTGTCCCTACACAGCAGTGGGGTTGGGATTAAATAGTCTTTTAAGTCCCTTCCAACTCAAACCATTCTATGATTCTTGAGAACTCCAACCACAGTGCTTTTGATAAGGCTTTCCCTGTCAATGTGGAGGAGTAAAAGCACCCTGAAGTATTTATTGATACTACTGTTTATCTTACAAGGAGGGCCATCCTGGGCTTCACCCAAAGAAACTTTCAGTGCTGCAGAAATGAGTTGTCACTGCTTTTGAGTTGCTCTTAAGTGAAATGTTTTCTGTGCCTGGCCTTGTAAGTCTCAAAAGCCTCCAGCCTAAAGCCTACAGCCACATAACTCTCTGTTCCCCTTTTTATTTCAGTCTTTTCTCAGAACCTCAGAGTACAGAAATATGGTTAAATTTCCCCAAGTAATTCTAGTAATCAAATATGAAAACAATAGAAAAATCTGTCTATGAAGTTAAAGAGTATCTTACAGAAAATTTGAGTGGATTTTTGAATAGCATAGCTTTAAAGCTAATCAGTAGCTAGAAATGCACTTCATCTTTGTAACTTCACATGAAAACCACTTCTAAAAGAAAACACCCCTGTGTCTCCTTGTTCTTAATTCCTGGGGAACTTGCAACAGCTTATATTTTGTGTGGTGAAATTAGCATATTAGGCGCTGGATTGAAAGAAACTAAATAATACTTGTGCTTTGTTTATCTTGTTTATTTGCTGACTTCTTGTCTTTCAGACCTGAGCCAATTCCTTCTGTTCTTTACAGAAATAACACTCCTTTACATTGTGGAGCTGAGCCACCAGCCCCTTGGAACAGCCCACATTTTAGACAGTAAATGGCAGCATCTCCCATTCCTCTTTTAAAAGACCTTGGACTGAACTTGTTGAACTCTTCCTGTGGAGTCTCATGATATGTGAAAGGGAGTGGCAAGGACAGAAGGACTGAACATGGTAAAGGGATAAACTACAGTGCACAGCAGTGTAGCCAACATATATAGAAGATGGCTAAGGGTAGTACAGAATGACTGAAGAAAGAAAAAAACCAAACCAACAGAAAGCTATTTTAAGACCTTTTCAGCAAAGCACTCATGTGCCTATTTTACAGTGCTGGCTTTTGGGGCAGTGCTTTACAGAGTTTGTCAGCCAGACCCTTAAAAAAATCTTTGCTTCCACCTTACTCACTGACATTGCCCTTTAAGACAAAGATTTCACTGTCTTTCCCTCCTTTGCCTGCACCCCCTTGGAAAATTCCTCCTCTCTCTCTCCTTTACTCCACACAATGTTCTTGTTAACTATCCACTACCTTCTAGCCCTTTACCCTTCTAGGTCTGATCATATCTCTCAGATAATTTAAAGATATTTTAGAAATTACTACTTTAGAATGCCTTGAGTTTGATGCCTAACTTCTTACATTTTCCTCAATTGTACATTGGAAGATCAAAGAAGCAGAAATTGTTGTCAGCTTAAAACATCTCTACTGCATCTAAGCACAATTCTTGATGAGCACAGACTGTCCTATCATCTGTCTGTTCCTTCCCTGTGGCTGCTGTCACTACAAGCCCATTTTTCAATTTTCTACCTCATCTTGTGCCAAAAGCAGGATCCAGCTATTAAGTTATAATGATAGGTATTAAGGTATAAATGAAGGATTCAGAAGTTAAACTTTACAGCAGGCCAACAAGCACCAGCCTTTTAAAAAGCAGGGCCAGCAAAAGGGTGCCTCCTTCTCCTCCTAAGCAAACAGAGAATTGTAAATTGTACTTAGATGTGAATTACATTCATATGAATGGCATAAGTAATGAAGAGAAGTATTCTCAGAGTAATAATTGTGATTACCTGAACAAACAAGATAGGCACCTTGGACATCTAACCCTAGTCCTCTTTATCTGCACCATCACTTTTTCCCTAACATCATACATCCTCTCCCATCTAGACTTAATTCAACACTTTGAATTGTGTTTGATCAGGGACAGATCAAAGAAGTTGCAACCAGACATCTTTGACAGATTTTAAAAAGACCTGATTTTTGATCTAAAACCAGAAACTTGTCTGGTGGCCTGTCCTCAGAGATAGTCATGCTTGCTCAGTTTAAAACATAAAATTCTCTACTTGCTGTAACTTGCTGGGCCAGGATTCTGGTATCCTCAGAAATGGTTTACATGCATGCTGGCCTTCACTGTGCTGATCGAGTAACTGGAACACTTTCAGGTCTAGCATTTCAACACAATGTTTTTGTCTCATGTTCAGGATGAAAACTCAAAAAAATGACCTCTACCCCCCAGTGAAATACACAGAAATGTTCTCATGTGGAAAGTTTTATTTTGAAATCTTCCAATTCAAACTAATTCATTTTGGCTTTGTTTCACATGGAGATGTATACTCACAAGTGGTTTTACTGCTTTTCAGTCCTTGGGATCTATATCCACTCAACATTGTCACAGCTCTCCTCATGCTCCATTCCAGCCAGAGAATAGAATATAATGAGGGGGAAAAAAACCCACCTTGATAAGAACCACCATCCCAAACTTGTTTCTTGTGTGCTCCAACAAGACATGTTTGAATTAAGATGATATAGTCATTGATCAAATAATTCATTCTTCAAGGGAAAAAAAAAAAAAAAAACAACTTCACATTTGGATTTTCCTATAAAAATTTGTTTTGGTGCAAGTTTTAAAGCAGCTGTATAATATGATATGTTTGGCAATTATCCTCTTATTTATGGACCTTAATGTAGACTAAAGACACCCAGATTCAACTTTTTAAAGTTTTGGTTAGGAAAGAATGTATTCAAATATTTACTGAACAGTATTACTAAAATTTGACTTAATCTCTACCATAGTTTTCCTAGACAGAAATGTCACTTCCAACTTGATTCTCCCCAGTATTGATAATCCCCTCCAGTCAGAGTACTGTCTGCAGTACAAGCAAAAGAGCTCTGTTGTGAAAGAATAAAATCACCTCAGCCACAAATTGTCAGAATAAACATAAAGTCTCAGAAGAAGGGCTGAGGTTGAAAGACACCATTCAGAAGTTGAAAGAAGCCAAATTAGTCAAAAATGGACCAAATGGCAGGGAAATGTTGGGTGAAATCAAAGCAGAAGTCCTCGACACTGCGGCTTTCACTATATGAAACCTGCATTTTCATTTTCAGTCATAAGTTAGAAATGTCAGTTCCTGTTCAGGGTACTGCTGACTGTACCTCAATTGGAGGTATCAGTTTTCTAGTTTGTCTTCATCTGTGCCTTAAGACAGCTGCACTGAATTTCCCAGTTACACCTGCACTTAAGATCTCTGCAATGACAATTTAATAATTCTTGCCATCTGTCTGTCTGAAAAGCTGTGGTAGCCAAGTGTTTCCTCTGAACTCCATGTGCATCCTTCTCCCCCACAGCCTTTGTACCTGTGCTCTGACACAGTGTTTGAAGTCAGCAAGTGAACAGTACACACTGCAGAGCCTCCTTTCTGGAGTGAGGGATTGCTGTTGTCTGCACACTCTCCCCTTCCTCCTGATGAAACCTGGAGTAACAAGGAGGAGTCATGGAGCTCTCAGCTTTCACTTTGGATAATTACACTAGATTTGTCTGTATCCCACATTTAACTAGACAGAGTGCACAATTCACTTCCCACTAGAGCTTGCCATGTAGTTTGTTGGGTGATTAAGATACAGTTCAGCAAGAAGATAGCTGATAGCCTTTGTGTATCTGATGAAACATAAACAGCATCTGACCAGACTGAGCACAGCTTTGAGTCTTTAGTCTATGAAAAAAGAAAAGCCCTTACATCTGAAACTTGATTCCTGATGAAATTTGCACCACTCACTCTGGATCACACCTTAAGATCAGAAGAGAAAAACATCAAAACCCAAGTCAGACATCAGCAGCTAATGGTTCACAACTTGGGGCTCCTGGTGGCAGAAGGCTGCCCAGGAAGTTCTGATAGCCCAGGAAAGCCAAGCTGCCAGAATGGCCTGAGAGAGCCCTTCTGCTTTGTGCTGCCAACATGATGCAGGCTGAGCAGAGACCCCCAGAGCCCAAATCTCATGGGAGCAACAGCAGAAAGTACCCCTCACCTATCTGCCTCTCCTCTGTGAGTGTCAAACACATCACCACAAAGAATACCTTTATGCACACATTTTGTCAGTGCTCTGCAAATTTTGGCTCCAGCCCCACCATCTGTCCACATTTTCTTGTTCATGCTGTGAACTAGCAGGCTGACCACTCATCATGTCTCTCACCAGCCTGCTGAGGTAACTGTTACCACTGTTATTTCAGTAGCCATACACATAAAACACCATTTCTCTCTTAAAGCCTAGGAAATCAGAACACCACTACCCAGCAAAAATAAACCAACCAAATCTCAATCATAAGGAACTTGAATCAAGACAAACAATATATTCCTCTCCCAAACTAGCAGCTTTTGAAGTCCTTGAGGCTGGGACTTGCAGCCCAATTGACTGTGAGTCAATTCTTGTCAGCTGTGCCCATCCACACTCCCCAGGAGGGCAGCTGCCCTTTGCAGGTCTTAAAGAGCCTCCCCTGTCTGTGATATATCCCCAGCACATAACACTCTC
Organism: Erithacus rubecula; assembly: GCF_903797595.1. Taxonomy (NCBI): domain Eukaryota; kingdom Metazoa; phylum Chordata; class Aves; order Passeriformes; family Muscicapidae; genus Erithacus; species Erithacus rubecula. The sequence continues at coordinate 120,323,321 of NC_136689.1, forward strand.
CAACACTTGGTAGCCATTTGTTGGCTTGCTGATGCTAATGCTCTGTGAATTCTTATCAGATGTATTTATTCCCACAGTTGTTAATGTTTTGGGAAGGCACAGGCTGGCTTGAGTTCAAAGGAGAACCACAAGAACAGAAAATGAGCCCTGAAGGCACTTATATTGGGAGTCTGACTAATGCACCTTACTAAAGAGAAGGCTGAAAATGCCACGTGGTGAGTGGGTGTTGATACTCACAGCTGCAAAAGGTGTTTTAATGCAGGGCTTTTCAGTTCTGCTGAGCAAGATCCAGTTTCTCACTCTGTGTTAGAATCTTCAACAATATATGAAGTGAGGTGTATTCCTGAGAGGGAAATAGAATTAACCAGTGGGGCTGGAAGGTGGGGCTTTTGTGATTAATTGTAATTGATCAGCAGGGAGCATGTGGCATAAATTAACTCATAAGATTTTAAAGGAGAGAGAAAAGGCTGAGCTGCATGCATCCCATGAGATGTAATGGTGTGTTGAGGAGAGTAGTGCAGGTGAAGGATGTGAGGTAGCAACATCCTGAGGTCTCCTTTCTAATGCAAAAGAATGCAAATCATTTGTGTGTCTGCAGTGAAGCCTGTGAAAAAAGATGTTCAAGGTCATGTTGTGATCTAAGAATACAAAACAATGAGGTGCTGCATCTTGTGCTACTCCTAATGGATTTATTTGAATACAGAGCAGTATAAGAAACAACCTCATTCCCATTTAATTCCAGAGAGAGACACTGCTACATGTGCAAGAGCTTAAAGCTAAAAAACTTAAATATATTTTGTCACTCCCATCTCTGCAGATGCTTTGTTCAGTGCTTATTAGCACAAAACTCACATGAAGGAAAACAAAATGAAATCACTTGTTGCTCTTTTAGAATCTCAAATAGCTCTCCTCTTCACAGGGAAGGAATAGTGAGGAGAGCACTGGGGCTGGTACTCTGGAGGATATGAAGAACAGATGCTCTTTTTAGCCATGGAGAATACAAGCTTGATTTTTCTGGAAGAGTTGTTGCTTCACAGAAGGCTTGTATAGGGTAGGATGAAAATTACAGTATAGGTGCTTTCCTAGTTTCATTCTCTGGCTCCTTTCAATGACTCATTTCTTCCCTGAGTTCTTGGGGTGCTTATTTGTAGGTGCTTGCCAGGAATTCAGTGAACAAGGGAAAGAAGAATTTTTTTCCATTATATTCTATGTTTCTTTAAAAAAATCAAGAGGCTTAATTAACAATATTCATGCTACAAGCTTCTTAAATATTTTGAGGAGTTTGGTAATTTTTTGACATTCCTTATCACATTCATTACCACAGAATACATACATGCAGTTAACTACTTCAGACTATCCAGGCCATTCCTTTAGAGTTTCCTTTAGAGAAGAATAATGAAGATAAGATTTTCTTGCCATCCAGGGCCAGTGTGTTTCATACACTCCAAAGGATTTACTACAGTTAAAACAGTATTACTTAAAACCAGTAAGAAGGAGAGAAAAGGTGCCCATGGCTTCAGGTGTTCTTGCCTGGTGCCAGCCCTGTGAGAGAGGCTGCTGTGGTGGTGGGAGCTGCCCTCCCTCTGCAGAGGGATGGGGCCAGGCTGGGCTGGGCAGCTCTGCTTTACCTCCTGCTTCCCCCAGAGGAGGCAGCCCTGGCTTGTCCTTGGGAGAAGGAGCATCTTCCCTGTTGACTTTCCAGCTGACTCTGCTCTGTTCTGGCATTTCTGACTATTCTGCTCAACTCCCTGTCATCTCAGGGAATGCTTCAGCCCTGTCACCAAGCCGACGTTCAGGGACAGGGGAAGCAGGGGTCCCAGGAGATGCTGGTAGGAGGGAGGCAAGGGGATGAACAGAAAAAAAAAAGGTTTTTTCCCCAGAAGTTAAAAAAAAAAAGAATCAAGGGTCTGCCAGCCACAGGTTTGTCTCTTTATTGAACTCTACTTAGCCTTGCCATGAAGAGCACCCTTAGGTGTTTCTCTTCTAACTCTAACTTGTGCAGAAATTAAATGAAGATATTAGAAGGAGCTTTCCATTTGCAACATTTTTACTGGGAGCTGAATCAAGCCTAACTGAAGTAAGGAGATAGGATTGTGGAAGGACACACAACTTAACTGGAGCCACAATGGGGAAATAAAGTTGAAATAAATATATGTTTTTACATGTATATGCAGCAGTCACACAATCAGTCATATGGCAAGAAGGCATGGATCAAAGAGGAAGACCCTACCATGAGATTAAAGGGGGGATAATTGCAAGCAACCAGAAAGTTTTATAATAGAGGTGATAATAATATACAGCAGAGGAAGGAAATGGCAAGGAACAGAAATGAGGATAAAATGCATATATAAGAGATCCTTTGATCCCTCTGGCCTGCTCCTGTATAACAGAATTATTTTATCACCCACTTACTTTATTTCCCTTCCACTTTCATCTTGCTTTCCTCTGATATCTTTCTAGTTCCCCTGCCCTGACACCATACTCACTCTGCCTCTCTCCACGGCTGGCAGCAGTGCAGTGCAGGATATGTCTTTATCAAGTGCTGCTTCTAAATATGAAACATCTTCAGTGAGGGACTGTACTTCTCATTTTGCTGCTGACTTTGGGAAGAAACAGAGCTGGCAGGGGGAGGAACGCAGAAAAGCAGCACTTGTAGTGAGCCAAATGGTCTAAGTTCAGCCTGAAATGCCAAAACCTCTCACCACCATTCTGGGGGCAAACACAAATATTTAAAGAAAAGAGAGCCCAAGAAAGAAGCAGCCTGGGAGTAGGATTTTGCAAATATTTTTGAAAATTTCTGTTTTTTACCAAAGCTGCGGAAGTAAAAAACATTTTCCTTCCTCCTTCCTTCCCTTTTTCCATATCCTGTTTGGTTTCATGGGTCAAGAGGTCTGTGACCAGAAGGAAGGAACCAGCCCTATTCTAAAGAGGATGTCATTTGAGTCTCCAAACAGAAATCTCTGCACTACAGCACTGTAGAAAGCCTGGTCAGCCCTGGCTAAAAACTCAGGCTAAACTTGGTTACTTGAGTCACCACTTCAGTGACTTCATACCACAGGCACGACGGGAAGTAACAGCAGTGATGCTGATAGACACCAGAGCATAAAAGGGGAGAAATAATAAGAAGCAAAAATAAAGCACCAGTTTCTCCTCTATGATGGCTAGAAGGTGTGTTGATGGCCTGAAAAAAACTTAAAAGCATATCTGGCAGTGATTTCTGGGGGTGGGTTGCTCACTGTGGGGGGTTGGACTTTAAAGCACAGGATCTGCAGCTAGAAGGATTTTGTGTTTGTGTTTGAGTAGCAGTTCCAGCTGTGTGGGAAGATGAAGGCATTTTGGGTGTGCTCCAGTTTCAGAGGATGTACTGGGAAGGCCCTCCTTTTTACATAGTGCTTCTGCAAGTGACAAAAGAGCAAGGCTGCAGGAATCAATTTGTTCCCTCTTCTGAGGTAGGACTCAGAGCCCCTTTTATGCTGAACACCTGTATGGGCAGTGTTAGTGAGAGTCTTGTGTCTGTGAGGGCAGGGAATGGCCTGCATCATCTGGGGAGTAAGTGAGGTGTATCCATGGACAGGGAAGCGGGCCTAGTGAGACAGGTATAGGTGCACCAAAATGAAAGGGTACCTGGTGCAATTGGAATTCAGAGTGGGGTAAGAATACGATAATCCTGTTCTTGTCCCAGCCCTGGTAGAGCTGGTAGTGTCTGCATCCTGTGACCTTCAATGGACTCACCACTGAGGGATGGTGTTAAACATATTTGGGTTCCCACTTACTGACTCCTTTTCTGATCCTCTGGAGCCTAAATGGAATGAGTGATTTGAATGATGTGAGCAAGCACTTAGAGGAGTGAGATCTGAGATGTAAAGCATGTGCATCACCTCCCAGTGGCAGCTGTGGTGTGCACCGTGCTGCTGGGGAATGGAACAACTGCAAAGGTGTCAGAAGTGAAACAGAAGGCTTGGCCTTCCACAGGTTAACTAGCAAAATGCTCTCAACCACAAGTAGTGAGAGAAGGATGCTTCGTGCCTTGTACATGGTGGGATAACTCTGTGTTGGTGATGACACAAACAGCTCTGGCCTGCAAGGATAAAGGACAAGATTCCAAACTAAAGCTGCTCCTATTTCTTTGCAAGGAATTTAGATGAATCCTTCTCAGATCTAGGAACTGGTTTTACCCGATTCATTCACCATGTTTAAGTACTGGGGAGGATGTAGGATTTTGTGAGCTTCAGAGTTAAACACCGAAGTTAAAGGGGTGTGGGATGTGTCCTCTGGCATGTGCTCATCCTGCGTTCCCTCCTGGGACCAGCCTATTGCTATTCCTCCCACCTTGCCCGGCTGTTGACTTCCGGCTATTTCTGGCGACTGCAGATTCCCTACGTACCACAGGAGGTCAGCACGGGATAAGTTTTCACTTCCACTGAATGCGTGGAAAAAACGTCTCTCAATTTCGAGACTGTGCAGTTCCCGCCTGCTTCAATAAACGTGGTGAGCACTGCTTTGCTTTAGGTATCAGTTGTATGTAATTCAGTTTTAGCCTGTGCATATTTTTATTCTCATCTTTCCTAAGAAGGGCTAGTTCACAATTTCCTCCCCTTTGTCTGAATATTGTCACTATGAAAGCTAACTTTGTGAAAATCATCTCTGAAATATATATACACATACACTATGTATATACACACAGATATTATCACATGTATCATATATATATGTGTGTATGTATATATATATACACACACTGCTTATAGTATTTAGAAGGAAAGCTTAAAAGCCTGCAAAGCTAACAGTTTAAAAGCCTGGGAAGGATGGTTATGTTTGCTTTTAGCCAATAGCCAAAGGGGAATGTTCACATATTACTGAAAAATACTGAAAATAATGTTTGGCAGATTAGTGATTGTCAGAGTCAGCCAAGATACTTGGAGCTATGGTCTTTGCTCGGTTAAAAACAACCTTGGTGGTTTAATCCAGTCCTTGGTAGTGGTTCCTCCTTTTCTCACCACCCATAACTTTTGGCTTTTTACAACCTGGGATAAAAAATCAATGAAGTCTTGTCTCAGAGCAGACTTTACAATAGGGATCACAAGGCAAAGCTGAGACAGGATAATGAGAAATTTGCTTGTCATTTGCCCTGCATTGAAATAAATATGTTTGAAAACTCTTCTCCTTCCCCAGAAATTGTAAAAGAAAAAAAAAAAAGAAGAGCTGTGTCTGTTCATAGTGGTATCTTCTAAGCATAAATATAATTCAGGAAGGTGCAAATTCTTTTTCCTCTCCAAAGTTAAATTTAGAACATAAATCTTAGCATAATGTTTGCTTTTTATTTTGTAAGCCAAAAAGAGAAGTGCAGCTTAGTCTTTGCAAATTTCTTAAAACATAAATATTTTCCTTGGCTTCATAGAAATAAGTGTGTGGGAGAGGGAAAAAAAAGTTGGCAGTTTAAGCAAATAAACTAGAAAATAATATGTTCAGTTAAGGGCACCAAAATAATATTATTGTTCTCTAAGCTACATTTGCATTGCTAAAAAGTTTCTTCTGGTGCAGCAGATTTCCATTAGGACTTAAGATCAGAAGCAATATTATAACATAGTGATTCTGTAAGGCCACATTTAGAGAAAAGGTCTCAAATGTAGTAGCATAAAGCAAGATGATGGCAGCATGCAAAGTACAAAATGCTCAGATCATTTAAGCAGAAATTGTTTTCTTGCAGCTAAGATTCTCTGAAGTCTAAATTTGGATCTAGTGAATTATTTTACTACAAGGAATGAGGTTAGAAGAAGTTACTGATGCAGGTAGAGATGGAATCATTCTGTCTCAAAATTTTCTCTGGGAAGTACATGAGGTTGGGAAGTATTTTTGAACCAAATGCACCTAAGCTAGTTATGTACAGAACTGGATCAAAAAGAGACAAATCCTGTGGAGGGGTGGAGGGAGGGAAGCAGAGGTATTAAATTTTGGTCTAAAATGGAATCTCTTTAATGTAGAAAACATGATGAGAACTGTAATTCTGAAGACAGCCCATCTGTCTTCAGAAACATCAATTACAGCAGAGAGATTATTATCTCTTAAAGTGGCATTTAATTAGTGGAATTAAGTCTGAAATATCACTGAAATACTTCCTTGGTAATTATATGACTTGAAATCCTTTCCTTTTTCTATCTGCAGGAATCAGCCATAGGATTCCCTGCTCAGTTGATGCAAGCCAGGGAGCTCCGAGTACCTGCTGGCAGCACAGGGCTCTGAAGGGGCGGCTCCGGGACCTCTGTTTGGGCACCAGGGCGGAGCCTCCGGCTCCAGCAGGTTCGTGCATGTATTTCCTTTGGAGAGGTGATCGAGGGCATGCGTGTGTGGTGCTTGAAGGGAGGAAAATGCCAGCACAAGAAGAGTGATTAAACCACTCATTAAGTTTAATAGCCTTGCTATTTATATTGGACTTGGCACTGCAGCAGTAGGTTGGAAAGCATTAGCCAAAGGAAAATCTAAATATGACCTAACAAAACTGGAAGGGTTGTCAAGAATTTGGACAGAAATGGTATTAGTTTATACTTTTTTTTCCTCCCAAGAAACTACTCCTTTTTTCAGGGATGCCTCTCCAGCTTGCACGTTTCAAGCAGTAGTTTCATCAGCTTTACTGTGGCAAAGACATGTCGTGGCCAGACGATCCTTTGCTATCAGGATTGCTCCTTGCTGTCCTAGGGAGGCTGCTCCCCGGCTGGCAGGGGAAGTGCTGCTTGCAGAACGCATCAGGAGGAGCAGTCTGAGCTGGAAGTGGGAAACCAGAGTCACCAGCTAATGGCTGAACTTCAAATTCACAGGGGCAAAACTTAGAATCCTCATCCTGTGTGTCTTAGCTCACACTGTGCAAGCACCAGCCCTCTGATGAAAGGGAAGGAAATCAGCCCTGTTGGTAGCAAAGTCGATGCAAAGGTTATCACCCACTGATTCCAGCTGGTCCTTGGTTGATGCACAGGCAGCAACTGTGGAAGAGCTGAAGTTCACATAAACAACTAACAGAAGTTATACACAAGGCATTTATTACATGAATAATTTGACATACTCCATGGTAGTCAGATACAAGTGCATTTAATTAATGTTTTGTGGACATCATAACAGTCGGAGTATTTCAGCTGAACAGTCAGTATTTGGCTGAATTCAAGCCAGTGCAATTCATGACATAACCAGAAACAGGGAGTTACAGGTCTACAATGAGGTTAGACTAGATAGCAACAGCATATTTATTGTCACATCAAAGCATTACAAAGTATGAAAGCCCAATATTTCAACTATCTCTAAAATTGTATTTGTACAAAGCTGTTGTAGATACTTAAATGTAAGGATTCGTCACATCAGTAATGGACCATGACTTTATTTTTGGAAGTTATTTGAATATTCAAAACTATTTGGGGCAACAAGAAGAAATGTAAACATCTGACAGTCCTTTGAAGGTCCCTTCTGAGAAAATACATTGTGTGCCACAGGAAAAGTGCATTCTAACTGGTGTGTCTGCTATGGCCAGTTTGACTCACATTCACTTAGCACCAGGTATTTATCCATTTCTGCAGTAAAAAGTTAGAAAATCTTTGTATTAACTCAGAAAAGTCAAAAGTTTTTTTTTCTTCTTCTTTCTTTAGAGGAACAACAAGTAAATTAAAAAACCCCACCCAACATTTAAACAGTTACCTCTTATGTACAAAGGAACCAGGAGCTAGCAAAGCGCATAGCCCCTGAACAGTCCTTATTATTTTTTTCTTCAGGTTCAGGCACCTGAATATATAAGTTTATTTACAGGTGGACAGGTATCCACAGAAGTAATAATCAGATTTTTTCTATTTGGCTAAAAGTTGTATAAAAAAAGACAAAACACTGTTCAAATACTTTCCAAATATATATATATATATATTAAAAGTATTCAGTATTTCCATCAGTGCCAGAGTTGGAAGCTCTTCCTCGTTGTAAAAAGTTAACTTTGTGATAGTAAGTGACAGCAAAGGACTGACAGAGTCAGTCAGAGCTTTGATTTGAGGGACTGCAGCTGGAGCTACCCCAGGCCCACCGGGCAGTTGCAGGGAAATGAATCCATGTGTGTCTGTTGCAGTGACTGGTAAGGGTGACCTGCTGCTCCAGAGAGCCTCCCACTCATACTGGACAATCCTGTGGAACTCTCTGGGGTAGGTTCCCTTTGAAAACAACCACCCAAAAACCTCTGAAATAGTGGAAATATTCTTTTTGCAAATGAACAACTAGCATGGGCAGGTAGCTCAGTAAATGGAAAAATGTAATTGCCACACTAATTCTTGTAAAGAATATAAAATTAAACACTTGGCCCCTCAGACACAAATACATACCACAAAAATATTTTTTAATTAACATAACCTAGATGAGTGCAAATCTCTGGATACATAAGAATATGACTGCCTTCATACTGGTATCAAATATTTCAACAGTCTGCATATAAACAAAATCTATCTTTGTTGGTGAGTCCATGCTTGCTTTAGTCTAAAGCAAGGATACTCTTATTACTTCTACTTTTTTGGTCTTTCTTCCTGTAGGATAAAGCCTAAGAAACACACTTCATTCATTAAATAGACTGGGCTGATGTATATTACAGAGACAACCCAAAATTTAAGTATGAAATGTTGCATGCAGTATCTTTTTCCTTTGTTTAATTACACCGGCTACAAGAACAGGACATCCATTCTCCATCTTTCCAGCTCCCTTCCAACAGAAGGTACACTAAACCTAATCCTCTGTCCCTTGCACATCCCAGCCCTGCAGTCCCTCAGGGATTGGGATGAAGGGCTGAGCACCCGGAGTGCTGCATTCCCTGGGGCAGCAGGTCTCAGCAGTGAGACCTGTCCCCGAGGAGCATCCCTGTCTCCCATGTGCTGCGGGAAAGGGCTGGTCAGGAGGAGCTGGGCTGCTGGGATGGCTGCAAAGGCTGGGAGGGGAGGATGGTGTCTGCATCCCAGGGGCAGTGGCCTCTCTTTGGCACAGCTGAGCTGAGTGTGGCTGCAAACTCCTCCTGAGCCCGGGTGGGAGCAGCTGCTCCAGGATGACTCCGGGGTCCAGGATGCTGAACCAGAGTGCAAGAGGTGCTGGGGCTGGAGCAGCTCTGGCAGAGGGAGCACAGATACACACCTCTGTGTTTGGCCACGCTGGGCCTGGCAGCCCAAATTGGTCCCCCAGAGCATGCCAGGTCCTTGAGTGGGCCATGGCACTCTGCTCCTCGGGCTGTGCAGCTCAGCATTCCTCCACCCTGCATCTAAGGTTTTTGGAGAGCAGAAACAAGACAGGAGACAAATATCTGACAAAGGACATGGGAGCACCTTCAGCTCCAGAAGTCTGGGGGTTTCTAAGCTAGAGGAAGGGTTGAAGTGATTCAAGATACAGTATGCAGCTGTGTGAAAATGCATAGTTTGTATGTATACATTCATTTACAAAGAGCAAAGGAAGGTCCTTTGCTATGTAGTTTAATCACCATCTGCTTTCAACAAAAATGTGAGCTGACAAGGCTACAGGATGTCAGTTAAACACACAACTCGGGAGTTAACAGTAGCTGAATGGCATTTCCCAAATAAAGAATTAACTTCTCTTTTTGCTTTCTGGAGATAATGTTAAGTAGTTTTTCATTTGAAGTCTGTTGTTTCTCTAATCATGCATTTTAGGATTTCAAGAGATTCCTATTCTACCCTGGTCATCTCGGTAATGACAGACCCTGCTTTGAGGGTTAAGAAGTAAAAGCCCCATAAGACAAACAAGCAAACCAGTAGGAACCTGGGCTTAGCTATGGTGTGTGAACTAGATCAAAACATGGTTCTTTAAAACTGTTGAAATTCTAGTTCAGGAGTGAGTAGTGCTTTTTTTTTTTTTTTTTGCTGTTTTGGTTTTTTTTGGTTTTTTTGGTCTGTTTTTTTGCAATAGCTGAGCTAGTACTGAGAAAATCCTATGAGTTTTTTCACTTGCCTTTTACTTAGTTGACACTTTGGAACCTAGCAGCTTCCCATGAGGAATGTCTGTTGTCCTGAGCATTCCTGAACACACAACAGTAATGTAACAGGCAGAATGGGTTTAAATTGAGGAAATCTTGGTCTAAATTATCTACTTTAATGTTTTTTTCTATTTGCAGTTTTTCTGAAAAAAAATTGCTTTGTCACTTGTGACACTAAATCTGCTTCTAAATGTAGCAAAGATCAGTACTCTCTGCTAATCAATGTATTCTATAAATACTTAATTCAGCAAGGGATTGACTTTTCTCATGCTACTTTCTTTATCTTCATGTTTGTTTCATGTACTTGATTTCTGCTTAGCATTTGACTTACATTCTTCCTTGTAATTTTTATTCAACTGTATCTATGGAAATTGCACAAAAGCATTTTTGAAGCTAGGAAAAATTAAGAATCAGATAACCAGATTCACATGGAGAACAATAAAATTATCTAAGCATATTTTGCAATCTAAAGTCAAGAAACATTGACTGTTGCTTAGTGAACTGATCATTCCCTTGAAAATGGAAAGGTAGTAAAGATATTTTTTCCATACAAACAATGAATATTAGAAGTGCAAGAGGATGATATTTGCTCATTCTAAAATGCATTGACCAGAAACAAATTATTCATTACCTGCACTACTAGAGTAACTTGAGAAAAAAACAAACCTCAAATTTTTATAAAATTACTATGTACAAAGCTGGTTTAGTGCATTGGTAAAACTCAGGAGCTCGTGCTTAGAAAAGCATGAATTCAGTAGTCATTCTTTAAAGTTTCAGGTGCAAGCAGATACTTCCCAGTACCTTAATTATTTTCATCAACTTTTAGGCATTAATATGCATATTGCTGATTTTGCTAAAGAAAAGCAACTGAAATGTTTGGAGTGTCCTGACTTGTACTGAGAATGATTCCCGAGATACCTGAAGTCCATTGGAAGTACTCTTGGTTCAGCAGGAAGAAATTAACTCCTATGCTGACACAAAGACTTTAATACTTCTTTTCATATTAAATAACAGCAAAATTCTCAGAGGAATTTTGGAAGTCTGGGTGGCTTTGATCCAGCACTAAATCATTTTCAGTGGCAATGGACTGCAGAGGCTTTTTGATGAGTTATGGCCAAAGTCCTCTGAACTCTTGAGTTCTCCCCAGCTGCTGGTACTACAGGGGACTGTGAGAATTTGACAGAGATCTGTATGGTGGCACTTTGTTGTGTGTTTTTAATGTTTTAAGAATGAGAAAAGCACCTGCTTCTTATGAGAAACAGTTTTTTGCTACGTCTAAGTCACTGTCAGTGGAAGACCCTTATCTCAATGTGCTGTGCCAGCCATGGGCTGCCCCCAGAGGGCAGAATCAAACCAGACTGTGACGGAAAAGCATCTGCAGGTCTTCTCTTCTAAGCCTTCCTTCATACATGGGAATACAGCAACCACAGAGCTGTTATTTGTGCTGACTGACAGAACATGACCTTGGACAGGGCCTGTCACTGCTCTTGCTCCTCAGCCGAACTATGATCGAGTTTTCAAACACCCTGTGCTTATTATAAAGGTTTTAATCTTAATTTACCCCAAATTCCAAGAGCTGAGTCATGCTGTGCAGCCCTCATCTCTGTGGTGGGATGGACAGGTGACATCAGCCCATGCTTCTCTTCAGCACAGGTACCACTGATGATCAGCACACCAGTGCACACCACTGGCAGCGTGCTTGCCTCACTCCACAAATACCTGGATCACACCCATCTTTTGCAGGAAGAACTGCAGCTTGATTAAAAATGGCAAAGTGATACATTTGCAGTCCAAGGTGAAACTATCCCCAGGCTATTGGAGCATTAGGTAGCTTTTACCTATGGATGTAGAAATGAGCAGAATGTCTGGAAGTCTCTGGAAAGGAACTGGGGTCTCTGGGAGGTTGCCAACAAAGAGCTTTTGCAAGGATGGATTTTACATGACTTCCGAGCTGTGCATGGGCCATGCACTCACACACTCAGCCCAGAAGGGAATCCAGGAATGATTCACCCTGGGAAGGAAATGAACATCACTGTCTCTCTCTCCCCTCTGCACTGCCATGTGCCTTGTTTTCCCCACTTTTCTATGTGCGATTTAGAATAAAGAGTTTGGACAAAGTAAAAATTAAAAAATGTCTTTATTTTTCAGCATGCTCCATAAGATTTAAAAGGATTCTGTGCTGGGGCAGAGTAGCTGCTCTTTGTTTAACTGGCATCTACAAATTAAGATAAACTACCTGCAATTGTGAGTGCTGTAAGTTTAACACCAAAACCAGAGGGAAGATGAGTTCATTAATTCACTTAAGAACAAAAGGATTGTCCCTAGGACACTAGTTCCCAAAACTAGTGGGGATGAAGTCAGGAGAAGCCAAATGGAAATACTATTGCCAACCTGGCAGTGGGCCTGCAGGCTGGGAGAGCTGCTGTTTAAAGCAGGAAAATCCCTACTCTTCTATGACTTCTGCTGGTACCTTTACAGGCATGAATCCATCCCCTGCAGAGCCCAGGGGCTTCACACTGCACAGCACTGTGTCAGCATGGGGAGAAACAGCTCCTGGGGCTTCAGTTAAACTCATTGCCAAATTACTATGAGCTCTTGCTATTTTAAACTAGCCTACTAAACAGTTTCACACTTCTTTAAAATAGATTTGACTATTTTTTAAGCCCTAATTAATTAAACTAATGTAGGTTTTGCATATAAGGAAATCTACTGTCTAGAACTTTGTCTCCTCCTCATTCACATTCCACTTTAAACCATTATATCCATTAATGTATTGAATTTACTAAATGATAAATAATTTCAGAAGCTATAATATTTCTCAATGTAACATTAAAAAAGTCTCTGACCCAAACAGATTATTTACTGTATTTTATGGAACTTGCATTTTTATAAAAATGTCTTAGTTTTGTGGTTAATTTCAAGTTAAAAGTAGATTAATAAAATCTTTACTGTTTTGTGTATCAAAAATATATGGCCCAAAAAGTGAAAAAAATATATAAAGTGCAATGCAGAGCAAATTAAAGCCCAGTAATTTTACACTGAAGTGAAAGAGGAAATGCTCTGGTTCTAAAAATAATTCAGAAAATAATGTTTTTAATGAAGAACTTGAACTTACTGCATTTACCCACAGTGCAATTGATGCTGATGGTTCTCTTTCCTCAGTTACCTGATGACCATTTACCTCTTGCCCAGCATTCCCATCACTATTAAATGGAAGCTGTAATAAAAAGAGGCTGAAAAACTGCACTAGCAAAGAAGCTGAGGATCTTTCCTAGTTCTTACCATGTCTGGGTAAGAAGCATAGCCAGCCTGGTTCTCTGTAGCCCAGTGATCTACCCAGGTCATGAATTCCCAGCCCTTTATGAACCTTGCAGGGCCTGAGATTACCATTACTAATTCCAGACTGGTTCCAGGGAGGAACACATCACTTATCCTCCAATATCTGTTAGCAATCATGGCACAGTTAAGATGCAGTCTTAAGACTCACTGCACATAGAATGATTGATCCAATTCCTCTCTTTTCCCCTACATATTTAATTTCATATCGAAATCAATGCCACCAGCCACAGGTGGAGTTCTCCTGAGTTTAATGAGACTCCAAACAAGACAGAGTGGGATAAAGGCTGTATTACCATGCCTGTTCCATGAAAGAGCAGGGCCACAGACCCAGCAGGCCATAAGCCATCTAGCATTTTACACAGACCCACACTTACAGGACTGGCTCAAGCCAGTGTAACTCAGGAAACTTCTCTCTAGAAATGTCTCTGCTGAGGGTAGGCAGAGCTTTTTCAACATCAACACAAGCTTATGTCACCTTAACCTGCTGTGGAACTGCAGTCTGACACAGGATGCAGAAGCCTAAATGTAAAATAATATTCCCAAACTCCATGGCTGACCAAGATAATGTCTGGCTCCTTGCAGACACAGCAGTGGATGGTGCTGTGTTAGAAAGCCAGAGGTAAGTGATGGGGCAGTATTCCCTCTATAAAAGTCTATTAACAAAACACTAAGTTAGGAAGTCTAAGAGTTGGGGAAGAGTTGGAAAGAGCCTCCTTTACCTGGGGGTCCAACTCGGTTTAGGGCTCAGTGCTGGGCTCCAGCAAATCTTTGGGAAAAACTTGGTTAAGGTTCCAGGGCTCTGGGAGAGCCCCCAGCATGGCTCTGGAAGGAGGGAAACAACCATGCCTGATTCAAAGTCTGACAATGCTGTGACCCATTCAGTGACTTTCTGTAACATAAAAGCTATCCCACAGCTTCATTTTGACTGCTGAAAAAGAGATTATTTCTCTTCAAAAGAGTGTTCTGTACTATGAACATGTTATGAATGCATGTGGACAACCAACCTCCCTCAAGCTGGATACAGCAAAGGCAGCACTTGAGCCAACAGCACACGGACTGTGGTGGTGCCTCCTTTCCCAACAGGCTGGCTCTCCTGGATCCCAAACTGAGAAATTCCCTTCTCCCTGGGGCTGGTATCAGCAGGATAGATTACAGCCTGAATACCACCAGCCTAACAGCTCTTAAATCTGTCACTAGGTAACACATCCACAGTACTGCCACTTTGGTATCACTAGGAACTCTTCCAAGAGCCCTGCACATGTGCAGAGGTATTCACTGTATCCATCCCTCTCACAAAGCTCAATGCACAATTCTCAAGCCCTCAGAAAGGGAGAGTCACAATTTCACACTCTCAATTACAGTGGAAAGTACACAGGAAAACCCATGTGCCTTTGTTCTACAACCATTACCTGTGTGAGCAGCCCTTGTCAATTAAGGTGTTAATGGGAATAACTGAGCTCTCCTGAGAAACCTCTACTGCTCAAACCTCAAACCAAAACACCAAAAATCAAACACACAACTTCTGTAATTGACTGCTTCAGACTAGTGTCCTCCTGCTGGGATCCAGTTCTGAGGAATTTTTTTCAGGTCCTGTCTGCCTGGCTCAAGCCCCTTTGACTAATGCCCCTGCATTTGTACTTTTGCCCTTTGTTAGAAACTGGGAAAGAACCAAACAGTCTCTGTTCAACAGACCTGATTATTTCTGTTTTGCAGTTAATTCTGGACTTGGAGCACAAGACAAAAACAGTGAGATGGGAAGATGACCTGTATTTCATTATTTATCAGAAAAAAAAAAAAAAAAGAAATCTCAAACAGTAGTGAGACAGCCAGATACACCATACTTGGCAGCCTGTATTCCATCAACCCTGCAGTGCAGATGGAGAGAAGAAATATATGAGTGGAGCTTTTAGTTTGATTGTTCAGATCTTTTTCATGACTGAACAATGAATCCTCAAAGCAATCTTTTCCTGTAATCTTCTGCTTATATGAACTCTCTACTTAAACTGGAGCAGATCATGTTGCACAATCTCATTCAGACTGTACATTATCAAGAAAAACTCAATTTTAAACTTTTTTTTTTTTCAAAATAATATCATTCAAGCCAAATACTGGTAATTTAGGAATGTATTCACCATCAGAATACAAAAATCCCCAAAAACTTTGAGAAAATGAAAGAGACGAATCAAGGGAAATTTCAGACTAAACTATCTCTGTACCAAGGGAAGTAGATTTTTTTCTTTCAACAATACAGAATTTATATGGCTTTGTAAAGGTGTTTTAGTTTACTTTTGTCATGTAAAATAACATACCACTATTCTGTGATTTACAATTTCCCCCTCCTCCTTTTAGGAATTCCCAAATCCTGTTTCATAATGTATAATGAACAGTTATAAAAATACCAACATTATAATTTCAGAGAGGTATTAAGATCCCAGTGCTATAAAAGTCAGTTTTCAGAGAATGCATGTTTGCAGAGATGTACAAACACACATCACTTGTTTCCCTAATTTAGCCCTTTGTAAATATTGCACCTGATTAATAAGGCTACTGTCTATTTTATCTAACACTAAAAATTACACATAGGTAACATTATTTGTGGCTTAAAAACGTAATATTCCTAAAGTTTTTACTAGGTAAGCTCATTTATTTCTTTGCATACTCAGAGCTCCTATGCCTCCAGTTAACTTGGAGGAGTGCTGAGTGTATAAGGAGTACAGATGGAACAAGAGAAATTTATTTAATGTAACCTGCTTATCATGTATTTTTTCAGTGTGCTCAAATAAGTTTCTTTGAGCTTCGTGTCAAATACACACCTTTTACAAACTTAACAATGCTTTCACCTGCTGAAATGTACAGCTGAAATTGTCTCTTTCTCACCTTCCCTTCTGCAACGCAAAAAATCATAATAAAAAAGAATTCTGTAAATCTGGTCCTCTAAACACAAGATAAATTGCATAAATCCAGGAAAAGGTAGATTGTCCCACAAAGCGCATATTTCAGACAAAGCTACAGGAGTATCTGCTCTTGCCAAGGCCCGATTTCAAAGGAGTTCAAAAATGTGTGCCAAACTTTAGGAGCACAAGGATTCTCATCAACAAACTCCATGAGTGGAGGTAAAAACATACTCAAGTGCTCTGATGAACCTAAGCCTGCATTTCATTATTGTAATACCAGCAGTTTTATGTCTGTGCAGTTGTACTTCATTATTTACAGACTATGTGCTCCCATTCCCTGAAAGATTTGCTGGCATTACTCTAGGAATTAATTACTACAGTTAAACACTGACACTAAAAATTCTGATACCATGCAAATACTATTTACATTTGTAGTTCCTAATACTGAAGATGCTGATTTTTATTCTCTTCAGTATACACATTTGGGAAGTTGCAAAACAGAGTGCCAGGACACCAGAAAAATAATTGATAGGAAAAGATTATTATGGATCAAATAGGATTTTTTTGGTGTAAAAATAAAGCAAAATTGAGAATTTGCAAAACATGTGGAATTTCAAAATCCTAGACAGCTCAATTCAAAACCTTGGGTTTATTGAAGCTGATACCTTTGCAGATATGACAAAAAATATTTGGTGACATGTTTTCTTTTAATTTCAGGTAGAACTAGCCCTTTGCAAAGTGCAGTACAACTCTCCAGGATGTCATGCTGACATACTGCTTTTTTGCTTGCTGAAGTAATTTGGTAAGAAATAATTCAACTACAGACTAAGCATGTTTTGACCAAGCAACTTTGTAGACAAGAAGCCCTTATATTTACACTAGATCCTGAAAAGATTTACACAAATGTATAGATTTACATTATAATTAGATTATGATTTAAGCTAATTTTCTGTAATTTTATACAACATTTTTTTTCTATTTGGAACTTCCTAAGCTACAGCATTAAGTAAGATCATGTCCACCAATCAGTGCTTCATTCTAATTTTAATAATTCAAGTAGTGACATATTGCTCTTTTCACTTTGCCTAAAATAAAAAAAAAAAAAAATTCTTAGACATCTTCCATTCAAACAAATTCACATCCTGCCTTTACAGCCCTCTCATGTTCCCTGAGGAAATCTGTTTCAACTATTTTCTTTTTTCCTGTTTTCCAGAGGCAGCTTTTTACAAACATTTTAGTAACTTTTGTTTATCTGGCCATTGCCATTACACATCATATATTACTTTATGCTGGGTATCACATACTATGTTAAGGATTCCAGAATCAAACCTGAATCTTTAAGAGGATTGGCAAACAGCAAATACTAACACTCAAACATTTTAGAATATCCAAGCCCATCTTTAGATTTTAATTACATAAAGAATTCAGATTTAATTCTGAAAGAGCATTTATATTGCTAAATTTATTTCCCTCAAGGGTATATGAGAGATCTCACATTCAGATTCAAATACAGAAGAAGAAACATTCTAGGTGTTAAGATGCATCAAAACCCAGCAGAACACCAGCTTGTTACTAAATTTATCTATTCTCTTCTATTTCACCAGCTGAGCAAATTCTTGCTGTGAGTGTGAGCAAACACCAGAGCAACCTGTACTTTCTTCTGGCTGGTGCCTGATTTCTGTTCCCAGGGTCTTTCTGCAGTGCTGTTACAGATGATCTGAATGGTGTGAAGCACAGAGAACACAATGAGTGCTGTCTGTATTGAGGAATAATTCTAACAGTTGCAAGTGGAGACACACACCTCCTTAAATCCCCTATTTGGACAGAACTGAGAGCATGGGCAGTGTGGAAGCACTGTAGTCCAAGATGGAAAGAGCAGTTCAAGTGGGCACTCTCAAGTGTAGGTGTACATTGCTGTTTTGTAATCTTGAAGATTTTCCAGCTCCATATGGATGTAAAGAAAGGCTGCTCCTATCTAGCAGACAGAGAGTCTATTTAAATGCTCAGCTTAAATTCTGCCCGTAACTTCCTTCTAGGTATTCTCCTAAGATGCCATAAAACTCTGCTGAACTTATATTAGAATAAAATCTACACTATGATACCTCCAACCTGCCTGGTTATATCTACTAGAAAAACCTGACAAATGCAGATGAAAGCCCAAACTTCATACTGCTCTCAGTTCCCAGCACTACCACCTCACAGGAAGATTGAATAGAATATAAGATCAAGATGAGGCTTTACTAATGTTTCCATATCAAAGTATTTCTAAGAAAAGGTGCAGCGCAACTTTCACCAGCAGATGCCTCTAACTTTGAACCAATAGAAGGAAACCTCACTGGCAACTCCAACATCTCTGCAAATGGCTAGCAAGCTTCTAATTCCATGTTCTGCTTCCCAGATCATGTTCCAACACATTTACAGGCAGCAGAAGAAAGAAATCACTTTGTAGTCTGACACAACAATTGTCCTGGATTCTCAACAGGGACATTTTAGCTGATCCCAGGCCACAGCAAGCAATAGGAAACCATCCCAATGTACTGGATCAGAATGAATGACAAAAGGAAATTAGTGCCAAGAACATCTGGGACATCACATGGTGCTGGAAACTATTGTGCAGGTTCTACAAGAACTTTTGGCTAAAGCTTTACCTCCTATTGTGCTGCCTATCTAGTCATTATTGTGAAAAAAAGGGAGAAGGAGTAAAGATGGTGATGTTGGCAATAGCCAATGACTGCAGGGAACTTGCAGACAGTTAGACAGCTGATGTTCATACCAGGCTAAGGATTTGGGAAAAGTATTCCGATAGACAGGCATTCTGCTCAGCTCATTCACACCAGCAGGGCTGACCTGCCAACAGGTACATGCTAGGTGATGACTGGTATTGGTTAAAAGTGTAAACTTGCAAATTGGAACAGAAGTTTTACTCACTTTGCATCTTGTATATCCTGTTGCATTTGTGCAAGGCACTAGAGAATCAGGCACATTGTTTTGTGTGGAAACCGTTTTATGACTAAGATGATCTGAGTTTTAATGTTCATTAGCTTCACACAGGAGCAGCTGGAGAACAGTCAATATTAAAAATTGCCATTAAAAATTCCCACTTCTAAAATTATCTAATTTTCCAGATCTTTTGGGGGATGGGGTGAATGGAGAATTGTGAAATAGCTTTGTTCTAATGAGGAAACTCCTCAAGAAAAATACTTGGGATCAGTATGGTTGATCTCCACTCTGATACTGATGCTGCCAATTTCTGTTACCAACGTCAATACTATTAACAATAAAACAGATCCTTACATTTTTACATCAAATTCTGGCTCTTGACATAGATGAATCCATGTCCAAATCTGTGCAGCACACAGACATACATTGCATGATGTGTTCAAAATATTTTCTCTGACTTCTCTGGGGTCTGAGACAATGACCTACCTCCCACAGAATTTGAAAACTGGAACTGGCACATAGTGATGACAATGAAGGACCACAGCACTCAGGCTAGCTCTTCTCAGGATAACAAAGAACCTGACTGTGTTGGATTGCTCAGTGCAGAAGTGTGAGATAAATCAGGTGTTAGGAGGACAGCGACGCAGCCCAAAGCAACAGAGAAGCAAGAGACTGAAAAATGGAAGCGATTACTCCAAGTTATGATCAGTGCTGCCAGCAGAAGGAAGGCTGAGCTGACGTTTCTGCTCCTGCTGGCTGTGTGAGGATCACGAAGGGGATCTCGGCAGGCGCTGAACTGCTGGTGCAACGTGAGTTAACTGGAGTTCAAAACACAAAGTGATGGCAGAACACTTTGCACCAAAGGGTCTTGGATCAGACAAGGTACCTCGACAAGTGCCTACTTATGAATCAAAATGCCACAGCCATAAGATCCAAAACTGATTTAATATAAACCACTGATAAAAGGGTGTGTAAAATACTGGTAATTTAGCTTCCTCCTGGCAGGATTTATCAATACCTTCTGTTCTCTGCCTCATTAATACCAACTTTCTCTCCAGTTTTGATGGTTTGTGGCTTTAGTCCTTTATGTAATCCATATTCAATTTGTACCAGAGGGCAATCTGGTCTGGCAACAAAACCATTATTCTGTGCAGAAATTTATAAAGAATAATCTTATTACAATAATTCGTAAAGTGCCCTCAGGAAGGTGCTCACAATGCCATGACATTATAGAAACAATATACAATCTGATACATGATTTTCAAAAAAATCCTCCAAAGCAAAAAGGAGGTGAACAATAAATGTATAAGCAAATAGTGTTAGTCCAACAACAGTTGAATTATGGAATGCTTTATAGTCTTGGAGTGCCTTTCAAATGGGAGGCGAGGAACAAACTGGCAGGAATATCCTGGGAAAGTCCCAAATTTTTTAAGCTCTATCAAAGTAAGTACACCATCAGCAAGCCCAGTGTTTGAAGATGAAATGTCTATGACTTATTATGAGGTATTTTACTGAGGAAATTGAAAACATACAACATGTAAAGAAAATCCATGTTTTACTAAGAGGAAAGAAGATAATACAGTTTCTATGTATATCCATTGACCCTTAGTGTCTCTTTTTTTCTATTTGTAAAGAAAACAATCTTTCTCTTCCCTGTTAATTTCAGATTTTATATACACATATAAAACTATATAATATATATAGTTTTACATGGATATACATACATATACAAAAATACACTCATGCATATATCTCAGGGTCTTACTGGATTTCAGAGTCTGTTTATCTTTTTTTTGTAATATAAAGAACACAACTGGGCAAAAAATCAAGTAATTTCATGCATGCAAGCAAATCTTGCCACTTGTGCATGTAAATTACACAATTTGTAAATAACTGCAGAAATAGCACACTCAAATTAGGCACCTGATTGCCCAATTAACTTGTTCATAGAAAATCAGATAATAACCTTCAGTAGCTCCTATTATGGATTCTTCTTTTCACTGCTACCCTATGGAATCCACAGTGTATATTCCAAACAACTGCATTGTTATTTTGTGCTTTTACATAGACACAAGCAGCACTGCACACTTAATAAAGCTATTAAGTGAACTTTGGACCAGATTTCAGAAATTTGTTTAGATACTTAAAAGTCCTCTTATGAGAATGAGCTAGCTTAGACAATTAAAAAAAAAAAAAAAAAAAAAAAAAAAAAAAAAGTAGAAAAAGATTTGGTCTAATTTCAATTGGTTCAAATGTTATGAAAAAAAAAAAAAAGAACCCAGGCATTTGTGACCCTTCATGTCTCTATTAATAGGCAAAGTTATGCTTCTGTGTCTTTGATTTTTTTAAGGTGTCTTGTTTTTTTTAACAGGCAATTACTATTTCGCCATATACATTCACTTCCTAGTAAATCCTTCCTTTATTTTTGCATTGAAATAATCATTAATTAACAGTAATTTGATACAAGTGGACACAGAACACAGGTTGCTGCATTCCAGTGTATATTTCCTAATGAACAGAGAAACTGAAATAACCAAATCAATCCAAGTACTGCAAAGAGAGAAACTCGTTAATTCATGTATCAAAATGAGTTAAGAAATGGTCTTTTTACTACAAGTATGTTGCTCCTTGGCTGTTGTACTTTTTCTGAGATGATGCTATGGAAAGAGGATATTTTCTCTACCAATTTTTTGCATCAACTAAATCTTAGTAGCTTTAAAAGAAAAAGCTGAAAGAACCATTATCTTAACAATGATCTCTGAAATAAGAGAAAAGGAAGCAAAAGCAGAACTGCTGGGCTGGATCGTGTCCCTGAATTAGGTATTACATATAATCCTAGTGGCTGCATTAACCAGTTCTTCACAGGCTTCCTGCAGCAACAGCTGTGCCAGTCCAGCTCCCCTCAGAAAGGGGAGAGAAATAAGAAAAGCTACTGGAGTCCCCTTATATTCTGGGGGTTTCAACCAAGCATCACTGTATTTCTTTCCTCAGACTTCTCATGACAGTATCTGCTGGTGACTTGCCATTGCTGCTTTTCTTCCTCTAGAGGATCAAAATCCAATTTGGTACTTAAATTACTTTGTTCCACTCCACTGATCTGTGCCTCTTTTAAAAATCTTCCAGGAGTGCTGCTTGTCCTTCTTGCAAAATCAGCTTTACTTTTCTCCTATAAACAAACAAATGAAAATCCCAACTCTTCCCCACATGCCCTTTTCAAAAATATAATCATGATCATTTGTATCAGGAGAATTATTTAGAAGTCTCCAGTCTTAGTACAGCTTTTGTAGAGAAAACTGTAGCTTATATGACTCTGAAGTGTTTATTAGAAAGCTTTCAAAAAGAGATCTTCATTTCAGGAAAAGAAAAATTGTTCAGTTTAGCAAATACAGATGTTCACAGCAGAAAGACTGAAATGGTTAAAAATGATCCTAGGGAGCAAGCAGCTCACAGAGTTAGCAAAATAATGAACTTTTTCCTTTCTTTTACAGAAGAACACTAATAGCTGCTCTGGTTTCCACACTTACTGAGACAGATTTTGTTGTGTGGTCTTGGTTTTGCTTGCTTTTTTTTTGCTCTATTGCTCCACACAGGTTTTAATTAGTGCTTCTCCTTGGCTACAAGTGCTTCATTTTGAAATACAAAGCTCTTAAAAAACAAAAAAACAAACAAACAAAAAAAAACCACCCCAAAAAACCAAAACCCCCAACACCACATCACTGGAGAGGAAAATGGGAAGAGATACAGTGCTGCAGCAATCTGCTTCTGCTGTTGTCCTCCCCCTCCCCAAATCCTCTGCATAATTTCAATTGTTAGTCGATGAACCTTTGGCAGGCCTTCTTCCACCGGCAGGCAGTGCACCACATATCTCTGTTCTCCATCCCATAGACCTTCCGACACTTTTTCCCCTCCCCTCTAGGCTTCCTGTCAGAGAGAAAGGGAAGCTTGTTAACGAGGTGCTTTAGTAGTTTTGCTTTTCACCCTAATCCAAGACAACAAACTCAATGGAGTGCAGGAGACAGAGAACCCATGGCCTTTCATGGGTTTGGGCTGTTTCCATTCCAGCTGGGAGCTGATGGAGCGACAGACACAAGTATGGCCATGAGTCCATCACTAAGGACCGGGCCTTCTACTCTCCTGGCTTCTGCAGCTTCTGCAGCAGCTGCTGAGCCTGCTCCTCTGCTCCCAGGATCCCAGGAACATACAGCCCTGATTTTAGCCAGCAACTAAACCTGGACTTAGTAAATTATACTTGAGCCACATGAAGTGCCAAGCTGTAATGGGCAGTCATAGCTGTTCCACAATAAAGGTTAGGCATGTCAGGCTAAAGTGCTGCAGAGCTGTGGTAAAAATATTTGGAACAGCTGAGAGCAGCAGACCTTGACCACCAGCAGGCATCACCTATGCCAAAGCAGAGAAAAGCTACCAGGTCCTAACCTTGCTGGTCCTTCCTGTAGTTTGCTCTGAGCTCATTGACTGAAAACAACAAAGTGAGTGGGAAGTTTTAACCCTTGCTCTCACTTGCAGCACATTGTTGTATGTACCTTCTCTGTGGTCCCCAAAGCCAGCAAGGTGGGCAGCACCTGCTTTTAAAGCTTGTCCTGTTTTCCATCTTACAACCACACTCAAAAGATTACAAGTTAATAAAATGATCCAAGTAACTGTTAAAATTATTTTTTAAAAAAATTCAATACACAGCAAGACAGCAAACCTGAGGAGCAATGTTTCACCAAGCAGTCCAGCATTCACTACTGCAGTGCCATCTGTCCTGGCATCTTCAAATAAAGTAACTGTAGCAATGGAACTGTTTAATACCTGTTTTACATGTTGCATGGCACACATGGGATTTCTCTCTTGCATACCTACACATTTTCTGATAAATGAACATTAATTAATGGGCACAATCCATGAATTTGGAAGAACCCAAGTTTGGCTTGCAGTACATGCATTAATCTGAGAGTCAAGTCAATGAAGAAAATTGAAGGCATGAAATCTTCTTTTTGTCTTATTTTAGGGTACAGTCACCTTAGGACTATAAGAAATAAGGAGTTCCTTTACTGGAAGAAATTTAGTATTACAGTCAATATTTTTACCTTTTCGAACAGTTTAAAAGTAGATTCTGGTCAAATATCAGTTAGATTTAAGGGCAATGAATGCAGCTTATGTCTAGGAAGACAAGACATAAAGAGCTTTGCCTTGATCTAATTTACTGTAAGACATGGATTCTTATAGTTCAGTCGAAGCCAAATACTGTTCTGACTGAATGGAGATAAATACCTAAGGACAGTCCAGCCTTTCAGGGAAAAGTGCAAAGTCAGACACTACAGCTGAACTTTACCTTTGATTTTAGTGAAAAGAAAAAACAGGTTCTGAATGCTTACTTTGAAGAGCTCTAGCAAGAACCTGCCTGACAAGTGCAATCAGGGTTGGCAGTGGGCTTTTTTGTTTCTCTGGCCACTTCAACTTTTTTACTGAATGCCCTTCAGGTTGTGAGCTGTAGTGTCAGCAGGAGCTAGTGGTCCCATACCTCAAGCCAAATGCTACTCTAGGCGGTGATGAAAGAACTGTGTGGGACTGTTTCTGCTCTCCACTCCCTGCAGGACGATTATGGGTTGGTGAGACCTGTCAATACAGACAAAAAAGCTGCTTACAAAGAACATACACATATGAATACAGTATAAATACTTTTTCCCAGAAAACACGAATTATGCTGCGTGGTGGCAAGGATACCCAGGAAAGATGACTATATAACATACAAACGTAATTAAGCTATAAGTTTATTTAGCATTAGCTCCTCTTTGTCTCCCTGTATTTCCAGACTTCTCCTAGAACAATCCAAAAGACAGAACAGCATCACTGCACATTATGAAAAAGACAAGAAACACACTCATTCTTATTGAAAAACTCTGAATATCTCTTAGGAAAACCTTCTCCAATTTAAGCAAAGAATGTAACTGGAAAAATAAACCCTGTCCTGTGCTTAGATGACAGCAGTAATCTCCTAGGAAATTAAGGGATTTCACCTGCTGCTCCTGTCTGTCATTTGGCACTCTGTGGAGAGACACCCTTGGAGAAGGATTGTTGAAGAGCAGTTACAGTGGGGCCCCTCAAGGTGTAACAGGCACGGAGCGCAGTGCAGCCCTTCTGATCAAAGCTACTAACAAGATGTATCTCCTTACTCTGCAGAGTAAACCCTCTCAGCAAGTGACCTCTTTGTGAATGTTTCCAAGGGAAGGGTGTAGTTTGGTCTTCTGAGACTTTCAAACAAGTCTCCAACATGAGCGTGGGACTGGGGCAACATCATGCAAGCAATCACACGGCATAAAGTTTGGCCTTAAATAATACCTAAACCATTTTACTATGGCTTTATTTTGCCCCTGTGTGAAGGCCACAACCACTTTACATCTGAAATACCAGAAAAAATTCTGAACATTAATTTTCTTGTTGTATACTGAGTGTAGCAAGCTTCACTTGGGCATGTAGTGCACAGTCAGGCTCCTGCTGCCAGGAACTGCAGACATGGTTAAAGCTCTCTGCACTGCTCTGACTTTTCCCTCCTGCCCTTTTGAAGTTTTACAATATCTGGAAGAGAGGGAACTGACTGACCTCACTTGAAGAGAATTACTGTATGTGTTTTGATTTTTGATAAAGTCTATTTTAAAGGTACTCCACAGTAGCAAAAAACTAATGCTTACAATTGAGTGCAAAGACTTTCAACTTTTACTCCTGGCTAGTAGCAAGAGAAATTTTTGATTTAACTGTGCATGTGGCTCACAATGTGAACAAACCTAGACCATTACTGATATACAAAATATATCTGCAAAACCTGGAAGAAATTTCTTCTGTCTCTGCCAGCTTATGTTTTGGACATCCAAAGACCATGCTAGCTGCTGTTGTTCTATCCCTCCAGAATACTGAGGGCAGCTTGTTCTCTGCTACTTTTTTCTAAATTTTTATCAACTACTTTCCTTGTTTTACCTAAGAATGACTGAAACACTGAAGATAAAATGCAAAGCAATAGCACTTCTGTAGTATTTGGCGTTCACCAGACACTATACTGTTTTCCAGTCATTACCTAAGATCTCCAGTCATTGTGCTAGGGTTCAGAAAAATTTTGAAGAACAGAAGTTACTATGTCTATCACTAGTGACTGACACTCAATGTATTAGCTGCTTGTCATTGAACAGAAGAGTACTTGGATGGCCTCCTATATAAGCAATTATCTTGCTTACTTCAAAAGAGAGATCAGGCTGGAGCAGTAATTGCAGCATGTGGACTCCTCCCTCACATTCTCCTGAGAGGGTCTCACAGACTGGCACACCAAGGCAGCTACACAGCACTGAAGCTGAGCTTTAGTGTATTTTGACAGGCTTTGCAGCAGGTCTAAACAACACCAGTCAGCTGCTCTCTGTAGGGAACACTAAGAGCAGATTGAGAGCAAGCCCTGAGAAGGCAATCCCTGCCCTTGGAGGCTTTTCATGTCTGAAGCTCTGTCTGACACAGAATAAAATAACACTGTTTGTTTGAAGCAAGGACCTGGAGTTTCCAGTTACAACTCCTGGGTGGGAAACTGTGGTTACGGAGAAGATTTGTGATCTGTGAATATCAGATTATCAAAGATCTTTGCCTGTTCAACCTTTTTGGGTCTTATGAGCAAGCAGATATGAGATGGCAGAGACCATACTGACATTCAGGAAGACTTTTACCCTACATTACATAAAAGTGGAAGTACATCTTAAGTCCTCCAGTAGCAAGACATATGGACTTCACTATGGCTCATCCCATTTGCATCATTAAATTCACTCTCCTCATGCATCCCTAGGGTGTGGCTGATTTATTCTCCTAATTCAGCCTCAACTGGTAGAACAATCAGTCTGTCCTTTCTGCTTCATGTAGAGAACACCACCTTGCAATGGCTTAAACTGTTCCAACGTTCAACCTTTCATCTGCAAAGTTACCTTAGAAAAATGGTATCAATAAATCTATTCCCCATCTGCCTTGGAATCAAACCTATGCATGATTCAGAGCACTAAGGGGTTTGGAGGCTCCCCTAATTCCAGAATAACTGAGTTGGAAGGGACGCATAAGGATCATTGAGTCCAACTCTCAGCCCTGCACAGAACATCCCCAAGAGTCACACCATGTGCCTGACAGCATTGTCCAAACACTTCTTGAACTCTGCCAGGCTGGTGCTGGGACCACTTCCCTGGGGAGCCTGTTCCAGTGCCCAAACACAATCTGAGGGAAGAACCTTTTTCTAATATCTGTATTGATCCTCCTCTGACACAGCTTCAGGCTACTCCCTTGGGTCCTGTCTCTGGTCACCACAGAGCATAGATCAGTACCTGCCCCTTCACTTCCCCTCAGGAGAAAGCTGCAGATTGCAACGAGGTCTCCCCTCAGTCTCCTCCAGGATGAACAGACCAAGTGACTGTGGCCACTTCTCCTCCCTTATGGCTACAAGAAGTCTAAATAAATACCTGTGTTCAGATGTTGAGACTACTCTTGAGCCTGGAGCAGCCACATACTGAGCCCAACTGACTCAGCAGCACATATGGGTTGTTTTGAGGTGCTCAGCTACTTGCTGATAACAACATCCATATTCACAAAGGCCATTCAGTGCTGCTCTGCTAAAGACTTTCTGAAAACAAGGACTTAAAGCAACTGAAGATCCCAGTACTCAGGACAGAAAGCAAGAAGTGTTCAATGTAATTGAAATTCAGTGTCCACAGGAATAAAGGGGGGAAACACTACAATATGTGTCAAAAAATAAGTGTGAAAGGAGACTATATAAAATATGTGTAGACCTATGCACTTTTTAAAATCTGTACCTAATCTTTTCCTGCTCAGTGGTTTGCCCAGGCCAGAAAAGTATTCCAAAGCCATTTTACAAAACTGCTTGCCTAAATATTAAGGGTGAAGCAAAAAGTAATGGTGTGGACTTATTCTCTGAGTTCCCTTGGGTGCTACAGATTTGTGTCTCATCTCAGGGACCACATATGTCACAATTGTGGGAGTTTGTTATGCTGGCTGTGTCACATAGTTTGGCCTTAAATAAACCCAACCAGAGAAGGAAAAAGTCTAAAATGTAGGAGAAGTACCTACACTCAGTGTAAGGGTGGGAATTGCCAGACCCCTGATTTTGTAAAGCAATATCTAATTTACTTTGAAACAGAAATAACTTTAATTTAATATAAAGATATTTAACATGAATTTGTATTTGCACCCTCACTTACTGCACATAATTTTTCACTGCAGGTGAGCTTTTGTAAATCATAAATGATCACACTAATGACAAAATAGTCAAATGTGTGCAAACTTGGAAGATTTTTTTTCTTATTACTATTTTTTGCTTTGTTAAACAGCCTTATAAATGCTGTTAGAACTATAATGGCAGTTCACACAGTTCCCTGAGCAGTTTATAATTCTGCATCACTGCTTCCCCAGGTTTTGTATTGGGATTACTTTCAAATAGTACTTAAATCATTTCCATCTCCATTGAATTCTCAGAAAGTGATTTAGCATTTCTTAAATTCTATTGAGAACTCTCCACTCTACAGCCACAGAACAGCGTTGTTGCCTGAACAAGCAAACTCGACACATACGTGTCTAATCCTGTCCTCTTAAGTGTCTGATTTACAATGTGACTAATTGCATTTTTAGATTCCCAACACTCCTGGCACCAGTTTCTGCTACTCCACAAAAGGACCCAGTTTCATAATTACTCTGTATCAACCCCATTGTTGGGAAATCAAATTCTCAGGGAACTCTTCGGATAGCACACTCTGTCAAGACACTCTTGTTGAAATTGCTGCCAGCATGATGTCTTTCACTGTTAGTTGTTCCTTGATGGAATTTAATAAATATTCATTGGCAGAGTGCAGTGTAATTGATTCAGTCACTTTCATTTTTATCAGCTCTGCAGGATGCCACAGCCTCTGCAGAAAATCTCCAAGATTTGCTAAAGGTTGACAGTAAGAAGCTTTCGAGGTTCACTTGGAGAAGGGAGGGAAATAGTATTTCTTATCACCTTGTCTAATATTCACTGTCAGGAGAAAAAAAGCTATATGGTTCTTTGGATGAGCAATGTGCCTTATATAACACACTTCAAAAATTCATAAATTCATAAAGTGTAATATAAAATGAGATGGTATGATATAAAAAAGGTTTATGATTAGAGAATATCAATTTATCGTGAAAACAGTGCTTTCCAATAAAATGAGGATACTTTACATTAATATTTATTTATATTCATCATAGAGAAAATTTCCCATTACTCATAAACAGTGATTTGCATTTACTTTCAGCAGTCCCCACACCAGACACTACAAGCTGAATCCCTTGCAACTTCTCCATAAAGATTTTTCACTCCCCCCACAGTACCACACCTACACCGTGGTACGTTGAGAATCACTGCAATTCTGTGTTGAAGCAAATATCACATTTCTGCAGTCCTGTTGATGCCTTAGGATTTTAGCATCACTGTTCTTAGAATTAGGCCTTGTGCACCAGCTTTTTTGAGGAAAGGGTCAGTGTTGAATTTTCATCGAACACATCCTCATTAAAAAGCTGTCAAACTGCAATATGTATTAATAAAAAAATGAAATAGATACTGAACATATTTCCAGTATAAAACAACATTTTCCTGCTATCAGTGGGGACTACATACTTGTAGTCTCCTAAAATGAGACTTTGCATTTAATTTTGCTGTTTCTTTCAGTTGCCTTTCAAAAATGCTTTATCTTCAGAGTATATTTGCTAACAGCCCCGCTGCCTGAATCCAAATAGCCTGTTAGCCTATCACCTGCTTCATTTTCCATCTAGTTTTTAAAGAAATCTCTTAGTGGCACAAAAAAGAAGCACATAGTGCCAGGCTCTGCAACAACCAGAATGTTCTTTCATAAGTATATAGTTTAAAAATATATATTCTATAGATACTATAGATTCAATTGTCTGTTTGTAGACACTGATGCAAAAATAACCTAACTGCACTAATAAAGAGAGTTACAAAGGTGTTAAAAACATTCATGCTGGCAAACACAGGCACGTTTGTTTCTTTTTGGTATCTGTTATGTTGTTTACATTTACTTTATATTTACTTCCATAATTACACACTGAAAAGGAAGCAAAAAGATCTAAAACCCCTTTTTTTTCCTTTTTTTCTTCCCTTCTTTCCTTTTTTGATGTACACTTACTGGAATGCCGGTGAAGGTAACAGGAGGTGACTGCCAAGAGATGCTAAAGCTACTGCCATTGGGAGTGAATTTTGCTGACCCTGGAATGTTCACCGGAGGAGTGGCCTGTGTGAAAAGAAAGTGTTATTCCAGCAAGAAGAACCATTCCTCTTCCGAAGCATTTCAAAGGATCTTTCATTCCTTGAACTGGTAAATCTGTGAGAGATTTTCCAAGGTATAAAAAAACTCCATGGTGACAAGCATTTTACCCTTGTGACAGGGATAATCATGGATAAGCTAGTAAGGAAGGGAAAGAGTTATATATATACCACTGTTCCTAGACCTTGTTTAGAGAAAGATGACTGCTCTCAGAAGAATCCATAAAAAACCTTTAAGAGCTAGATCTGTTAAAAAAAACAGACAAAATCAAATGTCTCATACAAGTAACTTTTCAAATAATGCCAGCAAGAAGCACAAACTGCTTCACAAATGATCACCTGTTCCACAATGATAAACAAGGCCATACTTAAACTCATGGCAGTTATTTGCACAACTTTAGTGTGGACAGCAAGGCTTCTTGGATGGCAGTGATTAACAGTAAGTGTTGCCCATTTCTCATTTATCAGACAAATGTTAAGAGTCGTCCCAATTAAAACATTTTTTTCTATTAAAAACAAGGAGCAAGGAGCTGTAAATCATCCTTTGGATTCAAAAAACAGCTCTTGAAATAAACTAAATCAAGTATTTGAAGGACTCCTGGGGTCCTTGAACTCCTATGTTCTTCCGACCCAGGCTGTAATACCCAGTGCTGCCCTGGCATGCAAGTGCAATAACCTGAGCATAGACGGCTGGGCATTTTTCTCCTTGTGCCTTTCCTTTGGTTTCCTCACTGGGTTATGAGTTGCCATGTATTCTTCCCTGCCTCTTTTTTAATCCCATTTAATTTTTAGAATAATGAAATTCACAGTTCTGTATCTACCCTGCCTAGCAGGAGCATGAGCAGCCAGCATGAACAAGGCTCACTTTGATCCTTGAATTTCAAGTTGTTACCACAAAAAAAAAAAAAAAACAACAAAACACAAACCCCTCCTTGGGTTAAACTTACAAAGAATTTGCTAAAATGAGTTTTCACTTCTGCCTATGACAATAACACAATACACTCATTTAAGCATTGTTTGTGTTTGGGGCTGCTGAAATTGTGGCACTGCTTCAGGAAGAGAGTGCTTGCTTCCTTGAGCCACCAGGCAGAGAGGACTGATGATGACAAACTTCAGCCTGATGAAATTAAAGATAAATCTTTTAAGTAAACAAGGGCTGAAGCAATCCCCTAGAGCCTTTCCAGGAATAGGAAGGTGAGACCACCAGATGCCTCTGTGTATGGCAGCAATGCTCTGTAAGTTGCCAAGCTGCTGACAGCTCCAAGAGAATCCACACAGACATATAGAACAAACATCCACTGAGCTCCAGAAAATATAAAAACCTCTCTGAAAGGCATCAAGAACAATTTGGCAACTTCAGATGGTACCAGTAGTTCTTCATCACAAGATGAAATGTTCAAACGGGAAGGAGTGGATGACCACAGAGCTCCAGACAGAAAGAACTGGAGAGAGGTGGATGAGCAGTGAGGCAGCACTGCCTCTGCTCAGCATCCCACAAGGATGGCAGCTCAAACCCAGGGTCAGCACAGCAACTTCCTCAGGTATTTGAATAAGACCTGGAAGGGAAATTCCAGGTGCTGAAACAGTACAGCTGAAACAGCTGCCTGTAGTTCCTCTGTAGTTAAATTTAACAGGTACAGGCAATAGTTTTGTAAAGAAACATGAAGTTTAAAACTATGCCATTTGCAGTTGCTTAAAAAACCAGTGCTCAATTCCTTTTGCTCACTGCCTAAATATCTACCTTAGACATGATCAGACTTAGATAGTCAATTATGTTGTTCACTTGTTTCCCAGATGTGCATCTTTGCTCAACAAGCAGAGTCAGCTTTGTCAGGCTAACATTTTAGCCAATCTCTTCCATAAGGTAAGAACTATAACATTACAACCGACTGAAGAATTTCTATACCCCAATCTCAATTTGCTTAGAGACTTTCATCTAATTGCCAGTCAAAATATATTAATAAATAATCTGTATTTATTTACCCTGATATCTAAAACAGCCTGTGTGTTCATCCTCTTCCCCTCTCATGCTTGTCCTTTCACTTTCTTCCCAGGCAGTAATTCCATCTTCTTCTTGTCCCTTGCTTTGCCTGAGGTATCAGTCCCAGGGCTGGAGAGGCCACCCATGTCCTCTCTGCCCTCTTTCTACTTCTTTTGCTTGGAACCCACCCATCACAGAACTGTGATGACCAGAACTCTAACTAAGGATTTCAGCTGAAGTTATATGGGGTATAATGACATTAAAAACCCCTCTCTCTCCTAGATATTTCTTATCCAAGAGAGCTGACAACTGTTTTTTTCCCCTTCACAGCTCTGTTGTTGTTAGTTCACAGTCATACTGTGCTTGATTAATGAACATAGGTTTCCTTCTTACATAATTTTCTAACTATCCTAGTTTATAGCAGGAAAATCTCATTAGTTCCTTAGATGCAGGACTTTGCATGTTCTGACAATAAATTGCATCCCAAACCTATTATTCTTAAGATCACCCAGTCATGTAAGCCAGATCTATAACTCTCTTACTGCTGATGTCTCCCAAGTTTGTTATCAGTGAAGTTTATTATAGGATTTGTGTATTACCAAGATGATTTAATGAAAGTGAGATCAGGGCCAAGAACAGCTTTTCATTTAACTCCACTAATGACATTCAAAGGTCCTTTCAAAATAACTCTCTGCTGTTCTCTGTGACTTTCCATCTCCTTCCCCTACACTAAATTTAATGTCTTGCTTAACAAATACTGCCTGTATGTTTGAAGATCAAATACTCTCCTTGAATCCAGAGGGATTTGTTCTTTTGCTTCCTCTATTGTTCTAGCATTATCCCCCAATACAGTCTGCCTGGTATACTTCCATGAATTTCTTCAATTATTCTTCTAAAACATTCCCCGCCGATAGGACTGAGTCAGGGAAGAGCATCAAGACTTTTCTCCTATCTTTTTCACTACAAGTAGTCTATTTGATGTTTTCCAGTCATAAAGGAAATGACAACTAACAGATCTCTTTAGGATTCTTGCAACTGAGCTTTGGGTTCTGTACTTTTCCCCCGTTTTTAACAGGAATCCTGTGATGAACAATATTCAGCCTCCCTCACCCAAGTTCCTTGAGCTGTTCCCAATGAAGTAATCTCCCCTCTCTCCTCTGCTTGGTGAGATCTGGCTCCATGCTGCCTCCTGGCCTTTATTTCAGGGCTGAAGGGATCTTGGCAGAGGATGCCACTGACCTTCTCTACAGAAGCTGCTTCCTTTGCCAGGACAGCCTGAATGCCTGAGCAGGGACCCTGCTTCCTGCTTCCAGCCAGCAAGCTGTGAAATTAAGCACTGAAACCAGAGCAACCTGAAAAGCCCATGGGGCTCAGGCACTTGCAGTCTTGTGTCATGGAATACTTCAAATCCAACTCAAAGACTTTAAACACTTGAATAAGGCAAGTGCTTTTGCTCAGAGGCTGCTTATAAAGAAAGGGTTGAGTGGGTCTCCAAACAGCAGGGCAGACTGTCATGACTGCAAATCCCAAATAAACCAAAACTTGTCATCAGCCTCGACTTGTTGCCTCACTCTCTGAGGCAGGGCTTAAGCTACACTGAGAAGACAATCTTTCTCCTAGCTGGTTTCATCAGCCCCCAAGTTGGCATGCTACCTAATGCAGCTTCCACCTGTGTTACCAAGTTTCCACCCATGCTTCTCAACTTCTCAACATGCACAGAAGTCTAAAATAAGTCTGTGGATTTTCTATAGCTCCCTCTGACCTTTTAGTAGGTGTGCTTCAAACACACTACAAAAGTTTTATCTGCACAATGCTATATATGATAGTTATTGCATCTGATAAATTTAACAGAGCTCCAGTGCATACACAGGTCACAGACCACACTACTTCAAAGTCTCTATTCCTCTTTTATCTTACAGTATCCAGACCAAAACATGTCAAGTTTTAGTGCAGTTTTATAATTAATGATTTCTGTTGAAACACAGCTGGAATATTTTAGGACAGCAGTTTTTGCCATTTGAAAAGCATCACCTTTGAAAATAGGAAGATACCATTATTTGCTTTTTCATTCTTTCAGAACTGCAAACTGACATTTCACACTGTACAAAAAGAGGAGATTAATTGTTCCTGGCATCCTTTGGGTACTTGTTGACACTTCAAGCAGAGCTTGTACTTGTTCAATAAAAACAGAGCTGAAATGAAGACTCTGGGAGAGATTCACTCGGCTGACTGGATGGGAATTTTTACAATGCAGAAAACCCCATCTGACCATGTCACCTTGCAGTGTGTGCAAGATGTGGGATACACAGATCAACTCTTCTCAACCTGTAGTATGCACCTATGTGTGGTTGGATAAACAGCACCCCAAAAATCAAACAGCTGTGGCAGGCACATGAACAAACAACCAACAGTGAGTTCAGAAATAAACATCTCAGCTTAAATAAGAAAAATGCTTTGACTGCTTTGAAAACCTTTCAGCCTACTAAACCCCAAACATTGTGATGTGACATTTCTCCACACATTAGTGACATGAGTGAATCACTGGAGCTCACACCACTGGTGTTACCTGGTAAGCATGGTCCGTGTGTACGAGGTAGAGGTTGGTAGGAGCTGAGCGGCTCAGAGGTGTCATCACTTTAGTCTCAGTTTTGGCACAGGAAGTTTCAGGACGGATTGTGTCTTGGGTGGGAAAGGAAGGAGGAGATGCTAAAGATGGAGAGACTGGGGAAAGACTGCTTAAGCCATCAGCTACTGAGTCCGTGTTGAGCCTGATTTCTGTATAGTAAAAATCCTCCTCTCCATCACTGTAGTCAGACTCTCCTACACGCCTGTATTAAGAAAAAGAAGTAGGAATTGATTGAAAGCAAGAATCCTGAGGTGAATTTTAAGTCCTAGATGCATGAGCAAATACATTTATATTGTCAATAAATTAGTATTTGCAGTTTCACCCTCTCCTACTTTATCTGCATTCTGACTGCAGGTAATGGAAAGAGGAAAATTATCAAATCTGAAGGGAAAAGAAGTACAAATTCCTTTTTTCCCCCTCTCTGTTATTCTTGACAAATTCTTTCACTTTGGAGTAGCTGTTTGACTCCTTCAAGATCAAGTTTCAGCTTCTCATTTGTAACTATATTTGTAACTATATTGTAAAGTTAACAAGAATCTCAACGCACTCTGTCTTTGAAAGTCACAGCAAAGATAATAGGCAAGATATACTTCACTCCTTACAGCAAACAATATGCAATATTATCAGAAGTTACTTAATTATACAAATATACTTATGGCTGCCATTCACTGTAACTTTCTGTGACATAACAGAAGAATTTGCTAGAGAGCAGTCTCACCATGCAACTCACTCAGTCACAGAGAAAGCACTCATAGAGGCTGGCCTGCTGTGGCCAGGACTTTCTGGTCCTGCTCTCCAGAAGCAGATTTATTAGGGGAGGGCATGTAGGAGGTTTAATTGCCTTAAAGTTTCATCTGATGTGCATTTGAGCACAAGTGCTAGCAGTGAAGCACTGAAGCTAGCAGTCAAAGCAGTAGCTCCAGCACACTACATGTTACCTTGAAGTTCAAACCAGAACTTGTTGAGAGAACAGAGGTCCAGCCAGTTTGAAAGGCTCTACCAGAAGTACCATCCATCAGGATACAAAGTTTTTAACTCCAGCAAATTACAGAAAGGTTTTGCTATTTACTTCTCCCTCTTCCACACCACAAAGAGAATGTCCCCATAATATAGAGCACAAATCAACATTTCTAACTGCATTTTGAGAGATATTTTCTCTGTTTCCCATAGCATTACTCTTAAGCTTAATTACTCTTAATGGTAATTGCTGACCTCTTCAAGACCATCATGAGCTCAAGATCTTTCTTGTGGTGGCCTTAATTTTTAAGCTGTGGATAACAGACCTACAGAACAGAGATGTATTTTCACCTAACAGCTGAAGACCATGAGTCCCCACTGTAATTATAAATGAGACAGGTACATCACTCAGTGAATTGTACAGGAGATATCAGTTGCAAACTAAAGCTCTGAAACAAATTTGTCTCCTAAAAGACTAATTTGCTTTTGCTTCTAGTCCAAGTAACATACATGTTTGTCCTGGTTTTGCCTGGGCTGGAGTTAATTTTCTTCCAAGTAGCTGGCACAGAGATGTCTTTTGGATTTAGGATGAGAAGAGCATTGATAATACACTGATGTTTTAGTTGATGCTGAGCACTGCTTCCTCTAAATCAAGAACTTCTCAGCTTCTGCCCCAGTGAGCAGGGGTACCAGAAGCTGGAAGGAAGCATGGCCAGAACATTCCATAGGATGTCATGTTCAGTAAATATATTGGAGGGAGTTAGCTGGGAAGTGCTGATCTCTACTTGGAGATAGGCTGGGCATTGGTCAGCAGGTAGTGAGAAACTGTAATGTGCATTACTTGTCTGTCTTTAATTTTGTTTCTTTCTCTCTCCCCTTTCCTTACAAGTATTAGAGTCATTAGTATTACTGTTATTATTATCATCAGTGTTTTATTTTGTTTAAGCCATTAAACTGCTCTTGTCTCAATCTAAAACATTTATTCTTTATTCCTTTGATTCTTCCAGGGTAGGAAGGAGATAGTGAGTGAACAGCTCTGCAGTACTTAGCTGCTGACTGACTGGGTTAAACCATGACAACATGGTCAGTTTCCTTTTATTTTTAGGTTTCTTATGTGGTTTGTGGTTTTGGTGGGTTTTTGGGCTTTTTTTTTTTTTTTTTGGCATTAATTAACTCAGAACTGGCACAAGCACCTGACCTGATGTGAAACAAAGCTGAAAAGTATTCATGCAAGACCCTGAACCTGTCCACCCACAGTGTCATCCTGGATGTGATGTGCAGACAGCACATATGATGTAATGGCACTGAGCTGTGCAGCTGACAGGGAAGTGCAGTGTGACCTCGAGCTCTATCTGACCATCTAGCAAAGCTGACAGAATTTCAGGAAAAAAGTGCCTCGCTGCTGGAATAAGTGCTCATTCACCTTGATGCACTATTCCACAATTTCCTCAGAAACACAGGGATATGAGACAGAGGAGCCAAGGACAATCCAGTTCATGTCTCCAGCCAAGGGCAATTGCTCCTCTTCTATACCAAATCCTTTAGACTCCCAAAAGGATTGCTCTCTTACCCAAGGTGAATGGTCCGTATGTGTTTCTGAATCCCTGCAGCTGTGCTCAGTACCTTCCCACAGTTCTTCCACAGACATTTGAACATCACCTTCATGGAGTTCTGAAAATTATGAATAAAGTAAACATTAGTTGTATGGAAGTTGTAGAGATACTAGGAAAAATTTCTTCCCTGAAAGGGCTGTCAAGCATTGGAACAGGCTGCCCAGGGAAATGGCTGAGTTGACAACCCTGGAGGTATTTACAAGACTTGTAGATGTGCTGCCTGGGGACACAGTTTAGTGCTGGGCTTGGCAGTGTTAAGTTAAGGGCTAAAAATTTCTGTGACTCTGTAATTCTATAAAGGTAGAAAAAAACCCAAACTACCCAAACCAGATAAACAGTTAGAAGACACTGTGAAGGTTCAGAACCTTTGACTCCAAATTCGTAATGATCTAATAGTCTCTTGTCACGTGTGTCACCCTGCTGAATTCAAGAGAATCCAGTGAAAAGCTGCAGGAGCAGCTTATGACAAAACTTTACCTCTCTCTGTTCACTGGAAACACTTTTCCATTTTTAAGTTTCAGCTCCTCCACTAAGGGAGGTAGATGATATAAAAACTTTTGACACTTCTTTCAAAAAAGCCTTGATGAGGCCTTCCCACTTCATCCAAGCTACCTTCTTACATTAAGGTCTTTCCAAAGCAAGCTCCTATGAATGTTTCTGCTCATGATATCTGCAGCACCAAAAAAAAAAAAATTGTGCCAGAAAAACACAGCTTCTGTTATGTCAACACTTGTCATGAGCTGGCACAATCTGCTTTTTTCTCACCCAGAAGCTGCTGTGACCTTATTCAGACAAGAGAATGAGAAGTTATCAGTCTGTGTTCAATATTTTAAAAAATCCATGTATAATCTCATTCAAATATTCTTTTTATATTCTTTAATATAACTTCATTGATCCCCACTGAGTTATCATTGATTTAGAGCACAGCCAAAAAGGCTATCACTAGGCCAATCTTCAACATTTTGAAAACCCTGGAGAAAAATAGTCTTAAAACAACACAGATGTTACAAACTCCAGAGATATTTAAAAGCTAATTTTATCCCAAAATGAA
Organism: Erithacus rubecula; assembly: GCF_903797595.1. NCBI lineage: Eukaryota > Metazoa > Chordata > Aves > Passeriformes > Muscicapidae > Erithacus > Erithacus rubecula. Next base: position 120,362,036 of record NC_136689.1, read on the forward strand.
ACTGATTTTGTACAGTTTAAATACAAAAAGAACTCTAAATAGCTTGTAATTCGCAAAAATAATTTTCTCTATTACCACAGAGCACATTATTAACATTATATTATTATTATATAATTTTAGTTACATATGAGATTAAATTAATATATTAATATAAAACTCAATTAAAAAAAAAAGGGGGAAAAGCAAGCACATCCTTAGGGTTAGGTACATTTCACTGTGCCTTGAACAAAAGCTGACTTCCTGCTTTCTTCAATTTGGAGACCCTTTGGAGCTGCATGCCAGTAGATGGTTTCAGCATTTGCTAAAAACATATGATTAGAATATAACTTGAAAAAAAATCTCAGCTTTTCAAAAATGGGCTTTTTAAAGTACAAATTGATTGTATAGTAGCATGCTGTCATACCTCTCTGCAGTCTAACATGTCTTGTTACTATTTATTTAAATAAAACGCCATACAAAGCAAAATCCCTGTGAACTAAAACAGATAATGCAATAGACCTGTGGTGGTTACATAAATAGAAATGTTTGAAAGCAACTTAGAAAACAATAAAGATGGCAGCTGCAAACCATCTGTCTCATCACAGCTGAGCAGTAAGTGGTGCTAGTAAGATGAAGGTTAACTGAGAAGTAAAAAGCAAACCAGGACACTTCTGCACTCCTACTCCTCCTGTCCCACACACTCCAAATGGTCTCTCTGTTTAGTGCAATGCTCAGCTCCAGCTTCTAATTTATTATAACAAAGGTGTCCTCCAAAATACTTTTTTCCTTGTTAGCAAGATGCACAAACATTTTCACCCTTTCCCATGAACAAGGGAAGAACTGCATGGGTCAGCAAATAAGCAGCTTCTGGAGCAAGAGGATAAATCTGAACAGGTTTAAACAATCATTAAAACTTCTTCCTGCTGGTGATGAAGCAATTAACTGTCGCAGACTGAGCCAGAAACAAATTCACTAAGGGAATAAAATCTCTGTTTTTTCTCCTTACAAAAAGCCCTTTTACATCTTGCTATGTAAAATCTGTCCTGTTGTGCTGGGAGGGAAAGAAATTTGGACTAGTGCCATGTCTTTGTTTTCTTTTTCTTCCAGAGAAGCTTGCTGGCTAGCAACGGTGCTTTTTTGGGGTTAGTTTTGGACCTTTTTTACAATGTCATGTTTTTTTTTAGTCTGCTTTTAGACTCCAACCAAGGATAAATTTGGCTAATGCTAATACTATATCAAAAGCCACTGGGTTTGAGCGCTCTCTCTCCTTTTTTCACTCCATATGTTTGTGCAGAGAAACCTCCACAGTATTAAGGTATCTGACATGCTGTCAGACAAATAGCACTTTCAGGGAACAAGGAGTATTAAGGTCATAGTCAGTTTTTGTGATGACATGTAAAGGCTGCCTGTTGCATCCTGCACACAGAGAATTTGTCAAAGTAGGACAGAAATCCCTTGAATGGCCAGAGGCAACACCTTCTGGAAATCACTCTAGTGTTTTCTGAGCAGGAGGCTCTGTAGCACCTCACCATCTGGCAGGAAATATGTGGTGCTGATGGCAGCATGTGTGTGCAGGAGGTGACCATGCAGAATGAGACACAGTGACTAGAAGTTCCTATGTTAAATGAATGCCAAGGAAGGATACACAAGCAGTGGTATTTGGGTGACCTGTTCCTTCCTCACAACAAATTAAGCCTACAGACATCCTATCATATCCATGGATATGGAATTTAACATGAGGCTAACCTTTCTCTTCCTAGGAATGGGTTCATCGAAGAGAAGGTTGCTTGTTTCACCTTCATCAATACCATCATCTGGCTGGGAAGGTGTCCGGAAAGCTTTGAAGCTATCAGCTGACAGAGGTGGAGATGGGGTGGATGGGTTGGACTGGTCACTGGGAGCATTCCAGCTCCAGTATCCACTGCTGCTGGTACTAGAAGGCACAAATCCTCCTTCTTTCCAAGATCCATTCAGGGATTCTGTCAAGAACAACAAAAGCTATTATTACAACAGTGTCATCGTGATAGGGCTAAGGAGCTCTTTTTTCTAAGGTTTAGATGCCATGTTGGTAATTAACTGCACATTCAATAAAGGAAAATAAAAGCATTGGACATAGAGAGGACAACCATATCTAACTCACTGCACACAAATCACATATTCCACTCTTGATTTTTATTTTATTTAAAACAAACAAACAAAAGCAGCCAAGTATTTTTATAAAAGGAAATGTTGCATTTGAAAAGATAACTTGTTCTGAAGCATAAACAGCAATAAACCATCATATATTGCATGTATGATTTATGGAAAACATTTAAATTGACCTTTAAAAGTCCCTGCAAACCCAAGTTTATGGTTCTAAATGCATCCTCATCCTTCAACAGGAACACACGACTGGTGCAGCACCAAAGCAAGCTCCAAGCCACCATATGGCTAACATGAGATCCCCTGGGAAGGGGACATACACTTTGAGCTCCAGAACACTAAGCATATCCACAAAAACACGACAATCTTCCCAGTACTAAAACATCAAAGAAAACCATAGTTACATTCTGTGCTCTCATAATCTCTCAATACACACACCTCTGCCTAATCTGAATCTCTACATGAGGTGGTATGTATCCCTTGGGATGTACAGGTGTACAGGCATTTGGTTTCAGAAGTGGAACACATAAGCACTGGATCACCTTCACACCTACTCACTGGAGGAACTGCCTCCTCAGTGCTGCAGTACCCTGACATTACATGGTAAGAAGAACTTGAACTAACAGCTGGCACTCTGCAGCACCATGGGTGGGAGTAACAGCACTGCCTGTGCAGCCTGAGGCACAGCTGGAGCCATGCTTCACATGCAGAGGTCCTCAGGCATTAGATCCAGCATGTCACTCTCACCAGTCCCTGAAGGGCTCCTGGCAGCAGAGCAGTATGCAGGTCACCAGCTCAGCCAAGGCATGGCCTGAGCACATCCAGGCTGTTCTGTGCACTGTGCTCTGTGCACAGCCACAGGCGGCTCTGCCAGAACCTCAAGTTCTCACAGGGCTTGGGCAAATGTGCAGGGATGGTTTAGGTGTGGCTTCTCCCTAGCTCAGGCATTGGAAGCTTTTCCCAATGACACTGGAGGTGCCTGAGTCTTGCGCAATACCTGACTTTGGAGCTGGCAAGCAAACATCTTATCTGTTCATGAAACAATATTTGAGCGTGAAACAAGTCCTTTCAAGCCAGAGCCTGTCTTTAAAGGATCTGCAGAAGTCACTCCTTCATTCCTTCCCAATTTCTTACAGATAAACTTAACTAATAATATTGGGGAGAAAGTCAGCTATCAAAAGCTTACTCCCAAAGCAATGAATTTTTGGTTTTTTTTTCTCCTAATTCAGTTGGTTTTGCAGAAAATCCTTAATGACTAATATCAGCTGCTCAAAAAACCAGAAAGCAGTGCCCCCTTGAGTAGGCAGCAGTACTGATTTACTGATCAGGACCACACAGCATAAATAGAATTGATCCTCCCCCTCCACCCCACCCAGTTCCTCTTTGGAAAAAACATACATACATATTTCTGTTAGGTCCTAAGTTAACATACGAAAATCTCATGTTTTCTCTCATTATTACAACCTTCACATGACTGTAATGAAGATAGGTTTTGTTTCTTTTAAATATTTGCTATTTCAGTCTTGTGCCACAGCCAAAAAGTATATCTGGTATCAACTTGTGACCTTAGCATAGCTTAAAATTTTCATGCCTCCAGAAAAACAAATAAACACTTTTTCAACTACTACTTTTTACCACAGTTATGGTGGGACTTTGTATTCTCAGTGTTTACAGCTTCTTCTCAGCCTACTGAAAAAAAGATTCAAATCTAGAACATTTTTAAACTAGCATGGAAAAGACTGAATGAGGCTGACAACAGGAAAAAGCCAAACACTGGTTCTCATTCATACTAACAAATCCATCAATGTAAAGAAGTTTAATATATAAATAAATGCAACTTACTCTTTTCACATTGCTGGAGTTGTGTGAAAGACAACCAGACCAAATATTATTCAGCTGCAGAGAAACAAGGGCCAAACTCTGATCCAGTTTACATGGGTGATCATTCCCAGGAATTCCAGCACAGATCTGACTTTAATATTAATGCTAATGTTATTTTTTTTAACTTCTAGGCAAAATACCATTTGTTTTAACAAATGGTCCTTTAATTATATTGCTATTTACTTCCCTTTTTAGGAAAAGCATGTAGAAAAAACTAATCACTAATACATTTGTTGCTTGTATTACTAGGATCAGAGCCTAGCCTTGCAACACTAAATAAGCTTTAAATTATCAAGTCTTTACACTTTCATTTAAGTCTTTAGTAAGCCTTGACTAAGGCAAAACTAAGATATTCAGAGAGGTGCCCAAAACCAGCTTCAAAATCTTGTCTGTGACTACTGAAAACATGTGAATTACTTTTTCAGGCTAGTCTTCCCAGATTTTGGGAAACAAACAGACAAGCTATATGAAGAAATATCAAAGAGCACTCAGACTATGCTAAGAAATATCAAAGGCAGTTAAAAGCCACCATTTGCCTATTAGCAATTCAAAAGGGCTTGTTTGGAAGATCTTTCCAAACAGCTGCAGCTAACGTGCACTGCTGCTCCTGACAAGTGTCACCTGCTCAGACTGTCTAAGGTGGCAGAAACTGTTTCACCCACTGCAGAGCAGCTCCCCAGGACAGGATGCAGCAGGGGACATGTGTGTGCCTTGGCCACACCAAATCCCTGCCTGCCACATCAAGCACAGCTTCATCTTCAGCTGTCTGTGAGCTGAGCAGCTGGAGAGCAGATGTGCTTTTACCCTTCTGCTGGCCTTTCCCAGGGGCTGGCAGCATCCTGTCCTGAGGCGTGACAGTCACCAGGGATGTCACTGCCTGAGGATTCCCAGGGCTCCTCAGAGCAGTGGCACTCCAATGAACACTTCTGGCTTTCAGCACTGGAGAGCACATGAACAAAGGCCATCGGTGTTCATGACCAGAATTCCAACTGAATGTATAAAACTTATATTTTCTGAAAATAAATGGAGAAAACTCAGCACTGACATTTTCTATGAATTCCTTTAAGAACACCATTCAGTGGATCATGCTTGTTCCCTTGAAGAAAAGCAAGTATTCCTCAATCTTCCAATTATTGACAGTAAGAGAACATCTAGCGGATTTTTTAGCAGTTCCAAGTGAGTGAGAATAGTCAGTCATACAAACAATGCTGAGGTATCTTAACAAGGGTGTCCGAATTTAAATTATTCCTTAAAATAAAATACTCCTAAAAATTTATTATAACTCCAGTCAATCTTGCATAGATCAATTATATTTCATTACCAATCTCTTCACTACCTGAAACTTTCATATTTATTTGTGTGTCTTCTGCTATACCATGAATGAAGTAGTCTTTAAACAGATTATGGATTTGATGGAAAATCATCAGAGAGCTACACACAGCACAGGAAGAGGTGCAGACCTCTTGCTGTGCAGATTGCTACTCCACGGCCTCTCAGCAAAAGGCTGTGATCTGGAAGTGCTTTGCCTTATTGTGACTTCAGGTAAAATCTGATCTCATTTCCAGGGAGTGGATGACAAGAAAAACGGCTATCATGTTTCCTGGATGTGGCACTCAGGACATGGCTTAGAGGTGAACATGGTAGTGGTGCCAGGTTGATGGATTTGGTGATCTTAGAGGTCTTTCCCAATTCTAACCATTCTACAATTCTAGGGCTTTGCAAATGCAAACAAGCTCTTTGAAAAATTAAGTGCTCCAGTGAGGTCAAGAGACTTTTGAAGTGCTCATATCCCATTTATGGAATAGGCATCTCCCATTTCATAAACTAGAGCTGCTCTACAGTTAAAGAAAACGTTTCATTTCTGCCAGTGCTGCACCACAGCCTTTGACTAAGCTGGAGCAAAGCTCAGTATGATCCCCAACATACCAGAAGTCAGCCACTCCCCATTTGTTCTCCACCACAGCCACACTCCTGGAAACAAGCACCCCAGCAAAGGGCCCTGGCACCCCTTCCCACAGCCCCTGGCTCCCAAGGCTTACCATTGGGTCGGACAGGAGGGCTGCGGACCAAAGGGCTGGTGGATAAACTGGTGAGTACCATGGCTGCTGTTACTTTATCCATGTCCAGTTCTTCTGAAGATTTCCTGAAACACAGTGAGTGGGAGGCAGGAAACATATCAACAAAAATTTAACTTTTTTTAGTGTGGTTTTTAGTTATTTATTTTTTAATACCAGCCCAAATCCTAAGCCAGCACAGCACAGGAACAAAAGCAAGCTGCTGCACAGAGTTCTCCAAGCACTGGTCTTCTGGCAACCTGAGCATATCAAGAGGCTTCTATAAGCAAACTAACTCAGTGTAAATAGGAAAAGAAGGGGAAAAGAGAATACATCTTTGTATAAAATTTTCAGGATTACTGTGACTCTCTATAAATTTGACTTTGTTCCTTTTTAATTTTTCAGAATTTCAGCTATTCATATTCTTAAAGCAAATTGTGTTCTTAAGGTGGTTTTCTTGGATGAACACATGGAAATGGAAAACTGGGTGAGATTACTAACAACAATAACAACATACATTAGTTGGGTAAAGAAAAACCATGAACTGGAACTAAGGAATGTGAGTTTGCTGCTTCTGCTTCTACTATTAACAATCCTATAAGCTCTCCAAAAGACTGATCCTAAATTTTTCCTGGTCTGATAAAAAACCAAATATTTGAAGTAATCAGGAAACTGGAATAGAAACAGTGCAGCAGTGGTAGGAGGGTGGAGGAGAGAAAGGGAGAGAAGGAGAGGGAGGTTGTTTTGCAGGTGTGATGGGTGCCTGAACCAGCATGATGGCACAGGGGCCTATTGCTGCCTCAGCCTGGTCCTGCTGAGAACCTGTGTAATTCAGAGGGGAGGACATGGAGAAAGGGGAATACAGGAAAGGAGAGCAGCCACCTTTCCAGGGAAAGGAAGAGAAGATTTGGACAATGGCAAATGCCACCAGGAATCAGGATTCAGTGATCCATTACTCAAGGAGTCATGGGGGTTTTTTTAGGTCATGAAGAATTTTCTTTTTTTTGTCTTTAAAAATTATATTGTTATTTTAACCCAAGAGTAACTCTCTCACAATGTAAAATTTCTGATAAGTCAATGCACCAAAATAAAACCACCAAACCCACTACATTTAGCAGACTTTTGCATTCCATTCTGTGAGTTGGAAATCCTTGAGGGATTTCCACCTTGTGGGTGGAATGAAAGCAGACAATTTTTTGAAAATGTATGCTTTCAAATATATGACTGATCATCCAAAATCATCTCAATTCATAGAGATCAGGTTAATTTCATTCTTATATAAGGACATTCTCCCCCACTTCTTGTATTCTGCTTTCTGGTCTTTGGATATATCTCTGTGCCTTGCCAGGAGCTCTACTGAACAGACCAGGTTCAGTCTAATTTAAAGCCCAAGATAAGAAGTGGTCAGCTACCTGCTGTTTCTCATCAACTGTTGGGTCAGAAAGTCACCAAGAGGAACAGGATGTGCTGGGTGCACTCCCTTTTCTGGAATCCTATCTCACTCATCAGGTGAGTTCATTAACTGGAAACTATACTACGGTCAAAGGCTCTTGGTATTTTAGTGAGCAAACCCTGAACTTGCCCATGAAATGGTTCACAGCTGCTTTCTGGCTGATGCAAGGACCCACACAGATGCTGATGAACACTTTCCCACGCCACACAACAGCTTAACTCTCACAACTGTCTCTTGCAACACATCAGTGCCTGGAACTGAAACACTGATGATGGTTCCTGCTGCATTCTGATTATATCTGAAACCCTTCTTTCCTCCAGCCAAGGTTTCTGCAAAGAGCACAGCAGCCATATGGTCATCATCAAGTACTGGAAAGGTCTTGGATATCTGCTATAATCAGCTGAATCCTGAATCTGTCACCCATTAGCTCCTTGTGCCTGCAGAGGAGTGTGTCACACAGAATGCCAGATTCCTCTGGGCTCAGAGACCCTTCCTCAGGGCTGACATGGAGATGCTAGACTTTCTCAAGATAAACACTGCCAGATGATTTTCCAATTACCTAATATCCCAGTATGAAAATCTAGTTTCTGAGAAGGTTTCACCTGCTCTGTAGCCCACTCCTGCCAGACTACACCAACTGTCCTTGTGACTATCCAGTTGTGAATAAACCATTACTATCAGCATTTCTGCAACACATGAGGACAAAATGAGCAAAAGGTCCTGATAAGATGGAGAAGCTGATCACTAGTGTTTGCAAACAACCTTCCAAAAAACAGCCTTCTTCTGTGTGTGTGTGGCAACACAATTAACATGTTCCCATCCAGGCCTCTGCAGCATTACAAAATCACACTACAGAAGTTTTTGCAAGTGTTTGCCAATTTGGTGTCAAGATGTCAGAATACAGACCTAGAACTAATCCCAAATTTTCCCCAAGAAGTTTCTTCTAGTTCTGATTTTTTTTCTCCCCTCTACAATGATAAGCACTTCTGTTCTGAAAATCTAATCCTTCCTCCAAATAATTTTACAATGTCCCAAAATTGTCAGTTGTGCCTAAGGTCAAAGTTTTCAAAAGCAGGCAAAGAACAGCAATAGTCATGAGAATCCTGGCCATTTCTAGCCATATTAAACCACACTCTTGCAATTACTGGAATCCTTTTTTAATTCCTGATCAAATTTAACAGGCTAACAGTCCAAATAAAACAAACTTTGGACTTTCTCTCTGCCCATTTTGAATGACAGTCATTTTTACTATTTACTGCTCCTCAATTGCATCTAGCAAACAAGAACACTCTGCTCAAACTTCCCAGACACAAGAATTTTACCAGCTACAAGTCCTGGCTTACATGACTCTGTTCCATTTTTACAGTTTGGCTCATAAATGTAAACACACATATTTCATATATCACTCAGCCAGTACTGCAGCAGCAGCAGCAGCCTTTGAGATACAGGCCAGGCATAAAACTGAAGACAGCAACCACTTAAGCCATCTGCATTTAGTCAGCATCACATGTGAGTTGATGCCTTAAGACTGACTGCCCTGGTACTTTCCAGCTTTCTCTGCTGGAAAGCTGAACCTGCACACAGCTGTTCAACACTATTTGGACTCAGAGGGGAGAATAACTTGTTTGTTACACATCAATTGTTCCCAAAGAATTTATCCTACCATTGCTAAGGCAATTTTCTGTGGACTGAAATCATAAGCCCTGATGTTACTGTTATTAGGTGTAATGAAATTTAAATCAAGATTATCTACTGCATCAACTATGAAGATTTCTTCTTTACTCTAACCTCATATCCCAATCTCCAGTCTCCAAATGCTATCTCCCAACTTGTGGATGGATGTATTTGTGTCAGCCCAGTCTGCATATGAGAACCAAGCAGTTTTGGATCCTTTGTTCCCAAGTATTTGTAAATCCAAAGACATGAACTAGCCAGCCAGCCTGGCAATTAAAAGTGTCCTTTTCTTTAACAGTCAAGGCCAATCAGACTTGGTTACTACACTTACTTCTGATCAATCATTTTCTTGATTTTGATGATGAACTTATTGCTTTTTGATAATAATTTATCAATGTTAACCAACCATCACAGTTTCCCCAGTCAGCTCTCTAGAAGGAAAGGCAGGGATTAAACTCAAAAAAAAAAAAAAAAAAAAAAAAAAGAGAAAAAGAGGGTCCAAGACAAGTCCAAGGCTATACAAGTGTTTCAAATCAATGCAACAATGAATCTCCTACTGTCCCATTTCTTCTGCCAGCTCCTGGCCACTGTTACCTTTAAACTCTCTGCCAAGTATTATTCCCATCTGGACACACCTATACGACAGTTCTATTTTTATTCTATTTCTTTGGACTTGCTCTCAAATCTTTAGAAATAGAACTTTATTCCAGTTTTTAAGTCTTTAGACTACTCCTTATTACTTGAATGGCTTGGAAAGACTGCATTTTAAGTCAGTACTTTACTCAAGCATATTTTAAGAGTAGTGGAGAATATTCTTAGAGCAGAGAGAATGGCAGTGGTAGCAGGTGTTTTTGATAAAATTGACCTTATTGAAGTTCCCTGACCAGAAACCTCTGACCCAGGGCAGGAATGCTGAAAGCCCTGAGGCTGGTTCACTGTGCTACAAGGCTCTCCCCCACTCCAGAGCGTGGGCCAGGCTGTGTTTCCTCACCAGGGCTCCACTCCCATCAAACATGGGGAGGGACAGCAGCACCCTGCAGCTGCAGGACCAGGGGACAGAAACTGCACCAGAGAAGAGCCCTGGGGAGGGGAATGGGAATGGTATGTGCAATTACTTCAAGTGGATGTTGGCTACAAAAGTTGATGGTCACAGAACCAACCTTCTTCTCCAGAATCACATATCCCTGCTTTCCAGCATTGTTGAGTCTGCCTTTCCTAATCCTACTTCATAAACAACAACCACCTGAAGCCTATAAGCCCTAAAACACTCAGATTTACTAAAAGGCTTACATTTTCCTTTGTTTTAGCAGAGTCATGTGCTTATCAGTTTCTTACTGCCAACCTCACCAGAGAGACACAATAGAAAAAAAAAAAAGAATTAACTAGGATTGATAAGAAGAGAAGCAGTCAAGCACAAAAATGCTATCATTCCATGTTAACTGTCTATTGTACTCCACCCAAAATTCAGCTTATGACAGTGGCTCCCAAAACACCTGGACCTTTTGTAAGGAGTATCATATAAATATGTGTACATTAATAAGCTGTAACTGGGACAAAATAACACTATACTTAAATTGCTCTCTCCCTCCCATACTTACATGTGCTAAATGCTCAAGTACTCTGAAGTAATACAACCACTCCACTAAAATGAGTAAAGATGTACATCATGCTACAAAATATTCTTAGTCCATACAATACTTTGCATTTACCATAACACTTGGTTACCATCTACAACTCAAAATACTAACAGTACAGATAAATTATCTTCTGTCTTGTTCTTGTGTTTGGTTGCTAATTATGGAGATTAAAAATAACTTGCCAAACAGAAACCCAAAAATTACAGAGAGAATGACCCATACAAATAGTCCAAGGTCTTCAGCATTCTTTAGTAAAAGCCATAACTTTCACAGTAAAGCAAAAAGCAAAGAGAAATAGTTCCAAATATTAAATCAGCATACTACTAGAATGATATATATCAGAACATTGAGAGTGTTACCAATTACATGTTTAAAAAGAGAACTGGTGTTTGATATTAAAAAGAGATATAATAATGCTCTAATTAGAAGTTAGGGATTTCTGCCTTTTCTCATTGTGGTCAAACAAAAAAATTAATATTTTCCACACTAACTTTATATTTGCAGATTAATTCATAGGCAGAATGAGGGCCTTTGTTTTTGCTGTCCTTATTATACACAAGCAATTTTTTTTTAATACTGAAAGTGACTGAAGTTAATTAAGATAAAAATACAAATGTAGGAACTTTTCTTCTAAAAAAACATATATAACTGAACTTCTCAAGGGAAAAAAGAAAAATGCACCAAAGACCACCTCAAAATTCTCCAGTTCCTCCTGGTCAAGCTAATGGATTTTGTGATTGAGTTATTCAAAGGGTCTTTAGAAGTCTGGCTGGTGGGTTGGAGCCTGAGAGCACTTGACAGAGTCCTCAGTAACTGAGACACTGACTTTCTATTTGGACTGTAATGGCTTAAAGACAGTAAAAAGTCTGTGCACATTGGTCCTAAGAGATGGAAGACATTCACAGAGTGGTTCTCAGCATCCTGGAGGAAATACAGTTCAACAGAACTGAAGAGAAAGTGGAGAGCAACACAGGCAGGTTTCCAAAAGTCTTTTATTTCAACTTGTATCTTGCATGTTCCACAAAAAATGGGCCTGTTTTTACAAACACATATTTCTCTATTGTCTCCATTTTCACTAAAACCACTAAAACTGGAGAGAAGGGAATCCATTAATTTTTACAACCACTCTGTATATGTAGATCTCCAAGAAACTGCAGTATTTGGTTCCAGAGGTTGGCTGATGTACCCTCCCACACACAGGGCTCTCCCTCTGCTGCTCCAGCCACCTCCTCAAGCTAGATGGCTTCCCAAGCCAGGTGTGTCCCCAGGAGCACCTGGAGCATCCTTTCCCAGTGCCCTCTCCTCCTCCCAGAGGTACAACCCAGTGATGATACCCTGGGGCCATGGAGGTTACCACCACACCAGGCCTCTCCAGCAGAGAGAGGCAGAGCTGCACCAGCAATAACAAGGATGTCAAATGTACTGTGATTTCTGTTGTCTGATGTAAACACATCCCATGGACATGCTCTGCTCCTGCTGCCCTCTCTGCAGTCCAGTGGCAGGAATAGCTGCTTTGCCCCCTAAGGCTGCCCAGAAAAGTTCACCTAAGTTTTGCAGAACAGATGGAAAATGCCTTTTTCATAGAAACCTTTTTATTACTGCTTTTTGAGCAACTTGTCTGACTTCCTTAAAGATAACTAAAATTTCAAACATATCCATTGATCCTAGGACTGAACTCTAGATCTTGCTATCTGATTTACAAAGTATGGGATACTCAGTGCTGGGAGTAGGGAGGGAGAGGATGGGTAGTGAAACACTGCTCTCATTATTGGCTGGTGATAAGATCTCCAGTTTTAAATGCTCTGCATAAATGGGAACAGTGAGGCAAGCCAAATTCCACACTGGGAGATAAGCTGCAGTTTACAAGAACAATTTATTCTATATATTGAAAAAAATCGATCCAATGAATAATTTTTACTTTTCAGAACAGCTGCAACCTATCAGGAAGACTTATCTGGTGAAGAGCCCTTGGGGCAATGACTAAAGCTGAAGTAGGAATATGACACAGAAATTGTCTGCTTCAAAACAGAGCAATCAAATAAAGGGTAATCTCTTGGTAGATTATGAGTGCAAAGCAAAAATTAAATTAAGACAGGAATAACAAAACTCTGCAGAGAACAGTTATCCCTTATAGTCATCCACAAATCTTGAGGATTTTGGGGAAGATTTTCTGTTCCATTTTTTCTACTTTAAAGGCCACTTGCTGATGCAACAAATAACTGTCTGTAAACCAAGTCTCAATAGTGCCCTGAAGCAATAGACCAGTTATTCCAAATTTTATCCAAAATGTTCATGTTCCATCCCTTTCCTGCCTGTGCCTTATGCTACTGCTCTAGCTTGTTCACAGGTACATCCCCACTCACAAATGAGATCACTCTGACAGGGTAGTGTTTACAGAAAGAAAACTTCACACTTCTGATGCTTTCCTCAGGGAAAGGGGCTGGACCACTTGCTCAGTGCAACACAAATTACCACGCTGAACATGAAAAAAGATGGAAAAGTAACAAAACAAGAAGCCCATAAATCTTTCTTAATTTTCAAGAAGAATAATTAGCTGAAGATATCCTTAGAGCAGATGCTAGAGGAGCTTTGTCTCTACCAAAGTAAGAGAAAATGCAAGGTCAAAAATGTCTTGCTTTTCCTTCTTTCCCCCTTACCCACTGCAAGCAGCGTGATTCCCACACTGTATGAATGTCCAATATTCCCAAAATATATTTTATAATACTACTGCATATATACAGTCCTAATGCACATACATGGTAATTTGTTTAGCATAATTTGTCCTTAAGAAGCTGCTGCAAATCAAGCTTAAAATAATATTTAATGTTTTTTCTGCCACACATTTAAGTATAATTTTTTTCTATTAAAATATACATTGATGAAACACCTGAAAAAACCTGCAAGTCCTCATTTCACTAAATCAAAGCACCACAGGCATTTGTTCTGTTGCTACATGTATCTACTAGTGAACAAGATGGCAAGCACTTTGCTGAAATCAAGGCAGTCTCAAATATGACCCAAGGGTCAGTTTCTCTTTATTGTTAATAGTTAAATATAATTCTTTCTGCGCTTTCCAATTATTTGGAAATAATATTTTTTTTCAAGCAAGAAGCAAAGAGGATTGTAAATAAAAAGCCACTGACTCTGGGCAGAGTCATCTGGCACTGATGCTGGGCAGAGCTGCCAGCACTGCTGAATGAGATCTGGAGACTCCAGGCAAGAAACACCTCTGAGAGGATGCTCTGCTTCCTGCCAGAGTGAGATTATATGTCCCAAAGAGTGGAACCATTAAGCACTGTTTCTATGGCATGCACAAGCCAAAAGGTCATGGCGCTGTAAGCTGTCTTCCAGGGGTTTCTTTGCTAGTCAGCCTTTCAGGAGACACGTGCTACAGTCCACCTCAGAACTGACTGGATTTCTGTCCTTCTCCCTCCATTGGAAACTGCTTCAGAACAGGGAAGACAGAGAGTTAGCTCATCCTGCCCTCTCCAGCCCCAACTTCCCTTCATCTCCTGTCCTTGGATCAGTTCTGCAGAGCTACACAGACTGCAGTATCTGTGATAGCTAATTCCAAACTATTTTGTCCAAGCACACATTCACAGAGAGCATCCAGGTACCTCCCAGAGAACCTCTCAGATGGATTATCTTTCCATTTCCCTGATCATCCTACAAGTCTGTGTTCATCTCTTGTTAATAAGGGTACATCCATCAAGAGCAAAGCTGCTCCAAATGTTGTTAACATGATCGTGCCAACATCTTCTACAAGAACACAGTTATTTATTTCCCTGTTCCTGTTGAAATCTATGATTTGACTCACAAGGACAGCAGAGTAAGGAACAGTAGAAGTCCACTGCTGTTTTCTTCACTGCTTGCTTACAACTAATGAAGTTAGAATTACTTGGTGCTAATGAACTTTTTTTAAAACACATGACAAAAATGTAACATATGCAACTTACATTTATCTCTACATCCAGAGTAATTACAGGCCAGATTTTAATGCTTTTCCTTTCTTGGTTTTCATTTTCCCAGGAAAGATCATTATTGAGAAAGCAGCACTTCCAGATACTTTTTAGGTAGAGCAGTAGGGTGTATGGTACAAATACCAATAACACATAAACTCTCATACTTTATATGTAGGACTCTGCAGACCACTTGGTCCAGTACTCTGCAGCCAGCATGGACTGTGTCAAAGGAAGATGCAGTAGGGACATTCCCACAACTGAGGTATCATCCTATCCCCATGACCTACAAATTTCCTTACACTCTGTGACCAGATTAAAAAAGCACAAAAAGAACATTCTAGATATTTAAATACATCTTCTATCAGTTATGGCTCTTCTTTTATCAGCTATATTCTTCTTTTCCTCATTTTCTCCCTCCTAGGTACATTGTCCTGTCTGGGATTTAGTCACACTCCAGCTCAGGGAGTTACATTATTCAGGAGACAGGTAATACTTTGTAGCAGGTGTGATTTAGTTATTACTTTATTTGCTATAACATCACCTCCTATCAATTTCCTTTCTGGCGTGAGCATATCCAGGAACTTCAGCATTTCTTTACATCAAGCTCCTTCCATGTTTATCAAGCCACAGCTCAGGATATACCCTGATGCTGAGATGTGAAGGAGTTTCAGAGTTAACGTCTCAGTCAGCCAGAGATCTGACTGATGTACTTTACAGCAACCCACAGCTCCTCCGAATTACACACGAGAGATACCAAGTGAAGCCCCCAGGCTATTCCAGTGTCAAGAAACTGACTTTGCCAATTTTATGCCATGATGACTCAAGAGACAAGCTGATGTTCTGACAACACACTGGCAATGTGTTGAAGAGCTAAAGAAGGCCTGAGTCCTCCTGTTTTAGGAAAGAGAGTGTTAGATTACAGACTGAAATAGATAGCAACACATTAAAAATCCATTGTGTGGTAAGCATCACCATCTTGTACACACTGTATACCACATAAACTTGTTTTGGGTGACACAGTTTATCACTAGGTCTTTCAGATTTTTCAGATAGGTTGCCTTATTTTTTTTTTTTAAATCTCACAATTACAGATGGGAGGTTTCTGTTTTTTCCTTAGCACCTGAAATTTCAACTGGATATTTTGAACTGTGAAGTATTGCCACCAGATAATCTTCAGGCCTAACCAAGTGTTTTTAACAAGGGGATCTGACTTTGAAACCATTAGGGTACCACCTCTTCACTGAACCATCTCTTATGAAGAAGAAATACATTAAATCAAACATTCATCTTTCTTCTCGCTTTTTGAAGACCTCTTCAAATCTTTCAAAGGCCCAAAACAATTTCTTCCAAAGGAGCCAAATACAACCTCAAAAATACCCATGTCCTCATCCCATGAGTTAAACTTTTGCTAAACAGATTTAGAACTAAAGATATGTTAAAATGATGGATATGAAAACAGACATTACAAAACAACAAGATTTGATACATGAATGGACAGTAAGGAAATGCCACTGAAGCTTCTGGGCAGAATAAGAACTATCAGGCATGAGCCAAAGGTGCCTGACACTGCACATCCATGTTAAAGCATGGACCATCTATTTAGACTGCAGCCAGTGTTCACTGATAGCAGGTATTAGACTCCATGACCTTACATATATTTCTTCACAATTCAACACTAAGTACTGTACTGAAGATGCTCCTCCTAAACAACCCCACTAAAGATGAGTTTAAAATAATCTCATGTAGAAGGCCCCTCCTTAAACTGTAAACAATTAAAATTGTTTCTGTATTTTCCAGCTCTGGATGCTCTAGGATACAATTTTCTAACTGATAGATGTTTCCAAGAAGCCATGTTGGCAGACTAGTCACCATTTTCCATTCATGTAGGATTGTTAGATGTCCAGCATCCCAAATAATGAGAATTAAAAACCCCAACACTAGACCTAGAGCTTTGCTTTTAAACTACACCATGGGTACGAGTCCCACTGTGAAAAGAGATGTTTCATACATAGATCTGGTGACAGTGCAGCTGGGAATGAACATTCTTGCTGCAATAGCATGAACTGAAAATGTTTGTCATGGCAGGAAAAACACTACCACACACCACTACTAAGGACATCAAGCAAGATGCCACAGTTCACTTAAACTACATGACATTATACTATTTATAACAGACCTTCAGATCTACCTCAAATAAGCATTTCACCTTTTATTCCACCACCACCATTTAAAGCAGATTTATTCACTTATAAACAGTTCTAGCACCCAAAAAACAGTAGTATGAGTGATGATTCATGACAATTATGGATACACAGAAGTATACTGAGAAGTCACTTAGTCCCTCATCAAATTTCTAATCTCTGGTTTCTCATCTCTGATTCCCTTCTTTGAGGGAAGTGAAAGCACTGCCCTTTTAGAGAGAGATATCAATGAAAAAAAAAAAACAAAACCAAAACAAAAAACCAAACAAACAAATAAAAGTTTATCATAGAATGGCCTAGGAAGGGACCCTAAAGATCATCTAGTTCCAGTGCCTTTGCCATAGGCAGGGACATCTTTCACTAGACCAGGCTACTCAGACCTACGTAGGTCATGTTTTTAAAACACATGCAACAATCCTGGTGGAACAAAATGGACCTGAAGTTAGAATCTGACCCTGTAACTGAGACCCTGTAACAATACCAAATCATCAAAAAATAAAAGTTGCATAGTCAAGCAGAAGGTGGAAAACACACAATTTGAGAGCAGAGGAAAGCTGATATTCAATAACCTGCAATACACAAAGTACACAATACACACCTTCCCAAGTGGTAAAGGATGCAGAAAAAGATGGAGACAGTAATTACCACATATGGTTCTACTGGGATAGTAGGAGATTTGGGCAAAACTAGTCTGCAAATTATTGCTTTCCCTTTCATTTCTTTCCAAGAAATTTACCTATGATCTGTAATACCATTATAGGAAATAACCAAAATACATATTTGCATTTAGAGTGAAATGAAGGCAGAGCTTCATAAACAATCTGGAGATGAAAAAATAAATATGGATTAAGAAGTCCTATGAAACATTTTTTTTTGATACAGCATTGTAAGTGTACAAGATGGTCAATTTAGATGGAATAAAATTGAAGGGAAGTATCAGGAATATTTGTAAGTACTCCTGATCTAAATGTTTTTCCAAGACGCTTTTAACATTAAACATTCATTGTGCTATAAAATAGGTTTGCTTTATGACTCCAGGGCTTTTTGTTTGTGTTTTTGTTTGCTTGTTAATTACTTGAATGCTTTATATTGAAAAAAATGAAACCACTAACATAATATGTGGTATCTGAAGAATGCATCTTGCTTAACTCTGCTGTCATCTTTAGTGTTCTTGTTCTGAATTCAACCTTTTTTTCATTACAAGAAACTACCAAAACTGTGGCCTGCAGATATCAAAGGGAAATTGAGAATATACCACCCAGCCTCTGGTTTGCACTAGGTCCAGCTTGTTTCCCAGTTTGTTCTGCTAGATAGAAACACTTCCTTGGTAATATATGCACTTGTGTTATAAGCTGTTTATAAAGTCACAATAAAACAATGCTGTAGACTCAGTTGCTGAATATGTTCTTGTAGTTTTCAAATCAGGTAGCAAAACCTGCTCACCACTGCTTTTTTGAGTATTATTTTTGTCTAGGAAAACACTGCTCTCACAATATTACAAGCAATAATTACCATGACACAAAACAGCCACTTATTGTGGGTCTGGTATTATGCTCATGTCATTCATTCTCAGACTTCCATAAAGTTACTCTGGCTGCTGAGAGAACTACAACAATCATAACAGTCACCAAACAAATCACACAAAAAATTATCTTCATTAACATCTTTGCCACTTTCCATACTGTATGCAAGCAGTATTCCCTATTAAACTACAGATGCATGTTTTAAAAATATACTGAAGTCTTACTGAAATGTCCTTGTTACAGTTGATGCTACAAATCTTATTTCTGTTTCCATCTATCAAATACAAAACAGACTTTATTGACAAGAAGCCGTAGTTTTCCATTACAGAATTCAATTCTCTTCTTCCTCTCAGAACAAGAAGTAGATACTTTTCCACTATTAGTCAACAAAGTGCAATATTTTTTATAGTTTTTCCATATTTTTATACAATTTGCAACTGGCCTAATGGTCTGGTTTCTTTTTCTTCAGATCACAAATATAGAAGTGGCTAAGCATGTGGAATGTTCCACACTAATGAATTAGAGTATTTATAGTCAAAGAGGCATTGACATTTAAGCTTTTAGCTAAAATTATTTAAGGAATTCTCTCTGTACACAACAACAGCACCTCTTTCTTCAGAATAGAGTCTCAGAGAAGCCTCTTATTAGTTTACTCTTAAAATTATATCTGCTAAAACTGCAGGCTTGGAAAGCTGAGAGAACAGCAAATGCAGCCACGTCCTACTCTGCACATGTCAGGGAGACTGTCCACAGTTATCACAAATTCAAACATCCTCAACCCTCATATCAGTCCCTCTGTGATGCTCTGCTCAAGTCTTTCTACACTCCATTTTCTTCCTGACACCAGACTTCCCCTAGTATGCCTGTCTTTTCCAACAACCATTGAAGAATTTCAGGGAGAAAAAAACCTCATGATTTAATAAAAATTCTATGGTTAAGGCAAATAAAGACATTAACAAATAAAAAGATCTTTTCATAAAACAGATGAAAATGAGAAGCTTTAGCCTGTGTGCAGCTGGTAGTCAGGTTTTGGTGCCTGCTTAACATCTGCTTTCTCCGCAGTCCTGGAAAACCACAGCCTCCTCCTTGCTCTCTCTGGAAAGCCCCCAGTTAGTGCCTTAGCTACTTTGGACAAAAGAGACACACCTTCATTGAGAATGAGTTACTTCTTCACGAGTCACTGAAAGCAGCATTCACCAGACAGCAGGTTTTAATACAATACAAACATGAGCACTTCCACAGGAGGACAACATTACTATTCTGCAGATACATTGTATTTTGAGCAAGCTGGAGCACTGTAGCTACACACTATCTTTGCAGAACATTACCGCATTTTGAAAATTTACCAGTTCTACTTAAAGAATAAGCTATCTTGAGAACATCCATCACTTCTGATTGTTTTTCCCCACAGAAATAAATTTATGCTTCCTTCATTGCATATCTCAATAAAGATGTAAAAACTGCAATGCAGCTGCAACTCTCCAGTAGAGCTGACAGCAGTCCCATCTCTACCATCACCCTTCGGCTTTTAAAAATAGATAAATCCTATTATTTCTCTCTTACTTCCCTTCAACAATCTTTTCTTACACACACACAACCTTGACTGTTCCTCCACCAAGCACAACTTGGCAGATCGCTAATTTGTCTGACTGCCTTAAGGTAATTTTTGCCTTATCTCCTGCACAAAGTCTTCACATAACTTGCCATTAAGGAAAAGATGTAGGTAGGAAAGCACTCCTGGATACTCAGTGTGATCTATCCAACTCAAGTCACTATGGAGAAATGACTCACATCTTGCCCAGCAAAGAGCTCCTCCCCTGGGCAGTAGAAATTGTTCTCTATCCTTTATGTGACAGGATTTTGCTGTTTGCACTGCAGATCTAAGCAGTGAGGAAATTCAGGCCAGCATCTCTCTTTAGAGCATGCTGGGAGCAAGGAAGCCCAAGCGATACCAAGTGTATCTTAGTAGGATGTTTCCTTTTTTTAAAGATGATGACACTCCTACAGCCCTGATCATTGCAGCTGCAGCTTCAGTACAAGGTTCAACTCACCCCTTGGTCTGCATTGTCACTACATTGTAACAAAGATATTGATCATAGACAGCACACATAGATCCTTTCCTAAAATATCTGTATGCTTCAGGCACTACTCCATAGTGACAAAACAATTAAAATTGCTTAACTTGGAACTTTGAGAACCATGGGTCTCGCAAACTTGGCCAATTAAAACAGATTAAAACCACATTTGTGGCATTTTGGCAAAAAAATATAAAAATTGGCATTTCTGTGCTTCAGAGATGACTGCTAACCATGAAGAAATCACAGCAGAGCCATCGACTACAATTGCTGGACATTTTTACTCATGTTATGATAATGTACATGATCAAAGAGGGGCAAAATGGGAACCAAAAAAAGAGCTCATGTGCACAAGAGCACAAAAAACTAAAAAGGGTACAATGTTATGACTAATTTTTTTTGTTGTTGGTCTACATTTCATATTCCATCCTCCTGTGTAAGACCTTATATTTGAATTTTTTCATTCACTGATTACATATAAAATAAGAGAAAGAATCATACACTTGATGTATATTTGCCCTTCACTTTAAAGGAAAATCTTAAAAAGAAAAGCACTAACTTATAAAGCCGGAAAAAAAACCCCATAGTCACGTGTTTGTGTCTGTACATGATCCAGAAATGGATTTCCTAACAAAAGATATTCGGCTATAAACAGCAATATGCAAAGCATGATAAATCACTTTGAAGCAAGCATCTGAAATAACACAGCCTCCAAAGAACATTTCACAAGCAAAAGTATTATTAAAACAATAACACATGCTTTCAGACTGATTTTTCTTGGTCTCAGCTCGCAACCAGGGACTTGTTTTGAAGATGTGAAGATAAACTCAAGGGCAGATCCAGCTTGTGAGGGTTTCTGTACGCCTGCTCTCCTGCCTGCCCTCCCTGCTCACTGCTGCGCTGAAGGGATGCTCTGTCACAAGGGATACATCAACCAGCCGACCAGCAAGGCTGTTATGCAACGTGTCCATCTGTGGTTCCTCTGCTGGCATTGACTGCTCGCCTCAGGAAAGCCAAGAGTGTCAGCAGCCTTGCTTTGTGAAGACTCTCCTTGTTCTTTAAATAACTCCAGGGATGACGTTTGTGTGACTCCTCGCTGCCATACCTGGCTCATGGAGAGCAGCGCATGGAGTCCTGGCACTACAACACCAATTGAACTGCCCCTGGGACTGCAGTACTGGGAACTGGGAAAATCCTTTCCAAAGCAGAAACCCAGCAAGAAATCCCCAGCACTCAACAGAACAGGAGGTGAAGATGCAACCATTTCATTCCTGTGCATTTTATTTTACCTGACTCTTCATCCAGGCCCACATCTGAAGATCAAGCGTGTTTCTGGCTGAGCACAGACCCAGCCCAGGAGCAGAAAGAGAAAGCTGCTCCCTCCTGCTCCCACTGCTCTGCCCGTGGCCTAAGCATGCCAGCATGGGAATGTGTAAGACTCCCACTGGCTTGAACTGGTCTGGTTTCTGTATTTCTGCCCAGATAATGGAACTGCTGGTAACTGCAAAGATTTATCCCCAATTTAGTGGTGTTTAGATAAACACACTCCTAAGTAACACCTACACTTTAGCCTAAGGTAAATAATTAAAATCAAAGATTTTCAACTGGATAGTGCTGGGTGCAAACACACAGCAAAAAAAAAAAAAAAAAAAAAAAGCTTTGGCAAACTTCCATAATTCACACCTTGCTTTGGCAGACCTCATTCCCAAGTAACATACCTGAGACAAATTTAAGTACCTACCTATTTGAGAAGAGACAACTGTACCATAAACACGTGTTGGGCTGTTTAAACATATTAATGTCCTGTCAACTTCAGCAGACAGATGTTATTTTGGTATCCAGATTCAAAAGGACCATGTCTGAACCAGCTTAATCACTTGATGGTGGATGTTCTATCAAAAATATTATCTTTTCAAAATACTTAATGAAAATCTAAAGCAAAATAGAATGTATTGTTGCATGTGTGTCCACACTCATGCTTTTTCTAGATTAACCAGCAATCTGGGACACACAACCCAGCACAACATCATAAGGACCAGTTTCTCAGAAAAGTCTTAAGGTGAAAACTTTTCCAAAAAAAGTTAAAAAAAAAAACAAAACCAAAATGTCATTGCAATCAGTTGTTGCAATCAGACAATGGGATCAATACAGCTTCATCCATCACTCTTAAATCACAGAAGGTACAAGTAAAGCTGGCTTCACATTTCAGCCTAGAGGGCTGAATCTGAGTTATTCAGGGAAGCCCAAATGTCTTGCACAATTCTGCTGTGCCATTATTGTCATGGTGAACAGCCAAGATTTCAAATCAATTGAATGCAGTAATCAAAAAAGCAATCACAGCCTTCATTTTTTTTGACTAATCTCCTAATTTTTTATTCCTCAAGAATAAGCAATTTCTTCCTCCGTTGATTTTTTTTTAAAAAATACCATTATTGAAAGAATCAAAGAAGATTCACTAGAATCAGAGAATATGAACTTCAGAAGTTGACTTCACATAAACTTTCAGAAGTAACTTAAGTTTAGAGTAAAATACAGCAAGTATAGGTTGTGTTCTCACTAAACCATACTTCTTTAATGTCTGCAATACGTTCTATAACACTGCAAAATGTTTGCAAAAGTAATATCCAGTGTTTCTGAGTTGTTATGTGTGGGTTGGGGGTTATTAAAATATCAGTCAAGAAAAAACAGCATTTGCTTCAAAAACTGGTAGAAGAGAAACTGCTATTAAAGAGAGAGATTTTATCTAATGATTTCTGGCAAGGATCTGCATAACGTCTGTTCCCAAAGCTAAATCACAGAGACAAAATCTGTGGGGTCAGTATTTATTTTTGTTAACTAGAGCCTCACTTCAGCTTCAACTTGTATGAACAGAAATCTGTAAAAAACAAACATTTAGAGAAGCTTTTTTCCAGCCAAAATTTTAACTGCACTTTAAAATCCAACTCTGGAGTATCCATTTGCCCAACTTTTTTTTTCTCCATGGAAGTTTTTGTCAGATGAAAATCATGCATTTTAGAAGATGACACCACATAGCCACATGTACAGTCCAGAGGATTGCAGCCCATTTACTGATTGCATTCTTCACATTAGACTGCTGGGAGAAATCAGTAGTTGAAATTTTGTTTTAGTAGCCCACAATCCTCCATATGAAAGATAAAATAGACATGATGTTCTTTGCACTCAAGAAATATTTTATTAAGTTGCTTTTTTCTTCTCTTAGTTAGGATATAATTTGACAGGAGAAGTTGAACAAGCTTGTTAATATGGAATGGTAATTGACTGCACAATGCTTTTAGAACTCATTTATAGCAGAAACAAGAATATACTTATTGGTGGAAAGTGCAAATAAATACCTGCTCCACTCAGAAATCAGCTGACACCCCTGGTAACCTGCTACTTGATTTAATTTCCATTCATTTTCCACTGGAGAAACTCACAGCAGGGAACACAAAAGATTCAACAACAAGTTTCTCCAAATATTTGGCATCTTTACCCAAGCAATTATTTTTCCTGTGCTGTTTTTAAGCTAAATGTACTAAAATCAGTGTTTCTGCACGACTGGCTATTCCAAGCCTCATGTAAACAACCAAAACACAGGGTACCAGCAGCACACTGCATGAAATGCTTCAAGAAGTTCCCAAATTAAAAAAAAAAAAAAAATCAAATGGTCAGCTAATGAAAACTATATATTTTCTTCAAGTTGTCATAACTATCAAGGATCTAATCCTGTAAAATTTAGTTTACACCAGGAATTCTACCAAAATTAATCTTCTTTTTTCCCCTCTAAAACAGAACCTCCATCAGCCCAGAAAATGCCTGTTTGGCATTTATTATAGGATTAAAATGTATTGGTATTATGACTTAAGCTTTATAAAAGGGAGTTTGATTAATTACTTCAAATTTATTTATTTATTTATCTATTTAGGTAAATTAAATGTGGAATTAAGCAACAGCTGAATGGATAAATTGCCATGCATTTCGAAACCAGGAGAAAATGCTCCCATTAATTTAAACCACCATTCTGCAAACTGGGTACTAGAAATGGCCATATGCAAATGTGCACATCAGGTCACTCTAAAACAGTCATTTTCAATATGTGAGCTCCTGAAAGAATCACTAAACAGGAGCACAAATTAAAATACACATGTTCAACAACATTTATTTATTTATTTATACACACACAGACACGGAAGTCAGCTCCAAATTAGCAAGCTGAGGTCCCCCCAGGTAAGATGTTTGGTGCTGGGGAGAAGGCAGCACAACAATATTATTGCTTTCCATTAACATGACAGCTCAGGATTAGGCCCAGGCAAGGGATCACTGGGCATGATGCCAGCAGATAAAAGTTCAAACGTGTACCCCTGATCTTCCAGACAAAGCTCTTGGAACTGCAGGAATCTGGAAATCTCAGATGCATCTCAGGAAATCAAACACAGTCCCAAATTTAAAAACTGCACCCTGCTGAGTTTATTAATAGTTGAAACCAAGTGGTAGTTTCCCTCCTTCTCCTATTACACCTATAGGCAGCAGTATCTTAAAAAATACAGCAAAACCCAGAAAAAATATTCAGATGGCTTTGGTAACAAATCTAGGACATCCATGCCTGTGTTTAAGCTTTTAAATGTAGTAAAATATTGCCTCCAGCTCGATTATTTTGCTTCCTGGCTACAAAAAGGGTATAGTTGAGAGCACTGATTATTCTCACTCTCCCGCAAACCACATGCAATCACACTTGATTTGTCGTTTCCATATGCTTAACTACTATAATTGAAGGATGCTTTTCAGTCACAGTTCTGACACTAATTTGTATCTTTCATCAAGGCTAGCAGGAAAGCAGCACTACCTCTCCCTCTGTACCCCCCTGCTGAAAGCTCCACATTTTATTCTCAGTGCCTAGAACTGTGTGCTTGTTGGTGTAGCACCCAAGGCTGCTCCAGCTATAGGATCTGTACTTGAAGTCTTGGTTTCTCCCAAGAAATTCCTCTCTCCCACAAACCTTTTCACATTTAGAAACAAAATGTCATCAATGCATCAGTATGTTTTAGAATCTACTGTCATAAGCAATAAGTGTGTTTTTAAACACTCCTTTTGAGGATTTTTAAAACCAAAATACATGGGATACAAGACACTGAGCTTCACTTAAAGGATGGGTTAGAAATACATGCAAAGCTGTCTGACACAGGATGGATTCAGGTTCTATATGCCTGCAATCCTACTACTGTCAACAGACAGTTGGTCACAATAATTACCAAAACACAACACTAGACACTACGAGCAAGATTAAGCTTGGGCTTGACTAAATTTAGGTATCCAGCATCTTTGAGATGCTCTAGCATATTCTCCCCTGTCCCCCACAGTCACTAGCTGCTGCATGAATCACATACAGAGCTCCACACAGGCATCTCAAATACCTGATGGCACCTAACATGGCACTGGATGTTTGCATCTGGCCAACTCCATCTCCCACTTCTTGTTTCCTACAGGGTAAGATGAATGGAACTCAAAGTCAACTGGTCTCTATATTGATGAGATATCCTGACCACCACAGCTTACACAAGACTTATATTCAATCCTCTGAAAGGAAGACTACATTCCTAATTAGATTTTTAAGTGTAGCAAAGTAGTCCCAACTTTACTTATGGAAAGGCAAAAGAGCAAAGGAGTTTGCTCAGCATCACAATCAGTTGGTGCTACCCATTCAGTAGTGACATCCAGAGCAAATATCCCTCCTTCGTTATTCATGAAACCAACAGCATCCCCAACAGCATTTCATAGCAAAAAATTTACAAAACAGTTAATTCAACTTTACTTCCACAAAATCAAATCATGGGCTTCTGTCAAAACTTCTAAATCTGGGTAGCAGGCTTGTTTTTGCTTTTGTCTTTGAATGCAAAGATTAAGTTCATCCTTGAGCACAACTGTACAAAACATGCTGTAAAATACTGGAAACTAAAAAGTGTTTATTGAAGATTATGGTTTTTATACAGAGGAACATGCTGGGCTGTTAAAGCTAAAGTCATTTTGAGTTTGCCTCTGAATAAGTGTATTTTGGCACTGCTCCCATTCAGGGTGTGAAATTAAAAGATTACTATTTCGAAAATATACAAGCTGCCATAATACACAATTTGTCTGCGGCAGATAAAGCTGACTATAAGGAAGCAAGCACTTAACTGCAAGTCTATTTGCTTTTCTTCAGACTTTCCTAATACTCCTAGAGTGAGAGAAGGACAGGAAGCTCCCAGCTGAAACATTTTATAGGTGGTGAAGAGCTGTTACCTGCTGTCAGTGCTTCTAGAATATTTTCAAGAAGTTGAAATATATCCTGCATCTTCATCTGTCCAAGTTATACCAAGCCCTTCCACATCTTCAGCAGCATAAGTTTGTTAAAAATCTACCTGTAGTACTGTATATAAAAATATTCTTTTCCCTTTAGAGAAGAGGATAGCTAGTGCAGAATTGCCATGCTCTAACAGGCTGCAGTAATTATTAGAAAATAGTGGTTTTCTTACTGGGTCACTTTTTGGTGAACTTACTGACAAACCAGCTTGGCCTTTGAACTGAGTTATTTCTCCAACCAACAAGCTTTTTGAGTATTACTGCTCAGCAAATCATTCATCTTTTCTTCACTTCCAGGATATTCAGACTGTCCCCAGAACTCGAAAGCAAATCTGAAAGGGGGACACAGTGCTTTTAGAGCAAATCCACTGCTTACTCAAACTCAAACCCAGCCTCTATTTCATTTCAGATTTCCCTGTATTTGTATTGCTTACTGTCCTACAGCTACCAAGACAGATGCATCTACAAGAAGTGGCTAAAGCACATTGCATCAGGAATGAATAATACTAGGAAGCTGTTGCAGACAGAAGCAATAATCAGAGTTTATAAGTACAGCAGTTCACCCCATCCTCACATCAGAGGGCAGGTGTTGCACTAAGGGAGAAGGTACAAGGTACCTAGAAGAAACCAAAGGAATGCTGAAGATTTATCTTGCTTCTTGGAGGGGTCCTGAAGTATTTCCAGATGCTAAGCACAATTCATCCTTTGAACTAGTCATCTAAACCTAGCATCTTAATCCTTAGAAATATCTGTTAAAACACTTTCTGAGGAGAATGTCACTGACTCTAAGTATACAGATGCAGTAACACCTCTAGCCTGCAGCCAGGCAGGAGACAGAGGACAGCTGATGCAGTTCCCAGGTACTTTTACTGATTTTCAAAAAGCTGCTCTGACCCATTTGCAAAATAGCATGGTTTCTGATGAGCACTCAGACTGGATCACAAGGTATTTTAGGAAGCCAACTTTCTTCACAATGGAAGGAGAATTCTTATTTTTTTTAAAAAAATTGTCTACAGAAAAGCTTACCTATTTTATACTAAACACCACCTAATTCCTTAAAATAATGAAAGGCAAATCTAATTAGTTCTCAGGTACTTTCCTGTGGGTTATTTAAAAAAAAAAAAAAAAAAAGCTAAATAAATAATTAGTCTCAACATGGACTCTAGAAATAGAACATGCTTGTTTTTTTCTAATGGCCCAAGTTTTAGATTTAAACTCCTATTAGAAATTAAAACCCAGTTATTGAGGGAAATAATACAGTTTTGCCAGAGCTGCACTGCATTGAAACAAGAAACATACATATACATACACACATTAGGTTTACATATCCACCTTCCATAAAAAGGCAACTCAGATTGCCGCTGAAAACTAGCAGTACAAAAATGTTATGGATCAGGAATGGGGGGAGAAAAAAATACCTGCTTACCCTTTTGGGAATGGCAGACATGCCATTCTCTAACAACATTGTGGAAGCAAGATAGAGTGTTCACTCTTTTGTTTTGCACTGATGCTTGTTTTTATTTAGTAGAAGCTCTCATAGGTCTTTAAATAATTCATAACGCAGTGCCTGTTGTTCAGTTCAAGGAGGGAGCCTGGAGAATGTTAATCAAAGCAGAGATGAATTGGCACAGCTGTAAATCTGCAAGGCCCCTCCCCGATGAGCTCATCCCCTCGCAGTGCAAATTACAATGACATCATGCTTGCAAACCACGGGTGCACTCACACTGCTCCCTGTCTCCTCTTCCCCACACAGGATTTCTCCTACTTTTTCACACAGCTTTTTTCCCCAAAAAACATCTTTATAGTGATGTATGTAGATAGAAGGAACAAAAGCTGGAGGACATGCATTAAAATCATGGGGTTTGTCCTCTTATATGTGTCACAGGTCCAGCACAGACAAGAAAATATATCTTTCTATTAAGAATGAAACTGTGTAGTTATCAGTCCAGCTGAAAAAACATTTTAAAACATTAGAGACATGCCTTTGAATAAGATCTACAAGTACTTTAGAAAGTATCACTTCTTGCTTTCTCACAGAGCATACAATTAGATGACCTTTGGATCACAAAAACAGGTCTCAAAGAGATATATTTGTGAAAGAAAATGCTCATGCAGCCATTCTATTAGAACCTCTCATTTCTCTAACCCTGTTTCAATTAGTCATCAGACACTTAAGGCATAGATGCAAAATGAATAATCAGAACCTATTAATAACGGGTAACAGATAAACTAAACAGTTAATAAAAAGTCCACAGAAATAATACATGGGGAAGAAATGCTCCAGGAACAATTGTGATACAAACCTGCAGAAATCCACGGTGTTTTCCAATTTTTCCATGACCAGAAGGGATAGCTGCATTTGTTTACTTTTATGAATATGTTAGCCAAGGTCCATAACAAGCATAGTAACTTCAGAAAGTACAGTAGGCATTAATATTAACAAGCTCATTTAGGTCTATTTCATACTCTTCAATAATTAAAGTTATTATTTACTGGAGAAGTTTATAAAATTACAGATTGCAGTAGAAAGCTCAGATGTCTAGTGCAGCCAGCATACCACTCAATGAAACTAAATTGGAAACACCTCTCAGTCTCATAGCATCCACTGGTCTGGTAAACAGCCCACGCAAAGATCAGGTTTCTTTCCTCTCACTGAGTAAGGACATACTATATAAACTCCCATATGAGAATATAATGGGGTAGAAATAAAATCTAGGGAAATTTTTAAACCCCATAATCATGTGTTCCTCAGAAAACACATAAAAAGTGTACTTTCTGTAATTTTGAAATCTTACTTTTTTTCTCCTTTATAAAAGTCTTTATGACAAAAAACAAAAAAGTCAACATATCCAAAGCTATCTAATGTAGTTTCAACATACAGTATCATCTTTTAGTCCAGATCAAAACCAAGTTTCTGCTTCCTGTGGGAATGACAGAATGTGGCTGCAGGAGGTTTACAGGTTTGCTAGTTTTATTTCCAAACTCCTGGATTTTCTGTGCTTCATGCTGCCTGTTGAACTATGCTCTCAAATGTTCATAGTTTGGAGAAAGAAACCAGGAACACAGTGATTCTCAGTGATGTCTGAAGAGCTTTGCAGACAGCAATACAGAGGAGAATTGGAACAGGTCTCTGAAGTAAAAGAGTATAGCTTCTTAAATGCACAGGAAAAATAGAAATTGAGAAGAAATCAAACACAGACAAGCTGCAGAAGCAGCACACTTGACAGTGCTGAAGGATGCAGGGCAGCAGGATGTACCCAGAAGTCATTACCATATTGCCTAAGACAAGACAGAAGATGAGCCACAACACAGGAGGTCTCCCAGCCATGCAGGAATCATGGCTGCTCCCTGGGGAGCACAACTGGGGTATTTTCAAAGTGACAGAAATGCTTGAGAAGCACTTAAAAAAACAGAAGGAATTGGTTAGAGGTCACACCGAGAGGAGCTGCAGAGGGGCAAAGGACCATTACAGCCTGACACAACCTGCCTGGTGTGAAAGTAGAGGAAAAAGGTCCAACTCTAAGGACTCCTTTAGCTCAGAGAGCTCTAGTACTACAACTTTACACAGCATTTTTAGTGCCAAATACAGTGATGCCATTCTGGAGTAGGACCTTTTTCAGATACCAACAGAAAAACAAAACTGAAGAGGACATCTTGTTATTAAAAACTAATACAAGTTCCAATTACATTTTCAGGTACGAGATTAAGAAGCCTAAAATACATATACCCAGAAAATAATAAATGCACTAACAAACCCATACTTTAGCTACAGACTTTGGGACATGTACAAACACAGGATGCCACAAAACAGTCTGTAAAAATGCTTAGGCTCTTCCCTCAATCTTTTATTCCAAGGAATCCTGCTGAACCTTCCCATGTAAACAGCTGCACACTGATATGCTCAAGATTTCAGAAAATAAGATTTCAGCAGAGGAAAAAAAGCTAAAACATCCCTTCTGATCCAAATGAAGATTTTGAATCTTGTAAATAGACTCTGTATTATGAAAAATAGGAAATCTCCCATGTTAGCAGCAAAATGATAGGTGCACTCTCATTACTTGCTGTTAATCTTTCTAAAATAATCTAATTCTGTAAAGGTTATTCTGAAAACCTATGGAATATAAAACATCTTTTCTGGGGACTGTGTACAGGCAAATGCAACTCAGAAAGATTAAAAGGATGGTTTAAAAAAACAACTTCCTGAAGCACCATAATTGCATGGAAAACTTGCTTATGTGGCTTTTAAAATATTGGGATGTGTTAATTTATATTTCTTTGATCTGCATAACACAAGCTCAGAACCAAGGACTGCTGCCTGTTTCTTGCAGGCAGGGATCTAATCCATAAGATGCAAGATGGGAACGTGCACCAACACCAGCTGCAGAAAGAGGCATGCCCAAAAACAGAAGAGGGAAAACCGTGGTGTAACATCAGACAGAAGTGGCACTTTAAGGAATATCTAAAGATCTCTGGAAAGATCTGGTTGTGCAAGCCATGGAAAACACACAGCTGGGTACAAGGGAAATATATACAGAATATGCAAGAAAAGGACTTTTGCATGAAATAAGCAGAAAGACTTCAAGGGCTACATGCCAGGTGGAAATAAAATCATGTCTGAAAACAGAATTTTCACCTCAGTGTAGGTCCCAGTGGACTAGGAAATACATCCAGATGTGAAAATAGGAGGGAACAGATCCTCAGGAAACAAAACATACAATCTGCAGGACAAAGCTCTAAGAGACAGGGAGGCTCCAGCAGAGATGCTGAAATGCCAATGGGCAGAGCAGAAGTGCTCTCTGGCAAGTGCAGGATTTCAGAAACCATCAGAAAAGATAAAATTGCACCTTCTCACCAGACATTTCATTTTTCTACCTTTACAGTTTCTCTTTGATGAGCTAGTGAAACACTATGAAATATTACTAATAAAAGAGCAAAGAGAAAATCAGCTCAGTTCTTGTGCTGGCCTAGTTAAACAGGGAAAATCATCAGTTCACCAAAGCACAGCTCTACTCAATGTAAAACACAATCAAGTTACTGTTGGTTCTAAATATGCTTACTCTCCAGTTAAATAGCACCAGCATAATCAGGAGAAAGCTTTCTCTGCTCTTCTAAGCTCTGCATGTCCCAAACATCTGCTGGTTCATATTGGTTAAATGCAGATTTTCCAGTTTCAATAAGATAAGGCAATACTCTATTTGGGGGATCACCATTACTCCTAACTTAATATAATATCTGCTGCTAGATAAACAACTGCAGGACATTAATACACTACTTCAGACCACCACATCAGACATTTACCATAACGTTTTCTTCAGCTGATTTATCCCTGTTTCTTTTGTCTAACAGCAGACAGTCATATTTCAAACACAATTTTGTTTTCTTTGGCTCAGAAGCTTCCATTATGTGGACTAAAAATAATGAGTTTGTCTGATGAGATTAGTCTTTTAAGCATTTTCATGCTAGTCGATCCTTATGATGGGATGCTTAGTTTGGAGAGTCTTGCTGAACAAAAGCAAAGCACTGCAAGAGACCAGCAACATATGGTGTAGGAAGCACTGATGCTGTAACAGAGCCACTTCCACCACTGTGACTGTGACTGACTTGTATTCATCTGTACTACTGTTTATTTATACAGAAACTATATATTTATATATACTTATAAAATATGCACACATGTTCTACACCCCAATTTAACTTCCCCACTTCTAGTAATTCTTCATGTAGCTTAGGTTGATAAGTGTGTAACTGCTGAGAACAGTACATATGCTTTGAACCCCTCTATCTCATAGTGGCAGAGGAATCATCCAGCTCATTCCTGTGGCTTGAGCCGTGGAGAATATCAAATGTATGAGCATGTATCTTCTTCCCCAAAAATGTACACTCTGCTATCTACTTTTACATTTGGGTGAGGTGCAGGGGTTGGTATCACAGATGCTAAGCTCTTCACAAAATAAGCTACAAAGAAAGATACTTTTATTCTTCTTTTAAATCTCAACTGCTATGAATCACACTCTTCTGTTTGAAGACCAATATGACTGCAAAATGGGCTTTAAACTAGATAAAAACATAAAAATCTCAGTTCTTCACTGCCACTGTTAAAATTTGCTATTTAACACCTTCTCTAAACTAATCTGAGAGACTGGCAATGACCTAAAACTGCTATGGTGCAGCAGGACAGAGAGTCAGAATGTACTGCCAATGCTAGCAACTCCCTTGTGTCAACCCAGACAATCCACTTAGCCCATCATTTTCAGAAAGTGGATGATACAGTTTGATAAATTCATATACAAGTCTCACCACAAAATGTGTGGGACAACTGCAAGTCTAGATGCTCATCTGCTTTAAAACCACACTTTACATAATTTCTGTTGATCACCCAAAGATAAAAGGTCTTAAATAAATAAATTACACTTTCAGAATATATGCTTTGCACCATCATTTAAATCCAAATATGAGAAAATAGAAAGTAACTTAATATCTAAGAGAAACCAAGAACTTTTCCAAGGTCATTTGGCATGCAGACAAGAATGACACAGATTTTTTAAATAAGACTGTAAGACCTCATATGGAGTAGAAGGTATTTTGCTTTGTGTTTGGATGTGAGGTTTTTCCCTATTTTTTGAGTCAACTTCGAGGTAGAATTTTGAACAATGAACTTTAGATGGAAGTGCAAATGGGGCATAAAAGGCAGAAAGAGAAGCTGTCTGTTGGGAATTAAAAGAAGGAGGAGAGCAGGGCTGGCCATCAGGAAGTCTCCACTTCTAATCCTAGTATAGCCTCTGCCTTGCTGGGCAGCCACTTCCTCCTGCTGTATTGCTTCTTGAACATCTTTAAAGTGGTTTTGCTTAGTGTTCACAGTTTAGAGCATGTTAGTGTCTGTACAGCACTGAATCATAAAAATGCTGTACAAAGAGCTGTTATTTTTACTGTTAGCACAGTTGCTATCCTATGCACACTGAAGCAGACCTTTTTCCCCAAAAGTCATCTCTCTGTGCATGTCTGAAGTTCAGTTAAAAAGCAAAAAACTATCTCTCCAAAATTACACAGCACATTCATTAGCTGTGCTGCAGTACAAAACTGTGTGCAGACACTGACAAGGGAAAATAAACGGGAAACAATTCACAGCAAATGTAGTTAGCAAAGCAGCAATTCTCAGAGTGATTAATTCCTGGAGGATGTGAATTTCAACTGCATGATGCACTTGAAAATACCTGGGTAATGGTCCTTTGCTTTTAATAGAGGGTCATCTCTTCAACCATTCCCAGGTCTAACTTCAACCCAATTTCCACAGAAGATAGTTAAAGTATTTTTAGGATGGGAGGAGGGGAAAATAGAAGTGACCTTTGAGGCTCATCTAAACCAGAGTCTTTTAGAATTCATGTTTACAAGGCTTTACAGATATGCATATATAGTTATCTATACACACATATACATGCTTACATAAACATATCCTTCATCAACACTGTTTTGCAATCTGGAGTTTGTCAAAACCTATCTACTGCATCACTATTCAAACAAATAGTAATCAAGTTTCAAAGCTGCACAGATGGATGGTTGCCAACTTCCCTGTTCCTGCAAAGTGTAAAACAATGCTTCTACTTTATACCTGCTGTAAATAAGATGTTTTAAAAGCATTGAATCCTCAAAGCAAACCTCCCTCATCCAGCAGCACTCTGCTGTTGGGATTCTACATACATTTTGGGGAACACAGAAGCAAGGAGGTGGGGGCAGGAAGTGCAGCTGAAGCATATTCAGCATTATTAAAAAAACACTGCTCAGTTTAAGTTGTAGATCTAGCAGTAGTGACTACTGCTTTGCAAGCAAACAACAAATACACCTTCTCTGAACTAGCTTTTGTGCCATTCTTTGGCAGATAAAAGTGCTTCTCTTGACTTCCAACCATACATGAACTACAGACTGGGTCAGGTCCAAGCTCTGCCCACACAATGCATCAATGTGGAAAAACAAGGGCTGGATTCAGTTTTCAGAACACAGCAAACTAAAATGCCATCAATCTCACCTGGTCATTCTACTCCCTAACCTCATGCAGGTACTGAACCAACTGTGGGGCCCCTCTAATCCTCTCCACCATTATTTTACCTTCTGTATCAAAACAGAAAAACATGTAGAAATGAGGCAGAGGGGGAAAATAATAATAAACCCACAGAAAATACAGAAGCTTAAAAGGCATGACCAAGAAAATTCTTCATGAGCAACACAGAAACCACAAGCATCTTTGGTTCCTGCTTGTGATGTGCTCAAGGATTTCTGCCACTGTGTGTCCCTGCTGACTGGTGTCAGCACCATCCCCATCCCAACCCATCCCAAACCTGATCCCCAGCTTTTCAGAGGGTGCTTCAATCCCTTGCCCTTGGCAGAAGGCCAGAGCCTGAACTGACACAATGAAATGGGATGATTGCCCATAGGATGCTCATTTTCAACTTTATTCCTGCAACCTATATTAAATAGCAATTGCATATAAGGTGTTCCTTCCACTATGTAAAACAATGGCAGAGAAAATAAGTAAATAAATATAAAGAAGGGGTTATATTGTTGTCCATGCCCACTGGGGTATGGGGAAGAGGCAATGCATGCAAAAACAATAAAGGTTTTAGCTGAGATTGGAAAAAAACTATAGCAGAAAAAATTTTAAATCCTGGAACTGACTGCCCTTCTAAATGATGACTTGTCACCAGGTACAGACTTTGAAGAACAGATTAGACAAACAGTTACCAAAAGGGGTAAATACTACTTATCTTGCCTGATCTTCATGCCCCATGGAGGATTTTTAATCTATAGTTATTCTATTCCAATGCTATAAATCATATTATGCCAGTATCCATCATATCTTCTAAGCACATCTTTGAGGCAACAGTATTAAGCTACCAGTGTAGTAAGTGAGCAATTATTTGGCACAGATGATGATACAGGAAATATGGCAATACACCAGAACTAAAATATGCAGTCATGCATATCCTAAGTGATAGAGTTTGGGCATATTTTTTAAACAGAACATGGTACAAGTTTAAGGCTGTTAAAATACGTTCAAATATTTTCCATTAAAATAACATCAATTCTATCAACAAGGCAAGGCTATGCAGTAATGACAGCATATCTATTTTGTCATCAAGATAAACTCTAACATAAAGGGTTTACTCTATGTACATATACACAGATACGTTCCAAGGAAAATCTTTATCAACTACCTCCTAAATTTCTGTGAAGTCTTTATTAATTCCATAACCTTTCTCTGCAAGTTGGGTACTGCAGATGATGGTCACACCTTGCTTTCACTGAAATCGATTAGGGAGGCTGCACAGCAGCAGAGTCCCCATGCTTCAGCAAAGCATGAACAGCCCGCTGCATGTACACCAGGACACTGTTCACTCCCATCTCCACTCCCTGTCCTCCACAGGGAGAAGACAGACTTCCCTGTCTTCTCTCTGCACTACTGAGTTACAATAAACAGCACTTCCCAACAGCCTAAAACAGGCTTAGTTTTGTGTGCTAGGAGCAAGCAAGGTACCCTCAAGCCCATAAAACGTTATCTCCATAACAGATACCCACTCATGTTTGTGCAGAACTGGCAGACTCCTGTCATTGTCAAGAGATAACTGTGTGTGTTTTGTCTCAAGTATAGAGTGAACAAACCCAATTCATTAGACTTAGCAACATACACTGACAAAACTGGTTTAGGAACAGAGGAAATTAGCCATGTGTTCATAATGGTTGTTCTACAAGCTTTTGGCTGTCTATTCTTCACTTGGCTTGTGGGGCTTGGTTAGGGATTTTATGTTTGGCATTTTTTTAGTTTGTTTTTTTTTAGTTTGTTCTGTTTGTTTGTAGTTAGAAAGATAAGCTTCTTCAAAGTCTAGCGCTTTCTTTAGGTTGTACTGTTTACAGAAATGGGAAACAATTTGTCCCTCACTGCTTACATAAAGAAAATAATGTGTGTGTTGTTTGTGGCCTCACCACAGGCGTTACTCAGCAATTTTAATTATCCTGTTGGTGATTTAATGTTGTGTAAAAACATATCCTAGCATGTATACACATCTGCCCTTGCTTATTAAAATCTGTTAGTTTTGGCTTGCTCACACAAATGAAGATACTTCCCACCAACCAAAACAGATTTTGAACTTTTGTCTGTTGTTCACTGTTCTCTTCCAAATAAAAAATTAGTATAATCATATACCAAATGTTGATCATTTCATGAAAATAATAGCAAAAAAAAATTAAAACTGGGTTCATGTATGTAGTTAGCCAGATTTACTTTTTCCCAGCTAATTCCTTTTCTCCATGAGTTTGCACAGCTCTCAGAAGCCTTCCTTCACAATGCAATGGAGCAGGGAAAAGTTGCTTGGATATTTTCCAGGCACACAAATACACTTAGTGCATAATATGGCAACTATGTAATTTCTTAATTAAGCATAATATAATGTATTCCATACACGGTTTACAGAACACACTACAGCAGCATAAGATGATTTGAGGTGCAGTGGAAGAAAAATTTTTTCCTCACCAACTAAAGGGAATGCATTAGAAGAGTGATAGTGAAAAATGTCAAGTATTTCAAAGAAGGTGAGGTTTGGACTCACTGGTGGTCTTATGGTTTGCTAGAGAAGAGGCATATCCACAGAAGGAGCCTGGGCAGAACAAAGGGAAGGAGGAGAATACACAGTGAAAGGTGGCAGGCTGCAGAGCACAGTGAGCCAGGTCTTACAAAGCAGGAGGGTACTCTAGACCAGATGCTTTCTAAATTCCCATGATATCAATACATTTAGTTCAGACAAAGTTTAATTTTAAAAAGTAGGTAAGAAAGGCATGTATTTGCCCCCAGTATGTTCATAGGAATGAACATGAACATGCTCCCCATATAGGAATGAACACAGCCCCCATGGCTGTTTGCCCTCAATATAGCAATGAACATAAGGACAGCTTGTTTTCAGTTTTGAAGTCCAACTGAAGAATTTATCTTCCGTATTTCCTGTTTCTGACACACACGTATCAAGTAAGCCATCCTTCTAAGACCACTGAGAGGCAAGTAAACAGTCAATAGTACTTCAAAAGGTACTAATGACACTGAAGCACTGTGATGAATTGCAGCCCTGTTATAAGGTTTGTATTTTACCAGGCATATACACAAAAAACCACTCAGGAATCAGAGTCTCCTCAGCAGTACCCAGGCAGCCCCTCCATCCTGGGGTGAAGTTTTCACTGGTAAAATGAGGCCAACATCTCCAGCTGCTCTGGAGGCTTAGCTGCAACCATGACTGAGAGCCAGCAGCTGCTGAGACCTCAGTGTTTGTCCCATAGAAAGAAGCCACAAACAGATGAGTAGCACTGGTAGGTGGAACATCTACTGAGTCCTCATGTTTTCTTTCATAGCAACTGTATTTTTCCTTTGCTCTCAAATTCAACTCCTCACTGCAGAAATGCTGTCTCTCATATTCCTCTGCCATAACAATGACAGGCAAACTCAACTAACACTGAGTGGTTTGGATGTCTGCACAACAGGTTGCCAAAAAACCCCCCAAAGATAACTAAGAACATTTGTTGTATAATGTAATTCAACGCTTCTATCTATAAAACCAATATATGTTTATTATGTCTTAAATCAAGATGTGAAAGCTTGGTTTTGAACTGCTTTAACGTTAATGATTTATTATACATGCAATATATATCTAGTTTGGTAAGACCCACATTACACATTCAACACAGATTTTCTCTTCCAGCTTCTTACTGAGATCAGAACATAATAAAATTACAAAATTGTGCATTCCTTGCAAATAATTTCTTCAGAGATGAGCAAGACCGTAATGTATCTTCCTTTGTAATACCCTGCATTTCTGTCAACATCATCATAAAATATATACCACAAAATAGAATAAGTACAACCACAAGCCTTTTTATGTGACATATTTTAAAGGGCTTTCAACATTGATTAGATCTTTACTACTGCTGTTATTATTCCTGTGATCTAAAAGTATTCTAGATAGGTACTTAAAATAGAAACATTAATTTAGGAAGATTAAATATGAAGAAGACATTTTTCTAGATACTAGAGATGAGCACACAAGTATGTCACCAAACAAATGCTTACCCCAATTTTAAATATATATATATGTGTGTGTGTGTATACATATCCATAAACATATTATTTAATAGCTACTCTGCATTTACTGTGAGAACTATTCATCTGTAATCTTGGAGCTAAGGGCCCAGTGAACCCCACAAAAGAAACCACCATTATCTAAAATAAATTAAGCAACACTGAGAAGCGAGAGATAACATAAACATTCCCCATACTAACAGCCCTTTTATTAGAGACAAAAGAACAAATCATTTAGTCCAAGAGGGCACTGACAACAGTCCATTACTTCAGCATGCAGTTGTGAGGAGTTATGCTAGGAAAGAGCAGCCAAAATATTCTTTCTAAAGCACCAGCACAGGCTTATAAGGGGGTGACATCAAACCTTTTTTTAATATACTTTTCATTAGAAAGAAATATCAAAATAGGCTCAGCACACTCTCTTCATCATTTTCTTCCTCCTCACCCAGACAAGTGAGGAATCTCCTCACACCAAGCCATCAGGTGACAGTGCAGTATGTGGCACAGGAAAGTACTAAGTACCTTTTTTAATACCTTATGTCACTGCCTGCCTTCAAGGGAGGAACCAATTGGATATCCACAGTGAAAACAAAAGACATGATCCAAATTAACATACACAGCAGGGAGCATAAGCTTGGGAACACAGGATGGGATGAAGAATGTCCTTCACATACAAAATTAAGACTACGAAGTACTTAACAGAGGTTTTCTTGGGGAAGGTATTACCTAAATACATGCTCTACAATGCATTATATAGCTGATGATAATGACAGTACATCTGCTACTTGTGGCAATATCACACTCTGCTCTTCCTCAAACAAACAGCCATGACATTAAGTTTTGGGTAACAAACCAAATCAAATTAGGAGCAACAATTACAACAACTTACAATATAAGAATAATTTACTAAAAGCATCAATTGGCTGTTGACTCCATTTACCATCTGGAATATTGCCATTACAAAAATACATGTGTCAACAGCAGCAGCCTCAGTGCAGCATGCTGGTGTTGATGCTGCAGAGGACAACTATTACCATAGGGTAACACAACTCAGTTGTCCAGCCATCTGTGGGGTTCTGTTAGGCCCCTGGAGAGAAAGAAGGACAACACTCAGATATCTAGAATTTAGTGTAATGTATAATTAAGGAAACACTCAGCTACTGTATTTTGGCAATTTTATTCTCTACTTCTCCCTCAGTTCCCCAAGGAGGCTATCACATACACAGCCACTAAGAGAGAATGTTTTATCCCAAAATGAGAACAAACAAATATTTCTAAACATTGCTGTTATGCAGAGTGTAAATATACATTTGCTTGGGAATGTTAAATATTTTTTGCAAAATTCCTCATCTAGTTTCATTTTACTCTTTTTGATGGAAGAGCAAAGTAGCAAAGTACTTTGGGATGAACCTTCTCTGCTGGGACAACTAGCACAACAAAGCACAGTTTGTTTCTCCCAGTCCTCTGAAGATGCTACTACCTCTGTTCTGGTCACTGGGTACCAAGCACAGATGGATCGAGGTCACAGGATCAGACCACCTAGAGGAATTCTTATGGCAGAATTTAAAATAGAGACCCATGCAAAATGGCAAAGCTTGACTACCACACTTGAAGAACAAAAATTATTTTTTATTGTAGGCTCAAGAAAACTCTGTTCAGTTTAAACTTTTACAAGCTTCCAAAGAGCAGCTGTTTATCCAGGTAAGCAGTTAGGCTTTTCACATGTAGTACAGGTGTGGTGCAATACCATGTTACCAAGTCCTGCTTCAGTAACAAGATCAGATGGAATCTTTTGGAAAGACTAAAGCTGATCAAAACCTGTAGAGGCTTCAGGCAGTCCTTGTGTATCTAGCATCACTTCTGTTCCACCATGTTCTCAAAATGATCAGGGATTTGAGAGGAAAGAGTTATAGACTATATAACTATGCAGATTAGTAAAACCACAAAAAGATAGGGTTCTGCTTCAAATAAAAGCAGCCCTTTAGAAAACCCTAATTTACACACATCTCCTAATCTAGATGCTGACATCTTAAAGTGATTAAATGCTCCCTTCTTTGACAACACTCTTATTGTCACAAAACCTGAAGCAGTAATAGGCAAAACAAGGATCTGATGCATTTAATCATGTAAATATTTCTTATAGTTATTAAAAAAAGACATCTTAAAATAGCTTTTCTTTTATACAAACTACTCATATGGTTTACATGCCACACAAATAAGAATCATAGGAGTTTCACTGTAGTGTAGTTGTCTTATGGAGACAAACAAAATACTTATAACTCCCCATACACACAATGCAAGCATACTACCTTGCATTAAAATGGAGAATGCATACCTTGAATATAAATGGAGAAAAGCAACACTTTCTATCTCCTCTTTTCAAAATGTGTCCAATGAACGTTTTCATGTATATGATGCTGAACGAGTTAAAGACAAAAACCTCTAAAAATATTTTGCAAATAACTGTCAGTGATACAACTTTTCTCAGAAAGGGAGGCTTTATGTCTTTGATGACCTCAGTGACATAACATCAAATTTCACTGAAGAAACTAGAATATTTAATTTTACAGCATTTAAATAAAATTTAACATAGCTATGATGTGTTTAATCTGTGTAACCATATATACAGTAGCCCATTCTTTCACGTTTTTCAGATACACAAGTTACAAACCATGTACCCATTGACTTTTTTCTTTTTCTCAGCACAGATGGCATTTCAAGTGGAATTTTTTTGTGCCACAGCTAACACAAACCACAAAGAAATTGCTCTTATTGAATATTGCCTGCTGTTGAAGAGTGTTTTGAAATTACACTCCATTTTTTAAGGGAGCTGAAGAGCTGAGAACAAGCCATGCATTCACATCACTGGCTAACACAGAGAGCAGCAGTGCTGACTGAATGCAGCTCTTCACGAACCAGCCCCTCATGGTCGCTGCAGATTAGGGACACATTTTCCCTCCGTGCCACTTTTGAGGAATTCATTGATATTTGCTTCGTAATGAAATCACTGTCTGCAACTTTCATCACACACAAAATGATGCAAGCCTTTTGTACTGGCTAACAGTTTTTAACAGAAGTAGGTATACTTTGACAGATGAAAACAGATCTTCAAAGCAGTGCTTTGAATACAGGATTTTCGAGAGAAATGGGAAACTTATTCATACATATATATATATACACATGTACAAGCAAAGCCTCCATGTGAAAATAATAATTACCTAAAATAATAGACTCCAATGTCAGGCAGTAGAACCACTTAGCTTTACCACACTTAACTGT
This sequence comes from Erithacus rubecula, assembly GCF_903797595.1. Lineage (NCBI taxonomy): Eukaryota > Metazoa > Chordata > Aves > Passeriformes > Muscicapidae > Erithacus > Erithacus rubecula. The sequence goes on from NC_136689.1 coordinate 120,404,341, forward strand.
ACCATCAAATTTTCACACATTTTGTTTTTCACTGTAGCAAGTCCAAAGTTAAAAAAATGGAAACTAACACTGACCAAAAATCCAGATGGCCAAAATCACCAGCTGGCGTTAAAGTTCCCTCTTGTAACATGGATAATATGGAAATCTGGGAACAATGAACTTAGAAGTGTTGACCAGTTCTACAACAGGTCCCACCAGAGAGTCACTTTTTCATGTATCCTTGTTAGGTCTATCACTGTTAAATCACATCCTGCTCTCACAGATTCAATTATGGTAAATCAGGCTCAAAGCCCAGTATCACACATAGTTGCCACTACGCCCCATTGAGCAAGAATCACTATCAAATATGAAACATTACAACTAAAGAACAGCAAGAGCATGCTTCTTTATTCAGGAGATTAATATTCTTTCTGCTTTAAACACTACTGGGAAAAAAATACCTCAAGAGAAATGTTAACTAATCTAAAATGTGTGCTTTAACAAAAAGATTCCATTGGCAAAATGCTGCTGGATAGGCCATCCAGCATACCCAAGACAAGTGATGAAAATAAATTGTACTGGTTAGATAACTGATTCCTCTAGCAGCTGCAACTGATTGAACATGATGGTCCTGGGGATGTCAATAACACAGTCAAGTATGAAATATCTTGTAAATGTCAAAACTGCACGCAGCTCAGCACAAAGGAGAGGAATGGGGGAACTGACAAAGGTCCACTGAAAAATAAAAAATACATTATGTACAGATTAAGAGCAAATTTTTCTACAGCTGGGAATGCCACACCTCTTTCAATAAACGATCCTATCCAGCATATTGCTGGGGCTCTCTGGCAGTGGGGACCTCAGGACAGTAATGCAGGAGTCCACACCACCAGCTAGAAAATACAAGCTTATCTACAGCAACCTTAACCATCCTGGTGGTCAGCCACACTTATGGGACAGGCCTACTCTGCTCCCCAGCATTTTTGAGACTTGATGCATCTCCCCACTTGAGAGGTGAGTTTCCAGCAGTTTGCAAGCTGTCAGGAATGCTGTCACCTGTCTCAACATCATTAGAAGCTGGTTCAGCTATCACAGCAACAAACACGATGCACAGCCAGGCAACTAACCTGAAGATGGCCTTCCAGGTGAGCAAGGTGACTTTGGGAGCTGTGGTTTGGCTCTGTGGTCACCACCTGCACAGTTTTTATTAGCTATTTAATCTATCCTTTTCAAGTAAATTTCTGCTACACTGATTTTGCATACTGCATTCAGATTAAAGGCATCTAGAGCTCACAGGCTATCTACAGTCCCTCTAGAATGCAAAGGAAATGTAGCACTAAGAGCACCAAGAAATATATAGGTTTTTACTTCAAAATATGCTAACAGACTCATTCTCTGATTGCTCTTTGGATAAGACTTTTTTTGCCATTAACAGTTTGATCCTAGAAGGCACTATGCCATTTTGTAGCAGACCATGACAAGCAGTTTACTACCATCAATATTAAATAAAATCAAGCTCTACTGACTGATTGGGTAAAATTCAATCAAGCTGCACACATAGTTAACTAAACAAGTGTAGCAAACAAAGCAACAACTTACTACTTCAATAAATCCCTGGTGCATTTATTTGGAGAAGCTGCTGTTAAATGCATGGTATTGCCAACTACCAGATTTTTTACAGAAGCTCTAAAACATGGGAATGACTCTGGGAGTAATTTTTGTTATATAAAAACAACTGTTATCCAAGTTTCTAAGTAGCATGAATGTACAAAAAATGAAACTTTAAAACAGGAGCACACAACCTACAGGATTATGAAAAAATGGGAGAACATATCACACCTCCATAAAAAGATTTTTTTAGCAGAAACTTAAGAGGGCTCAGAAGCCCAAAGAGCTACAGTCAGTAACACTCTGGTTTCCTGGCCTTTTGTTTTCATCCAATTAGGCTGAAAATCCTCAGCAGCCAATAAATAGTTGATGCCCTCTGAAGTTGCCCCATCAATCCCCTCAGTAAAAATTGTGAGAGATACAGGAAAGAAGCTCCCCCAAGAAAACTGAGGACAAGTCTAAAACAGATGGAGAAAATTAATAGAAGACAGTCTCTGAATATAAACACCACCTCTGAATAAACAGAAAAGCAAAACTTGATTGTCATGTTCTTCCCTCTACAAGCAGATTGGGAAGTCCTTCCAGTGAGGTTATCATAGTTAAGCAGATACTGCTTTTGATCTTGGAGTCAGGCTCCTGGAGAGTTTTGGCTATGAAAATATGCAAATGTTTCCATTGGAATGCATGGTGCATAATCAATCATGCCCAGCAGGCCCTGCAGATCAACAACACACTCTAATCAGAAGGCTGCCCAGAGCTATGTTCCTGGAGAGAATAGGCAAGAAAATCATTTAGAGATGAAAATACATCACCATCTGTACTATTTCTTTATAATGATGGTCAGGAAACATGGCTGAAATTCATTTTGCCCCAGCCTTCTGTAGTTATTCTACAAAGACCAAAAGAGACAATCCTAGAGAGAATTCCTAGAGACATTTCATTTACTTTATTTCAATTATTTCATATATTTTTCCATTAAATTATAAACTAATTAGTAGATAAAATAGAGGTATAGGAATAAAAATTAATTTCACAGTAATAGAACAGCTTTTTTAATATAAAAGCATCAAAAGATAGCAAAATCCAGAATATTATTGTCTTGGCAAATGTGACTGCTCAACAGCAGAGAAACAGAACACAGCAGCTAGGGTTTATTGCACAATAACTATTTTAACACTGTAAGAAAGTGTTTAAGCAGCTGATGTTTAGCTGTGGCTTGTCCTTCAGCAGCATAAACTATGTAGAAAAAGGCAATTAGAAAATGTATCTTTTGTTCTTTACTTCATAGACGACAGAGAACAGGAGAGCTGGGTGGAAGAAGGATGAGGTATCAAGAGGATAATACAAATTTCATGATATTTTGAGGTCATCTAGAATACTAACGAAAGAAAATATTTTTATTTATTCAAACCACACCATCACCTGTCAGAGGGGTAGAAATGATGCCTGCCTAGGGCCTTCTGGAACACCTGAAAGGACCTCCTCTGACACTAATGCATTTAAGTTCTGAAGGGTTTCCAGCTATCATTGGTCAGAACACTTCAGTCTTAATAGGCCTTTAACACCACCATCCTTTTCAGACATTTACTCTCACATTTTATTCAAAAAAAGGAAACTTCAACCCCTACTCTCCACCACCCACCCTTCTATCCTCATTCTTCCAAGAGGTAGAAGCCATTCCCTGTGTACCTGGCCTGCACTGGGTCCCTTCTCACATCCTCACACCCACTGTATCAGCAGTCCAGACTCTTTCATGTCTTACTGACATGCTTTGGAACTGTGTGTCCATGATGGTAAGTAACTGAAGAAAATACAAATGAGCAAGAAGGTTCTGTTAACTTCCACACCTCTGCCAACTGGGGACATAATCTCTGATTACATTTGACCTCTACAGATGTAGCTCTCTGAAATACTGGCAGACCTGGCTGGTGGGCTTGCTTCTGCCCACCAGACAAGGTGATTACTCCCACAGTGATACCACTCTCTTTTTACAAAATGGTCTTTCACTACTCAGATCCATGCATCTGGTTGTGTTTGATTGCTGCTGTTTGAACAACCGAAAGTCTATTTTTCTCTCTTCTACAGATAACATCTCAATTTTCAGAGGTAACTGCAGTTCAAAGCCAGACCCATTTTTCCAAGACTGCAGCCCTTTATGCATCAAAACTGACAATAAATTCAGTATTTAAAGGAAAAATAAAGAATTCAAATTTACTCATTATATCAAACAATTAATTTCTCAAGCTGAACAGTTTCCTTTACGCTTATCTGTATTCAGAAGAAGGAACATGATTTAGCTCAGATAAATTTTGTTCAAAATGACCAAATGAAGAAATCTGAAAAAGGGAAAGAATTAATGCTGTTAACTGTAATTTCATTTCTTGCACTCCAAAAATAAAAATCATTATGAAAAAGTCATGATCTCCTCCTATCTTAATCCAAAATACATTTCCAGTACAGAACATAACATAGAGAGAAACATCTGTAGTATTCTCACAAGATGAAATAAAAATGTAAACAATGAACTTAAAAATTCTGCATCAAATAAAATATTTATTTTACTATCATTTCCATGCACCTGACTACCAATCACACAGAACACTAGGACTCACTAGGACTAGGAGTTAAGATATTTTTGCATTTCTAAAATTTCAGATTATTTTAGCAATAATGAAAGCCCTGAAGCTGAATGCCTCCAAGAAACATTATGCTGGTGTTTTGCTGAACTGTTAGTTATTTTAGATACAAAGATTTCCAATCTTATTCACTGAAATCCTTAAAAACAGCTAAGAAGGGATGGCTTTTGTTTCATTTTGGGGTCAAAGTGAAGTATATTAATCCATCTCTCAACAGCTCTTTTGCAAACACTTTTTCAGAGCTCCTTTGGATATACTCATATGCCCCTGCTAATAATGAATCTGAAGCTATGATAAACTTCTGCCTCAAAATCACTTAAATATTATCATGGGTTTAGTTGGATACTGCAAAATTTAACGTTATCTTTCACTTCATCATCTGAGGTGAAATGGGTTCCACTCAGTTCCACTAAGATTTTAAAACTAAATATATAGCAAGCTTCACTTTCACTTATTATTTCATAGACCTTCTTTACAAAATAAAAAATTTTAGTTTTCTTTTGTAAAGAGGCTGAATGTAGCAATAAGAAATTAAGACCATATTAAACCCCTTATTTGTCCCACATAATTGTAAACATTATCTGATTAATTCAAGATAACCTTCCACAACTGGGTATAACAAATCCATGAAGGGGGCTGGATTTTCTCATCAGAGGACAGGACAGTTGACCCAGAGTCCTGACAGGAGGCAAAGGAATGAGGAATTCACCTCTGAGGAACATGTAACTCCTCAGCACAGTCCTAGACAGAAGACTGGAAGGGGTCTAGAAAAAGGCAAGAAAGTTTAAATGCATGGAGTCTTCATGAAGAACATGATTTAGAGATCAAACTGTGCTGCCAAGGAAGAGAGACTGGGTGCTCCTCTCCATTTCAACAGCAAATATTTAGGAAGATCTCCAAGCAAAAGTTTCAGTGTTCTTCCCATCAGCTGTGGACAAACGACTCATTAATTCACATCAGCTTCAAAGCAAAACTTGAGTTTGACTGAAAATATATAGCAAGAATGACCAAAACATTTACTATGTCATTGAACATAAACTCCAAGTTTCTTTCCTACTTCATTAATTCTGCTAATGCAGGAGCTCAACCTGCATGCCTGAATACAAGAACATAACAGCAATTTTAATGCTACCAACAAAATACATGCAGAGGGAAAGTACAACTTTAGAAGACACCTCTGTAAGTGAACTTATTTCCTATCATCTTAACTATCCTGTGCTCACAACTGGTGTCACAATTAGCCTTAAGAAGGCATCAAAGATGTTTATTTATCCTCTTTTCCAGTTCATTGAGGAAAAAATATCCATTCCTCCCAGGAAGGATGATCTTGTAGCTATAGAAAATGGGAGCCTGACTACTACTTCTAGTGGATTATCTGCATGAAGTCACACAAAAATGCACTTAAACCCTGTACCTTAGCAGCCTCAGCCTGAGCTGTTAAATGGAAAAGCTAACATATGGTTTGAGCAGAAGGTTAGCCTAGGTGACTTCCTGAGGTCCCTCCTGACCTACATTTTCTTATGATCCCATTTGCTTTGAGACACACAGGATGAATGAGAAGGGCATTCAGACATTACAAGGTTGATTACTAGTGAGAATCTCAAATAAGTATTCTAACATTTTCAAGGCTTTAATATATAGCTTTTTACTACATATATATGAGGTTGAAATCCTATAAAAATGCTCATGGACTCAGTGCAAGTGACATCTACCACAGCCAGAGAAAAACATCAGGTCATCCTGTTCTGGATCATGTGGTAGAACCTGCTGGTTATGTTGGTTTTTAGAAAGCCAACAAACTGAAAACTAAACATCTGTTTTGACTACAAATTTTTTAAGTGGCATCATAAACTTGAAAGGCCTTTTACTAAATTATGTGCAAGTAAATTTACCAGGCAGATTAAGCAGAAATCTTTACAGACAGACTGATGCTAACACGAACAAGAAAAATAAAATGCATTTGTCATCTTGCAACACAGAATACCCAAAGAGTAAAAAGTGTCTGCAAGTAAAATGACAGCAAACAAATTTGAAAAATAAATTGCTAGAAGGTAAAATGATTCAGTGTCTAATTTAGAAGATTATTTCTCAGGGTGAAGCTGAGTCAACAATCTCTTCCTCTTAAGACACGTCCTCTTCTCCAGGTACCTCAGCTGCAGCACCTTCCAAAAGCACAAACAATGCAAAAGCAATACACAGTCCTACTCTGCAGATGCTCTCATTTTCTGCTATTGGTGTTTTTAATTTCCCAGCAGATCTCTCAAAGAGAAAGACTGTGACTGACTTTGCACTGCCTGGGCACAAACACTAGTCTTAGCAGTTCACAGTGCTGTTTACCAAACTTGTATCTAATAGCCCATTAAAAAAATGGCAGGGAAGAAAAAAAGAATAAAACTTAAAACAGAACAAAAAAAAATCCAGCTCTCCTTACCTTGCTGGAGGCACATCAATATTTGAAGAAACAACCTTGCGCTTCTGTTCCAGAAGACAAACAGAACGAGTGTTTTCCTTTTCATACTCATGAGCTCTGTTTAGTTTTTTGGTCTCTGCTGTTTTTAAATCTTCCTCCTTTGTGGTGAACAGGAGAAACTGTTGGTCTGGCAGTTTTCGACTGATGTCACTTTTTATATCCTCCTGTTGAAATGTATGGAAGGTCATTTCACGCTTGATGTTGGCTGCCTGAAAAATTGAAAGCAATTATTAAATTTTCCTATTTCTCCTAAAATGGGAAACAACCCACTATCCACAGGCATTTACTTCTAATTAATTATTTGAATTAGTGAATACCATTTCTTAGTCCTTCATAAATTCTGAACTGCCACTAATTTCTCAAAAATATTGAAGACTTATCTAGGAATATAAGCAATTTTTGTCCATTTGATAAAGCTATCAACCTTCTTATTATGTTGAACCAAAGAGGTATTTGAGTTAGAATGTCAGTAACCAGATTATAAACAATGTATTTTTAATGCACACACACCTGTGCTGCACACCCTGCCTTCCTCCTAAAATTCCAGAAAAAAAGTAAGAATTTTTCCAGATTAAACATAACCAAAATATTAAAGCACTTCCTACAGACACATACTGGAATCTTTAAAAGCTCTATCTGTAAATGTGGGTTTTTCCAGGAGGAGAAAATAATTTGCTATGATCCAACTCATCTGCCAGAAAGCAAAGGGGAGCAAGTGATGGCAGCAGGATCTCCATGAGGAGCCCATCCAGCAACAGTGAGCAGGGACACACACCTAGGGGTAATGTCAGGTTGTCTCTTTGCCTGCCAGCACTTCCCAGATCTTCAGGTCTGCTGCTTCTCATAAGCAAAAGCCTTCCCAAGCAAACAGGTGTCTTAACAAATACACTACCACTCTGGAATACAATGTGCTGGTGTTTAGAAAGCAAACTATTGCAGGAAAGATGATTAAACTCATCAGAGTTTTCATCCATCTTCCCAGCAAGCAAAACAAAGCACAGGACCTAGAGTTTCCTGTGAAATCCATTCCTTGGCCAGATGTGCTTCCCCAGCTTCACAAAGGCAGACCTATCTGTGAGAAGATCCCTCCAACCAACCCAAACAGCCAAGCAAAATACAATCCAACAAAGTGGGAGCTTCTCCTGCCTTGAGCAGAGGTACTTCCACACCACATGCACTTGCTTGGAGAAATCCAAGTGCCTTCTAGAGCTGGAAAACTGGGTTTTAAAATGTTTGTAAGTTATTGCTGATCTTTACAATGGGCATATCCAAACTGTATTGTCCTCAAATAATAACTGCCAATAAACTGAAATTCCTATGTCAATTCTTCCGACTTCCTCCTTTTCATTGTCAAAAAAAAAAAAAAAATCATCAATGCATCTGTGCATATATTTATGCATTAAAATACATTCCTCTCTTCACAGATCTCTGTAGATTTCAAACCTTGCCAGTTATAAAAATAGTACAAGCAATTTTAAGTTCACAGGAAAGACATACTTGCCAAAGTAATTTTGCTGTATTCTGTAAAGTGTATCACATCATTAATGCATAACTATTTAGGACTGATGATTTAATTGTTTCTAGTGCTTCCACTGAGGAGCTTTTAGCAATTGCTTCAAGAACAAAACAAGAATTATTACTCTATGAATGTAAACAGTAGAAAGACTTAGACATTTTACACTTCTTCACACACAAACAGATGACACATTACCAAGAAAATCTGCCTGGAAGACAAAACAGTCAGCATGTGATCACACAGAATTAGGAGAAGACATATAAACAACACAATTTGAATTCTGGTTTAATGATTTTTTTCAAAAAACTTCTTAGATTTACAATAAGCCTTTTTTTTGAGTGTCTGAGAATCTGAGAAAATGAAATGCTGACTTGCCTTCAACTTTCATTAAAACTGACTTATAAGTAAAGCACTGTAGTTACAAAAAAACCCTGAAAATACCGAAGTTTCAATATCCAGCTCCTAGAAATTATGTAATGCCAAACAAGGGTTTATGTAAGACCTGAATTCCATCCCCTCCACTGCTGCATGGTCCTCCCTTGCCTGACCACACCTCCCTTCCTCCCTGCCCAGGATTTCCACCTCATCCGGTGTGGAGGAGGGTTCTGTGCTGGCCAGGAGCAGCTGCACCCACGGCATGGCAGGGGTGCTGATGTGCACAAGTACCAGCCAGCACCAGCAGCTGCCTCCTTACCTTCTACAACCCTTTGTGTAGAAAGCAACGAGAGCACAGGAGTAATTATTCTTTTAATGGACTAAGTGCAGGACTGTACCAAAGAAAAAAAGGTATTTTTGTCTTGTTTACAAGACTGCAGGATTTTACTCAGTTTCAGCAAATATATTGTGCCATACATTGCTGAGTTTTTTTTACAGACCTAAGTAGTGACAACAGAAGGCTGCAGGCTCGGACTACAGCTGCAAAATAAAGCCAAAACCACAAATAGCAGAATATTTGTGCTGTGATACCAGACAGTCTATTCTTATAAATCAAATTTATCCACATCCAGTTCAAACACATTTCATATGTTAATATGCCACAATTAATAGCCTCATGCATGCACATGGAAATGAGGAAAGACAAAAATCACAGAGCAAATGCTCAGGTTCTTCAGCCAATGGCCAGGAAAAGCAGAAGACCAAATCCAATGCTTAGATTAATTCTCTTCCTCTCCTTCCATTTTCAACAGATGCTTGGAAATAGTAACTTCTTTCTAAAATTTCCCTTGAGAGTGACTGCATATAAAGTATCTTTTCTGCTTTAGAAGCAGGTGATCATGAGAGAAAGCCAAGAGTTTTCCTCGGTGGGCTTTCTCCAGTAGCTTTCTCCTACTCCACATACAGATTTTCTATTTTAATTCATCCATGTCTATGGAAGCCATTTCCACTTGAGACACCTGACCTGTCTGGAAGTGTATGGTGTCTTTTGCTGGAAATCCAACCACCTACACAAGCAGCCATTGATGTGAGGAGTGCTGAGGGCCACAGTCATTTGAATGATCAGGTTCTTCACTTCCTGGCAAACACATTGATTAATGACCAGAATGCCTTTGCTTTCAGGCTCTGCTTCACCAGCACTCATAGTTCAGAGACAACACAGACAATTTCCAATATGCCTTTCCAGACAGTTGTTTTGTCATATTTTACCAGTAGCTTTATTTTTTTTCATAAGTTCTTCATATTATTTTATCCACCTGAGTCTTGTGGTAGTCCTTCAAGGCCAGAATGTTTCAGCAAAAATTCTGTGGAAGATTTAGTCCCACCTGTCTAGGCCTGTCTCACAAACAGACAGAAGGTAAGACTTCAACATCATTTTACTTCAGCTTACTTCTAATACTTCATATTTCTCCATCCTTTGCTGTTCTCAAATTCCATGCTTACATTATTCCCTGATGTTCAGCTTTTCTTGTCATCATACCTCCAAATCTGCCATCTTATTGCCTCCAGTATTAACTGCTGGTAAAACTTCTGTGTTCTTCAAGCACTTGATGAATTATCTCTCATACAAGCCACTTGATAATAGGCTGGTTTTCTATGCAATTCACTGTGTATTTTCACCCTTAAGCCATTAGCAACCTTCAGCTTACTTTCAGAGTCCTTTACAACCTAGCCTCAGGCAACTAACATCACTTGGAAGTTCAGTCACAGAAACAGGAGTCATAAACCACCTGTAAATTAAAAAAACAAGCTTTGCTTCTCTCTGCAGTTACCTCCATCTGCCTTTGTCAATATCTCCCCATCACTATTGGGGAAGGGAAACTTTTGATACTCTGCTCCTTGGAAACATCCATATTACCCAAGCCTTCCCCACTGGAGCTCAAGCATGGGGCAGGTAGGACATGGCATGAGGTCTGTCATGGCATTACTCCTTTACTAATCATCCTGCAAAAACTGAAAACCATTTCTTGCTTTGGTTTCTAAGCAAAAACTTTATTAAGAAAGCCTTTCAATTTCTATTTTGAAGTTGTCAAGATAACAGTATATATTTAGATTGTGGGTTTTACTTTTAAGTTAAGGGTTTTACTTTAAAACTTGATTCGTTATTATTAAATGACGAAGTTTAATAATCCATGTGACAGCTAAATTATTAGCACTGTTACTATATTCAGCAGTATATTAATAACTTTTCACTGCAAAACCAATCTTAACCTGCCTATAGAAACTTTTATATAGTGGTATTTTGTCGTAACCAAATTGCTGATTCTGAACTCCACATCAAGACCACGTGTTGCAATGTAAGTCCTGTCCAAAATGAGCTTGCTTGACACTGACACAAACTGAGGAATTTAAAGAAGTTATTTGCTGTTCCTTACAAGTGATTTGCAGGTTGCAATTTTCCAGTAGTTTAGGCCTTAACTTATGTGCAGCCAATTTTTGCCCTACCCAAGAGCACATCCTGGTAAGACGCTGACATTGCAGTCAAACCTCAGTCTTCTCCAATTTCAGTTAAATTTCATCCTGCATTTTACCCTGAACAGCAAAAAAAATATTGATCAAAAAGACAACTCAGACATTGAATTGCCTATTCAAAGGATCAGTGAGCACTAGAATAACTAGACCTATCACATTTATATGGAAACACAGAGACTCAGATTTGACAGATTTTATGTCACCCCTCGAGTAAAACCTGACTGGACTTTATCATCTTCCCTTGCTTATGGTACACTGCTGCATAAAAACTGGAGTTATTTATTTTCAAATAGCTCACTAACATTTAAAAGGCCTTATCTGCCTCTATGTGATCCAACTGTATGGAAATATATCTTCAAATGTGAAAACCTACTTCAACCCATGTTCTTTCAAATTTCCTATTTTTTGGTGCAGAATCTGTGGGTTCAGGTGAACACAGCAGGAATAGAAATGTAATTTTTACCAGGCTTTGTAAGAGACTACACAGATAGATGAAAATGCAACAAACTACTGAAAGGATTGCCACATCACATACCATGGCTACTTAGCTGACAGTTTTACAAACAGCTCAAGGGCTGATTTCCACATGGCAGGTGCCCAGCACAACAGACACTGCCTCCCACCCCCTGTGCCTCGATGCAGCACCTTCCATGAAGCTACACCGATTTACACCAGATGAAGAAGATCTTACCACAAGTGTGACTGCATCTGCCTGCCAGAAACTGACCTGCAATCACAACCTCAGCAGAGAGAGGATTGCAGCTCACTGTCAGGCAGCACAGCAGTGAGAGCCCAGCAGGCCCTTTAACCTTCTGGGGGGACACTGGCTAACTTCTGCTTCTCCTCAAAATGTCTGCTGGGATCTGGAGGAGGAAGACATACGAGAATGTTAAGTGTGTCCCTTCCGTGCACACTTTGAATCCTAGAGGACTGTGTAAAGTAAATAATCTTCCAACTGTGGCCTATTTTGTACCATTATGTTTTGTTCATACAGATAACAAAGCTAATTTTACAACAGAAGAAATGAAGTACCTCTAAAAAGCAATAAAACAATTTTACAAGACTGAGGAAAGTATTGGTAGAGAAGCTGACTGCATCCAGAGTTCCCAATAAACAAACACAATAGGGGAAATACATTTTGGGAAACTAGCTTAGAGTAATCCCACTTCATTTTAATAATCCTGAAGCCATGTCATGTTTCCATTTTTGTACAAACTTCTTTTTCTCTCTCAACCCATAAAGCTGTATTTCCTTTACTTCACTTGCAGACCACTATAACTGGACTCAACTCCAGTGTCACTTCATTCCAAAAACAACAAGATCCCTCACAAGCCACACTAGGCCGTTTTCCAGAGTGGGGGAGGCAGAGTTGGGGGGTGGTAGTATGTGTGTGGGGGTAGACATGTTAATTAAAAAACACATATCAAAAAACCCAACTCACTGCTCCAATTCTGGATATTTGCATTGTCAATAGATAAATATTTTTAAGTTAACAGTGAGTCCTAGGCCTAGGCACAATATTAACACTACACAGCTGATAAAGAAGACACAGTTTTGGATGCGGATTTTTGATTTCCATCGGATTGACTATGTAATCAGTTGATCTAATTCCATCAAAAAACTCTTTAGATTAAACACCAATTAAAAAAACACCAGATTAGACAGATTAGCTACGAGATGGTTTAGCACCAGCCAGCCTGCTGTATAACTCTGCTGCTTCTTGTAAACAGTTTTTTGATTCTGGCTTTGTGACCACTTCTTTCCATTTTCTGAAATAGATATAATCATCCTAAGTGTTTGGGACTGCCAATAAAACTCCCAATTGGTGCAAAAACAAAAGTCCCAGGATTTTTTTTTTAATTAAACAAGGCTTTAGCAACATCTTTGATCCATTATAGAACAAGTAGGCAGCTCAACGGGGAAGTGAAAGAAGGAATCAATATATTTCAGCCTAGCATGTTAATGGGAAACAAGAATGAAATGTGTATATGTAACATGACATACATTTAAAATGTTCAGCCAAAACAAGAGCTCAATAACTGCAAGGCCCTTTTCAGGCCAGCCTGAACAGCCAGACAATGCTCTAGGGACAGGGATAAGCCACTTTTCTCAACAAGAAAGAAATCAGGAATAAAGTTCACAACAAAACACAAGAAAAAATGAGAAACACCAAATTCGCTACCAAAATTAAATGCAAGTAAAAAATATTTAAATTAAATGCCTGGAACTACAAAGATTTTGGTTCACTCATATTGATCATACAGTATTTCCAGTTCAGGTTCCTGCAACAGAAGGGGCTTTTTACGTCAAAAGACTGCAATTTTTGACATTCTACAAGAGTGTTCTCACTGGAAGGAAAGAATGCATCACATTTCCATTTTGCCAGAAATCTCTATTCATACTGGAACACAAAGAGATAAGACAGATTCTCATAATGATGCTTGGAAATAATCTGCCCTGAATTTCAATGTATTATTACATTTTCAAGTATACTTTGCATTTAATTACTCGCTTCACCAGCAGTTGTTCATTACACATAAGTCACATTAATCTAATCACTCTAAGCATTTATAAATTGTTGGTCTCTAACAATATGGAAAATAATGCATTTTAAGATCACTCTAAGTGTTCTTTACAATATATAGTACACATTAATGTACAGTAATGTACTATTCATCTTCAACCAGGCTAGGACAAAGTCCCTATCTTCATATAACTGAATACAGAAAATCATCCATAGAATATATTTTCTAGGTATTAAAACACATTCTAAGCATTTTAAGTTGCCTAGACTCACAATACTGTGTTATGCAGCAAGAACTGGAGTCAGCAAGAAGCTTCTATCCTCACGTGTATGTTAGCACTTACCTGGCAAAACCCAACTCATGTACAAAACCCATGTATCCCAGCATCAGTTTAAGGTGTTTCTGAGTTACAGAGAATCTACTCAGATGAATGACAGAAACTTTCACTCCCACATTTGAAATCAGTATCCAGCCAGGCACCCGTTGTACCCCAAATAGAACCACCACCTGCTTCTAATATCTGAAATACTGCACTAATTGGCACAGGAAGCATAAATGTTACTAAAACTGGACAGAAAGGTCTTACTAAGATTACAAGGGGAGACAGCAAGGAACTCTGGGAATTCATGGCCCTTCTCATCCACCACTTTCGGGTCTGAACAAAAATTACTCAGAGATATTTGTGCCTTTGTCTCTCCACCACATCAACAAATGAATGAAGATATGGAAGTATGGTAGCTTTCTTTCCCATCCCATATGCAGGCATAGAAAGTTCCTCACAGAAAAGTACATGGCATAACTTCTAACATTATCAGACACCAATACAGTAAAAGTTACCAAATTTTAATACAGATTACTGAAAGTGTGCATCTTCAAAATTTGCTTGCAATGTTTAAGTCTCAAAGAAACAACTGTGCTCTGTGTCCTGGCCATGCTATGCACACAGGGGTGTCACCACCCTGCAAACCTGGCTGGCTAGCTGGGTTCCAACTGGATAGGCATTGCTGGCAGGATCTCAGCAGAAATATTCCAGCCCTCTTTTCCTTTTCTTAAATAAAACAAGTGTCTGAGATACACACTGCCTCTAAATATCTAAAAATATAGATGCTACCTTGGAAAGCCTTAAACAGGAAGAAAGTGGAGGATCCTAGTTGCAAAAAACAGGTTCATTTTTTATTTAGGGATTCTGTTGCTTCAATCTTTGCCAGGCATGCTCACCACTTAATGCTTGGTACTTCAACACACTTTTAGTAGGATTTGCAGGCCAGAAATGGGCAGTCATAATTGCCTTCCTAATTACTGGTTGCACAAAAAGTGAATTTAAAATTAACTAAACCAATTATCACACATTTTTTCTCACATGGACCTACGTGCCTGGCCCTGCAAGTGGGAAGGAAAGGTTTCTGCCAGGCAGCAGGTTTCCCCCACCTCTCCTGTGGTGAAAGCAGTGTAAGCAATGCCCAGTGCCATCAGAGCAACCTGTGGAACCTCAGAGAACACGACGGCCTGAAAATGTGTGCCCTGGGCTGGCCAAGGAGAACAGAAGGAGAAAAGAGGAGGATACACTTAGGTCTTGCTGGTCACCTCTAAGGAAGCCTACAAAACCCTGGAATTGGAGACAAAACCAATCAATCTAATGTGGGGTAGCAGGGAAGTTTAAATAAACCCTTTTTGTTCTTATTTCTGTTGTATTACTAGATGCACTTACAAGCTGCAAGTAGTGAGCAACATCAAACCAGGTGTTCCCTGCACTGACTGAAGTTCTGAAACCTCATGTCAGGGTATTTTTATGGTATGCCTATGAACATCTGTTTTCTATGAAATGGTGATTTTACTTTTAAGACATGCAAAAAGGGTCCCAGAACCCAGTGGTAAAGTACCTGCTGTCTTTGCTGCTTCTTATTTTGATTCTGTCTAGATTAAAAAGTTGTACACAACAGCTTATGTAGCTCAATACAGCCTTGTGTATGGACTGTCTTACTGATCAATATGGCCTTTACTAGCTGAATTTCATGTGCAAATAAAGTATTTTTTACTTATTTCAAGACCATTGCTGAAGATGTACAAGACACTCCACTTGTTTCTCTCTCTTTATCTGCTGGTGGCCTGGGACCAGTAAGGATGGCAGCAGCTCAAAGTACTACCACTTCTACAATCTCATTCAGGATCAAGCAAGTAGGAGCTCACAAAAATCAGACTATAGAGGCAGTGGGGAACTCCCTACACTTAGCAGGTTTTGGGAATGCTGCCTCACTGCTTCTCAGTAAAAAAAACCTTGGTTGGTTCATCTGCATTTGAATGCTGTTCTCCTCTTGACTGGATAGATATATAGCAGGATATTTTTAGTGAAAATAAAACCACGTTGGCCTTATTTTCAAGACCTCTCAAAAATAAGATACAGAGGTGTGAGATTTCTGAGGTTAAAATTTATTGTCAGACTGAAAGTAGCCAGCTGAGACAAGATACTGCAGATTTTAGATCACTTAAAAGGGTACTGAAATGCAATCCATTTCCCTTTACATCCTGGGACTTTGCTCTTTTCTATTTGTTTGTTTAAATTATGGCATTTCAGTGAAATTAAACCAAGGTAGTTCACAGATGTATGCAACTGTTTCAACTTCTGAATTAAACAGGTGCTGTAAAATGACAGGGCCAATGCTAATCCCTGATGCTGAAAGCCTGGAGAAGATATTACAAGACAAAAATTAAGCAGAAGTCCTTATCTCCTCTAACAGATCTTGAGCCTGGAAGTACAAAGCACGATTCCTCAGCAATCCCTCAGAACAAGCAAGAAGCACTGCCTCCAGTAGAAGATTCTCCCAAGTCAGGGTTCAGCTTGAGACAGAAACATGTAGCAGTTTTTCTGTTCAGTTTAGGAGAGGTGCCCAAAAAAATGGTTGGTTTATTTTTGTGTCTGACTATACAATAAACAGTAACACAGAGTTACAACTCATTACCCCCGGAAGCAACAGAATAACATCAGTACAAACATGCAGAGGCAAAACTCGACCTTCTCCAGCTGCTCCAGGAAACATCCCTCTATCAAACTACTACAAGGATGCAATAATCTCTCATGGGAGAAAAGCCTTCACAAAGAACCTGAAGGACCACCAGGCCCAAAGTTAAGCACAGTCCAACTGCCACATGGCTTCTGTCGCCTAAAGGATAACCGATGAACTGATGTGGAACTGATGAAACCAACTCCACAAACTCTGTTCCATCCAGTGCCCAGGCACAAAGCACTCTATGCTAACCATGCTGCTGCTCCAGCAGATGGACCTACCAGCATGGAAAAAGAAACATCTGCAAGACCAGCCACCTCTCTCCTTCTCTGAGAAACCAGGGACAAATGTCTGAAATAGTGTTGGTCACACATGCTGAAGCAAAATATCACTGTAAATCCTTTGCAACCACCAATTCACCCTTATTCATTTCACTGCTATAGCTCTGTAAACCAGATGTGAATGGCTTTCCATGGCCTTATGGATCACCACTGACCTAGACCTAAAGGCAGCAAGGACTGCATCACAGTGTTCCCTTTAAAGTATTTTAAAGTAGAAAAATAAGATTTTTTTTTCCTGTGGAAGTACTCACATTTCTCATCACTTGTTATAGAAAGAAAACTGTTGAGAAATATGACGCAAAAAGCATTTTGGATGCAGTGACTGTTTTTTTACACATTTTAAAAGAGATATGCACACATACATAAAAGATCAGGCTCAAATGTTATCTTGCCAGCTTTACAAAGTCTGGTTTATAGAAGGTGATTGTACAATTTGCTGTCTTTGTCAGTATGATGCCAGTATCAGCCACCTTATCTGCTGAAGCAGAAAATGAAATTTAAGTAACTATCCAATCTTGACTGCTTGTTTTAACAGCACTGCCCATCTAAAGTTCAAATAATCTTTTATCCACCACGTAAAAAAATACATTAAAGATGGTAAAACACTGAGCTGTGTAATTTCACACATTGGTATCTGATCATTGAGGCATTTTACCTTCCCTCTGACTCTGTTTAGCAATCATAACAGTCTTTTACAATTATTAGGACTACTATGAAAAGGTTTTAGGCTACTAGTAGATTCATACTTCTGTTCAATAAATTGGGCTGAAATCCTAAATCTGCTTAAACTAGCAGGATTTTTCCATCAACTTCCGCTGGGTCAGGATTTTATGGAAATTAGACTCTGTATGTTTTGCAAAAACACAAATCCAAAGATCTGTATTTTTATTCAAAGTTCAAGCAACAGAAGTTGTTCAGTTTCCTGTCTTCATTAGTTTTGTTGTCAAACAACAAATACCACCCACACATTTACTTTTTAATACAATAAGACAAATGTCACTGCAATAATAATTTGAGATTGGAAAGTTTGGCAAGGTGCCAGAGTAGCGAAAGTGATCCCATCACAGATTGTTTGGCAGCAGCAGTGGTAACATTAAATTCCTATGTGCTCTGCTCGGCAACATGCTACAGTGAAAAACATGAACACAAGCTCGTGAAATTAAAGCTGATTCCCAGAGCAGATAATGAACGTTCTTTTCATTCACCTTATATTTTCTCTTGAATTCTTGTAAATAAAAAAACCACGTGAGAGTTTCTCTTTTAACCTATTGTCCTTCTGTAGTCTTTAGGCTGGCCTTAAGCTGCAGTATTAGTCAAGCTGCTCACTATTTTTAGAAATAAGCAATTCAATAAATCACTTGAAAGTATTATAAAGCCAATGGGGACTCATTTTGAGGGAATAAAAAAAAGAGAAAAGTATCATTGCTCAATCCACAGCAGTATTTACAGAGCAGACACCAGCAAGGGACCAGCATGCTCCTGGCTGGCCAAGCAGCCTAGCTCTCTCTTTGAGGTACCAATCTATCTCACAGTCTAGTAAGAGCTCTCTGGTGCTCTTGTAACACTAGAGTTTCTAATCTAGCAGCTGGAAAAACAGAATAGGACTTGAGGGTTCAAAGCTGATTTACAGGATTCTTAGACTTCTCTGTAACCTTGGGTCTGAAGAAAGCTTGGAAGGCTACAGGATCAACAAAGGCACAGATGGTCTGTGCATCTGCACTTGTCACAGGACACATTACAAATGTTAATTACCAGGCCATGAAAAGCACTTTCTCAATACTCAGTTTTCAGATGGAAAAAAAAAAAAGCCATTTCTATCTCCAAAGAAAAACCCAGGGAACTACAGGTTGGCTAGTCAGCCTCACCTTGATCCTTGGGAAGGGGTCACAAGACAGGGAGGAATGAGTGATGCACCCAACAGTCATGCTGCCACCCAGAGAAACCTTTACAGGTTGGAGAAATGGGCCAACAGGAACCTCAAGAAACCCAAGCAGGGGAAATGTGTAGTCCTGGACCTGGCGAGAGACAATCCCAGGCACTAGTTTTTGCTGGAGACCATCCAATTGGAAAACAGCTTTGTAGAAAAAGCCCTGGGTTCCCAGTGGACACCAAGTTGAACGTGAGCCAGCAGTGGCACTTGTGGCACAAAGCTGAACCATGTTCTGGGCTGCATTAGACAAAGTATGGAGAGCAGATGAAGGGAGGTGATCCTGCCCCCTCTACTAAGGCACTGGAGAGGCCACACCTGGAATGATAAGTTCAGTTCTGGGATCCCAAATACAGGAAAGACACAAACATACCAGAGAAAGTGCCGCAAAAGGTCACCAGGAGTGATTTTGACATGGAGGCTTTGGAGAGACCTCATTTACAACCCTCCAGTACCTCAAAGGTACAAAGGAGGGAGAGGGACTTTTTATATGGGCCGATAGTGACAGGACTGAGTGACAGTTTTAAAATGAAAAGAGGGCATGTTAAGAGTAGCTATTAGGAAGAAATTCTTTACTCAGAGGGTGGTGAAGCACTGGAACAGGTACCCAGGGAAGTGGTGGATGCTCCAGCCCTAAAGCCTTCAAGGCCAGGTCAGATGGAGCTCTGAGCAACCTGGTCTGGTTAGCAAGTGACATCCCTGCCCATGGCAATAGGCTTGGAACTAAATGATCTTTAAGGTGCTTTCCATTTCAAACTGTTCAATGATTTTGTGATTAAGAGACTGGATTATATCTCCTATGAGGAGAGCTGGGACTGTTCTGCCAGCAGAAGAGAGGGTTTAGGGGAATCTTAAAAACATCTAGAAACACCTGAATGGAGGGAACACAGAGCCAGGCTCTTCTCAGTGGTGCCCAGTGCCAGGACCAGAGGTGATGGTCACACACTGAAATACGGGAGGTTACCTCTGAACATCAGGAAACACTTCTTCATTGTGAGGGTGACCAAACAGGCTGTAGAGTCTCCCTCCTTGAAGATACTCAAAACCCACTTGGACAATGAGGGCAATCAGCTCTACATGACCCTACTGGAGCCAGGGGGGTTGGACCAGATCTCCCAGGATCTTTTCCCAACTCAAACATTCTGTGGCAGATTGAGCAGCACATCTCTATCCACTGGTATGTACTGAATACCTGGAGGCTGTCAACCAATCACTCTTAACTAATCTCATTCTTGACCAAAAAGAATATAGCAAGATCAGAACTGCTCGTGGCTTTACTTTTACATAGTTACAGTTTCCTAACACAATTCCTTTCAGAGGCGAAGTGGTTTCATTTGGCCTGTGTCCAAACAATGACAACAACAACAAAATTACAAGAAAAAATCATAAGCAAATTAGGCGCATTTATTCTTTATTAGGGGAGAGTGGAGAAAAGTCACTATCTTACTTTCTCACCACCTCCAGCTCTGCCTCCAGTAATCTGTATTATGTATAAATTTATAAATTTTTTTCTAAAGGAAGAAAAGAAGAAAATACCAAGTCTACCCATGAATTTTTCACACCAACATCACTAGACAGGTTTTCACTCAAGAACAAGAAACTGAATGAAGTTTGAAATTTAAAAATTAATTAACTTTATCTACTTACAAAAATATGGCTAAGCTGCTGGTGTTTACCTGCCTCTCTCATCTCACTCTTTAGCTGTTCCTAACAGTTCATCAGTGTCCATTCATATCTCATGTTACTTTTTGCAGAAGTGGGCAGACCAGGATCATGCTTGCTCTGAGTTTGTACAAAGCCTAGCCTAACAGACTCCTAGTACAGGACATGAGTTCTGGTGTTCTAATAACCAGCAGTATTTATAAAAAATAACATTATCATTATTAGTCCAGAGAACATTTAATTTTCCTCCTAAGTTCCTAATGTGCCATGCAAGGTCTCTCCTTCACTAAGTAAATCTGGTATTTGAAGCTTGTATTTTGCAAATTGCCTCTGAAAATACATTTGCACACACACACATGAAAGCTAAATTAAATAACACTTTGCTAATCAAGCAGGAAAACCCACTTTTTTGTCCACAATATGAGTATACAGTCCATTCAAACAGCAAAGCCAAAAGTCTGATTTAAAGGACAGCAATGAATTCACACTTGGCTTTAGAAAGAAGGAGCAAAAGAGAAGAGAGTGAATTCAATGCATCTGAACAACACGTAACTACAAGGCAACTGATTTCTTCCACCCAAGCTTTGAAGATTCTTCTGCACCCCATATATCACACAGATGTCTTTATCTTTAAAAAAAAAAAAAAGAGAAGAAAAATCAACCCAAAACATAACAAGCCACAAAAATTGTCCAAAAGCACAATTTTTCAGGAACTCCTAGCAATGTCTGTCATCTCCACTCTGAAACTCTGGAACAGACTTGTACATGCTGCTTACTTTGCACCTGTCATAAATTTCACTTCATAAGGTGGGTGAAACTGAGGCCAGTGTTAAAGTGCAAGCATGAAGTTAAAGTCCTGCTTACACTGCTTGGGCTTTTGTATTCCTCTACCATCACCGCACAGCTCTCTGGGCCTTTAGTTTTCAGACTCTTCATCTGATAATTTTCCAGCATTTTGGGAGCTGTGTATTTGCAGGATCAAATCCACTTGTGGGAAATTCATCCTTTTGAACTATAAAGAGATGCTCACAAACAAGGCAGCATGCTTCATGGCTGAGGAACAGGTGCAGCACCCATAGTCAACTGGATTAGGATTGTCCTGTGTTCATACTCTTAGCCTGGGGAAAGAAATTGGGCTGGAGATAATCTGGAAACTCAACTGGGCTGAAGAGAAGAAAGCACTAACCCCTTTACTATTCATAACAGTAGAGAAAGCATTACAACATGCTGGCATGTTATCACAAGCCCATGTTCACCACTAGTCCACAGTCTCAATCACAGCACTCTGAACACGGTTCACAGAAAAATTAGCACAACTCTGCTACTTGCAGTGGGGTTTTCTTCTAAGTATCTGATAAAGTCAGCACTGGAGACTGCTGATGGACTCTACTTCAAAACTCCTTTCCCTGTCATGACACTCAGACTGCATTAACCCCAGCATGGCACTAATGTGACTGTGATATCTGAGCTAGTAGGCTGTGTACAAAAGATGAATTAAACAGGACTGCAAATAAACCCACGCTTCAAGACAAAGTACTAGCAATTGCACTATTTATACTTTTTCATCTCATTTCAAATGGCTGAAAATCCAAATGCAGCCAAAGCAAATACAGGCTGCACAAAAATAGTTTCACATGCAAAATGACTCTGCATAATCAGCACCTTGGTGTAATTAATTTCCATACAGAGATTAATGAACTAGCTCTGACAAAGTAAAAAAACACAGCACTTCTCATCAAGGCTTCACAGGCTCTCTGATACTCTGGCTATTCTGCCATTACCCATCAGCCACACACAGCACACCCATGCCTCTTCTAGCATGGTAGCATAGCAGGGAATAAAGAGCAACAAAAATATTCTCCTGTGCTCTCCTCTTGGACAGCTAGACAGCTACAGCAACATAAAGACACAATTTTTGTATCTTCCCTATGACCACCAGTCTCTCTTTTTTTTTAATATGTGTTCTCTCTTTCCACGACTTCAGAAACTGGAGAAATACTAATCTTTATAAAGTGCTTCTTCCTTTCTATCCCCATGCTTAAGAGTGAAGGTCAAAGGTCCCAGTAGACTTCTTTCTGGAGCAAAGAACACAGCTGTAAGACCTAATAGTGCAAGTACTTTGCTAATTTTGACTAGTGGACCAAATTCTCAGGCACCTTTTAACAATATTAATTCCACTGCTGACCCTATGATGTCTTTATCCACCTATCACAGTCCATGTAAGTGACAGTGTCACTTATAGGCAGTCCATATAAGTGACTTTGTCACAAGCCCCTGAAACCTCTAGCTTTAAAATGCCACTCCACTCAAGGACATCAAATGTGCATGTGAATACACACCAGAACGCTGTGTGATGCTTCTTAATTGCATTATCCAGATAGCATACACTGCAAAAACCCAGATCACTTTGCTTTCATGTCCAAATAAATTTTGAAGCTCTTTATGATTTCTCTTACTATGAAGAATATTGATCAATGCAATAATTATACCATCTCTCAGGAGGGGACACCCCTTCAAAATACTTTGATCCCAGTACCCAATTCAGAAACCCATGTCTGGGAGTCAAATGCTGCTGACTCCATGCCACTTCTCTCCATTTGGAAGAAATTCCAGCTGACAAACCACAACCAGATCTTGCCAGTCTTATTACCTTCCCAGTGCTTTGCAGTTGGACCTCAGTACTCATTCCATGGAGCTTCTTTCATTAACAGAAACACAACTCACTTGGAAAACCCACCTTCCAACATACTCAGGGCCACATAGCCAAGAGCCACTTTTGGGAAGCACTTTTGCAGTTCAGTTGCTTCAGGCTCAAAACCACTCAGAAACACAATGCCAAAGGCAGGGAAGTTTAATCAGTTGTTTTAAAATTACTTGGAAGAGCCCTCCTATTAAGCTTTGAGAACTCCCACACTAACAATCTAAATAAATACACAGAAACCAAAGATAATTTATTTACAATGTTAAATTTTAAGCTCTCCTAGTTTGTAATACTCAAAAGTATAAACAAAGCAGAAACTGAGCAGGGAATGACAGTTACAAACATTCCTCCAGAGAGGGTAAATATGTGCACCTGGTTATCAACAGTGACTTGACAGTTTATTACGTACACTAAAAGTAGATTAATAGGAATTATTACACTCATCTCACCTATTAGGTAGGTTTACTATTCAAGGAAGTAAAGACATGCAAGCACAATATTTCTGTATGTACAGATACTCCTAAGTGTAAGGACAAACACCAGCGACCTCTAAGAGTCCTACTACCTGAAAGCATGTTGAAAGAGAGTTGACAAAGAGGACAGTACACTCCCACATTATATGCAGATTATACCTATGTAATCCAGTTATATTTCAGTTTATTGTGCTCTACTTGAGAATTTCACTCTTTTTTCCTATTAGATACACACAAGAACTCCCTCTAAGCCTCCTCTACTACTTAAGACTTTCATTACTAAGGGGAAAACGATGGAAGCAGAAGCCCATTATGGTGCTCTTCATCCTAAGGCTACCACTCGAGTGTCAAGCCTTGGTTCAGCAGCAACAAAGTTGTTCCAGCCTGTCAGGCCTCAGTACCATGGATGGTGTGACCCAGACACCGTAACCACAACTCATGGCATTTGACAAACTCAGTGAAGAGCTACAGTCTGATCACCCAGCTGTGTCAGACTGATTCTCTCGGTGCTGTAACAAAACTGCTCTGAAGTAATACGGGGATAACTTGCATTTCTGCTGCTATTTTCCTTTGTGTGCTGTTTATTTTGGATTTGTTTCCTTCTTTTTCCCCCATCTGTGGATACAGGAAAGACCTCAATGGTAATACAGAACTCCTAATTATCCAACCCTGAACTTCTATTAAGTACGAATTATTACCTAGATTGGACAAAAAAAAAAAAAAAATCAATTAAAATGGGTGCCTTTAAATTTTCATACAGTTATTTTCCATAACCAGTGGACATCTCTCACATGAATCCTCTATAGTACTACACATAGACTAAATCCTACTAGCCTGGTTATCCCAAGAGAAAAATAATTGCAGAAAACGCTTCATAATAAAATCATTAAGTCTAAATCTGCGGGCTCTCAGCCAGTGGGTGTGTTCATCAGGTTGTTCCAAACCGCACCGATTTCAGCGCACTGCCGGCGCACGCTTGGATGGGATTTGAATTGGGCCTCTGCACAGAAGAGCTGCATTGCTAAACTTTGCACAGCTCGCCCACCCAGGGCTCCTGGCCGCGGCCACCCGCGCTGGCAGGAGCCGGGCCGGCCCCGGCAGCCCGCAGGCTCAGCTCTCCGAACACCTCTGCGCACACGGCCGGGCTGCACATGCCTCCGAGCCCGCCAGCCGCGAGCTTCACCCGGCCAAGTCTCCACTGCCAGTGCTCAAACTCCTCCAGACCCCGGCGGCTCCCCACGCCCCCCGTCCGCTTTCAGCCAGTGGCCCCCGCCGCCCGCTTCGCCTGGGACTCGCCGAGGGCCGGCCGGCCCGCCCGCCGTCGAAGTCCGCCGCAGCCTGCCGGCGCCAGCCCGCTCCCAGCCCCGTCCCAGCCCCAGGCCGCCCCCGGCGCTCGCCGGCGCGGCCCGGGACCCCGGCCGGCCCGGCCCGCCTCACCGGCCCGCTCCCCGCCCGGGCCCCGCAGCCGCGCCCTCCCGGCACGCACCTTAAGGCTCCCCCGGAGGGGGCCCTTGCCGTGGCCGGCCAGCGCCGGGGGGGCGCTCCCCAGGCCGCCCTCCTCCTCCTCTTCTTCCTCCTCCACCTCAACCACCACGTCCTCGTCTTCGTCCTCTTCCTCCAGCGCCGCAGCGGAGCCCTCCCGCCGGGGCGGCCTCCAGGCGCTCTCGGGCTTGGGGGGCCGGACCGCGTCCACCTGCGGCGGCGCCGCGCTCAGCCGCCGGCTGCCCATGCTGGAGCGCTTAGCCAAGCGCCGCGCCTGCATGGTGCCTCCGCCCGGCCGGCCCGGCCCGGCCGCCTCTCGCCGCGCTCAGCCCGGCCGCGGGCAGCGGCCCCGCCGAGGTGCCCAAGGGGCGGCGGCGGCGGCGGCGCTCACCGGGGGCCGGCGGTGGGTGTGTGCGGCGGGCGCGCCGCGGCCATGGGGGCCCGCGACCGCGGCCAGGCGGGCCCGGAGCCGGCGCGGCCGCCCCGCCGCTCGCCCACCTGCTCCCGGCGCCCTCCTACTCCGCCGGCTGCCCGCCCGGCCCGGCCCGGCCCGGCTGTCGGGCGCAGCGCGCGCTCCCCTCCCGCTCGCCCTTCCTCGCCGCCGCCGGTCCCCGGCGCCAAAACCCGGACTGGATTCCCGCCGGCCGCGGCTCCGCCAGGCGCGGGGCGCCGGGGCCGCGCTGCCTTGGCCCGGAGGCGCGGGCGGCTCTCGCTGCCGGCCCGCCGCCCACCGCCTCGCCCGAGAGCGCCCTGCCGGCGAGCGGCGCGCCGGGCCGGGCCGGGCCTGCCCGCCTGGCTGTGCCTCCCCGCCTGGCTGTGCTCACACGGCGGCAGGGCCGGGGTGCCCGACGGGACGTTGCGGTGTGCAGCGTGTCCAGAGAAGGGCAGCGGAGCTGGGGAAGGGTCTGCAGCACAAATCCTGTGAGCAGTGCCTGAGGGAGCCTGGAGAAAAGGAGGCTCAGGGGGGCCTTGGTGTTCTCTACAAGTCCCTGAAAGGAGTTTGGAGCCAGGCAGAGAGCGGCTTTTTCTCTCAGATAAGCGGTGACAGGACGAGAGGATAAAGTCTTAAGCTACGCCAGGGGAGGTTTAGGTTGGACATCAGGAGAAATCTCTTCATAGAAAGGGCGTTTG
Organism: Erithacus rubecula; assembly: GCF_903797595.1. Lineage (NCBI taxonomy): Eukaryota > Metazoa > Chordata > Aves > Passeriformes > Muscicapidae > Erithacus > Erithacus rubecula. The sequence continues at coordinate 120,430,701 of NC_136689.1, forward strand.
GACATGGGACTGAGCTGCCCAATGGAGGTGGTGGATGCAGCTGTAGTCCCTGGAGGTGCTTAAGGAAGGACTGGAGGTGACACTTGGTACTGTAACTTAGTTGACACGTAACAGTTCAGTAACAGGTTGGATTCGATGATCTCAGAGGTCTTTTCCAACCTAATTCGAAACTGTGTTCCTGTGACAACCTCCGCCTGCAGGATAGGTTGCCAGATTTCTTGGGCCTCAGTAAAATAGTATTATTTTACTTCTCCCTCCTAAAAAGAGATAAATGGGGAAAAATTTGAACTTTGTGGGGTGGGGGGGACACCGAAATAAAGAAATTTATTTTGGTTTTCTTCAAGAACAATAATTGAAGCAGTGGTATGTATATCCTGTTGAGAAGAAAATTATCTGGAACAGTAAGGAAAATAACTTCTGGTTTAAATTCCATACTTTAAGCTTTAAAATGCCTTTCCGTAAAGATTTTTTTTTTAAAAAATAAAATAGTTTCCAAAAAGTTTGAAGTTACTGTGGCCAGCACTTAAATTTGCTACAGGCTTCTATGCCATTCATTAACGCCTCCTGAGACTGAATTATACTTAAAGTTGTCACATGCTTTTCCTAAACTCTTCCTCTGTAAGTCTTAGGTGTGCATTTACATGTTATATTTGAGCCCTATGTGTATTTTTTCCATCTACAAGTGAATTACAGTCATTCTCTTCTCAGTGTTCAGTACTTTTCTCCCTGCACATTCTGTTCTAGAGACCTGCCAACAGGCCAAATGTACACATATTGTCAGCATGGGGCCAAGCATCACCCTGGGTTAATTCATCCCTTTCCAAAAGTAGCGCTATTTTTTATTCTGGAATACAGCATACAGCATCTTTTAGGCAAGAAATTATACATAATACAGTACCCATTCTTAAAGAAATACTGAAGTTACTTTTCATGTCAAACTATGTAAGATGTTGAATTCTGTCAACCCAACCCACAAACCAGTTGTTTGCATTCATTATTTCAAGTTTCCCAGAGATCTGGGTCAAGCTCTGCAAAAAATTTGCTGGCAAATTCTGGCATATCAGGGCTTCCAGCAGTATTTCCTCACCCCTCCAAAAGTGTCATTTCCAGATGTTTTTCCCTGTGCTTTGACCAGCTGCACTGCAATGTCGGCTCAGCTCATCTCAGCAGCACAGCAGCCAAAACTCCTGCTACATGCTGCCACTAGATGCTCTTTCATTTTTCCTGCCACTACATGTACTTAGCTTCTTGACACCTGGCTGAGTGCATCAGTCATAGCTTTTTGAAGCTGATGTTGCATAAAGGAAAGATCTGTGGAAGAGAAAAAGAAAAAAAGATAAATGCTTTCTTTGTTTTATTCTTATGCTGAATGTTGAGATTTAGAGTTTATATTTGACGTAATTAAGTTATGGCTAGGTTTTACCTAAAACATTAATTTCAGCATTAATTTCAATGATAGTCATAGTTCCTTATACCTTAAAAGCATGTAAATAGAGTAATTCCAATTATTTGAAATGTTTTATATCATTTGAATACTACCTGAATCTTCTCTAGTGAATCTTCACAGTTATCTGAATTACAATTGTGTTACTAAGGGTCCCATCCTTATCTGCCACATACTGGGATATATACTGAGAGATTTCCTTAACTTTTTCAAAGTCCTGTATGTTTTAATAGCAGCAAAACAAGAAACAAATTTAGAAACTACATACAGCAAGTGTGTTATCACTGAATTAGATTTTATGTGCTAGCATGAACACCACAAATAATGGAAACAGAATGGAAACCAAAGGATCTCTCAGAAAACAGTGGTGATAAAGGATATCTGGGCTTGTACAGGCACATCTGTTAACTCCCACAACAGCTCACACTTCAGCCTCTCTTTGAACTCCCTATTCATACTTTTTGCCAGATTTGTTCTGGGACCTGCTGTAAGGTACAGCTAATTTGACACCTCTTGCCTCGAGGTTTGGTGGGTGAACATAAAAGCAGAGATTGTTAACCAATTATCGGGCTTTTAGTTGTCAGTTCAATAATTGTTTGAAGAATTCCTTAGCTGGGTTCTCTGTTTTGGGAGCATGGTGGCAGAGAGGCTCAGGCAGGTTCTCAGGAACACACAAAACATCCCAGACCTGCCTGCCTGCCTGCAGGAGGATGCTCCATCCCTCAAAAATGCTTCCTCTTCTCCACAGGACTCCACCAGACCATGGCCCATCAGATCTCAAAGCAGAGCAGGACAGCATGTGAGCCCTACAAGAACTGGTCAGGGTGACAGAGGTAAAGCATAATCAAATTCTGGTGAAGGGAGAAGTGCCAAAATAGTTTTGGGGTCCAGAGGGAATGACAATCCAGAGGTCACTAGGCTGATGGCCAGGGCAGTCCCAGGAAGGGGTTTAGAGAAGACTGACTTTTCATTAGTAATCTGAGCTGCTAATGTTTTTTACTCCTGTTGGGCTATCAAATGCAATGAGAAGCCAGTGTTGACAACTCTACAACAGATTGGTTAAAGATTTCTAGCACTTCTCAGGCGAGCCAGATTGGAGCTGTGGTAGGAATAACTTCTCTCACAATATTTGATACAAACAAAAGATAGAAATGACTGTTTGCTCCATTTCTTCCAGACTGTCTGACTTGCAGTATGAGTGGAGCTGAAGCTGAACCCCTGCTGTCCTTCCAGTGCTTCCCAGGGCAGCTACATTGTGGAGGAAGTCAGGGAGTCTTAGATACAGTCTTCTTCTGTATCTTTACATTCACAAACAGTTAAAAGTCAAACACAGGTCATAACCCACTATCACACATCAACGTTTTTTGCCTGAGACTCAGTCTTAGCACTCTTAGAGTGATTTGCTGAACAATTCTGGCCCATAGCCATGGCCTGACATCAAGTAAATTCTTGTGATATATGGGGTAATATGGTATCACTTAGCTCAACAGAGATATCTCATGATTGTACCACAGCATAATATGCCTCTAACATAAGTACAGGCTCTGGCTGGAATAGGAGCTGTTTACATGTCAATGATTTCCAAGCTTATTTAAAGTTAATGTGCACATCCACACTCCCTTTTTGTACACAGCTCTCCAGCACAGCAGAAATGTTTCAGATGCATCCTTGCCTCTAACCTTAACAATCAGTTCATACTTCCAAAAACAAAATTTCTCTCTCTCTCTAAAGACATATGAGACAATTCAAATGATAAGTGTATAATAACATATATATCTCCCTCTAGAAGGTCTTCTAGAGTAATCTGTGGAGGTGAACTATACTGACAGCTTTTCAGTTTATCCTGTATAATTATTGTCTAACTTCTGGGTAGCCCTGTGCAGTAGCCACAGAAAAAAAATCTGGCTTTCCCTAGCACTGCCTTAACTACTCTGTGCTAATTAACATCAGGTGTTGTCTTATGATACATATTTTTCCCAAACATTTCATTTCGTCCATCATTAAGTATTCATCAAATTTTGCTGATCTGTTTGACATTCTGTTCTATTCATCAGCTGTGATCAAGACTGTGGGCAAAGCTTGCCTGACATCACAGCAAGGGACCAAGTTCCTTTTACTTCAAAAAGCAGAGATTTTTCTGTAATGCTGAAGGAGACATTACTCTGTAACCTCCATGCTCACTGGTCCCAGAACTGCTTCCACCAGAGACCATCACTCAGCAATGCAGCTTCCAGCAGGGATGAGCACTAGCCACAGCTAACTAGCACTAGGTACTAGTGTGCTTTAGTTTGCCTCATAGGAGATGGTGGCTACATCAACAGGAGGCATTTTATTGGACCACCCCAAATCCTGCCTCAGCTAGGTTTTTTTCTTTCTTCCTTTCTTCTTTGTTTATATGCCTTCAAGGAAAGAAAAAAAAAAATTATTTTCTTTAATATTGGAATATTTTTTCCCCTTGTCCATGAATGCCAGCTTTTTATCACTAGAGGCAAGATTGCCCTGCTCCTGCCTCCTCCCAGACTGATGCTATGCTTCAGTTCTTGCCTTTAAAATATCTAGCAGCAATACAAAACAAATAAACCCTAATTTTACTGCACATTTAATAACACTTTTTCAAATATAACCTAAATCAACTAGTCATTCACTTTTCACTTTTAGTGTGCAACAAATGTATTTGTTGCAGCTTTGGTATTCAAACCAGCGTGTGCATTAACTGTGTGTGTGTTCCACTTTCCTCATAATCCCAGGCATTTGAGCCCCTGCCAACTTCTTTATTCGGGGACCTGCCTTCTCCACACTCCCTTTGTAAACTTTGCATTTGTTTTGCTTTCTAGTGATCATTGAAGTTCTCACTCCAGCTGGGAGGACAGCCAGGCACCTTCAAGAACAAGGGAATGATTGACAATATTAGGCAGAAAATTGTCTACCAGATGCTGCTCAAAAGGAGAGGTGGCGACCTTCCGACCCCCTTCTCAGTACGCGAAATCATCGCTTCGTGACACGCCTCTGCCCCGCTTGTCAGCCGAGAGGGGAGCTCAGGGCCACTCCAGCGTCTTGCTGTTGTGCAGTAAAATGCCACCCTGCAGACAAGGCTCTGCCTTCTGCCCGAAGGGAGGTCCTACTGCCAGCCACGCGTTGGAATGAAGTGGAAAAATTCACCAGACATTACACATCACTTTTCGGTTACCACTCTGAAATACTGACTCGGTCTGAATAACTTTACAGTACAGAAACGAAAAGAATTCCAGACAGTCCATCCTTGGACTGTGAGAGGATAAACACCAACCGGACCTGCACAGCTTTTCAAAAACCCCTCCCTAGAGGACTTCCTGTTATCATTAGTACTTAAACATGATTTACATGTTTACGTCTCTTAAAAGGTTTTGTTCCCTGAAAAAAGAGGTCAGCTCATTGGAGTTTCATGCTAATGCTAATACAATGACTATGGTTCTTCTTTTTGCAAATTAGCTAGACTGAGAAAAACTAAGGGACGAACTTGAAAAAAAAGTAAGACTAACATTTTTCTACTTAATTAGCTGGCTGAACATGAAAAAAAAAAAAAAAAAAAAAAAAAAAAAGGAGAAAGAAAACATTTTTTTTTCTGAACAAAAGCAGTGCAGGACAAAAAACCCCAAAGAGTTTACACTGAGGGCAGACACACAGGACACACAGGCCTCTGAAATGCAAATGTTCAAGCACAGAATAGAAATAACCATATATACATAGTTGAGGTTTTCTTACACACATACACATACGCAGAGCTATTTGAGGGAATTTCTATGTTGTTTGTGCTCATTCATGTGGGATAACACCAATGTGTGTAACAATCCCTGAAATGACACCAGAATTAAAGGAAGGATATAGGAAATGAAAGATGGTAAATGAAATGCTATTTTAAGCAAGTGAATTCATTAATTGTCTTACTTCAGGTGCAACTTCCCCTGCAAATTAGATTAAATGTATACTATGAAAACTGCAAGATTGGCATGACAACTTCTTCTTTCTCAGTGAAGGGTCAAAGAACTCAGATTGATTCTGAAAGTCAAAGTTGAAGTTGCAGAGGTAGCAATTACAAAGAAAACAACTAGCTTTTCCTTTCAAAATGAACAAATCAGATCAGGCACTCAGAAAAACAAATATTACAGGACCCATTTTCTGTGTTGTACATATTTCTGTTCCCTAGTGAGTGCAGTGGTTCATAAAAGCTGATTTTTGGTGCTGGTAAAGCTTTTGGTTTGGTTGGGTTTGATTGTTTTAGTTTTTTTTTCAGGGAAGCTCCCTGAAAGTAATGAAGTTACTCTGAAGGTTCTCTTTCCAGTCAACTTCTTGGCAGTGTCGAGGAAAATGGACAGTTTGGATGGCTCGTTTTTCGCTAAAAGGCTGAACGAGACCACACCAGGCTGTTTATTCCGCTTTACTCGTCCGCCCTCCTTCGGGATCAAGCTGTCCCGCTCCCCATGCGCAAACCCGGCTGTTCTCTTCCTGCCTCTCCCACCCCGCTCTCCTCCATGAAGCAAAATCCCGAGTAAACAAACAAGCCGCGCGGGCTCGGATCCGCGCAGGCACCACTGAGGCGGGCCGGCACGGAAGCGAGCTGTCCCCGCCATCTCCGAGCCCCTCGCCGTCACGGCGCCGCCCCCGGGCGCTGAGGGCCGGCCGAGCGGCGGCGCGCCCCGCTCCATGCTCCCGCCCGCGATCCTGTTCGGCTTTTGCCTCGGACTCCCGCCGCCGCTGCCGGCGGAGCGCGGCGTAAACACGCGCGGCGGGGCCGCGGGGCCGCCGGCGCTGCGCGGGAGGGGCGCGGGCAGCGCGGCCACAGCCCCGGCCCCGGCCTGGCCCGCGGAAGGGGCGGCCCGAGGGCCGGGCCCCGAGGGAAGGGGCCGTGTCCCGCCCCGAGGGAAGGGGCCGTGTCCCAGCCCGGCGGGTCCTGCGTGTTTCCTACGCGGCGGCGGAGGCGGGCGCTGCTCCCCGCTCCGAGCAGCCCCGCCTGCAGCCGCCTCCGCGCTGCCCCTCTCCGTGGCCCCGTGCGGTTCGGGCTCTGCGGTGATCGGTGCCACAGCGGGTTATAAATAAACACCGTAAAACCCCCGCTGATTACGCGTCGGAGGGTTGTGTAAGACTTTCGGCTTCCTTAAAAAAAACCACCCAAATAAAGCCATTGTGATCTGCCTCTGTGAGGGGAAAAAAAAAAAAAGTTTAGAAACTTTCCTACAAGAGCTCAGAAATCGGCAAATGTGTTAAGTGACCCAAGCTTGGGTCTGTTACACCTCATGATTGTTGAGCTAAAATTGAAAAGCGGGACCCTCCGACGTGAAAGCGGCTGGGACAACTTGTACTGGAGCAGTTCCTGCTTTACGGGCACCGTACAAGTGTACAGTGGGATTTACAATACACATAACGTGAAATGCAGCCAAGGTCGCAGCTGATGGCTGGGGCCAGTTCAACACAGCTGCAGGAACCCCCCTGGGAATCAGGAAAATATCTTAAATTCCATGTACTACATCTCACTCAGGAGATCAGGGCTTTAGTTTTGTGTTCAGAGGGAAGATGTTGTAAAACAAAAACTGAGTTTTAAAGTGATGGTGTTTAAAGCATTTTTGTGACTATCTTTCCAGCTGTAATGTTTTCATTTGAATTTCTAAGTCTTTTAAATTAATTTTTTGGTCTGTGAATGGTTTGGCTTTGTTAAGAAACACTTCAGCTCATCTATTCTGCTGGCTTCCTTTGGTAGAAGTGTGTTGTATTTTAATCTATGATTTATGTAAGCAAAAAGAATACCTTGCGGGTACTAACATGTTACTAAATACAAATGGTTCAGGTGTTTATAGAACAAACTTCTTTGTGTGTAATTTTTTTTTCATTTGAATGAACAAGTCAGGCTTTATTGTGGGAGGAATGGAGCAGCAGGAAGCAGCAGAGCAGAGGGGAAAACCAGCACGAGTCTTCCTGGAGGCTTTTTGTCCTTTTGGTATTGAAGATATTTCGCCAAAAGATGCTCACACAATGCACAAGTTTGGTGTAGTTGGCAAGATAAAGAGTTTCACTTGAGCTAGAGCTCATGAAGCATCTACTGCCTTGTCTGAATTAGTATTTTGGAACATGTTACTTGGATAAACACAAAAGTGGAAAATGAAGGCAAAGTGAAACAGCTCAGGGAAGCACAACCAAGAAAAAAAAGGAACAGCAATGGTATAGGATGGTTCTAGTCATAGAGAAAAGACAGCAGAAGAAGAGTGGAAGGGCAGACAGATCAAGTAGTAGGAATGGGAGGCTAGCCCCAAGACAGTGAATAATAGCAGAGATGTGTATGAAGCTAAAAATTTTGTTTCTAATACTTATTTCTTCACAATTTTTCCTTGAACACAGCTCTTCTTCATGGAAGCTTACTGGGACAGAGGAGAAGAGGACTAGACACCCTTGTAAAAGAGGCTTGGGGTAATTACATGTCCCAGGTAAGTGTACTGAGGATACCTGATGCAGTTGTTAAAAGTTTGGATCATTTTGTGTCTTTCGTGGTCACATTGCTCTTTGTGCTGCTTGGTTCAGCTGTCTGCAAATCCCAAATTTAGGAGACTCGGGACTAGATTACCATTTTGCTTTAGTTCTTATAGAATAATTACATGATTTTAGAGAGAATGAGCCTCTTTTGCCACAGTGCATTAGGTGAGCCTGCTACTTGAATTATTATTTTGAGTGTTTTAATTTTAATAACTAAAGTGTAGCATAGTTCTTTCAAAAAGATTAGTTAACTGACACCACCTAACCTTGCTGGTTACCTGCAAGTAGATTACAGAGAATGATACTCCTTTGCACATGCTTTGTGCAAATGTTCTCCTCAGTTGTATCCTTTATTTTGCAAATTGCAGACATTGAGATGAAGGGTCTATAATTTCCTAGCTTGCCTTTCTCTTGGAACACTGGTGCTGCACTGGCACGCATCCACTTTGCTGTGACTTCATTTGAATACAGCAAATTCTTTATTATGATGAACAAAGGGTTGCTCTCTGGTCTGCTTTGAATCTCAGTCTGCTCATGGAGATTAGTGGGTTTTGAGCAATGCCAAGTCACTAAATATCTCCGCTTCACTGAGCTCAAAGACATTTGTGACAATGGATTTAGTAGTCGTTTTCATGCATGTTCTTGCCTTTGAATGGATAATACCTTAGTAGTTCTGCTTCCCATTGCTATTAGATTCTCCATTTCATTCAAAAGGGTTTAAATTGAAAACTTCTCTTTACTCATATGTTGTTGCTTTGAGATGGATAAACAGATTTGTTTGTGGTTTTAATCCTTGAATACAACTCTCCTTCACCTCCTTGCTTTTATTTGCAGTTTGGGGTTTATTGTCATTCATGTTACTAAGAAATACTTTGTGGCTAAACAATGTCTTATATTGATGTTTATGATACTGCTTTTGTCAATGCATTGGCAAAACCTTATATAAACAGGATCCTGAAATAACAAATTTAAAATTTTCTTCAAGATGTTTTTCTCTTTCAGCATTTTTCTCTTTCCTGAAATTTTTTTAAGACAAGGAATATTACTTTATCTTGATAAACAAGACAGAAAGTGATAGACCCTTAAAAATCACTGGGCTAAATTTTCCAGAAGTGGACAGATTCCAAAAGCCTTGTGTTGCTGCCAGATCAAGCAGTAGACTTCTCTTCTAGTTGTTCCAGGAAAACAGCAATTAATCTCCAAAGCTGGGTATGGTTTCAGAAAATGGATGAGCACAGTGAATTCCTTATTAAACTAAAGAAATTTACTAAGCAAACTTCCTTAAAAGAGTTTAAGCAAAAGTGTTCAGAGCTCAGTTTACAGAAAATTCAGATCAACCAACACAGACATAAAATAGGTAAGTATTAAGAAAGTCTGAAAAAACCCCACATAGATCTTGGTGGTAGTTTTTGTACAATAAAGTTGCTCCTAGTTCAGGATTTGGCTGTTATAATCCCAATCTATGCACACCAGAGGACATAATTCATTCATACTATTTCAGAAACTTTTTCTATGTTAATCTTTGAAGATTTGTCCTACTCATATCTTCCTGCATTCCAAAGGCTTGTACTGTCCTCTGAAGTAAAAATTCACACTGATGAATCCAGGGGATCAGCCAGGGCCTTTGCTTCTGTACATAACACACTCTGACATCAGCAGCACAAAACCAAAGTGTGTGGCATAAAAACCTTTCAAGAAAGCTGTGTCAGTGCTGTGCTACACTCACAGCAATAAGCCACAAAGACTGTGTTTAGGGGGAGCAGCCTTCCTGAAAGAATTGCTGTCACTTCTCTTGCTCCAGGTGCCAGATCAGCCTGAGCTGTGAGCCATGGATCACTTCCACCTGCTGTTGATGATGTTGGTCAGGAAAGATACCTGGCCTTGGGCTATTAAATCTGGGGCAATGTTTCACTAAAGGTGGTGTCTGCCACCCAGCAATGTGAGGTCACCCTGCATCACTTGCTCAGAGATGTAGTAGATCTTGCTTGGTGGGGTTTGTATCATTATAAAGCATTGAAAAACTGGCTCTTGTTTTTGTACTCAGACATTTTGCTGTAGTGTGACCCAGGTCTTTTCTTCTCAGGTAGCCATCTCCAGCTCTTCTTACCAGACCTAGGTTTCCACATACATGTTTTCAGCTGTGCTCCATAGGGATCCCATCCCCTTTACAGATTTAGTTAAAACATCTTCCAGCTGTCAGCATTTCTATTCTGGGTAAAAAACCACAGACCTCTATTCCTTGAGTTCTAATCATGTTCCTGCCACTTTGATTCCAGTGTTCTGACCTGACCTGAAGATGCCAGCAATGGCAAGAGATATTACTGTTTTGCTGTGTTTCTTCCCTCAAAACATAATTATAAGGCCTAAGTTTTGCACACAGGCATGTACCAACAGGTACTAGGCCTTTAGAAATTTTTCCATTGATCAAACTTGAATTCTATTCACAGTTACAGTCAGGGAAGCAGCTTCCAATGCATGCACAGAGCAATTGCTTGATAATGAAGAATTTTAAAACCTGTCCATTAAACTTTTAGTACTAGATCAAGCTAGAAAGATAGTTTCTGTGTCTGCCCAAAATCCCCACTGCTGAAAAGCTGAATGAAAGGCAAGATTTTCCAGTTTACCTGTTAGCAATTATGAGGAACAGGAGATAATGAGGAAAAAACTAATGGCATTAATTTCAGACCACAGTGGAAAAAAAAACAACCAGTGCATGGCTCATCATAGGGCTAATACTCTATAATGATTGATGATTCTGTAATCAGAGCCCACATAGAGAGAAACAGGCTGTAAATTAAATGGTGTATTTCACAAATGGTTTGGAATTACAATGCGATGATCAAGAATTTGCAGAGAAGGACTTTATGCCCCTTTATAACAAGCTGCAGTGCTTCTAACAGAAATAATTAGGGTTCTGACAATGTATTTCTTTGAATGAAGGATTGAATTTGACAATAAAAAATAGTCTGTAATCTGCATGTCACATGCAGCTTTCTACTGACATGGAGCCTCATGGTCTAGTGCACTAGCATTCACAGCAAATTAGTCTCAGTTTTACTGTATTCCTTAACCACACCAAGTGGTACCTAGACACATAAAGTTGTTCTACCAGGTCACTGCTAATTGAATAGCTCTTACAAAAAAATAATATTAGAAAAAGAATAGCATGATTCAGTGATAGACTTAAAATATGTCTCGCTATGGTTTGAACTTTGTTTTTTAGACTTAGTAGTAAGGAAAAGGAGGAGGAGAAGGAGCAGGAATTAATTTCTCTTTCACTTTTGAATCCCCAGTTTGGCAGGCCACTGGCTTCCTCAAGCAATTCACTGCAATTCCTTCATGGAAAGCTTCCTCCTCTCCAGAAGCAAAGCATCTCTCTTAGCTTTCCATAGATGAGAAAAAATGTGTATGGAAAGTAAATAACAGCATTCATTTAGGGAGATGAGTAGAATTCTGATTAGGGAACTGGACTAGCAGGAGAAAACATGCACCAAAAAGTCCGTGTCAATTTGAGCTAAACAAAACAACTCTTCTTTGGTCAAACTCATCTATATCTAGCACGTGGGTAGATCAGCCATGCAGCATACACAATGTCTCTGACACCTCTAGGAACCACAGGATCTGTTGCAGCCTTTCAGAAAATTTGAGTTATCCATAAAGTTTTGGGTGTATCTTGCTTGTGTTCCATGTAGCATAGGTACATGTTCTGTTTCCAAAATCCCACAGGCAGCAGCCCTGATCTTTCTCATGTTAGGTGTCACAGTGCAGCTGACCTCTTTCTTAGGGCACTCTAAGATGCTCTAAAACTTCCACTTTTCAGAGGTCCTGAACACAGTTTTCAGCAGCTCATCAGAAAACTGGATAGTTTTATTAACCATCTCTTAAGCCACTGATAAATAGAAATGGATCTTACATTCTGTGATGGCTTAGATACAGTCTAACAAAACACAATTTCTGGTTACTGTACCCTGTTGGGGGCTAGTCTACTTGTTTTAGATCCAGAGGAAGGTAATTCCAGCAATGACTACTTTTGGGCATTCAGAAACTGCCCACAGAGAAGTCTGAGTCTCTGCTCTGGTTGGGGCAGTCCTTTATCAGTGGCATCCATACTAGTAAGAAATTTATAAGCCTTATTAATACCCTCTTTTTTCTTTATGTTGTAATAATGATTTGTAACTAATTTCCTAGATCTTAAATATGTGACAGAGTTCTTGTCCACTTGTGGTGGCGCATTTGATTTTTCACTGATTCTGGGAAGGTGTTTGTTAGCATGTGGAGGAGGAGACACCCATTCACAGGAGCTGTGTTTCTTGGCTAACTTTTACACCAGTCTGATTATGACAAGAAGTGAAAATGCATCTGTGCAACAGCTGTCAGAGAGGATTTTAGTGGCTGTCCCCAGGTTGCAGGAATGAGCATCTGACAGCTGTGAAAAGGGGCACAGCACAGGATGACACAAGCTCTTGCCTATTGGCCTCTGATTTTGATCATGGAGCTAGTAGGGAGAATTTGCAATATAACTATGATTCAGGGCTTTAAGTTTGTTTTTTTTTTTTTAATATCATTTTGTGCAAAGTTTTTCTCTTGAGTCTCCCTTGTGTTATGCATATAAACTTGCATGAACATACCAAATTATCTGATGTGTGTGTGGATTACATGGCTGGGGGGACACTGTGCTGGAGCCACGTACGAAGCCATCTTTGAGGATGAGGGTACTGACAATAAGAGGACTCCCCATTGCTTCACTTTTTGCTTCTTTCTTCACAGTAGCAGCATCACAGTAAGTATTGCTGTGTATTGCTTCACCCATTCCCACAAAAGTTTAATAAGAGTCAAAAAACCATTGGTTTTGTCCTATGACCATGTGGCTCTCCCAGGTGTACATCAAGTTCAGGAGATAAACCTTTTGTGGAGAACATGAAAATGTAATGGTACAAAGTGCTTCTCCCCCCTGTTAGCTCCCAGATGTGGCCAGCCACACATGGTTGTCTCAGAAAAAGAGTTTCCAGCTACTGCACCATGAAAGTCTCTTTCCAGTGTTAGAATCAGTGGTGTCAGGCATGTTGGTAGCCACAACAGCTGTGACTGCAAGTGAGCTCAGCAGACCCAAAATGAAATCTGGGCAGCCACCAAAGCCTACCCTAAAGACAAAGAAATTAGAGAAATATTTTCAGTTCCAAATTTGCACAAATGAAGCAATCCTTTAAAATTTAATCCCAGGAGGTACCTACTGTGCTTTTGACTTGTTATGAGTGTTTAATGCTCTCATGACAGTTTTAGGGCTAGAGACAAATTTGAGGGATGTTGAGCCAACACTTTTCACACATATTCAATTTATTTACACTGCAGCTTGTTTTGTACATTGCCTACAAATTTATGCTTCATAGAAAAAAGCCTGGCAACACAAGGGAAATTGTTGTAAACAACTAGAGTGAACGCTCCAGCCTGTGTACAATAGACATGCTAGAACTCAAAATAGCACCAGAGGAAAAAAAAACAACCTCCCTTAACAAACAGTAAAAACATTGTTTGTTTTTAAGAAACACTGAGCTTTGTTTTCAGTTTCTAGATTAAGCCTAATTGCCAAAAATGCCTTTGTTACTGCCTAAACCAAACTCAAGTTGAGAAGCATACTCAATAATTATTTCAATTAAGAATGTACCGTCAAAAACCTAAGGGTGGGAATGCAAGAAGTGAACAGTTGTTCAAAATTAAAAGCCTCTTCCTCTCCCTATCCTTTGCCTCTTTTTTTTCCTCAGGTATAGAAATTGCAGCTTTAATGAACAGCGATAGAAACTGGGTTTCTGAGAAAAAACTAAGTTCAAAATGGAGACCTTTTGGCAGCAGTCTCCCTCCCCCTCTCTTTGAGATCCTTAATACATGCCAAAATATTCCTCTCAAGGCTTGCCAGGGCTATTGAATGCTGAAGTCACTGTTTTGAACTTAAAGCCTCCCGGAACTCTCAGAAATCTGTATGGAGGGTGCTTGCTGCCCTGCATATCTGCCAGAACCCAAGACTGAAATTCTGCTTTCAATCTTAGAAATGAAAATATCCCAACTGCATTCTGTCTCCCATTGTTTCTCTTCCACCCCATCAGGCACAAACAATAGAGTTCCTTGTACCCTGCAGTACCCACCTTCTTCCCGTTAGGAGCAGAACACTTTGCAATCTTCCTGGATGCCCATGCTAGTCCAAAATTATCTCAGGGACACATGCCTTCTTTTGTGGTCACTGGAGTGAGGGGTACATCCCTTGCAGAACAAATATGACCTCAGTAAAAAGAGCAAGAATAGAAGTTGTTCACTAGTGGCTGTTCCTGGAAGTGGATGCATGTTGTATAAACAGAAAGTATGAATCTGTTCATCAGAGACAGAAATGAGTTAGGGCATTAGGCAACTTAATGGCAAGTTTTTTATTTCTGCCCCAACAGGGAGTATAATTTGTAAATTAAATAGCCCTGAGAAAAGCCGTGAGGGGGCCCCAAAACCTACATACAAGGAAGAAGAGCATTTGAAGTTCTGGGCCCTGTGAAGACCACTGATGGATTCAGAGCCAGTCAAGCCAAGGACTTGCAGCTTTCTAGGAAAAAGAGAACATTTTTTCTGTATGGTGAGGAAAGGCAAACATGCAACAGCACTTACTTCTTGATAGGCTTTTGGTGTCAAATCCACAGGCTGGGTATAGTAACATGGCAGATGTTGGCAAAATCTGATGAAAATTCCTGTAATTTTTCCACCTACCTTAAACTATCTCTGTGTCTGTGAAGAATAAGTAGCAAGAACCCCTTGCAGTGTGATAGCATTCTCATTCTTTTCCTTTGTTGCCAATGTTCTTTATAGAGGAACAAATGAATTAGCTTAATCATGAATTAACTACACTGTGTGGCTGTCAGTGCTGCAACTTTCTTCTTCCTGCAGTATGAAAATTGCACGTGCATCACTGAGGCAAATCCCTCAAGATTCAGTTTCTGTTGTTATTTCTGAAATACCAGAAGGAAATCTGGACTTCAGTGTTATCCATGAGAGATGTTCCTGGCCTGATCAGATATTAATCTCAATTGAATTCAAGCAGTCATCTAAATCAGTTCTGAATGCAACCTATAGTGTACCCAGCACTTTACATTTCCCACCATACTATAATGGAGATGACACATGCTTTAAAGCATTGGATTTATGCAGCTTTGCCAAGAGGGCAGTGGTGCACAAACAGAGATGTGTTTAACTGAAAGGACATGTGCTCCCCATACTGATGTGGTCATGGTTGCTTAGTCTCTGAATGAGTTCATATTTCACCCCTCCAGAAGAGAACATGTGCTAAGTATTTCTTCGGGCTAATTTTTTCATGCTACAAATAGTAGTTGTCATCATGTCACCCAACACATAGGTTTCAAGACACAAGCTGTCAGAATATACTGCAATGGTTTGTGTCTGTGAAAGATGACTGCCAGGAAGTATCTGCCTATCCTACATTGGGTGAGCAAACCCTTAATATCATCCTCTGTGTTCCTCAGTGTCTGCCTCAAGCACTTTGTTCTTAGTACATTGCCTGTTGGAGACTCCTTTGAAGTCACCCAACTGTTAGTGGTGCAGGGAACCCAAACACTCAGCTCTTATTTTGTGGTAACCATCTAGGGCTATCATGGCCTCACAAGTATCCTCCATATGTGTTAAAGTGTTTTGGAGATTTTATTGAAAGCAGACAGAAAGCTGCTAAGCTTGGGTCCAAAAAGGAATAATTTGTATTTTGAAGGGGTCTTTTTAGATTGAACTAAAATAATTTTAAGAATGTGCCTGTACAGCCACCTCAGGCACCAAGATAGTAATTTTTGTTTTAATTTTGTCATACAAGTGCCTGAAGGGCACAGGATGAAAGCCCCATGCCATGTTCTTTTCGTGAAGTGGTTCCTCTTGCTGTAACACCTCATGGTGGTGCTGCCTGCAGCCCACACATTTCCAGTGGGAGAGTTCTCTCTTCCAAACTCCCTTGTTCTGTGAACCACACACATAACCACAAACAACCTGAAATCTTTCTGTCTTGAGTTTCTGGTCAATTTTCACTATAGACCATTGCTCAGACAATTCCAAGAGGAAAGGTGCATAAGAAGAGCTTTGACAAGGGAATTTATGTGATCTCAAACCTGTGATTCGCTGTCTTCTTCTCTCCTGTTGACACCTATGCATAGTTAAAGAACACATAGTTAAAGAAATACACCTATTTATCTCCCTTATGTGGGGTAATTTCCTAGTTTTTGGCCAAACTGCAGTGCTGGTGCAGAGACATAGCAGCTGTGTCTGCAGAGGCTTGCTTGGTTCTGTGCAGGCTCCTTAGCTGAGGTCTGGAGCTGGACCTGCCAGGACAAAGGCTGGAGCTGTGCTGAGGCAGTTTAGGGGATGTTACCCCATATGCCAGAATTAACTGTATATTCTGATAACAGGGGCTGCAGAAGCAGGCTGTGCCTGGGCTTGAGGGTTGCCAGACACCACATGTATTGGAGAACATTGTAAAGGAACCCAGGAGAACCTAGTGGGAATTTGGGAGCCATGGAAAAAAGTAATCTCACTGTTCAGAGTATCATACAAAACCTATTACAATGAACAATAGAGAATGGACTTTATTTCCACTCATCTCTTTACACTCATCTGCCCAAAGAGTATTTTAGCTGAAAATTATAAATGACAGGAATCTTGTCATCTTATCTTTCCACTTACCAATCTGTATAGTGTCAATGGCAGATATGTCACAGACAAGTGGCAATCAACATCTTTCAATCATGTACCAAACCTTCGAGTCTTACCTAAGCTGCAAAATCTGGAGGGAAATAAACCTCAGGTTCACATTATTCATAGAGGTTTGTGCCATTTTTTATGCTTACAGCTACCGAGACTTTCTGTGGGCAAAAAACTGCACACTTAATCGAGCAATTAAAGTCATTGCAATACTACTTTTCCACAAAAGTTCTTTTATTTGGTGAATGAGTGGCTGGATGGGATCTGCTTGAAAGAGTCCAAAGGGATAAGGCTTTGGAGGAATCCAAGACAGCTGACCTCTTCCAAGTTCAACAGGGGTCCATCTTAAGGAGCAGGAAGTCAGGCAAAAAATGCCAGGAGACCTGCATGGTTGAACAAGGAGCTTCTGGCAAAATTAAAACATAAAAATTCAGTATATAGAAGGTGAAAGCAGGGACAAAAATAATTATATATTATATATTATAATATAATACAATATAATTATTTATTTATGCTTATATTATAATTTGGCAAACTGAAATCCTCGATAGTAATGATCCTAATTATTATCTTGCATTACCCTAATAATCCTCAATTACATTAACTGATAATGGGATTTACATGCCATTTCAGTCACATCTGTAAATATGCAGATCTTGACTACTTTGGTCAATAAGCTCTTTAGCAGAAGCTGTTTCAGAAGAATTGATTGTAGCTCTAATGTGCTTTCTAGCACCACAACACACACGGGATCCCTGTTTTCTGCCTGAACTGACAGTTCTCTATTCTTGCCTATCAGCCCTTCCACAAAGGCTGTGCAGAAATTCCAGTCGTGTGAGTTACACGAAAGGTCAATCTCATTTATGTAATAGCCAACTGAGAAGAAGTAGTGCTGCAGTATCTTGCCAGCTACAATGCTAGAAGGATCATGTCACTGCAGTTTTGGGCTTTTGAAACAAATCTGTCAGACACATTTTCTACGAAGGAATGTCAAGCCACTCTTTAGCTCCAATGCTTTCTAGTTCAACATAATGCTATGCTCCATGAGCACAGGATGAACTGTGAGTCTTTGAGTGAATATATACCCGATTAAAAGTAAATTGTAAGCCACACTTCACAGGGACTAATTCTGTTTTAAACACCAGGTGTCACTGCAGTATACTCCTGATTGCACACCCAGCTCCCATTAGGTTAAAGCTTTACTTTTAAGTGATGTCAAAGCTCATGGATAACAAAGATGCTTGAAGTTTCTGTTCCCAAGTGTGTGCATGCAGCTACGTGATTAGCCAGAATATGGGCAAATTGTTCAATATTTCAGCCAGCCACATTTATAGTTCTGTGTGGTTGGCTTTAAACCTGAAGCTAACCATTTTAGTAGAGCTATTTTATGGCTGATAGCAACTGTTCAGAATGAATAATAATAAAAAAAAAAAAGTCTGTGAAACAGTTCTCCTGATAATGCTGCATGCATTTCTTTTTTCAGAAGAACAGCTCGTATTGGATAATATTCAGCAGTTACTTAATAAAAATTTATATCAAATTGCATATTTTGCAGCTTCTTTGCCCATGAACAAATATTCAGTAAAAAGCAATCTTCTCTTACACTTATCAGATCATGAAGGATTTTGCACATGAAACACTCCTTATTTTAACAAATTCTCTGTTTGACCTATAACCCTGTATCTTTTGAGTATTAAAATATACTTATCCAGATTAAACAATAAAAAAGCAATCAGTTTGACAGTGAACAGATACTACTTGTCTATCTAATATCTTCAGCCTCCCAGCTTGGTGTAACTAATCCCTGTCTGCACTGTGAATTTTCCAGAAATATGTTCATCAGTAAGTACTTAGTATTACTTGGGCAAAGCTGCTCTTTTCCTATCTGTCATTAAAGATAATGAGAAGGGATGTGCAAGTCATGGAAAGTGCAAGCCCCAAAAGGTTAGGTACTATTTTAGCCTCATGCTCTGGTGTACAAAGGAGCCCTGTTCCAGTGACATGCTTAAAAGATGACATTTCTTTGTGTCAGACTTCCATGTTCTGTGTTAGATATTCAGCAGTGGTCCTAAGTCACCTGCCTTTGAAATGCTTCAAGATGCTCTTAAAAGTATTTCTACACAAATGAGTCTTGCTACTGACAGAGCAGTGCAGCAAATGGATGGGGAACATTACCTACAGAGCATCTATAACAAAGGAAAGGAATCAAATGCCATGGCAATTTCAGAGGATGATCCATAAGACTGGTAATTGCAGCTTTAAAAATGCTGAAAGCTGTACAACTTGGAAAGGTTCAAATACAATGTTCTTACCTGCATTAAAGAGCATAGTGCCACTACATTCATGGCAGATCCTGTTTTAGTCAGAGACAACTTAAAATTGGTGCTGTTGTATGCATGCTTGAGTCTTGACAGGATTGTGGCTTCGGGAGGAGTAAGGTGCTATATATCACAAACAAGTCTTGGTAGTCTCACATAAATGAAATCAGCACAAAATTCCCAGAACAAACAGAATTCTATAAAATAATGCAGGTTTTAAGACCGGCAGGATGAAGTGACTGCAAGGACTGAATAATATATTTGTTAAGAAAACAACAATAAGAGGCACAGGTAAAGAGCCAACCACCAACCAACCAACCAACCACTAAAACAAAAGACAAAGCTTATTTATTGTGGTTTATTCTGTCTGGCTATTGAATTTATATATAGATTTTATTCCAGTGAATTTTGCCAGGATTTTTGAATTAAATTAATTTCATTGCAATGTAACATGTTTCCTATTTGACATCATTTACATGGATTTCCAATAAATTCAAGAGTTATTTGCAAATATAATAACCAGAGAAAATGCCAGAGCCTCTTTTAAATGCTTTCAGAGAATAATTACAGAAACATACGATTTTTTTTCTGCATATAAACAAGTAAATGTTATGATACTACTGTACATAAATAAAACCTGCATTTTTTATTACTGACCTATGTTCTTACTTTTAGATAACTGCTTCATATGTTCATGTAGCATTTTTCCCCCAGAAATATTTACATAAAACTTGTCTACATTTACAGTAAATAACGTTAATTGCCTACTGTGCTTTCAGCAGCCAAAAGCTGAATTGGCTATAGAAATATCTGATGAAGATTCTTGGAACAAAGGTATGACTAAATGACATCAACTCATAGTATTCTATTACAAAATATTGAGAGGAATTTAATGGCATTTGTTAATTTACAAATGCAATTTAGTGTTGGATCTGAACTGCTCTAACAGTAGGATAAGCCCTGCAATTACAATTAAACTACAATTTATAGAACATACATTCTGCAAAACTACAGTATTTCAGTGTTTGCAGCGGTGCTGATAAAAGTATTTTAATTTCAAACAGATAGCAAGCCAAATAATCTTTCATGTAGCAAACAAGCCTTAGCTAATCTCAGCCATCTCAGAAGGCTACATGCATTAACTCCAGGTGTATATGGCACAGTTGTGCAGTCACTGAGCTGCTCTCACTGCCTACAGAGCTGAACTTTGCAGTATATTCAACTATATCCACTCAAAGATAGCCAAGACAGTTCTAAGCCTCTCTTTTCACAAGCTCAGACTGTTTTGAGGATGTTTTGCAGTTCTCTGTCAGTGATCAGAGACTCAAATAGTTGTCCAGAAAACACTTTTTGTTGCTAGAACACTATGTAAGAGAACTTTGCTCAGAGATATTCCAGTAACACATATTTTTTCCATTATAAAACAATGGATAAAATAAACAAAAGTGTCTGTATTTACAAATTCTTATCCATTATGTTCTTAGTTTGCAATGTTCCATATGTAAAGCAATTTCATGCTAAAGCCCATACAGCACCCAATTTTAAGTGACTCTTACTGAGGCATGATTTTATTAATTAGCTATTAGACATAATTATCCATGTAACTGACAATTTCTGTTGTTCTTATGGAAGTCATATCCATTCACTAATAGAAAGAAAATACATTTCACTGAAAATACAAACAAAAGTACCTATCGCTAAAACAAACTTCTAAACTCGTAGGGCCCAATCTTGCAGCCTTGGCTCATGCAAAGAATTCTATTTAAATAAAGTATTCCAGTTAGAATTGAGGTTTTTGTTCATTTGGGTCTTGGTTTTGTTTTTTGCTAAAAACTCCTTGTGATGCAAGATCTACACATGGTACTTATTTTAGTGCATTTATATTTGTCCATGTTGGGTTTCTAATAGAACAAAAACATGTATTTAGCATTTATTAATTTCAGTTCTGTTGATACAGAGGCTTGATAAAGAATAATCCAACTGCATCATGGTTGGGTGGTAATGACTTGCTCCTGCCTCTCTATATAGGGAATACTGAGAAGAATAAACAATGTTATCCATCTCTTGTGGGAATCTCAGCAACTCCTCCCTTTACTGTAAGCTTTTCTACTTTAAAAATCTTTTGAAACAGGTTGTCTGTGAGATGGGGGAAATGCAAATGAAATTTAGCTATTGTTACTTTACCTCATTCTTCCCAGCTGCTGCAGTGGGCTGTACCTGTCTTACCCTGACAGTGAATGCTCTTTTGTGGGCCTGAAGGTGGGCTCTTAGCACACTTTCATCTAGAAAGACCAGTCAGACTGAGGAGAAGCAGCTCACAACCCCTTCCTTCAGTTAAAGGGTTTGGGACTGTGAAGCAAAGGGCCATTCCTAAGTATTCATTGCCACAGAGATGCGATAGGCTCTGCTGGAAATCATGAAGGTGGCACATACAGAAACTCAGGAGCCACCACACTGGCTCATTTCAAAGACCTGTCTGCTGGTAGGATGTTCTGAGGAGACTGGCTATGTGACCTTTCTCAGTCTCAGATACAAAGAGCGAATTCCAGTATCCTCAGACATGTGAGAAAGCAGTTTCTTGTGCTCTTAGATGTTTCTTTAATAATGCATTTAAACATTGTGACAATTCACATCTTTTATGTGTTTTTGTATGTCATATCAGTGCTTGCAAGCTACAGAATTTCTTGCCTTGAAAGAAAGTGAAGACCTCCACAGATGTCCTCCACACAGGATGCAATTACCTCAAAACATCTGAACAACTGAAGTCCAGTCTCCTGAATATCATGGGCACATTGAAAAGATCCCATTCAGAAGTGTTAATGTGATGCAGTTTCTGTACCCTCTGTACAACTGTCATATTTCACTAAGGACAAAAGAGATACTCAGATGGTGACAGCTGAACATAGTGGGGATGAGAAGTTCCATAAATAAGAGGGTAGTCTAAATCCCACCTGTGCTGGAAGTTAAAATGTGAGTTAAAATTAAAATTGTTCTCTTTTTAGACATGAGGAATTGAAAACATCAGCACTGTCTCTTTGCTTTTTGGTTTTTTTTTTAGTAATAAGATACGTAGGGTTTAAGCCCCCTCCTTAGTATAGTAATATAAAAAAGGACAAGAGTTGGTGATATTGTCTTGTAGTGAACAAGAGGCATTATGAAATCTCAAATGAAGCATTTTGAAGTCAAGTAATACTTATATACCTTAAAAATAATCTAAGCTGATTGTTGTATTATCAAAAACTGTAAGAAATAACATAGCTGCTTTCTAAACAAAAAAAATTAATTTTGTATTTTTTATACAAATACATGCTAGTCAAAATTAGCCAATAAATTTGCAAAGACAAACCACTGTTAAGACTGTGCTATTATAACAATAAACGGACACCACAAATGAAAGACAATATTTAGGGATGTGTATGGGAAGAGAGCACCACATACAGCAGTCAAGTGGCTGTGCAGTAACAGTGAGCATCTTTACCTCTACACAAACATCCATTTTTAGGCACTTTGCTATCATACTTGTAGTGACTGTCCTTCTGGCCAGTTTAAAACTGAAGGCTCCTGAAACAAAACCTCGCAGCTTGTAAAAACAGAACTGTAAGATTGATATTACCCACAGACTGTGGGTATGTAATGCAAAGATAATCTGTGCATTTCTATGGAAACTGGGGTGCTGGAGCTAAAATATATCTACATTGTGTAGACAGTCTTGCTGACCTTTGGATTATATGTAAATTAAGTTTTATCAATTAATCAATGGGAACCTTGAAGAAAGGGAACCCCGTATTTTTAGCTCTGTGATGTTCCATTCACAGCATTTATCTTTAACATAATCCTGAATACATGTTGCTTCCAGCAAGGGATATATATTATACATGTATATTTTCTTTTCTGAGGCTGAGATCTGCTCTGGCAATGACTTCAGCCACCACCATCCCAGAGGAGATGCTACAAATCAACTTCAGCACCAGGGTATGAAAGCATATTAACAGTAATTATGTTCCCTGCTCCCAGGAAGAGACATGCCCTCAAAAGTCCTTAGCACACCACCAAAGGAGCATCTGTCAGGCTAAGCATCTTTCTGCATTCTTCTGTTTTGCAGCAGACTACTACACCAAATTACTGAGGTATGTAAAAGCCCTATTCAGGCATACTCCAACCTCAAAAAACGAAATTCATCTGAAAAAACTGGTTATTTGCCTAAGAGCAAAAGTCCCTCACTGGAGTGTGGTCCAAATATTTGTTGCAGAAACAGATTTCTTACAGTCACATGGTAAACAAATGTATTTGCACAATAGGAGACAGAAAAAGTCCTTGAGCTGGCTATGATGTTTCCAGTCCCACAGTGCACAGATGAGAGTCTCCAGCTGCTTCCAGGCCAAGCTGCCTGGCCTGAATGGCTGGGCAGGGCTGCCACACATGGTGACTCCACTCTGGCTGCAGTGAGATGAGCAAGAGACAGGGCAGCACTGCCAGCTTTTGTAGTCAAGAGTAGCACAGTTAATGCTAAGTTCTGGGACACAGACAATATCAGAGAGAGCACTCTGTGTCACAGCTTCACACATCAGCTTTCAGAAAGCACATGCAAACCATTTATCCAGCATCTTATAAAAGCACCATTGAAAGGTTGAACAGAGAGCACCGAGTATACAGAATTGTGTTCAAAACAGCAGACAGGAGCTCTTCAGGGAGCCATGGAGAAGCATGCAGCCCAGAAGCATCCTGCAGGATGGACTCCTTGAAGGCACGATAGATGAGGGTTTGGAGAACAAGGCAGCTGGTCATCAGCCAGTTGAAACTATGGGGATGACCCAAATCTGGGTTACTCATGAATATGAATCCCCACACCTGCTCATCCCTCACTCCATGGATCCTGCTACATGTAAGCAAGCCTGCAATTTATAGTGATAGAAAGACTGAAGCAACTAATTGTTCACATGGTGACATGAACACCACCTCCCTGAATGCTCACTATTGTAAAACCTAGGTTATTCAAAAGAAGACTGATAATTCTTATTGCAAAGCTTAGTCATCATAGCTACATTACTGGGCTTTATAATGGATGTTTGTGAGTGACTATTGCTATTGTAGGGCTAACTGAGGTCCAGTACATTAAATGTGTATCTATAAAGATGTTTCTAACTTGGGACTAGTAAATGTTGGGGTTGTCCCTTTGTACTTTTGAGTTAAACACATGCAGTATGGAAAAGAGTATGGAAGTACTAGCTACTTTGTAGAAAAGGCACTATAACTGATTTAACTGTGGTAATTAGGTACATGCCTGTGCTACAGGTATCTGCGAAGAATTAATTTTTCTCTGTGACTGAAAAAGTTATTCTACACTCATGTTAGAAAAGGATGACTGGTTTACATATTGGATTAGCATTGGTTTAGGTATGTGGTAAAAACAACTCTCATGAGAGACACAGATTCATGGAAGAGATGCTTGAACTGCATTTCCTATTTTCTACTAGTTCCCAGAGGGAAATCAAAAAGACATTTTCATTAGTGCAGTTATATACACATTACAGCTTCTCTTGGCCTTACTGTGGCAATTCGATGTGAGATCTTATTGTACAGTTGTGCCAAAAAAAGGAGGCAAAGAAATAGACTGTGAAGCTTCCCCAGAAAACATCACCAGGTAACAAATACTTCATTTTGGATGTTGACATTTTATTTAGGGATATGGTGAAAGAGTTAAAAAGAGCAGTAAAGAGACAAGTAGAAGAGACTCCCTTTTCTTTACAGTCAGATTAATCTCTGTGGGGATTAATGCTGGAAAAACTTTTCTATCAAATATATTAATGAAAAGGAAGCATTGACAACAGCCATAGAGGAACAGGTGTTACTTCTGGGAAGAGAGAACTAAACCAGAACCTTTATTGTTTGTCAAGAAATGTAAATACTCACCAACCTGGGACTGAATTCTAAAACATTTACCTTTAGCATTAGATTACATAATGGAGATTGCAAAGGAGTTATGGACTTCCCCGTACATCCTTGTTCAGGAGGGTAATTATTTTTTGGAGCTCTTAAGTCTAGTGTGGGTAGGTCTCAAGGCTGAGGGCAGGTACACATCCCAAAAGCAGCAATCCAGAATGGAACTGTTTCTCCATGAGACTGAGGTCTGATGGACCATTAAAAGGTTGGGACCATCCTGAAAGTCCTGTAAACAGGAAGGAATGTGCCACTGCCACAGGACAGCAGATACAGTACCAGCTCCCAGTGCAAGGCTGTATGAGACAGGTTAAAAACAGAAACCAAAGAGAGGGGGAGGAGAATTTTTCTTTCAGTGTGAAAAAGGGAAGTCTAGGGGGTCTCAGGAGCAGTTGTCAGAACAGAGGAAAGAAAGAACAGAAGGACTTGTGTCCCTTCTTACAAAGCAACATTTCTGATCTAGCTATGAAAGACAACAGAATGACTGAACAGTGCTCCACCATCCTTTGACCTGCTGGTCTCAACGGGTGTATTTTTAGAGTGATGTTTCCTTTTCCTCTTTTGCACCTTAAAATTTTACAATCAAGAATTCAGTGCTATTCTTTGCTATCAATGCACATTATCTCAAGGTATCTTTGAATTGGTTTTGAAACCGAATCTAGTGAACTTGGCAAACCTCATGTTCCTACTGTTTCTCCAAAAGCAGTCATCCATGTAAAGGGATAACTGCATCTTGAGATGTATTTGGGAATTTCAGGAGTTGAGGTATGCCTGCCACTAAGCTGCAGGAGTCAGACTGAGGACTACATATATAAACTGGTACCCCTGAGCAAGGAACAGACAGAAAACACATAGTTAAAGACTAAAGAAATTCTCCAGACTCAACACAACAAATCTGAAACATGGTGTATCTTATCTTTGGCCTTAGACAGGGTGAAGTAGAAGGAGAGAACA
Source organism: Erithacus rubecula (assembly GCF_903797595.1). NCBI lineage: Eukaryota > Metazoa > Chordata > Aves > Passeriformes > Muscicapidae > Erithacus > Erithacus rubecula. The sequence continues at coordinate 120,456,579 of NC_136689.1, forward strand.
TTCAAAGGTGAACTTCAAGAATTCACATTCGAGGAAACAGAAACAAAAACTTTTATAAAGGAAAAACTCCAGAAAGCAAAACCACAGTCATCCTTAAAAAGCACTGAAGTGGAAGCAAAGAGTTTGCTGCAGCTGTCAAAACATGGCAGCATGGTCAAGAGCAGGATGGATGTGGAGTGGTCTGAACTGCTTCTCCTCCAAGGAAGAGAGTCGTAGATCGTGCGTGCTGCAGCTGCACAAGGTCAGGATCCACAAAGTTTGACCTACCCTGTGGGCAGAGGCTGACTGCACAATTGCACTGCTCCTCACAGCTGTACTGCTGACAGGCAAAGCCTGGAAATCAGCACACTTCTTTCTTTCAGTTATGAAACTATTTCTAATAAATATGTGTAAACAGATCTATGTTTACTCTTCATAGTATCAAGTCATGTGGAGCACTGACCAAGGATCCAAGAAGGGCTCAGCCATCAAAACCCAGTACCAATCCAGCTGAAAGTAAACCTGGTTTGTTTACTATAGAATAAGCCAGCCTCAATTTATGTACTGTTTATTTTGAATTAAAAATAAACTGCTCTTCAAGCACATGCCAGATATTATGTATGTGAATGTTGCCAAGCTTGAACTATAACTCACACTTGTGTCCAAATTACAAGTGTATGCTTATATACATGGGGCTATGTGCACATGCATGTCAAACAATGCTAATTCTTTACTGCTGGACTATTCTTGTACCATTGTACTATTTACTGTATTATTGTTGAAGAAAAAAAGTACCAGTCCAGTACCTGCTTATTTCATCCAAGCACTGTACTTTGTTTTTCACAGTAACAGAACAACTCAGCATTTTTGAAAAGCCAGTGGCTTTCAAGATGCTTGTAAGAGGCCCAAGAAGGTCTTGATTGCCCCCCTGCCCCTTTCAGCAGAAGAACAAGGAGGACCAGTGGCTATGCCTGACTAAATCCGACTCTCTTTTGCCTCTTTTTTGCCCTTTGGCAGTGATCTTTTACATAGACTCCATGATTTTAGCTTAAAAACAGCAAGGCATGTTCCATATCCCTGCTCAAGGAGACAGAAAAAGCAAACAAAACAACCCCAAAGCAATTTTCATTAATCTACTTTTGAAATAGGAAAAAAATTTAAAAAACAAAACCAAATACAGCCCAAATAAAGAATGGGATTCCTCCTGTTACAAACCCCAGTAAGTTAATCTACAAAAACTTTGAAGATGAAAAATATATTGTAAAAAATAAAAATACTATCCACTCAACATAATACATATTTTTTCCTATATAAGAAAGTAGACAAACATATTAAAATATTTAAGTCTTTATAAAGGGCAAAATTCTGCAAAAAAATTACTCAACACCACTAAGGTTAGACTACACATTATGCCAGTGCACTCATTTGCACAACTTTTTGCAAAATGACAATGGTCTGGGGTGTGTATAGGTAGGTGTTTATGTCCATTTGAGGGAAACAGTGCAAGAATGCTAAGGGTGACCTTGCCATTTTAAAGGGATATTTCACAAGTAACCAGACAAAATCCCTACAAATACCAGTACACATCTGAAATACTGCAAGTCACATTCTACAGCCCTTGACATTAAAAAAAAAAGAAAAAAAAAGGAAAAAAAGTCAGCAGAATTAATTCAAGTACATTTGGAGTCGATCCCTTGTGAACTACTGTTGTTTGCACTTTAGTTGCAGTGAATGTGGACAGAGCTCCCCAAAAGATGCAGAAGTGAGTGCATCCTCCCCAGCCCTGCAAAGTCTGAGTTGAGGTACAATTATCCGTGGTTTGCTCAACATTGTGGATGCCAAATGAAAAATTATGCTTGAAAAGCACTTTGAAGAAAATGACATAAAATGATCTCTTAAAATGAGAAGCTAGTTTTGTGTAAAGATAGTCTTTTTGGTAATCCTATCAGGACGACAAGCATGGCGCTCCTCCCAAATTATGTTTGCCTTGGAGCTAATGATAATAAAGAAACCTTTACGTTGTCCTGGTCATCTTTCTGACCTGACGTACCCTTTCCCATGAGCCTTGATCCACCAACCAGAAAACCACCAGGTACACCCTGGCTGAAATGTACATTGCTTCTTCACAACTTGTGTTCCATACTTAGCTTTGTTCCTCAAAAGGAAAAGCACTTCCCTCTCCGTGTTTCACTTTGAAAATAACAGCGGGGAAATCTGCTGCCAGAGTGGTTAAAGTCTGGTGAATTCCCTGTGGTGCTGCAAGTCCCCTATGCTCTCATAGTCATTCTCTCCTGAAAGAGCAGTGTGGTTTGTGTGAGGCACAGACAAGGTCCTGTCTTCTTCCTGGCTCACTGACTGGATAGCTTCATAGTCCGGCTCCAGCTCCCCGTTTGGTCTGTCCGCTGGCTGAGGCACAGTGGTAGAATTTAGGGTGTTTTCAAAGTCCTTCACACTGGCATAGAGGCCACTGCAAATAGATGGGGACCTCTGAGATGCAATTTCTTGAATGCAGGTGTAAGGAGAATCCAGTGCCTTGATGGCCTGTCCTGGCTTACTGACCGATGAGTACATGGCTGAGATCTGGGAAAAGGAGACACCTGCTGAGTATGAAGCTTGTGCACCAGTCTGCACCCTTGTACTACAAGGATGTTGGTTATTTAAGAACAGACAGGATCTTCTGATATAAAGATATCCTTTCTAAAAGGATATGATTTCTTCCTTGAAAAAAATATAAAATGGCATGCATTTATGAACAGTTTTCTTTCAAAAAAAGAATGTTTTATAAAATAAGTTTATAAATGTAAAACTTCCTTGATTATAAAACCCTGGTGAGAAAATTAGAACTGGGCAAAAGGGAATGGCTTTGTGAGCAGGAGCTCTTGAAGTTTTGCTGTGGTCCTGGAGTCAATTTGGACTCAGCAGGGATCAAAGGGAGGATCAGATTGAACTGCTATGACATAGTAGAAGAATGCTGTCTGACCCTTAGGGCATTTGAAATTATTATTGTTACTATTTTTAATGATAGTGGCTACTTTTCTGCTTTTAGAGACATTGCAATAGAAGAATAGTTAATTGTTTTTATAGGCAGGATAAATAGGTACCAATATATGTGAAGATAAATTACTCACACCAGAAAACAGCAAATAGTGCCAATACTGATGTGCTTTGTTGACTACACTCTGCCTACAAAGAGGAGCTGCTTCTCAGCATTGAGTATGTGAACTTTGGACTGGAGACTGAAACCTCTCAGCTGTAAACAGCAGAAAGGGAACCAGCATTTCATTCCTAACTAAAAATTCCCTCTGGTGAGGTGGTACACTTCAACAAGAACATGAAAAAGTGAGGAGAAGCCCTCATCCACACACGTCCCTCTGCTCAGGGATTACCTGGGCTGATGCCAAGCACAGGAATCAGTCTTAATTCCCTCTCCCAGGCCAAATGGACACTAGCCCTTGCACAGGACAGATGGTTGAATTTCCCTGCAGCACTTCTCTGGTACCAAATATCACAGTGCAACACTGCTCTTCTATTACATTTAAAGTCTTTCCCAAGCATGCAAGGCCACTCTGGGTTTGTATCAATCCAGTTAAAAGAGTATATTGACATAAAAATGTCCATTACCATTAGGCAACACAGACTGAAGCACATGAACCAGATCACTGCTGATGATTCTGGGATTTTTTTGTGTGGGTGTGTTTGGGTGGGGGTGGGTTTGGTTGGCTGGCTGGTTAGTTGGCATTTTTTGTTTTGGTTTGGTTTTTTTGTTTGTTTTTAGTTTGGTTCGGGGGTTTTGGGGCTGGTTTTATTTTCTTGTTTTAGAGGGACATCGATTTGAAAATATCAATACTTTGTACTTTTTACTGATTTCAGCTAACCAAACAAAAAATGGCTTTTCTGCTCATCTGTACTTCAACTCTTCTCAGTATCATATTACATTAACTCAGTTCAAGATCAGGTTATTCATTAATGTCTGGGAATGTTTCTCCCAGCAGAAGGCATTAGCTCACTTAGCTCAGTGCCAAGTTTGTGTTTACTTTTAGATCCAGAGAACATATTTATAAATGGCATGGGATGGAGATGATCACAAACAGCCTTATTTATGTTTAACTTTTCTCTCTGTTTAACTCTCCTCCGTTTATCTGACCAACAGACATTTAAAAAAACAGTTGATGTTCCAGTGCTTTTATTGTGCTTCAGTTTACTTCCCAGACCTCCAAACACTGCATGGGGAAGGTGGAGCATATATTTTAAAAGGCTGCTGGTTATTCTTTATGAGAAGGTCTTGTCATCCAAATCAAGAAATTACCCTAACAATCAACTAATTGTGGCCTCCTTTTATTTTCTGGCATAATTTTTAAACTATGGGCCTGATAGAGCCATGTGTTAGAATATTTCTGATTTTAGGAACGTGGCAATAGAAGAGAATAGCAGAGAATATTGGGCTTTCATTTTCCCTTCACACAAGTTTCACCTTTCTTAGATTCTGCTTAATCACACAGAACTTATGCTAATTTCTGCCTAAAAATTGGTCTCTGGTTAGTTACTGAATTTCATGCAAGAAACCTACCTCATCTTCTGTAAGAGATGGATCTTCCTCTCGAGACTTGTAAGACACTGAACTAAGCCTCTGTAAAAAAGGAAGAAAGAAAGAAAATAAAAGGCTCATTACCCATCAACAGTGTGCAATCTATAACAAAACCCTCTCATTATAATCAATACATTCTATTTTATGGTCGTTTGCTCTCAAGTTGCATTATACATAGCTAATATCCCCACTATTCAGAGTACTTCTCTGGAGATAACAGCCCTGAGGTTAGTAAAGCTTTTTAATGTATCTGCTGTGGTCCTGACCTGAAAAGGGTAAAAATAATGTAATGGTTAGAACAAACTCTGCATCACTGTATCCCTGCCTTTACACTTCATAAGAAGTGTCTGCAGAGGCTTCTGAACAATTAGAAGTCAGCTGTTACACCAGTTGCCCTTTGACAGGATTTTAGATGACAAAAGAACAATCCTCAGGTGACACCTTCTGGCTGATTATTATCCTCCATTCTGTAGATCCTGGCCATGCTGCATGGGAGAGCTGAGTCCTCCACCCCTGGAATGCAGCCCCTGTGCAGAGGTGCTCAGCAGCCTGGCCTCACAAGCACTCAGACCTGCTGCAGCCCACCCTGAGCTGCAGCCAGGTGACACAGCAGAGCCACTGAAGGATGGAGGGCTTGGTTTGGTGTCAAGTCTGATTTCAAGCATCTAAAGTGATCTGTGTGAAACAGGTCATGAAACAGCAGGGGAAAAGCATTTTGCTCTTATGAAAAATGGACCTTTACTTGCTGCTACACAGAAGCTGTGGGATGCCTCCTCCCAAAGAAGGCTTTGCTGGACTCCACAGGGATTCAGAGGGAGCCTTCTAACACTGTATAAGGCTGTATTTTGGTCTTCCACACTTCTTCAACTAAAACACTTCATACTACCTCCAGTGCAAGCCAGCATGGAGGACTAGAGTTATTTTTAGCACAGTCAATAAAATACCACTTCCAGGCACACAGAACTTATTTTCTTTTTTTTTTTTTTTTAATTCAGAAGCTCATTGTGATAGATTCTTTCCTCCTTCCATTTTCTTGTTGTTTTTACTCCTAATAAATACCAAACTTCAGGTTCCTGGGAACAGACCCTGGTCCAAAGCACACTAAAGTTCTGCCTATTGCTCCTGAAAAGCTTCCCTCACACTGACAAACTCCTTCACTTCTTTCTCACAGATGGGAGAACAGTGCTCTTTAACCTGTGGTTTGTTTACCTAAAAAAAAAAAAAAAAAAAAAAAAAAAAAAAAAAGAAGAAAAAAAAAAAGAAACAAAAAGGAAAAGTTCAAATATATTTTGACTTTGTTAGATCTGTTTCATTACAGCAGCTTAGTTTAGTCTTTCCTATCTGCACCATTATTTTTTCTGCTGGGGAATAAGCTACTAATTTCAACTTCACACATTAAAACAAGGATGTGCTCATAAAATTCTTCAGTGACTTTTCTGTCATCAGTGTGTCTATAAGCACCATGTGTCAGGACCTCTTCTACAGTTTCCCACTCAAGTACTGATAAATACCCCAGGGTGTTTGCCATCCTGTGCTGTTCCCCTGGATACTGCATTCTTTCTTCTAAATGTGAAGCTTGTGGCACAGCAATTTTGGAGGATATTGTTATTGTGGAAACTTAAAAAAATCCCACTTGCCCCTGAACATTTTGTACCTAGCAACATTTTAAACTATGCTGAAACCTCAAAAGTAGCAACACAAACATGTGTCCTTATTTGCCTTGCACTCTCCTTTCGTTCCTAGACAGCACTTGATTTTTTGCTCTTTGGCTCAGCTGCTGCTCCTCACTTGGGCACAAGAACAAGAAGAACATTCTCCTCTGGTGCATTTGTAGGAGATGCTTTGCCCATCCTCAGGCTGTGCAAGGCTGAAATCAGATGACAGCAGCAAGATGGGCACACAGAAAGCATTTCTACCAGTGCTCACTCTGGAAAGATCTGGGGGAAAAAGGAGATCCATACTTCTTTTTTAAAGAAAAGAAAGAAATCTATTCTGCTTATCCAGCATTATTAGAAGAACTATGCTCAAGGTTTTGCAGGTGATGGAGGCCTGTAAGAAGCCTCATGCTATTAAAGGTGTCTCTCCTCAGCAAGTCTTTCCAAAGGATTTGGTTGGTTCACAGCCAGAAATCAGTTTAGGTAAATTTTCATCCATTATTGCACACCTGGCTCTGAAAAACATTCTGAAAAATACAAACTCAACAGTTTATGAGAAGTCTCTGCTATGATCTGAATGCATCCTTACAATGACTTCTGATAAAAAACTACAAATGGGAAAATAAACTGTTTCCATGCTGTTATGTTTGGGAATGGTCTCTGGCTTGGTCCACCAAGCTCTCTCCCAGGAACTGGCATGGGCTGCCCTCTTTTAGACAGTGAAACTGAACCAGGTTGGAGACAGTCTGTACCTGTTGGCAGGTACAAGCCTTGGTTACACAGGTGCCTCCCTGCCTGTCCCTTCTTTGTGCCCTCATTATAGTGAGGGACACTTGCATGAAGTGCACACAACCTCTGCCTGCATCAGGGCCAGGGCAGAAGGTTGAAGAGTTTGGGATACAGATGTCACACTAAACAAAGCAGCTAAGTAGACTCAGAGAAGAGAATGCAAAACCAGAAATGTCACTAACAAAAAGAGTTATCAGTGTAACATACATTTCCATGATTAGTCTCAGTTGCCACACTGAAAAAACCAGGCACTGCTCTGCATTGCTTGAAGCAGCACAATAAAGGGAAAAATTATCATCATCACAACAGAAAAACAACCCCACAGCCACCTCCCCACACAATGCCAACAATAATGACATTTATATATTCCATCAATTACCATCTCAGCTCTCTGCAGCTGTAGCTCTCAAGGACAGGAGAGGCACACACCTCCATGCATAATGCATGCACCCAGCAGCCAGCACGGAATAATCTGATGCTGCCCGAGAGTTAACTCGGGGTGCCTTCAGCTCTGAATACATTTTAATTAGACAAACACCGTTTTTTCTGGCACTTGGGGGACTGCATGTGTCATCTCTTGATTAATCCTTCAAAACCTGAACCATTTTAATCAATTCTCACTCCTTGCAGTTATTGACACTGCATACACGGTGTGCTGGGGAGCTACAGAGCAGCAAAGGCTTTTCCTTTGTATTGGTGCCTGGCAAATACAATTACTTTCTGCTAGTCTTTTCACACCTGGTAGGAAAAATGTCACTGTTACACAAAGCTGTTTATCTCAATGTTTAATTAGAAATTACTTATGGCTGCAATGTGGGAGGTGGGAATGTTGCTGGATTATTGTCGACAATCACATCTTAATTTTCTACTTAACGAGCTCATTATTTGTAAAAATGTGCACTGAAGTGTCTAGCTAAACGATTTTTATACTGCAAGAAGTTTATTCATTTGGACTATATTGTGCTTTGCAAGTTACATGGTTAGTTATTTATTTAACAAGATATTCTTCTGCCTTCTTCCTAGATTACTGAAATTCTTCAAATAAGAAAACAACCAGAAACAATAACAATACCTCAGCTCTGCTGTGATTTTTTAATGTAAATGTTTACATTAAAAGTCACATTGCATCTTAAGAATTTGTTTGAAATTTTCACCAATACCTATCTATTATTATTTGATGACTGAAACACCAAAAATCTGCTAAACCTACAGTTCTTTCATTCACAATTAATAAGATATCCAAACATTCTGAAAAATGCAAATTCAGCAGTATATGAAAAGTCTCTGCTATTATCTGAAAGCATCCTTATAATGATTTCTGATAAAAAACTACAAATGGGAAAATAAACTGTTGAAAATGCCATAATTCTATTTTACAAGGAATTTACCACAACTCATTCCTAGGGAAGAAGCATAAGCTGCTGAGCAAATGTAACTTTTGGCTGTGATTTCAGCACTTAGAAATTCCTAATGCTCTGTTTATATGTGACTTACAGAATTTGACAAATATAAAAGAGTACAGCTGCAATCTCTCTTTCTATCCCTCTCTCCTACAGCAAAAGACAAAATGAGTCACTTTGAGCAGGTGCCTAACACCTGCTCAGCTGAGTCAAGGTGGCCAACGAGAGGCACATCTAAAGTAAGGACATCCACCAAGGATGGATTCCCCCCTCTCCTTTTTGTAAGAGGGAGTTTCATTAGAAAAAAAAAAAGAAGGGGGCTTCAGAACAAGATACAGATGCTGAGGGAGATATTGGATGCCTTTTGTAATAGCTTCCACAAATATAATACCATCAAACAAAGAAGCAGAGGCCTCCTATGCAATTCCTGGATAATATTTGGGAAAGGCCTTATATAGTGCATAGCTGCAATAATCAAAAATAGAGGTGGCAACAGAATGAGCATATGCCTCTAATGTAAAGACTATCCTATACATTATAATATTTCCATTTACAGTCTTGCTTCACCTTGAGTGTGGTTTTTTCTTTGTTTATTTTTTTTTTCACTGTTACCTCTCCCACCCATATGTTCTTTTTCATTATTTGGCTGTTTGATGAGGACAAATATTTGCAGTATTTACCTTTTCTGGTTTACTTGCTCCTTCTGTCACTTCTTCTTCCACTTCTTTTTCTTGCACATTCTCATTTTCATCAAGAAGTTTCATGGGTACTGGAGGGGGAAGCTCATCCTCTACATCTGGTATGTTGTCAAGAGGACTTTCTGAATTTGCACTTTGGCGACTCTTCTTATTTCGGTCAACAGATGCATATTCTGCTGACTCAATTCTGCACTCAGGAATCTGATTCTGACCCTCAGAAACTGTCAGTGAAGCCTTTGATTTGCTGTTAGAGCTCCCTTCCACAATGACTACTGCTCCAACATCTTTAATTTCCTTCACAGTCTCATACAAGCAGTCTTCAACGATGTTCTCCTGAGAGGAGCTGTCTTTCAAGACTTCATAAGGCCCTTCCATCCCAAGACCTTGATCATTTTCTGCATTTCTAGATGAGATGATAGTTTCCATGGGGTTGTTAGGGGGAATACTGGGTAGTTCCCGGCTCTGGTGACATTTTATAGACTTTCCAAGACTATCCTGTTGATCCAGTAGATCAGTAGATGTCTGTACTTCTTCATAAGGCTGGATACAGGCAGCTGTACTGTCCTCAGAAAGAACTAAAGAAATGACAGAGAAGTATTACAAACAAAGGCATAACTAAAAGGTGTGATTTGGTACTCTCTACATCTCTTTGTTTTTGTGGCATCCTGGAAAGGACAAATGATACTAATGCCTGGAAATGCCTAGTGATTAGCATACTTTTTGCTTATCAAAAGGTTCCAGTTACAGACATTTCTGCACTCTACTGGTAAAATATCTTTCTCACAACATCTAAAATAGTCTGCACACCCCCAAGTCACATTATATGGAAACAGCATTCACTGTGAGAACAGGGGGTGGGAGGTTAGTTGTGCATGGATATTCATCTGCCTTGCACTCATTTTCACTGAATGATTACAGAGTGCTCAGCAGTCTCAGATGGGAAACAGGTGGGAGGCCACAAATGAAGTGCCTTAAAAAAGTCCTTGTTAGATTTCCCTCCTTGCCTTTCCCCATTCTTTGGAATCAAAAGGAAAGTGTTCCTTCTTCCTCCCTCCCATCCCTCAGCTTGTTTAACATGCTGGCCAGATTCTCATTGGAATTGCACTTCTCTCAGCTCTCCCTGCATGCTACACCAGAAGCTCCTCACCAAGGCTGAGCCATACTTCCCTTAGTCTCGCAGCACATAATGTAGGTTGACAACCTACTAACAAGCTGGCCATATGCACAAGAACTTCAGAAGGCAGTGTTAGGCAGAACATGTTGTTTTAGGTCCCAGAAGTGGGCCACATGTCATTGTCACAAGAGGGTATTAGGGACTGAAATGTATGGGGCTTCTCCTCTTACACCACTCGTGTGACATTGCCATGCACTCATGGGCCTATACAAGCATGTTTCAAGCATGGTAGGTAATTTTACCTCACACTACTTGTTTAAAAAATCACTTCTGAACAGCTTTACTTCTCCTAGCACAGTTCCTAAGGCACTGTCTCAACAAAAACAACCCATTCTTCTGTGTCCTTCATGGTGAGAAAAGTGTTGCCAAAGCAGTCATTGCCCTTGATTTGGTGGTTGCCAGGGACATTGCTTTCTCTTGTGCTCAGGGCATGCAGACACAGTCAGCACCTGCAGGGAGACACACCCTGACTGCAAAACTCAGGACAGAACTGGAGGTGATGATGGTAATCACTGCCTGAACAGGAGATGGGAGTTTTGCCTTTCTGGTCCTTGATTCTAGGCATTTCTGTGCTGTGCTGAGCACCCTCACAGAACCCAGAAAGCACACACTCCATTCAGGCTGGAGGGGATAATCAAAAACAATGAGAGCTCAGGTTTCTGTGCTTCTGTAGTTATGGGTGGTAGCACAGAAGGGATCAGTGTAGATGAAGGAATGGCATAGGTAAAACAATGCTTGCAGTTGGGTAAAGGATAAAACCACAGCATTTGATGGTTCTGCTTCCACAGCCCTGCCTCTGCTCAAAAAGCTAGCAGAAACAGTAAAAGAACTATTAACAAAAAGTGAGTATGTAAGTAAGAAATTAAAGCACAGGGGTTCCTGTTATTCAGAAGGGCTGTTATGCATGAGCTGAGTATAATATCAGACAGTCTGAAAACTGTCTGCTGGCTGACAGCACACCTTTTAGCAGCAGCTCTGACAGCTGCACATGTGGTGACTCATGGCAGAGAGAAATACTTCCATTCTGCAGGGCTTTGCTCTACACATCAAGTCCCTCAAGGGAACCACACACCTACACACACAACAAGCCAATGGATGAGAACAGCAATTAGCTGCAAAAACAAAGTTTGAAAATTACTTTGGATACTTGTGTCTAAGGAGTGAAGTCTGAATAGCTTAGCCTGTGGTTGCAGGAGATGAGGAGAGACTGTAAGCAGGAGTGGAGCCCCTGGTGTTGGTGCTAGTGTGAAGACAATAGTTGGCTCCCTGTGGCTCTGGGCTGAGAGTGAGTTTATTTTTAGGTGCAGCTGAGTAAAATATTTTCCAGTGATAGTTCAGGGTGAATCATTCTGAGTGTTCAGCAAAGCAAAGACTAAGGAAAAAATGGAAGCCTATTTATGTTGCCTGTTTTCTAAAATATAAAAATATAAGTGACAGCACAGCACAGGACTGTGATCCAAAGCTGTAATCCCTGAAGGAGGACCTGAAATACTTCCACAGCCTCCTTTTGAAACTCTAAGGTGCAACTTCATCTTCTGGTTTTATCCCAGTTCCATAGCTTACCAGGATTTGGGAAGGTGCCATTCTCTGCCTGATGACCTGGTCAATCCAAGGTATGGCTTGGTGACCCAGACCTGGCAGCCCAGCAGAGAACCTCAGCACCTCCCAGTGTTGTCTGGTGTGGAGGACTGGGAGCAGGGGCATAGGGCTGTGCCAGAGCACAGCCAGCAGTGAACTGCAGATGCAGCCTAAACCACCTGAATCTCCATGAGATGATCATCCCCACTGACTTCCCAGCAAGGCAAACAAGCCACATGGCATGGCAAACTTCAAGTTCTGTGTGATCTGGTGTCAGACCTGCAGAGGTGTGCAGAGCATTCTGACAAATGGCTTGCCTGTGTGCTTGGAAAGCTGATGGCTGGAAAGCTGAGACGTGAGGGACCAGCAGTCCAGGACAGCCAGGGACAGCAGGGTCACCCAGGGATCCCAGCTGAGGTGGGAGCTCTGAGCACTGGGAGGGTGCTGCTGGCTCATCCCACCCCAGGGAGGGGCTGCCACTACTCACCATCCCCATTGCTGAGGGCTCCATTCTGCTCACTGTTTGGGGGAGGCTCTGTAGCTGAACTGGTGATGGAGTGGCTGAAAACCTCCTTCTCAGAAGGCTGCAACACAAATTGGTGACCACTGGATCAGAATAAATGTTCACATGAATACACATGCAACAAATTTCATTCTCCTCTCCAGAGCTCTGCCCCACAGGTATTACTGGCAGGAGAACCCAACCATGCCAATTTGATTCAAAGATTTAAGTGCCTGTGCTTACAGATGTTAAAAACAAGTAAATGCAAAGATGTCAAAAGCTTTTCAAGCTTTATGGGAATAACTATGGCTTCAACCCATGAGAGGACAGCAGCTGACAAAGGGTACCCTGCCCTTGGGCTGAAGATGGAGTGAAGGAAAGGCTGGAGTACAGTAGTGGCAAAAAGGGCACTGAGAAAGTGCAGATTATCAAGATCCACACAAGTTTTACACAAGTTTTTTTCCTCCTCTTCCTGTTCTGCAACTTTTAAAGTTTCCAATGCTCAACCATCTCGAAATTCCTGAGCTATTTTCTGATCTCTTGTATTTAGCAAGGAGCTTGGTACAAACCAACCACAAGACAGACACCAGCTGCCAGAAATAAATACTTACCACATTCATCAGATTTTCATGATCTCCATTCTGATTTTTTGCCTTCTTTTCCCTTAATGAAAAAGGTACATGAATTTTTACAGCAAACTATGCAAATTATGCTAATATACAAATGCCAATCATTCATAGACCTTACACTCCTGCAGGGAACAGACTATGGTTCAAAATAATATGAAAAATGGAATAACTGAAAATTATTACAGGAATTAGTATGATCTCTGTGTAAAAACACCATTGAGGCAGAATGGTGATAAACATAACTGAAGAAGTACAATACACAAAACCCTTCTTCTCACTCAGTGTAAGATCACAGTGAAAAGTGACTGATGAAAATTAAAATATAATATAAATAATTATGTATAGACAGGAAATGGGGGAATGGCTTCAAATTGAAAGGGAGTAGGTTTAGACTAAATATTAGGAGAAAATTCTTTACTGTGAGAGTGATGAGACACTGGAACAGGTTGCTCCAAGAAGCAAATCCTTGTGGATGCCCCATCCCTGGCAGTGTTCAAGGCCAGGTTGGATGGGCTCTGAGCAACCTGGTCTAGTGAAAGTGTCCCTGCCCATGGCAGGGAACTAATGATCTTTAAAGTCTCTTCCAACCCAGACCATTCTATAATTCTATGATAATAAAAATATTATTCTTTAATTTAATTGTATCTGAAATTCTCAGCTAAACATTCTGGTGTCAGACTACTTAGGAAGTCCCTTGAAATGTGCCAGTAAAAAATGTGTATCCTACAAAGAACTACAAAAGGCCAACAAAATCCAGATAATTTCCTCTAAAAATGCTAGTAAAATTGGTAATAAGCATTAGCAGTTCAAAAAGACATACAGATTTCATAGCAGCATAAATGTTCCTTTAACATTTCTAAAGGAATCCCACTTCCCTGGGTCCTTCATAGGAGTCTAAGCACAGATCACATTTCCAGTTTTCACCATTTGGGAAATACAGCTCTTATTCAGAAATACTGCAATAAAGGATGAGCTTAAAATAATGCTAATTCTTCTCCTAGATGAAAAGTCAAATAAAAAGGTAAGAAAAATATTGACAATATGAAATTTTTGCTTCTTCTAAAGTTTGCAGTACTTCCACATCAGCAACTGTTAAAATTCTACCTACCTGGGAAATGAAAAAAACAGCAAGTGAGCATGCATCAATGCAGAGCAGAGAAAGAATTTCCTCTCTGGAAGTTTTTGACTCTGATATTTTAGAAAGAGCAAATTTATTTCAGTTTTCTATGTCCTCATCCATTTTTGAAGAGTAAGCCAGGAAGAAATTCTGCACAATTGCATTTATTTATGCATAAACAACCTGGCCTACAGAATGACCTGAAACAAAAGATACTATGTCCAAACTAGCAACACAAGAATTTATTAAAAACATCACCAGAATATTTCAGGCAATGTATATGTAACTGCAAAGATTAGTCAGTGGTTTGAACCATCTTTCTAGAGATGTTTCAAGGACTGGTGGGTTACAAAACAAAACACAGAATTATAGAACCATTTGGGTTGGAAAAGGCCTCAAAAATGATACACAGTACCTAAATACAAAGTTTGTGGAATAAAGAATATTTAAAATAGTCTTTCTAGTTTTAAGAAATTAAAAAAAAAATCTACTATTTTTTACACAGATATCACAGGAAACTGTGAAAATAAGATACTGAAGTGTCATCTTCCAGTTTACAGAAGTCTTTTTCCTGAATCACATGAAATTGCATGTTCTAATTTAGGCTTTTTAGGGTTTCAGCCAACTTTGGGACCTGTTTCTGCCCACAACTGTTTTTTGCATGGTAGGCATTAGGTAAATCCTGCTGAAAAGCAGGACCTTCCACCATAGACACATCTTGTGCCAATACAGTGCATTTTATGGCTGCACAATTCCCTCAATGTTCTCAAAGCTGAAGGGGTGAAAGCACATGCTCCTTACAGGCACATGCATCCAAACTGCAGATTTTGCTGCTGCACTGGATTCTTCCCCCCCATAGACTTGGCTGATTGAGCTGGGCTTGCAGAATTTGGCAATAGCAGTATGGAGCACATCAGTCCCACCACTCAGAGCAGAGTCTGACTGGTGTGGCTGTGCAAGGGCACCATGGACAGACTGCAGGGCTCAGCTCACATGTTATGGAGGAGCTTTGAAATGGGCACAAACCAAGTCAGTAGAAGTGCCTGCATTGGTGAAATTGAATCCTCTTATGGAGAAGAAAATAAGGATGAGGTATAAGGCATTAATTAGTACCACTATTTGATCCTTACTCATTTTTGCTTGAAAGGCAGGATCAATCATATATACCCTATACTTCAGGAGTGGCCACAGCAAAGCTGAAGTACATAATCACCTCCTTTTACTTTTCACCTATACTTTTTTTTTGTCCTGTTTAGCCCACCTAATGTTCTCAGTTTCAGCTTAGGGGTGTGATCTGCTAAACTCAGCTTCTACCTGTGCTCCAGGGGAAACCACTGAACAAGCACAATTGTGTACTTCTTTCACAGCAAAAGAAAAATATAATTAGATTTCAGAATTAATAGAACTCTCAAACTGAAGTTTTCCCTGAAAACTGCACTTTTAAAAAAATTATTTCTGCACCTCAGTGTTTCCTGCTAACTACTTATACATGAAGCTATGACCAAAGTGAATTAAAGAAGCATTAAGCCTTGGAGCCTTACCCATTGCAGCTGGAGCAAAGGAAGATGAGGAAGGTGAGGAACAAGAGTGTTGTCATGGCTGCCAAACTTCCCCACAGGACCACGTGGATCTGTCCAGTGCCTAAAAAAACCCCCTCCAGCCCCATGGTGCTAGCAGGAGCTGGTATCACTTGGGGTGGAAGAAGTTACTCCTTGAAGAAGACTGACATCTGTGCTGCATGCACCTTCTGTTTCTGCAGAAGGAAAAACACCATCAGAGGTTAAGAGAAAATTTGAAGATAATGAATCTGACAGCTACAAGTCTGGCAGAAGAGATCTGCAAATCCAGATCTTATGAAAACCAGTTTCAAGTACAAGCCAGCCAGCCAAAGAGATTTTCAGCTACATTTCTGACAGTAACATAGAACAGATTTGTCAAATATTAACACAAGCTGTTACCTATCTACAATCTCAACGTGAATAAAAGGTAGTACAGCATCTCTTGTACTTGTATTTTTACGAAAAGATGCATAAATCCACTTTCAGGGACAGAGTAATCTATTTTGTGGTTATATTTGAAAACTTCATTGAAAAGTGAGCTTGTGAAACCAGCTACAACTTCTGCAAAGTTAACAAGCCAAAGTGTTCACCTCCTTCTCTCTCTCAGTCTCTCCTGCCTGCATGTGATTTGAGGCTTAAAGTGCAGCAACAAATAAGTTGGGCAAGTCTTTGAAAGGAATACCACAACAACCTTTCTCACAGCAGGTAAGATCCAGTCTTATTTCTGTGTTATATACTAATTTTTTAGCAGTATGTCTGGAGAGTAACAATACTGAACTTTCTTTTTTAGCTTCTCCCCATCTGAGTCTGAGAAAACAACAGAGCAAAGTAATCTGGGTGTTTTTTTAAGAGCTTGAATAAACACAACTTTTGCTACAGCACAACAGCCCATGGAGAGGACTCCTGGGTAAACTCTATTTGTGGCACATGTGTTTTGGTACACAATACATTGTAAAATTCTACATATATTTAATGCAGTACATTGTTGACATGGCAAAATTAAAAAGAGTTTATTAATTCTTCACTGCTGAAGGTATCAATTTCTCCATAATGTGGAAACAGTTTATGAAAAGACTATTTACAGGTTTTCAGCCTGACCTGATTGATAAAATCTGAAATTGAATACAATGGCTAAGAAATGAGCAGATATATTTGGGGAACAAAAAAGTAGCACAAATGACAATGTCTAAAGCCACTAATGACTTGCTTTAATGCACATATTTTCACAAAAATTTTTTTGTATGGGAAATACGTAGTTACACAAATTTATTTCTTTACAGCAGAAGCATCCTTTGTAAAAACAAATTCAATTAGGTACCCATAATTGTATACAAAAACATATAATAACCACTTTGTTATTAAAATCTTATAAGAAAAGATTATTTATTTCCAGAAAAAGGCCTTTCTGATCAAAGGAAATCTGGTGAATCAGAGAAGATACTTAGTTACATATAACAACTAAGTTATGTGACCAGGTTGTTCCTACAAAGCAACATTTCTGTTCATGCATAAAGTAGACTCATTAACTTCAACCATGCTGGATCAGACTTCTGAACACCTTCCAAGAAGAACTTTCCTTATTTACCCACAGTGGATAAAAACTTTTTAAAAACACTTTTTCCTTTAGATAATAATGGCAGGGATATAAATTGAAATGGGAAGAAACAAACAAAAGTTTGTTTGGAGAAATCTTAAGGGGAACTGAATCAGATTTAGTCAGGAGAAAACTGGGTGCAATGCCCACAAAGACCTCTGTGATGCCATGCAAAGGCACTGTGGCTTGACATGGATTCCTGTAAAGGTGATGGACTGTCCTCATCCAGAAAACATTGCAAAGCACACTGTGCTGGCTGCCTTAACTAGCTCCAAACCCTTGTTAGGACTCTTGAATAGAAAGTACTTTCCTTTTAAACTTCCTTTTCCTTTTTTTTTTTTTTTTTTTTTTTTGTGAATTTTCAAAGACATTTTCTGCCCTGCTAAAACATGGGAAAAAAAAATCTTATAAATATTGCAGTTTCTTTTATCCTATCTTTTTGCCTTCAAAACTCCATAATTTTCTTTTTTTCCCCCTAGGAAAAAAAAAATGATGAAATGAAAATCAAATGGAAGGAAGGAAGGGAGGAAGGGAGGGAGGGAGGGAGGGAGGGAGGGAGGGAGGGAGGGAGGGAGGGGAGGGAGGGAGGAGGGAGGGAGGGAAGGGAGGAAGGGAGGAAGGGAGGAAGGGAGGAAGGGAGGAAGGGAGGAAGGGAGGAAGGGAGGAAGGAAGGAGGAAGGAGGAAGGAAGGAGGAAGGACAGGAAGGAAGGAAGAAGGAAGGAAAGGAAGGAAGGAAGGAAGGAAGGAAGGAAGGAAGGAAGGAAGGAAGGAAGGAAGGGAAGGAAGGAAGGAAGGAAGGAAGGAAGGAAGGCAGGAAGGAAGGAAGGAAGGAAGGAAGGAAGGAAGAAGGAAGGAAGGAGGAAGGAAGGAAGGAAGGAGGAAGGAAGGAAGGAAGGAAGGAAGGAAGGAAGGAAGGAAGGAAGGAAGGAAGGAAGGAAGGAAGGAAGGAAGGAAGGAAGGTACAAGAAAGAAAGACACAAGAAAGATAATAGGGATTTAATATCTTTTTCTTAAAACAGAAACACATTTTTATTTTCTTTTAGAGCAGATACAGACCTGTCTTAAAGATATTTAAATTATTTCTACTACTAAGTTCATGATTTTGTATCTGCCCTGAAAAAGGATACTATATTCTCAGAAGACTAAGAAATGTAACTTAAGCTAATTAATTTAACCATAAGAAAAGTGGGTTTGTTTTTTTTTTCCCTTCTTCTAAATATATCATTTTAAGGTTCCAGGGTTTTAAATAAAGATAGTATTTGAGCTAAGGAAAGCTAGTGAGTGATACATGGGGAGCAGCCCCATGGAAAAGCTGAGCCTTTGAAGGCTTCAGTACAGAGTTGGGAAGTGCTGGGATGAGCCAGAGCAGATGGAGTTCAGACTGAACTGCAAAAGGAGTGAGATCAGAAAGAGTCAGTCAAGGAAGACCTCTGTGTGATGTCAGGGGTGAAGCACAAGACTGATGCTACACATGAGGCAGCCCAGCAGGCAAAAGTCAAAATAGCAAAGGGAATGACCAAGGCCAGATGATGTAGTTAATTTACAGGAAAACAGCACAAAATGCTTTGATTATATGCTGAGAGAAAGAGGTCAGAAAAGGACAGAAAAGCACAGTGGCACTTAATCCAGGGGAGGTGAGTGCTGCAGACACTGTGCATACAGAACAGAGACGGACAACAGGTAAAGCCCTGAATGAAGGAAGCCGAGCAGGCAAAATGTGCCCAGTGATTCCTCTTAGCTCCTTGAAAAGCAGGAGCTTGGCATAAGTGCTAAAGGACCTAGAATCTGCTCAGCACACATGGGAGCCAGAAGTAAATACAATTACACAAAAAAATAATTACACAAAACCACAAAAACATCTCAGCCTTCCCCTCTAGGGGACCTACAAGAAAACTGGTGAGAGACTTTTTTTAAGGGCACATAGTGATAAAACTAGAGGAAGAGTTTAAACTGAGAGTAATTTAGATTAGATTTCAGAAGGTAATTTTTTTACAGTGAGGGTTGTGAGGCACTAGAACAGGTTGCCCAGAGAAGCTGTGGATGCCCCATCCCTGGAAGTGCTCAACACCAGCTTGGATGGAGCTCTGAGCAAGCTTGTGTAGTGAAAAGAGTCCCTGCTCTGGCAGGAGGGTTGGAAATGGATGACCTTTAATGTCCCTTCCAGCCCAGGCCATTCTATGATTCTATGATTCTGTGGCTCTAAATTCACCCTCTGTGAACCCTTATCATATAGTGACATCAGAGGGGTTACTCCTTCTGTTTAATGCTTCCCAAAAAACGAGGCTGAAATAATATTCACCCAGGCTGGTGCCTTTAATACACAGGAGAGTTTCTGGAATGCTTGAGGCTGGGCCAGCACCCATCAGCTGCCCCAACCAACCCTGGACAGAAACCTGGCAAAGACTTACACTGAAAACACAACTGCCTGAACTCCCTCTGCTTCCACTATGTGAATGCCTGGACATTAAAACATCAATACACTGAATTTAGGAGATTCTCCAGAGACTAACTTTAAAGAGAAAGTTATTTGAAATCTTAATGATGGAACAACAAGCAGCTAATTTCTAAGAGCTCTCTGACAGCTGAAATTATTAACTCCTGCTTTTACAATACAAAGTGATATTGTGCTGCCCTCTGGTGAATCTCTCCATTCAGGGACTGGGATTTGTGGCTCTTATGAGGGAACTTCAGAGCTAGGTGCAAACTCTGCTGGTACAGATGGAGTTCACATGGGGCCCTTCCTCTGTCAGGCTCAAAACAGCCCTACCTGCACCCTTGGAAGTCTGTCAGACTCAAATACTTCAACATTGTAGACAGACACTGCTGAGACAAAATAGTGGTCAATGGAACTGTCTGGGGTTTTAAAAATTATTTTCCTGTGTGAAAACCATTTGAAGATGAAGATTTCTTCCACTGGACCCTTTCCACAGAACTCTCCACACAGATTATTGGGAATGCTGAGCTCTACAAGAGAATAACAGGGAAAGGCCTGGAACTCATGGGTAAGAAACCTGGTTATTTCATCTTCGGCAAAATTTAAACAATAGTCTGCATTCACATTTCAAAGTCAATACCAGTTCAGAAAACTAATCTTTACACTATATTTCATAAAATTTCTTCTTGTGGGAACTTCTTGCTTTTTAGACATCAATATTTGTCATTATTGAAATTCGTATGATAAATTATGCCTGTAGCCATTTCTCAAAATTGCACTTAAATGCCCAATTGTGTTTGTGGTTTCAGAATGACAGATATTTTGTTGCATAACCTACACTTTTATGGTGAATAATGTGTTATTTTTGCTTGTGGCTGTTGCAGGGACAAAACAGAGCTTAGGCAGTTCAGCCTGACGTGATGATGAGGAAAATGCAATTTTGGTTCCAAAAGACCTGTATGTGGAGGGAAGCAGATAGGCTGCAACTCTGGGGAGCACATGAAGCATAAATTTTAACTGGGGGGGAGGCTGCTGCAGAAGTTTGAAGTGAGACCTGAAGACCTTTGAAGACCAGCATCCAAAAGACCCAGTGTAGTTCAGGTCCAGGATCTGGGCAGGATTTTCTGAGCCAGGTCCTGAGTTCATGGTGGGACATGTCAAGGATGTGTTTGTGACAGGCAGCTGCCATGCTTCGGTGTCCCAGCAGGAGATGGCAGCGTGTCCCTCTCACTCCACCTTGCCTTGGCTTCTGGGTTTAGAGCAGTTTCATTCATGTCCTGCTCAGCCCACGCCTTCCAGAGGGAAAAGAGTGGGAGATGTCAACAGCTTCACCTCTCTGGGTTTCTTAATGAATTATAGATGGAGCGTAGGCAGGAGACAGAATTGTTCTGACAACTGAGCGACTCTGAACGCGAGGACACAAACGCGACGGGACAGGAGTGACTCGGGGCCGTGGGGATTCAGCTCCCTGTGCTGGGCTAACTGGGCACTGCCCTGCCCAGCTGCTCCTGAGCACCCTGAGCTCTGTTACAGCACTCCCTTGTGAACTGCTCAAATCCTGCTGCTTTCTTCCCCTGCCACCCCTGCAGCTCCCAGTGCTTTCACTGTTAAACTGCAAACCAAAACAGGGAGATGAGATGGTTTGGAAGATCCCCCTCACCCCATAGCACCTGGCAGGGAGAATGGGAAAGAAGGTTGGAATTTTTATATGAGATTTTTATTACTCTGGTAGTAATCCCCCAGAGAGCTATATTAAACCAGAAAATGGGGAGGCGCAAGAGATGTGGACCCAAGCTGAGACAGGAGCTGAGAAGAATGAGGTGAATGTCCTCTTGTGAATATCCAGCTGTAAATGCTGTCAATTCAGCCACAAAACCAGCCCACAAACCTGGGCTGCAACAAACAGGCAACAGCAGAAATTGTCCTGCACATGTGACTAACACCTCTCACTGTAAGAGCTTTTCATCTTCTGTCCTCCAAATCCTGAAAATACACTTTCTCTATGAAGACAGCATCCTGTAGGAGACCTGAGCATTTACCCTACACTCCTGCTCCAGAAAATTCCCTCTGCAACTTCAGACCCAGCTCAGGCACCAGCAGGCAGAGTACATCTCCAAGGGCCAAACACTGAGCACAGCCCTTGTATGTGACACCCTCAAGGACACCCCAAAGAAAGCATCTGAAGAAAAGTAATCCACAACTTCTGTACCCACAACAGTTTACAACAAACTACACACCTCATTTGGAGAAGGGGAAGGACGTGGCAGATGCACTCTGCTCAATCCATAACCATTTCCATGTCAGGACTGTTCTCTGCATGCAAATACCATGGCACTGGCAGGAAAATGCCTTTTATGCTCCTGAAACAACCCTTAAGTGTAGCACTATGCTGACCTGTGTTAAAATGAAATCAAAGCACCCTTCCTTCACCCAACAACCTTCCCTTAAACCTCTTGATTTTAAATTGAATGTGTTTTCTGACATTTTCCACTATGTGGCCTCACCAGGCTTTAACTGCAGAGAAGGTAGAGGGGGCTCCTGAGTGTCTCCTTTCTGTACCTTGCCACAGCTGGTGGATTCCTGACAGCACAACCCAATAAGGCATTACACACATATTTTATGACATCATCAGGGCTGCATTTGTTCTTGTGTGGACAAAATATTTGGGTCAAACTTTTCATAGGTATCTCCTACTGCAAGTCCTGCTTTGGAGCCTGTCTGCAGAAGCTGCTGGGAGTTCTGCTTTGAACATGAAGCTTGGGTCCACTGCAATAAATGAAACATTTTGGAGATAATTGTTTGTACAGCCCAAGCCCACAGTCTTACACTTTCTTCTTCTCCACAGACTGGTGGTTCTATTATCTTCCAGGAGTGGTCCCTGACCAGAGCTAACTCCTGAGAGGTGCATGGGATTGGTTTTGGGAAAGAGCCTTTTGACTGCAGCCAAAATTGTGCTTCAGATTGCTCTAACTTGGTAAAATCCCATCTTTTGTGTTTCAGACTGGGCATCTGATAACCGTGGGTCCTTTGGACCTTAATGCCCCTGTACTAGAGATCTCCTCTCCCTCTCCTCTCCCTCTCCCTCTCCTCTCCCTCTCCTCTCCCTCTCCCTCTCCTCTCCTCTCCTCTCCTCTCCTCTCCTCTCCTCTCCTCTCCTCTCCTCTCCTCTCCTCTCCTCTCCTCTCCTCTCCTCTCCTCTCCTCTCCTCTCCTCTCCTCTCCTCTCCTCTCCTCTCCTCTCCTCTCCTCTCCTCTCCTCTCCTCTCCCTCTCCCTCTCCCTCTCCCTCTCCTCTCCCTCTCCCTCTCCCTCTCCCTCTCCCTCTCCCTCTCTATCCCTCTCCCTCTCCCTCTCCCTCTCCTCTCCCTCTCCTCTCCTCTGTATTTCTCCACCACAGGACATGTCCAGCTTTCTACCCACTTCAGTTTCTCTTTCCCTCTTAGTTCCCAGTCCTGTTTGCTGCCTGAGGCAGCCACCTCTGCTACAGGTGACAAAGACTACATTAAGATATAAAAATAGGAATAAGTGTGCATGAGAACCTAATAAAATAAATACAAAGATGTCAAAATTTTAGCAAAAAGAGACATTGCAGATAATTCTCAGGGACATTAAAACAGATGACACTGTGGAACAGCCTGAATACACAAACATGATCCCTTCTTTACATTGGTATTAAGTGAATAAAAGCAATTGCAATTAAATGCTTCTGGAGACAGCAGGCAACAGGATTGCTGTTTGGACTGAAGGGCTGCCTGGCAGAATGTCTCTTAACACCACAGTGTTACTGGAGTCAAGATTGTGAAGTTTCTTCAAAGGCACTTAAGAAAGTTATAAAACATATTTGTAATTGGTCAAATTGCTGTTTCTGCATCTGCAATGGCTTCTTTTAGCTTCTAGCTGTCTAAATGTAGATCCAGTACTGAGCTGCACGTACCTTAAGACCAAGATTGCCTTTCTCATGCAGTACATAGTGCATTTTGCTTTTAGGGTTCCTATGCACTACATCAGGACAAATCCTTTCCTTTATAGGTTAAAGCTCTTCTGGTGCAGTTGTGTTTTGAGCTGCTTGACTTGGCAGCACTGATTTATGAGCACAGTTCAAGATAGACACATCTTATTCCAAGCAGCCAAGACCAGATGTGCACATAATGAAGGCCTGGTCCTGAAAGCCTGATGCTGGGAGGAATTACTGACATGAACAGAGCTGCTCTTGCAGGCTGTCAGACGAGCCTTGCAGAGACTGTGCATGCTATTAGCCTTCAAAATAGTTCATGTTTCTGCCTTGCAAAACAGCAGAATAATGAGCTTCTGATCTAATGTACCTTCTTCAGAAATCATGGCTGGTTTATCAAAGGATGTGTATGTTCTATAATGCCAAAACAGATCTAAGACAAAACCAAATAGTCCCAAACCACTGGTCACTTTTAAGCCTTAACATCTAGAGAGAAATAAAGTCTCTCTGAACCCATCTATCTTGGCACTGCAGAAAAATTAAAAAGCCTCTTGCAGCAGTAAAGGCTGATCTATGCCTCAATCTGCATTTATAGCCCAAGCAATTCATTCATGCCTTGTCAGACCACGTCACCTCAAGGTTAACATATTCAAAGTTGACCTGACTTCTCCTGCCACTCTTTCCTTTCTATTCCTACTAGAATTCTAGTAAGTCCACACAAGCCTGCAGTGCAGGCAGCCTCTCCTCAGAAGGAAATGAATTTGGGGAAGTAGAACGAGTCAGGAAAGTTGTACGAACAATTAAGCATGTGAATTCAAGAGCTTGGTTCAAGACAGTGGAATAGTTTTCTTGAAATGGTGGAGAATTTCAGAAGACAAGAGATGTCACTAGCAAGGTTTCACAGCAGGCAGTAAAACTAGATTTTCAAAGGAAGGTGAGCATAATTGCATGTGAATGTGATTGTGTCCTGTGAAACACAGCCTGCATCCTGGGGTTAATATACACGCATAATTATGCACCTAACCTGTCACAGAGCTATCACATTTATTTCCCACATCCACAAGGTCTTTCTATGTATAAACCATACACTCACAAATCTTGCCAAACACAGCTTCCATTATAAATCAGGCCCTGAGCAAAGAGGTTTGTAACCAAAAACTTAAAGCTCACAAATTCATTCTGCAGTGGCTAATAAAGTTCCCCCATGACCCTGCTAGCAGCACAAACCTTCCCAAGCACAAACAGGGAGATGGGGAGCACTGAGGCCACAGCTCTCAAATGCAGAGAGCACTGGCTGGGCTTGGCCAGCTGCTGAGGAAGAAACCCATAATGAAGCCTCTGTGCAACAGCTCCTAGGAACAGCACCACATATTTTCCCCAGGCTTTAGCAGCCAAATAATGACTGTCTCAAATGCAACAGCAGAAAAGCTTTATCTGCTGAGTGACCATGCCAAAGATTACAGCTTAATTGCTGCATTATTATGTTCTTTCCCACACCCCCACAATATCCCATATTGCTTTCTGGCTGCAGTGAGGTAATTAGACCACGATTAGTGCATACTTTAGAGCATATAGAAATGAAAGCTGTCTTTGTGTTTTCCAGCTCTGACACAACTACTCCTGATAGCTTTGCTTTTCCTGGAACTAGATGCTCTTTCATATTAAACAAGGCCTGTTTATAATTGCACTTTGCTGTTTATGTAATTCTACCATGCCAAATCCCCTTTCAGTTTTTGCAGTGCAACTACATTTCAAGCAACCCTTTTGTGAACTCAGTTAATACTAATGGAAACTGAGAAATTCCCCCTAGCCTGGGAGGTAAGCACACACAGAGTTTGCTTCAGTCATCTGACCTAAAAGACCTCTAAAATCCATGGCAATTGTACTTGTTCTCAAATTGGTGTCTGAATCAGGTCCATGAAACACAACAAATAGATGGTACTTTTCCAGAGGTTGCTTCCAATTTCCAAAGGACCCCTACCATATAAAATTATGAAAGACTGCAAAATATTCAGCAGTAAAACACAGTGCTTTGATTGTTTCCCAATGAAATATAGCTTTTTTTTTTTTTTTTTTTTTTTTTTTTTTTTTTTTTTTTCTTTTTAAAGGGAGAAAAATCTTACTTAGAATGAGATTCCACTTCTGTATGTTTACTTTTCTAAAAGCAGGGTTTGGTTTACTCAGATGCTATCTACAGGATCCCACCAGTGAGATCTCACCTCTATTCCCATCACATGAGATGACTAAATGACTTCTATTAATACCAAACTTTCAGATTGTTCAAATTTTCTTACTTATAGTAAGAATAACTCTACCTGAAATGAGAAATTAAAAAAATGTCCTGTCAGGACTGTCAGGATGCCACAGCCTTTTAATGTGCCTTGAGTGAGATGCACCCTCAAGCATGAAGCACATGAAGATCACATGAAGACTATCCAAATTTTTTTAAAAAAATTAATCAAAATAATTTTAAATCTAAACAGTCCAGATTACTGAATGCCAATGCTGTCATAAAATCTATGTATATAAATGTCTGGAAGACAGGGGTGTTCCAGGGAAGCTAAGTGATGGTCCTTGGAGGTAGAATACAAATTAAATCAGAAGGCCTGTTATATTTAACATTAAGTAATCTTGAAACAGAAGGAATTAGTGAGAATTGAGGTGTGATATCCCACAAAAAGAGAGGCAGCAGTGATTGAACTTGGTGACAGATGAATTTGAAGAAAACAGTTACAATGTGCTTTGTATAGATGTAGAGCTACTTCAAGCTCAAATTTATTTTCACTTTAATTGATTCAATAAAAAAATTTTAAACTTTTTTAGCATTTGCATCTCATTAGGAATGCCAGCTTTTCATAAGTATTTGGTGCATATATGCAGAGCCTTCTTGAGTGCCAGATATGGTCCCTGGCTTGAAGAGTCTACTTTTTGTCAAGATAAGACTAAGACAGCACCTGAGAGAATCCCTGTCTAAATAACTTCCTTTTCATGAAAAAATGTCCAAGAAAAAGAAGGATTTGGTAAGTTTTGAAGAGTTTTTGCTTATCTTATCCAGATACCTGGTGTCTCCACCCAGTGCCACCTCTCTGTGATCTTTTCTCTGAGTTTTCTCTGAGTTGGAAACATAGCCATGTGTGCTAAGGTGCCACCTTAACTTCAATAATGTAAAAATAATCTGAACTGGCTGCTTGTGTGTTCTGCATGATCAGTAAAGATTCACTTCTTCCTGTGGAGAGAGGGGTACCTTCAAAGTTAGCTGTGAAGGTCATTCCTCATCTCCTCTGACAGACCAGTGAACTTTCAGGCACCTAGAATTAGGGGAGGAGATATCTATAAATCATGGACAAAACCAGGGGAGGTTAATGTGTGCTGATCCACTGGGAAGGGCCTCAGATGCCCTTCTCTGAGCTGACCTCCTTGGCTGACCCATCAGACCTGACAATGTGGATAACTAAGCCTTGGGCAGCAGGAGCAGCCCTGGCAGAACACACCTTTTCACAGCTCATGCAATTTCACTGTAATTTCTCCCCAGGACCAGCATAGTGGCATCATTCTGCTCTTTCATTTGGAAGCAGAGCTGAGGTAAATGAAAACATCACTTGCTTTTGACAGTCCAGAATATCCTGTGGATTCACCTCCCCATGAACCACAGGCAGAGTCCTGCTTGGCACCTGCAGCAGCATGAGCAGGGAGGCAAAATAAACCCAACTCTGTCCTGCCCCCCCACCAACATTTGATATGTGGAGGATTTCATCCATCTTCTCTCCTGGAGAAGTAAATATAAAACCCTGGGCTTGATCCTAACAGACCAAGGCAGCAGAAATTAATCATGAGTCCTGCAGGAGTGATCTACGAGCTGGGTACCACCCCCCTCAACACACTCAAACCCCTTACTGCCTCATCCTGACACACAGCAAATACAATTATAAGATCTAATCAACTGCAACTAATGTAATTCTGAAAGTCTTCACAGCTAATGAAAACCAGGTCTTTCCCTTCTCAATTTAATTGAGTTGTTTGGTTCACACACCGTGGAAAAGAAACCCTCCATAAAGCTATGTATGAATATTGCATTTACATATCCAGCCTATCACAGTACTGGGCTCTTTTTCCTGACTGTTGGATATTACATGGTAGGAAACTATCTGTGAAGGGAAATGGGCTTCAGAAAATAAATACTTTCTCCTGTTGTTTCAAGGGAAATCTCCAGTCTGAATGTCATCTACTAACTACCACTTTGTAGTCTAAGCTTGGCATAAAAAAAGCATTTCCTTAACATGAATAAATCATGATCCCTAGTAAAAATACCCTCCTCTTGCATTAAAGCAAGAATCAGAAGACAGAATTTGGCCTATAGCTTGTAAACTCAGATTTGTTGAATAACAAATGACTAAAGAAAATCCCTTTTCCCCCCCTTCCTCCACTGTGTTCTCTTGTTGCCTGTTGGCATCAGTTTTTCTGCAGTTTAAGCATCACTAATGCTTCGAGACTTCCCTGCCTCTGTGCTTTCCTTTGTCATCATGAACATTATTTTCAAAGGAAACTCTACAATATGAGCAGCACTGAAGAGAAAGACAAATACATCATGCCTCCTGTAAAAAGTTTTTCTACTACCTTGAGTTACAAGCTGCCTAAGCATGGTGATAGAGAAGCAATGGCTGGTAGGCAGGCTAAGCAGAGCATTGCCTCACTTCATGCAATCAATAACCAGCTGGGCTCTGCTTCCAGGTTTCTCTGCTGTGCTGACCCAAATAATTACTTTCTCTCCATAGAATGTAGACTTGTTAAGGTTTTGAAAGAGAAGACTGAGATTTGATGAAAGCCTATCAGGATACAGGATAACTGCTCTCCAGGGACAGGAGACTCAGCCAAGACAGACCAGGTAAGAACAGCCTTTCACCAGTGATGCATGAGGCAAGAGCAGACAGCAAGCTCAGAACCTCTGTACGACTGATCAGCAGGGTCATTCCCACAGCAGCTGAGAAGGGTCTTCCAGCTGTGCAGATGTGACCACAGCTGGCACATGCACAGGCATGAGCCCACATCCAACATGAATGCTCACCACCAAAGCAGGGGCTGCCTCCACTCCTGCATGGCCAGGAAGCCTCCAACTCTGTTTCAGGATGCACAAATGGTGAAAAAAGGTTATGCCAGAAATACAAAGAGCAGATGGTGAGAAATAGATGAAAACATTCTCTCAGAGAGAGAATGGAATGATAGGAGTTAGGCAATAGAAGAGCTCACCTAAAATACATTCAACAGCCTTAAGCACTATACCAGACACAAACATACATGATAATGAGTAGTCAGCTGAAGAATGTATACAGCCACAATATACTACATTCCACCCAGTAATTTCAATAGCTACTTATTTTTTACAATTTACCATTACCCCACTAACACCCTGTTCAGGTTCCATTTTCCTGAACCAAGGAATCTGAATTTCACCTCCTTTATTCTTTGAGACATGTGCCATGCTCAGGCCTCTTATAATACCTCCTGAATATGGTTAATTTTAAAGGATAACCTAATGCTATATGGTGAAAAAAGTTTGTTGTTTTTGGTTGGTTTTTTTTTAATCCTTTTTCATCACTTTGGGACACTGTTTTTTTTTGCAAATTAATCAGATTCTGCAGAAGGAAAGAGTTTTCAATGAAACTATTTATAAGTCAAGAAAGAGACCATTAGTTTTTGAAAGCTGAAACATTTACAGATTGATTTGATGGCAGTGACAGTAAATTAATTTTTCCTTTTCTTGAAAACACAACTGCAATGAATACCTGGAAAACTGCCTGAAGAACAAAGGTCATCTAGCTCTGCATTTACTTAGATTCAATATCAAATTTATGTGCTACTTTCAGAAAAACAACCATGTTTTCCTTATAGATGGTACTTTTTGAATTTTCAGCTGACTTGAAACATATGATTGCAGAGGTTAGTTTGGGGCAGCTGCTAAACTACATGCTTTGCTATGTATTTCCATGAGTTATTCAACCAACAGGAGAATTGCAGGACTTAATTCATCTGGAAGAAAGCAAAAACAACAGAAAGATTCATCAGGCTACCCCAGTTTCACAAGTATAAAAATAGCAGAAGGTGCTAACAGATATTATGTGGGTAAGAATGAGAACTAGATTGGCATTGGAGAATTTATTCTTAGAAAAATCTCTCCTTTTGGAATTGTTACAGGAATGCACTGACCCAAATAGATCATGGCTCCTATCATTCCCTAGTGCGTGTGAACAGATAAAATGCTGACACGCACCAAAAAGGTTTGGGGCAAAAAACAGCAAGCACAATCTGCAGGAAAATGCCAGAGAAAGAAAAAGCACAGCAGCTGGTACACAACTGCTAATGGGCAAAGACAGCACTGCTGGCAAACACAGGTGAAGTGAAGGAAAGGAAAATGTCAGCCCAGGGATGGAGTAAACAAGGCAAGTACCATGGGTGCCTACTGCTGTCTCAGAAGGACAGTCATTTCAGGATACACAGTTTATTCCACTGAGCTGGTGCTGCCCAGTGTCAAGCCTCAGGGCCACTGGTGTCCCTCTAGTGCAGCTTTCTGACTTGGCTTGGTTGCCCATGGCTGTTTTGTGGCTCTGCAGATAAGGCAGCAGGACTGGGAGACCACAGATCAAACCCACAGTGTGCCTCACCAGCTGAGTTACAGAGCACAGCACAGCAGTAACAGTGCAGAATTACAGTCTTCTCTCCTTGCTTCCTCAGCCCTCCACAGTTTTTTATTTTCTCCCAGCAAAGTCCCAGCAGCTCTGCAGGCTCAGTGAGGTGTCACACCTGTGACAGGATGTGTGGAGACAGCCACCCATCGTAATGTGTCTGAGCTCCTGTGTTCCAGGAGAACATTCCAGGCAATGGAGGCTCACAAAGCATGCACATAACCAACCAGGGGGATGCCATTTAGTTGTCTAAACACTGGCAGCTAGAACCACCTGAGCTGCCTAAAGGCATCCAGGATGTCTGGGTGTTTATGCAGATACGTCCACACAGATGAACAACTTGATGCACAAACTGCAGGAGATTTGTGTCCCTCTGGAGTGACAGATGGAGGCCAAAGGCCATTTCAAACACCATTCAATTCCCTCTCTTTAGGCAGATGAAACCTGCACCTGGATGAGGTCAGCAGACATGGCACAGGACCAACCCTCACGCTTCCCAAATAGATATTAAGAAACTACAAAAAATGTACCAAGGCACCTCAAATGGCATCAGCTGCTTCTCATGAGCAGCTGAAGGGGTCTGATTGCCACTAACTAAATGGGGCCTGAAGGTGCCTTGCAGATATTTGCCTAAATTTAGGAGTTTTCAGCTGCACTTGACTCTCACACCAGTAATGCCATTCTTTACTATTACACCAGCACAAACATCTTCCTCTAAAATAATTTCCTACACAAAGCTGAACGCTCTTAGCACTAAATCCTTCTCAGAAAGCAATAAGGATTTATTCAGGGATAAAATATTTTAGTCTAATATCAGAAAAAACACTTTTCTCCAAGTAAAACAATGCCAGAGCATCACACTCCTTCCAGCTGACACGAAAAAAAATTAATGTCCAGACTTTCAGAAATGTTCACTATCACAGACGTTGTAATGTTTAATTATCTGATGGTGCTTAGGACCTTGGGTAGAAAAGAAAGAAGCAAATAAAACAATACAGATCTAGTCATCATATGAATATTTAAGACCCCTCTGCTGCAGCATCAATGTGTGGGCTCATATCAACACTGTGTTTAATGTCCCTATGCAGCTACTGTAAGCACAAAATTAGCAAATAACTATCAAAAGACCTCTATTCAGGCAAAAATGAACTTCTTTTCCCTTTATGAACATTTTTAAACAAAGTGGGTTTTTTTCCTGTAATTTTTCCCCATTAAAATTTTATATTACTGCAAAGACATAGAAGGCAGGAAACTTCTGGCCCAATTTTGTTCCCAATTGCTCTTGTATAGTAACTGGAGGCAGAATTTTGTTCTCCCTGTAGAATTACGTACAATTGTAGATTTTCTTTTTTTTAATGCAACATTAACATACAGATATACAGACTCAAATATTAAAATTAAATTACAGGCAACACTTCTCCAATTAGCTCATATAAAAGTAGAATACATAATTAAGCGTCTTACTCTCCAGTTAAAGAGACCAGCAACATTTCTAAAGATAGAGGAAAATGCAGAGATGCTAAGGAAAAAAAAAATTCTGCTGCAATAGAAATTTCCCACTAATCTCAAAAAATTAAAGTCCAGTCTTGGACTTCTTTTGTAGGCTATTCTTGCTTTGTCTTTAACATTGGTGTGCTGTTACTAATGAAACAGCCAAGTGCCCTGTAGATAGTGCTGAGGACTAGTTACTATTTTCTGGAAGCAAGTTACACCTGAAAATGTCAGCCTTCAAAGTAAATCCGCCGAGACCGAGCCTCTTCCCAGAGTAAATCTATTACACGTCAGTAAATAGATGAGATATAAATAAAGTAGGAGCTCTGTGCAGTGTAAATCAGGCACTGGCACCATATTAAGAGGCTTATGGCAATGTTACTTAGCAGTATTTGTTTTAAAGTCTCAGCAGGCTCGTCCTGCTGAACGTTTTGTGTAAAACCATCTGCCCAACAGACAGAATGGATCTCTGAGTGTGTCCTGCTTGGTTTGTAAATTTACCTACTGTGACTAAGTACATAACTCATTATTAAAAACAGTCAGACCTGGTCTTTCCTGAGGGCAAACTAATGTTTCTCATCATCCTTAAAAAAACAACACGCAACATGAGATAAGGAATCAGCAAAGCATTTAAATAAGAGCTGTTATTTGATAGACTCACTCCTGTGGCCTGAATCAACATGCAAATGTGGACTCCCAATCATCTTCAGAAGATAATTATAATTCATAATTGGCACTTTAAAGAGTTTTCTTGGAGCTGTGCAAATATTGACTAATTAGCCACACCAGAACCCTGTGGGCTAGGCAAGCAGGTACCCTAATCCTCTTTTTATCTGAGTGAATTGCTGGACAACAAAACCCCAACCCTCACCTGCTGCAGGGGATGAGAAGATGGGGAGGTGTCCAGCCCCATTCCCTTCACCCAGCCCCCACTGCTCCCACCACTGACATTTTTCCTCATCTAGAGGGGATGAGATGAGCTATGTACTAGCAGAGCTCTGGAAACAGGGGACAAACATCAGCTCCTTAGCTAAAGTCCTGTCAAGCAAAAGGTCTAGATATTCAAATGTCAAAATAAAGCCTGAGGATTTGATACAAGTACATGCAGTATTTACATGAGGATGGTAGCCTCTTCTGCCAAGGAACACTTGAACAATGATGTACTGCACAATTATGGCTCATTCCTGGAAATAAAATATTGCACTGGTACTTGTAACTAAATAGTAGGAAAAGAG
Organism: Erithacus rubecula; assembly: GCF_903797595.1. Classification (NCBI taxonomy): domain Eukaryota; kingdom Metazoa; phylum Chordata; class Aves; order Passeriformes; family Muscicapidae; genus Erithacus; species Erithacus rubecula. The sequence continues at coordinate 120,489,626 of NC_136689.1, forward strand.
GCCTATGTGTATGGAGTAAGACACTTCTTTACTTAAAATTCAGGGAAATGTTATTATTCACTGTGTGCCCAAGATTAGGCTGAAGAAAGTGTGTTAGAGCCTCTAGAAGGCTCTACCTTCACCATGCCAACAATATCTTCAAGATAGGTCTAAAAATGGACTCAAGATCCTTGGAGGCCACAGCAGCTAGAATTGAATACTGAATACATCCTCCATTAAATCCAGCTCTTTAATTAAATTGCCTGTAGGAAAGCAATGATTACTCATTAGTGTCTCAGGTTTTCTGGTTTAAACCAGCAACCACTAATGATGGCTTTATTCTAGAGCTTTGCTACGAATCACTACATTCAGGGCACAAACAGGTCTTTTCCAAATAACTGTATTATTGCAAGCTTACAACATACACATGATATGCAACAAGAGCCATTTTTATTTGGTGTAATCCTGCTTTGTCTATTGAAATAATTGGTCATATGTTGTGTCTAATTTCAGCTACAATCTCTTTAGGGCAAAGACTGTGTCCCTGTGGTTTTGTAAAGCCTCATTCACAGTTATAATGGTGTATAAATTAAATAAATAATGAGAAAATATGATCGGTGGGAATTTATTCTGCATTTATCAGGAATTTACAAGTGAGGATTTACATATTTTTTAAATGGATTTTTTTTTTTAAGGACCTTCCAGAGATCTGGTTCTCTCCTCTGTTTTAGAAATTGAAAGATTCCTTTCAACTGCAGCAACTGTTTAGGTAAAAATAATAACAGGAAAAATCATGTTAGTGTGGTGACTGGTTGAATAATAAATCCAGGGTTATTCCACTCTGAAGCAAATTCTTCTGCATGGTTAATGTATAACAGCTTCTGAGACAAGCAGGTTTTCATCCATGGTAAAAAGCATTGAGATGATGGTATTTTAACTACTGTATTAATTATCAACTCTGAGCAAAGCTAGACAAAACAAATACTAGGAATAGAAAATAACAAAACAAATCCTAGGAATAGAAAATAACTGGATGCCTTAGCGAGCAGAATTCACTGAAAAATTCCCAAACCAGAAGAGTACAGATTAGGTGGCTTGGGCTGCAATATGATAAAAGTTTTTGTGCTTAGAAGATTTGGAGAATTGTGAAACAGTTAAACAAAAATTAATATTTTATACATTTGGCACTCCTAGCCACTCATCCCACGTGAGTGCCCTAAATGCTGGAACAGGGGCTGGGGGATCATGGCCACAGCAAGAAACACACTCTCAGCAGTAACAAGCCAGTCTAAAGCCAAAGCAAGTCTGTGCTAAAGCTCTGTATGATATACAGTTTTGTGTATGTGTATGTCTGCTCTTTTTTTTTCCTTTTCAGGAGGAAGACAAGGGGAGGGAAAGCAAGAATTTTTATCTCAATAAAGAAACATGTTTATACAAAGAAGCATTCAGCTTGCTCTGAGGATTCAGAGAGCAGCTCAAAGGACCTCAGGACTCTGCTGGGCTCCCACACCTGGACCTGGCAAGTTAGTGGGAACACAGGGTGACTTGGGTCTGTAAGAACAAATGACAAACACTAGAGTAAGTGCCTCTTTCCAGGTACTCCAGTGTATATCTGCAGCAGGTAAAACACAGCAATAAAGTAAAATAAGTCAGCTGTGTTATTAGAAATGTTAATTGTCCTGGCTGGCCTTTTGCCCTTGAAGACCTGCAACTTTACAAGCCTGTAAGGTGAGAGGTCTGCTCCCCACAGCCTGAGCCTGTAATTACAGATGGACATGCCCCATCCTTCAAGATGCCAACCCAAACTCAACAAATGTATAATTTTCCTCATTTTTCTTTTAAGTTAATAGAACTAAAACCTGCAAAGGGAACAGCATGTGAAGTCAACCCTGTACACTAGGATGGAAAATGCACTGATTTGCACAGAGTTAATAACATGCCCTAAAATGGCCATTCACCCTCAAAAGACATTAGCATGTAATAGCAGCTGCTTATCCTCTGAGTGCAGATGAATATTGGAAAGAGGTGCTGAGAGGCTTTGTCCTAGAATTACATGTCACTGGCTTAAACATGATGTGTGAAAATTATTTAAATTGCCCATATTAGTCCAGGGCTGAAATGGTCTGGTATTGTTAGGAGTGGTGCAAATGTCTTCCTCTGGTCAGGGTATTGTTTGAGAAGAACATGTACCTATCTGAATGTCTAGAAAGCCTCACCACAACATGAAACTAAAAAAACAAAAAATCACCCTAGGAAAATAACATTGAAAAATATTAACTAGTTAATGATAGTTTTTAATTGTCTTACATATAGATTTATTGCAAGTATGAGCACTGAAAGAGCAAGAACTGTTATTTTTCAGATAAATGTTACAGTTCAAATGTCACTGACTATATTACAGACATTCACAATTGGCTCTGAAATGTAGGAAAAAAAAAAAACCAAACTTACACTCTTGTATGAAGGTTGGCAATGATCACAGTGCTAACGACCATGAGAGAAATATGAGATTTTTTTTTAAGCATCATTATCTAGTGGCCTTGAGTGCTAATCAAAACAAGGACTGTAATGCCTGTTTTAATGGGGTTTGTCTCAGCAATGTTCCTAAATGGAATAAACTATATTAAATCCATACAAGCTACAAAGAAAGACAAATGACAAAATAATACACTGAAAACGTAAAGATTCTTTTAATCTATTATTAACTGAGTTAGCATCTCTGACAGAGTTAACTGTGGTTTTGTAATCCATTTACTGAATTGTACAACTAAAATAGAAATGTTGTTGTCCTTCCGTTTAAAACAACAGACAAAATAAGGCCCAAATCAACCCACAAAATGGCCTGGCAAAGGCCACACTAGAACAGGCAGCATGTCTATTTTCTTCTTTAAAATCCAGGAAAGCAGCTTCTCTGGAGTTTTTCTCAAAGCAGAGGGAATCTGATCCCACTGAGGTAGAGGCAGTCCTGCACATAAACTGAGCACCACAAGAAGGATGCCCTGGGAAGACAAAGGGCCCCCAACTCTCCATCACTGACCCAGTGCTGCAGGGACAGACCCTGACACCCACAGGCTTTGGGTCATCCTCCTAATCTTTACAGCAAGAGGCAGTGAATGCCAGGAAGATGAATTCATCATCCTCCTCTGCCTTGTTCCTTTGGCCTTGCTCATCCCTCCCCTGCAGATGTTGACCAAATGCACAGATAATGGTGAGTTTCTTCAGCTTGACACCTCAGAGGATCAGTTACATCTGAATTCCTCAGAAGGAAGTAAATGGGTTTTCTGTTCTATTTTGCTGTATTTCTCACACTGCAATGGGAGGATATGTAGCAGCTGAGGGGGAATGCAGACTATAGCATTTTGGGCAGATCCTTCAGGAAGAGGTGACAATTTACTGATGAAATGACAGCCAAGGTATAGAGGTAGTGACACTTTTATGTTCATTTAGATGCAAGAGTGAAATATTTCCAGAGGTCTAGTTTTAAAAGGATGGATTAGCTCTTTGTTCATAGTGTACATAAAAAGTTGGATTGTGCATCTTATTTTAAATTTCAATAGAAGTCTTCACAAACTGAAGATGTAGCTTAGGGAACATAAAATTCATTCTGTAATTAATGAGTTCCCCCCAGTATTACAGAGAAAAAAAACCCTGTGGTTTTATTGCTTTTGTAAAATGCTTGTTCTCCAGCTCTGAAGGGACTGCAAAAGGTCAGAGGTGTTGAATATACATGATTTATGAAGTCCTCTGGGATGAGATGTGCCATGTAAATATAAAATATTATCAGAGCATGCTCTCTTTAATTCACATGCATTGACATGGAATTGGCTGTGCCACAAGAGCAAAACTAGGAAGCCAAGTCAGTCTGATGACAGCAGATTGTCCAGGACTACTGACAGTCCAAACAGCACAAGGATAAGTTCATTTCACAGACATATTTACCTAATGCTGAAAGTTGCTGCCGTTCATCTGGAACTGGTTATATGTAGATATGAATGTGAGGACTGTGTTACATAGAAATGACTGAGCAGGCAAAGATTGTGGAGTGCTCTGTACCATGATGGAAAAGGGGCTTCTGACAAAGCTGTAGGCACAGGAGCAGCCCATGCAGCCCATCCACCCTCTGCAGAAACTCTGCCTTACACAAGTCTGTTCCCAAGTGTTTGCCAGAGATGCCTGGGATGCCGTGGTCCTCACGTGCTCTGCAGAGTCACACTCAGGTGGCACTTTCAGCCTCAAAACATGCATCCTGTTTACCCCTGGCTTTGACAGAGGCTTCCAAGTTTCCCCTGCAGATATGTACCTTGAGATTTGTTCACCTCCAGCTATATCTATCCCAAGAGGCTTCCTAAAAAAAAGCAGTCTCTCAGAGAACTGGGTTGGAATGAGCTGAACTGGGCAGCCCCATTGCCTCTCAGGGAAGTATAAATTATACTTTCAGCCCACTTTTTGGGATTGATTCCAATTTCTCTTCTTCTTCTGTCCACCATAGTCTGTACTTCAACACTACAATAATCAGTTTGAAGTAGTTTTCAAAATATTTTAACAGCTGGAGCAATGACATCCTTATTTGACTTTACTGTAAATGGAAAAATTCCCATTCCCTCCCTCCAAGACAGAGATTGCAGATCATATTCTAAATTCTTTTCAAAACCTTGGCCAAAAGATATCACCAGCACAGTCTGTTCCTCTTCACATTATTATTCCCATTCTCACAGATTCTTTTATCTAACTCCCTTCTGCCCTGAAGTTTACAATCTCCTTCCAAGAATTTTTCAACTTCCGTTCTCTTAAATTCCCTCTCTTATCAGCTTTCAAATAATGTGACTTTATTTTAGAAAAATGATGCTGTGAATTCAGCACTACAGAGCAATCTGTTCCTACCTTTTTCCGTGTGCTAAAACACAGAATCTAATTTTAATTTTTTTCAATATAAAAAGGCACAATACAGCCCTTTAGCAAAAGTATATTAACTTCTTGCTCATAAAGAAAAAAATGAAGTTCTTACTTTTGACTGTATTAATTCTTTCCCTTGAAAATTGATACGTCTGTCTGGATGATAAAGGAAATTTGGATTATAGTATTCAAGAGAATAATTAAAAGAAGTTATTGCACGAAATGATTAGATTTTCTAGCAACACAAGTTTGATTCTGTGATAATGTTAAAGTTATTCTCACCTATGCAGAACACTTCTCATCCACACAAGAGGGGCTCTAAATTTCCTCTGTACTGAAAAAAAAGCCATTGTATTTTCTCTTCACTGATAATTTCTTCTACTTTCTTTAGATAATTTAATAGATTTGCTCATTTGGCTATAGCTAAATTGCTGTAGTAGTGGCAGACAATGACACTTTTAAGGCTACACTATACATGATTAATCTTTGCTCCAACTGAGAGCATTTATCATCTGGGGGCTACCCCTTCCTGTTTGTTTTTTCCTTCTGTTTTCAGTTCTCCTTTCCTATCAAGGAGAACAACAAAAATCATTATGGGTTTTTAACCTAGGGAATGACATTTTTAGCTCTGAGGCCTATGTGCAAATGTAAATTTCCAGCTGTTAGAACAAAGAAATAGCAAATGTGAGGCAGATGTTAATATATTATTCATTGTTGGTAATACAAGCAAAAATCAACCTTGAAAAATCCCCCAGCTATTCTAGTAATGAAAGCTTACTCACTTGGGCATTTACACATACCTGTGCCTTCAGAAATCAGATCTAACTAGTTTCTTGCAATCCGTGGAGTCTAGACAAATCCTCTGTCCTCTTCTGATGTTAACAATTCAAGGGCTAGAATATACAGCCAATGAAATCATCTCCAGATGTTTCTTCTGCTTAGCAATCTGATGAATACCCTAAGACCATTTACTGCACAATGCAGTCAAGTGGAACCTGGGAGGATTCTGGATCCTATGCTGTTTTTCAGGACCACACTCAGCACCAAAAGTTAAACCACATGTTTGGTTTCTATCAAGCACCACTTGAACCTAAGTCTTCACACACTTATGAAGCCAGCTCTGGCAGAACTGATGAGCAACCACTCTGAGCTCCCTAAGAACTCTGCTCTCCTTTGAATCCACTGGCTGAAAAACCACAGCACATCTGTGAATGCAATAAGGTGCTTCCTGCTGAATCTAGTACATTTGTTACTTCTACCATCTTCCAAGCCTTGAAAACTTCTGAATTGACTGTGCTGGCATGGTGAACACAACTCATAGTCAGTGGCATGGAGGACATTCAAAGCATACTTAAAGTTTAGGTTTCCCTCCAGAGAGGGTCCAGCCTTTGTTTAGCCCTCACCAGAACACATCTTTCATCATCTTACTCTCTCATCTCCCAGCATCCTCCCTATAGACCTTGGATCCCCATGAATCCTGAAAAGTCCTTCAATCTAGCATTAATACAGCAGCGACTTCTGAATGCCTAGTGTCAGGCACATTTGTGTTTGCAATTCCTTTCACACTAGGCAATTCATTAAGGGCTCTGTTTTGATTACCAAAATGTGTGAACACAATTTTGTATCTCATCTATACAGGGTCATTCTTATGTCAGCTCGTTTCTGACTGTGACAGTCTTTTCCCATCCTAAAGGCAAAACAGTGTTTACATTTGGTTAGTTAAAATATTTACATTGCACATTCAAATGATGCATTTTCCCAGTGACAGGGCTCTCCCTGGCATTTCCTCCTGTACCTAATATGCAACGGAAATGATTAAGATGAATATTCTGGGTGTCTCTAAACAAGCAGATTAAGGAAACATGCAGCACAGCAGTACTATACTAACACTGCTAGACTTTGTAATATGCATGCAGGCTGTGAGAACTGCCTAGCATGAAAGCCTGTCTTTTAGGACTCCAAATCAGAAGAGTTACACATTTCCTCATCAATTTATTTCTAATAGATTCTTCATTTATTGACAAATTATTTGGCCACCCAGTGCATGAGGTAGAGTAAAACCTGGGAGAGGAGGTGACAATGGTGCTGTTTGTAGATTATAGTCCACCTGCAGATAAAAGCCTGGAATGCACTGTGTCTGCAGGGGAATAGAGATGATGGGAACTGCTACCCAGAGAGAGAAGAGTGTAGAAGGAAAGGTGACACGAAAGTTTGCAGGGAAGGCCACAAAGTGACAGTATTTCTGGTGACTGCACACTCCTGTTTTCACATAACATTACCAAGTTGAATAAAACACTGCAAGTGATGCAGCACCAAGAGGTCCTCCAGACACACAGCATGAGCCTCTCCCTGAAGGGACAAGCTTGAGCCTCGTAGGAGAGAAACTGAAATTCAACATAATTTAAAACATATCATCATCTACACTGCAAACCCTTAATCTCACTCATTTATTTGTTACTACCAAACAATGGAGAACCACGTGCAAGTCTCTCTGACAAGAAATTAGAGAGTAGCAACTTCTTACACAGAAACTCTGTAGCAATGCAAAATTATGAACTGAAAAACACATCTAGGGTATATTCCTTACCTTATAACAAAATCCACACAGGTCTTCATACAGACTCTCCCAGTGAGGAAGCAGAAGCTTCTGGGCTGAAAAAAACGAGATGAAGAACCAGCTGTTATCTCAAGACCCCTGTCTGTGCTTATATCCATCCCAAACTCTGCTGCATCTTTTTGTTTACAGAAATATATACAATAGACCGAAGTCGACTTTGTAAGCAAAAGCTATTTATTTTAAATTGACCCTGCCCACTTAGTGTCATATACTCTGAAGGAAATGGGTTATAAAAGTCTCTGTATAAGTGAGGCACACAACATCTAGCAAACAAATATAATGCGAGATTATTTTGTGTGGGACATGTATTTACTCCACTTTTTAAAACTAACAGCAAATGAAACTTTGTTTGCCAGTTAAAACCAATCAGCGAAAGTAACAGGCTTTAAACCAGTGTATTCAAAATAATAAACAACCAATTTTGATTTAACCTAAAAGCCTGCATGGAAGGAGTGAGCAGGCTCATTACCTGCCTGCCTGGTGCCAACCAGCCCCATCACCAAGCAGCCTGAGCCGTGTGTAGGGACTAGTGGGCAGAACACTCCTGCAGAAAGGGGATGCCAGCAATCCCCGGGCTGAGGGGGCCAGCACAAACACAGATTCTGCATTTTGAGCCAGCAGCTAGCAGCCTCACAGTTTAATTCAGCACTTGGAAACGTGATTTCCTTTGGCCATCCTCGGGAACACAGTTTGGCTGGCCAGCTCACAAAGCCCCGCCGTTTTTGGCAGGGAACGTCCAGGATGATGGGCAGCGGCTGCCGCTGTCACTAGCAGGATGTTTTCTGGAGTTTCTCCTGCAAGGCAATGTGTTTATTCTTCGAAACAGTTGCTCCCAAAAGATTAAAACTGAACAGAAGCACAAAAGCAGCGTGTGTCCTCTGGGGCTGCTACGTGCCATCGGGCAAACAGGAGGTACAAGCTGTGTTCTCCCAAATTACACAGAACAAACGGTGCTGCACTGGCAGAACTGACTAAAGTTCCTCATGTACACAAACTCTCCTCATTTTAACCTCTTCTTAGGAAAAAACCTTTCAAACACCACTGGTATTATTGAGAGCTCTAGATTTAGAGTTGTGTGGGGGGGTCTTCAATGCAGCTGAGCCCATTCATCCCAAAAGCACATCAACCTGGGCACAAAAAACATGCAACAGCCACAAGGCTTGTGCTTTTAAGACCACGTTTGTTATCATCCCTAAACAGCAGTACACACTCTCTAAAACAGACTTAACCACAAAGAACAGACAGCAATATGAACAGCAGACACTCGGACAAAACACATCTTTACTTAGAAATTAAAAAATATAGTCATAAAACCCACTAAATTATGATTGAAGCACTAAGAGCACATGAGAAATACTGGCACAACAATGAAAAATCTGTTTGGCACAGTCTATGCAATCATACTTATTGCAAAGTGGCTGGAAGAATAAATGCAACACTGATTATTCTTTCTGCTAACGTTAATTTTTTTTACCACTGTACAGGGTGCATTGTTCTCCAGGGAGTACCTTGAAGGATGAGGAACTGTCTCTGGTAACAGGAAGTATTTACCTTGCCTAATGGCTATATATCAATGCATTTCTACTAGCAAAATTAATTTGATACTGGATATAAATAGTAATTTTTGGCTTAAAAAGCATGATGGAGAAGGAAACTAAGTAGCATTTTCTTTCTCTGATGGGAACACATACAGTTTTTTTATTCCTGGTAATACAAACTAAGCCCACATAAAGGGGAACAGACAAACTTCAACAACCCTCAGCATGATGCCACCACGAAGCTTTATTCTCCCGCGGAGTACAGAGGACTTCTTAACTTTCCTCCCTGTTGTATCACCCTCATTTTAATAAACAGCCAAACAGCAGCAATGGCCACTATCTCCCGATACTCTACAGACAGAGATTACCTTTGGCTAACAGGGACTCCTGGCGCCAGTCCCGCTCCGCTGTGCGCTGGACACTCGCTCCAGCAGCGCTCCCGGCTCGCTCCCCGCGGGCGCTAACGGGAGCTCCCAGCCCGGTGCCGGGCGCTGCCGCTTCCCTGTGCAGGGCAGATCCAGACCCCACTGCCAGGCGGGACTGGCTGCCGAGCGGGCACAGCCTGCCAACAATGCCGCCTGTCAGCCCGCCCAGCCAGCAGCGGCACAAAGGCTCCTCCGCAGCCCCGGACCGCTCTCCTCTTCTGGGAGCGCAGGGTGATGGGAGCGAAGGGCAGAGAAACGCTGGGCTGGTTATGATGAGCCGGAGCTCCGCTGTGTCCGGAGCGAGACAGCAGCATCAGCGCGCCCGCGGAGGAGATGGAATCCGCACTGGCCAGAGCACTCCCTGCCTCGCTTCACACATCTCTGTTTCGGATCCGTGGGTGGCTGCATGAGCAAGCAGCCAGAATAGGGGAGGAGTTAGACAAAAATGCAGTTTAGGACTCGAAAGCCTTGTCCGCCTTTTACAGAGGAGGACGAAGAGGCGAAATCGCAGCGCGCCGAGAGCACCGTGCCCTGCCCAGCCCAGGTTTCCCAACTCCCGGGAAGCGCCTGGTCCTGCCCGGCCGGGTGCCGGGACAGGCACAGGCACAGAGCTGCTCTGACCCCATAACCACGCTCCGGAGCCGCTGAGCACGCTGCCTGCCCGCTCCTGCCCCACAGCAGCACCAGTTAATTTTCAAGAAGGCACGATGCTTCATGATCTCCATGAGCAACTAGAGGATGAAACAATAAACGACATCCTCAGCAGATGTTTCCAGCTGTCACTAGGCACAGGAGGAGACAGCAGCAGCTTAAATCTCAGTTTTCTGCAAAGCTTTCCTAGGAAATCAGAGGCAAAGCCAAAAGCCCTTTTAAAATCAGATATCCATAGTTTTCTTGTTTTGGAAGGACTACCATATGCATAGATTTAATTCAACTTCAGCTCTGCTTTCCTTCCTATGAGAAAATGAGAAGCAATGTCTGGCTCAAGGTGAGACAGTGATGATTCCTGCTGAAACCAAATAGAATATTACAGTTTAACTCAAATATTCCCAAGCCAAGCTCTATGATAGATGTGAGATATGTGTTCCTCCACATTAATTATAGATGAGATCCTAAAACACTGCAAGCGAATGGAGCAGCAAGGAGCGCTCTGTTTTCCTCTTGAAGTAAATCCCAAGGAACACACATCCCTTGGGTGCAGCACAGCTATGAACTCATTCCAGTCCCTGATGAAGTCCTGCAGCCTTACAGTATTTTCCCAGGCAATTAGTATTAATTGGTGACTTGCTGGCAGTCTCCCAGGGGCCCCATCTCACCCTTTTAGCCAGTCCTACCAGATCAGCCTTGAGATGATCATCAGGGCTAGGCAGTCATCCTACTGCCCCACCTCTCAGGGCTCCTTCTTGCTCTGGTATTTTTGGGGACTTTGGCAAAGATTACTTTGAGTAACCAACAATCAAAGATATGCCTCTTCCAAATTAATATATTTGAGTTTGTAACACGAGACAGCAAAGCAAGAGGGTGACTTCTAGAGAGAATTTATAAGCACTTTTAAAAAATAAGTTGTTTGGAAGCATTTCACTGAAGCTAAACTCCAAATTAATTTTCAGGAGAACTGAGAAGCAGAGCTCAGTTCAGTGTCTGGATAGTAAGAGATCTGTAAAACTCTGCACCTTGTACTTAAAATTAAGCTGATACAGGGTAGCTGTAAATGAGCAATCATCTCTTCTAATTTTATTATTTAATTCTTAAGGATTTCCTTTTATCTATTAAAAGATAAAATTTGTCTTAAGCAACATGTCAAATGGACTTAAATAGGATTAAGAATGCTTTATGTAAGTAGAGTTCCAAAACTCCATGGCAATAAATAAAATCAGATGTTCATTGATTGAACATTGTAAACATCTAGAACACAGAGTAGCTTCCAAGGTCATTTTCACAGTGTGAATCTCTTTTTGCAGAATTACATAAGTAATCTCCAAAGTTTAAAAACTGGTACTGAGGTGGTTATTCAGAGTCAAAAGGATGCCTGAAAAGAGAATTGTGCAGGGATCAGCCTACACACACCACTCAAGATCTAGTAAAGGATGCAATATTTAATGGTAAAATACATTAGGAAATGCTTGTGGCCAGAGGCAAGCAGAACTACTTCAACTAAAACAGGTCAAGTGTAATCAAGAGCAATGTCCAACAGGCCACCTTTATTCCTTCTCCTAAGTTTCCAGTACTCAGCGTTGGTGTTACTCTTCTCATACCACTTTTGTCTTTTACTGTACAACATACAGAAACCACAACATAACATAAGTAGATGCCTAAAAACGGTGTATTGTGGCTTGGAGGTAGTTAAGAGCACTAAAGATGGTTATTTCTCTTGGAAATCTTGAGTCTGGAGTGGAGGAGCCTGCCTGTGCCATCTGACTTCATCTCTAACAAGTTGCACCTTTAGATTTTACTTAAGGGATCGTGTACTTAGTGTACATAAACTCAAATGTGAAAGCCAAAACTCAGTTCTTACACTGGTCAACAGATGTAGAGAGATTTATCACTTACAGAGAAGTTGTTTATTTGACATAGCTTATTGATTTATTTTTTTTTTCCTTTGGAGATACTTCTCTTTCTGAATCTTTGTGATCCTACTTGATTTCCATTTTTAAAAGACCTTACTGTCTTTTTTCCCCCATCTATGGCAAGTAAAGATCCAGATATTATTTGTCAGGGCCCCATGAAAAATGAATACGTTCAGACTATTCTCATAAACCCTTCAGAAGTACAGAAGAAAACCTCCCTTTCACTGGTGTAATTTCCAGCAATTCCATTAACTTCCAGTATCTTTGGATGTACACCATCAATCTGAGACAGCTTTCACCTCTATCTCACACATCCTTAGCTCTCAAAGTGTATTAAGACCACAAGGATATTACTCAGGGCAACTTAGGTGGCAGAAGAATTCTGCCATTCTACAGAGGGATGGATTAAGGAACCACAGAATAAAAGCTTCAGAGAAGACCTCCATAAATTGTGCAAGAGAAGGAGCACAGCACACATCCTCTGGCAGGGTCAGGAAGGTGCCACACATGTCTTTGGAGGTGTAGAAAACTATCAGGTTTCTTAGTATGATGCTATCCTGAAAAACCTGGTTTGCTTACTGGATTTTAAAATACACACATGTTCAGACTCCCACTTTACAACTACAACTAAGAGAAAGAGGGACTCAAAACTCAGTTTTCTGAAAACATGAGGCCAAGAGATTCCTTTCCCAAAAATGTATGCCAAGACTTACTGCCACTCCAATACCCTGATAGCAAACTCAATCTTTACAAATAGAAAGGAAACATCTTTAAACAAATTATGAACATCTCTGCCCATACAGATAAGACTTATACTTGTAAATTACTTCTCTAATAAGTGTTACATCAAATCTCCAGTGAGTCCAGGGTAGATGTGTTCAGTCTGCATTAGGTGATAATGAAGCCTGAACCCAAGAGATCTTAGTTAAATTTGGATTAGCTATTGATGAAAACCAATTTGATAACACTGCTTATTCTAGACTTCCCTCAATTACAGTTTTTCCAGTCAAACTTGTCCCTGCTATTCCTTTACTTCCAGTGACTTCTATTTGTAGTGTTTTGTGGCATTGGTACATGCCCCTCATCAGGTCCTTCTACTTGCCTGAGATAAATGCTGGATCATATCAGCTGCTCTCCATCTATAGGAGACTAAACACAAAATTGCACTTAATCAAGCATCACCTCTGGCTCTGGCTGGGAGCCTGCCAGAGCAGGGAAGTGCAGATCTCCCAGACATGCTGAAGGCAAATGCACACCAGACTGCTCCCACTGCTGAGAGGTCTGTATTTCATTCTGAGCTATTGATCAAACTGAAGTGTTTTACTTGGGCACAGATCATTTGGGTCTATGCTCTGCTCTCTGCTAAAAGCTCTTTAACTCTTGACTAACTCAGGTCATGTGGATTTTTAGCTTGGCATAACTTGCATGTGTCCAAAGCCCCTTCACAGAACAGTCAAACCAAAGCCTTACAAAGATCAGACATCTACCAATACAATCTAAGTCTAATATTCTGTACTACAAGAATGCAAATAATTTTCTTAAATAATTTTTCTTATGGCAATTTGCTTGCAACATTACAAACTACTACAAACCCAGCAAAGTACTTAAGAATAACTGATGCAATTTGCAAATTTATTTCTCACCTGTCTGATAAGCATTGATAGTGGAACTGAAACTTTCCCCTCATCTAAGATGAAAGCATTTGAGCATGACTTTTTGGTTTCCCTTTGTAGTAACCAGAATTTCCAACTGTTTTTTTCACCCATGTACTTGATAGATTAAGGCTTGTTTCCTCCAGACAAGACCAAATGTATTCAATCTGTTACAGTCAAGACTAAATACTTACATATGGCTTCCTAATGTTACTCATTAGGACATAGATGGCTACAAATGTGCTTCCTTTGACTTCAGCTGTCTTTTATTTTCCCTGCAGCTTGCTCATTTTTGTTAAAAATGGAGAAAGGAATCAAATTACTAAGTTTTCATTTTCCACTCTTCCTAATTTTCAAATTTATGCCATTTATAAGGCCCAACTATTCTATGACAAGAGTTTTTTACACCATTTAACAAGACCAAAATCTTGAAGGAACAGAGGTTTTTTCTTCTTAATCCTCTCCTGCATTCACCCACTTCTCTTATTTCCCACTCCTTAATTAAATTTCAGGTAAAAGATCTTTCTGACACAAGATATCCAAGTGTTTTCAGATTTGGCTAAAAAATTCTGCAAATCCATTATTCCACATTGTGATATCTAACCAGGAGAAACCCTCCTGCATTATTTAAATACATGGACAAGATCTGATTATCTAAATCAAATTGCTAAACTCTAATGCACAAGGGAATATGATTTTTTAAAAAAAATGTCCAATATGATTAGAGTATGCTCAAAATAATAAGATACTAGTGGGCAGAGGTTCTGGAAATGGAAGTGACAGCACTCTAATCAAGAAAATAGCCACCAGAAGATATAAATCTACTTACAAGGGTTTAATTTTGAGATTATAAGCGCAAGAAGCAAAAAATTACATTCTCCTGTCATTTGTTGACAAGCTGTGACAGGGAGAAGCTTTGTCACCACTTTATCACTACCCATGACTTCTCTGCATCTTGCCTCCGATGGCTGACTTGCATTTCTGAGTCCTGATCCTGTCAGACCTGTTTGAATTATCCCAGTTTTTCTGCCATGAGTGGTGGCATCCTACTCAGCAAAAACATACCAGATAAATCTCTGTTCAGGAAACTGCAGTATATGAAAAGTAATTATTAAAATACTATTTTTTCTGTACAAGCATTTGCACAAACTATATAAGTCCTCTTACCACAGCCACTGCCACACAGAAACTGTGGAAGCACTGGAAGCACACTTAAGTATTGCATCAGTGATAAAAGTGTCCACAGCATTTATTTATTCATAAAACAAGGAACATAAAAACCACAAAAACACCTGCCCCCCCAGGAACCTTTGTTTAACCACAGTGAGTTAAGATAGTATTAATACTCAAAGTTTAATTTCAGGAAAAACAGGATGGGATGTAGACCGTCAGCTAACCGTTCTTGCTCTCTTTGATTATCACTATATCTTTCAGAGTGAAAACTGGTTTAAAAATCAGGAAAAACAAGATGGACAACCTCAGACCCAATCCAAACAAAAAGCTGGTTAACTACATCAAACATTTTTAATGCAACTAAAGCTCTTTGTGCTGTCCTCCTGAGTACTCACAGGATATAGCAGTGAGCTGGCTGCCCCTGCAGCTGCTTCATGTGACACTTGACTGAAATCCATCAGTGCTGCCCATAGTTTGACCTATGTTTCTGGTATAAAAGAAAAAAAATCCTAAAGGATCTGCTGACCCCTCTGATTCAAACAGCTTTTGAAGCAGGTGAACAGCAGATCAGTAAGAGATGGTGTTTCCACCTCCTTTCTGCTGCTGTGGGATTTTATGATTCTTGCCTGGACTCCACACTACCTGGCTTTTTAATCTAATATTGTCCTTCAATGCTTTGTTCTCCCTTAGAGATACCTGTCAAGGATGGATGGAGACATATCTGAAAGCCTCACCCAAGCTTGGTTCACCAGACTGAACTGAAAGAATCCAGAGACTAATTAAAAAGGAATGTAAAAGAGCAAATATTCCAAGTGCCTGATAAAACGAGTCTTACACAAGGGTGCTGAGGAACTGGGCCCTGCCCTGACTTGAAGTATCCTTTAAACAATCACTTCTGAGAGGGAAGTGGCCCAACAAGCCAGAGCTGTCTGTCCACCAGGGGAACTCCATAAAAGCTCTCAAAGTATCTGCTAGTAAAGGCTTTGCCCTGGTCACAGAGCAAAGCTGTGACAGACATTCATTGGCTTAGGTTTTTATAAATAACTAGTACCAACACAATGAAAGCTATCTTAGGCATCAAGAATACATTCCAGCTAGCAAGCAGACCCAGCTTTTGGCAGGCCCCCAGCCCAGCAGCCTTTGGTACACAAAAGCCACCTGCAAGGGAGAGGTGACCCTGTAAAGTGAAGGCTCTACAGGAGCATGGCTCAGTAAAGCAGGCACTGCCAAATGGGAAGTGCTGGGGCAGAGCACCCTGGCCAGCCTCCCCCCCATTTCAGTGGGTGAGTTTTGCAGACAGCTGTTTTTTGGGTGTCACCACCTACCACCCTCCTCCTGTGCACAGGAGGTGACATGTGGAGTGGACTGACAGATGGAGAGTGCAGAGCACCACTGCTCTGACCAGGGTCCCAACAAGGACTCCCCAGAATATGTGTATGCCTCTCCCTTTTGAAAATGACCTTTCCAATCACTCTGCCAGTAAGAACATAATATAATGTCTAAAGGAAACCTGCAGTAACTTGTGGATGATAAGATTTTTTTAAAACTCTTCAAATGTGACTTCTTCATTTACATGAGTGGCTGAGACAGCCAGAGTGTTAGTGAACATATTCACCACCTCCAGACTCCACACTGGACTAAATGCACTGGAGAAGACACTTAACAGAATTTCCTATGCCAACTCATTGAACTGGGAGAGATACTAGCATAAAATCCTAAATCCCAGAAATGGGATTTACTTAATCAAGCAAGCTTTGCCAGAAGATGTAATCACACACCACATAAGATTACATTAGCCATTTAGAAAGAAAAAAAAAAACCACATACTTAACCAACTCCTGAAATTCTGTTTTGATATTTGCATTAAATCCATGCAAATTGTATGGGCTTCAGCATGTGTTTTCTCCCACACCAAAGCAGCCAGATGGACAGCCAGGGATGTGAGAAAAATATTTTCTACTAAGCCTGAGGGGAGATGAAGAAGAAAAGAAGCCCCATGTGCTTCTCCCCAAGTCCAGTACATACATCCCTCTCCTCTCCATACTGTGAGCCTGCTTTTCACAGAGATCCTTCCTTTGACCATGGAGAAAGCAGTGGCCTGGGCAGCCAGTGGGCAGGACTCCTGGCACACCTCACCCACAGCCAGGAAATACACCTGGGGTGCTCAGTGCTGAGTCAGAGCAGGAAAACGTCTGGGGGTCCCCACCTTCACTGCCCTGCCACCCAGCAAGGCCTGGGAAGAGGGGCACACACAGCCATCACTTATTGTAACACAGAAGGTGGCTTTGCATAAATAGCTTTTGTTCCACTAAAATTCATCTGCACAGCTTGCTTCCTTCCTAACAGTTGTTAATGGATTTCATTACAGTTTTTCTCCTTTTTCATGTGCATTCCTCCCTCCATGAAGAAGGCATGGGAGCAGCTGCAGCCAGCTGTGAGCTTCCCCACTGGGACCCTGACTGCTGCCTCGGAGACACAGTGACAGTCCCACGATGATGGAGAGCATCTTAACTGCAGCAAGATTGCTTGCTGCCACCGTGGGAATCCTGGCAGCAAAGTGCTGCTCACATTCCAGCCAGGGACAAGATGAGTGGGCCTTACACACTGAAAGAAGAAGCACTTCATTTGAATTCAGTGGGGCAGAAGAAACAAATTCATCATGCAGAATGTTTAGGAAAGCCTCAGTCCTTTTGAAGTGTTTCAGGAATAATGTTCAACAAATGGTAATTGTACCCTCCCCACCTTTGCTTTTAATAACTGAGGAAGGGAAAGACAAAACATTCATTCTCTTTTTCCATCATTTTAAAAATCCAATCTTTGGGTGGCTGTTAGCATCCTCCAAGCATTAGATACCAGAATTCACCTTATGTCAAAGCCTGAATAGCTTTGCTTGGACAAATCTCCTAGAAACATCAGCTTGGAAAGCCTGGGAAACAAATCAGCACTTCCTGACATGGGAAGCATCTTAGCCAATAATCCCAACTGAAGTGGATCTCTTCATTGTTTTACTTTCCTAATTTTATAGAACACCAAGAAAGTACATTCAAATGAGGGTATTTCACATATGCAGCCACTTCAAAATAAAACCCAGATGTTAAGAACACAAAATACCAGATATATGCAGATATTCTCCAAGTGATTCTATTAGGACAGAGATATACTGGGTTGGCAGATACACTTTCAAAAATTACAGAAATCTCCTTGCCTCTCCCCATCAAGCTTTTACTGCTTTGTTAGTTGGCTTAAGTTCAGTCTTTCAATTAATTCCAAATCCTGATAAAATAAAACTTATTTTGCTTGATCCTAAGCTCATATAGCACAGGAAGAGCTGAATGCAAAAATGTGAGTAAGTTAAGCAGTCATTTAGATATTTGCATATTTAAACGGGCATTCTTTGTAGTAATTTAATGCTGTCAAACAAGCACGAGAGGCATCAAATGCTTTAGCTTTTATATTGCTCCTTACTGATATAATAATAATTGCCAACAGATTCTTAAAAAAAAACCAAAACAACAACAACACAACAAAAGAAACCCACTCACCATACTATTTAGGGGTTTTATAACAATATTTAACAGAGGAGAGAGCATAAAAGGGGAAGAACCTGAAGTCATGCCTCCAGGCAAAGTACATATTAACCACTCACTATGTGCAAAACCACTGTTCATAGATACAAAGACAAGACCAGTCAAGGACCAGCCTTCTCTGAATTCTGCTCCTTGCTCCTGTTCTTCAGCCACCCCTTTGCTGCAGCACCCCTGTCCTTCCCTTGCCTGCTGCTCCAGCCCCTCTCCTCCAACAGTGTTAGCAGCCTCACAGCACTGCATATTGCTTACTTGATACATCACTGAACCAACACAACATAAATCCCCCAGGCACACCAAAGCACTGCTACATTAATGCTTCATCTATGCTGCAAGAGCATCTTTTAAAATGCCCAGAAAAATGTTTTACAAGACCATGGTTTTGTTCTTGCAGCAGTCTAACCAGGAAGTGGTTAAAACAAAGGTGAAAAATCACAGCAAGTAATCTGAAAAGCTGTATTCCCATCATGTTTGCCACTTCCAATCCTGTTTTTTCCTATACAAGTCTTTGTGCAGTTGCTCTGTTGAAATCATTAGGAAGGCTCTGGCTTTCTGCAGGTGGGTAAGGCCACAACCTGATCCTGTGTGCAGGACCAACACCTCTTCACCCACTGTGAGCCTGTGGTGCTGCATCAATCCTTTATTTCTCCAGACACGCCTGCTTAGGAAGAAGCTTTTACAGAATTGTTTTAAATACATTCTGTCCCACACAAGCATGCAGCCAAAAAAGTTTAAAGCCTGCTCTTGACATAGTCTTTTTCAATACAGATGGGAGTTCACAGGAACCATTTGTCTTTCACATTTGTGTTTTCAGCTTTACAATTTCCATTTGCTCAAGAACTCTTGTCACATCTTATTCTTATTTTAGTGCTAGCCCTAAAAGAGCTACAGAGATGGTAATTTTGACTCAGCATCATCCTCCTATCCTCAACTGTAAAAAAGACAAAAGAAACAGTCCTACCCCTCCATGTAATGTTATTTTCTCACTAATAGTGTCTGAAAGGTGGATAAATGTGTGAAAATGAAAGAGTTGCACATATGAGAGGAGAAGGATTCCTGCCACTGCAAAGAGCCCATCTTCTGCATTTTCCTGACTCAGCAGCAAACTAGAGACACTCCCAAATGGTGACAATGAGCAAGAAAGTTTGCTTTGCAAACAATTCCCTTTTTTTAAAGCCTTGCGAGGGAACTATTTGATAGTGTTAAAGTTTTTTTCTCTTAAACATGCAATTCTCTACTGAAAGCAGATAATGTTCAGTAAAATACTGGAAAAACAAGTGGCTTAGGATTATATACAGTCAGTTGGGCTTTCTCTAAAGAAGCACTACACCCTTTACAGCCTGAGAAGCTGAGTTTCTAGAAGCCAAAAGAAGCAGTGTGGAGTAACTGAAGGCTTGTGTCAAAGGACAGCAACAGGCAGAAGCCCACACAATGGGTCTGCATCACAACCACACTAATACCCTCCTACAAAAGGGCAGGAGCCATAAATAGGAATTAAAGGGAAGATTAACTCCCAGTGGTTTTACATCTAAGAGGCATATTACTGGGGCAGCAACACCAGCCAGGAGGCTTGGATCCCAAAAGCCAGCTTGGTCACCACTCCAAACCAGATCTTGACTGTGTGACATCTCCAGCAGAACACCCTGTGAATGTTGCAGATGAGGAGGCTTTGGAGAGCTAATGTGGAAAATATGTAACAGAGCATGTCTCATTCAAATAACCTCATTTGTGGCTTTAGATTTTAAAAGGGACAAAGATAAAACCAAAGAAATTACACTTGCCATCACTGTCAAGAAGTGGAATATACTATATAAGCTGAGAAATTATAAATACAAGAGCTTAGGAGTACAGAAAGAACTATGTGAAATCAGAAATGTGTCTTGCAATAAAGTTATGAAGAGAGTAACAAATAGAACTAGCAAAAATACTGGTACTTTCAAAAAATAAAACTACAGAAATCATCAAGTTCAAATTAAAACTACTTAGCTACAAGTATGAAAAAAAAATACACCTACGAAGAAGAAAAGAAAGCAAAATAGACTTACCAAGATATGCAGCTATGCTAAAATAAAGCCATATTAAATTCTGTGCAAGATTCTTTGCCTTATTTTTGTTTTTTTAAATTAGACAGTAGTGCTTGCCATCTGTTTGGGGACAGCACACAACAAGAGTCCTGAAGCCCTGAAAAAATCTGTACCAGAAACCTCCATGCTGACTCTGCTACCCCATTGCACAGCCACACCAAGTGCAGCTCTCTGTGGTGTCTCATGGCAAGCCTGCCTTGAGGGTCTGACTGCCTGGGAAGAGCAATGCCAGAACACATAAAGAAACTTAGACAAAAGTTCCTTCCTAATTCTATCCCATGCAAGGACTTGAATCTTCAGCTTTTGTGGCAAATCATCACCTTTCAATATTTTATCCTGCCCACCCCAAGCACTGCTACTGTGAGCACTTCCAGGCTGAGGGAGACTGCTACCACATCAATATTCATCAAGGAGATCCTGAAGAAAGTTCATTTATTTTTCAGAATTATTACAGTTAATTGGAAACATCTGCTACAACTATCAGTGTGCCAGGAGCATCCCAGTCTACTAGGCAGTCTCTGCAGGAATACCCACTCTGTCCTTTCTGGAGAGGTTTTGCCAACGGCATCGTTATTGTCAAAGAAAAAACACCATAAGACTAATGGGCCAAATGCAGAATTTAAATTGTCTCTGCTCATTTTCACACAAAGTAGTAACATATGTTGTGCTGTCACAGCTGTGAAAGATATTTTCATCTCCATGTTGGCTTTTAACTGCTTTCTTGCAGTGAACCAGGTCAAAGAGTTTTGGGAACAGTGCTCCCCTCTGATACCCAGTAGCATCCTTAACCTAATAGAGTGCTGCAGTGAGAACATCCAGGCACAAGCAATCAACATTTCACATTTGTATTGAGATTAATGTCAATACATTACAGGAATGTAAGTACACTGTTTAATGTAATGTGGCTGTTGAATATTTGTTGAAGTATTTATGTGAATAAAGAATAACTGTTGGAATGTCCAGTGGAAAAATGTTCCTGTGGGGATAGAATGCAGCCTAGCTATGAAGTATTTGTGAATTCCAAATAAATATTCACTGAGACCTAGTGAAAATCTGGGCTGGAACTTGCAAACATTGAATTTCTAAACAGGTTGTCAATCATAATGAAAAATGCATGTGCAGACTGGACTTCCTAAGCCTTCTGTCTAAATCCATTGTAATTTTGGTTTTTAATAGGCTGAAATGTGAGGTATTATCATTTTTAGAAAAAGATTCTGTCAAAATTGTGAATTATTAATGGAAATCACAATGTCTTTTTTTTTTTTTAAAGAAAAAAGATGAACAAGACATCAATATTAAGGAGTGAAGCATGGTTGTATCTCTGATGAAGTGAGATGAATGTTTATGCTATAGACTTTGCCCATAACAGCTGGAGACTTTTTACTGTCTGTATGAGGCAGCATGATGGAAAAATTTGTTAAAAAGGTGAGGAATAATTACTCAGAACCTCCAAAGACATCTTTGAAGCAGATGTTCTTCCTTGAGATTCCAGACTAGAAAATGTTACTCAGGGAGAGAAAAAAAGCAAAAGAAAAGCATTGATATTTTGAGCCTTTTTTTTTTTTTTTTTAATTAAATTGCTATGGGTAAAATTTTCACACAGATGGTCACTATGAATTCTCATCCCAAACCAGATTAGAAATAGATTTTCTTTTTACATGAAGAGCAGAAATCAATCTTCTGAAATGTAATCTTCTTAGGTCCTTGCCTATTCCAAGGGTAAGAAGAACTACAAATTTCTTGTTTAACAATGTGGGAATGTACAATTTTTTGTCTACACCATTAAGAAGTTTCAAATCAAGGTGAAAGAACTTGCACACATCAACATAAAGAAAAAATGAACTGTGAAAAGCAAGAAGACCATGGAATGTCTGGACACATATTTTCATTTGGCAGAATTGTGATGCTGATAGTAATAAAGCAAAAATAATAAGGCCTCTGATTGAAAAAGCATCGCTTATTGTCTAAAACACAATAGTTCCCACACTATACTATAACTGCAGCAATAATTAGGATGTGAACTTCTGATCCAGTTTTCTTCCTTTTATGTAATAAGGGCACAAAGACCTTAATCACTTCATCTCATGAGTTTGTTCAAACTGATTTGTATTTTTTTCTGCCTTCTTCAAGAAGAGACAGTGATAAGGCAGGTAGTGATTATTAGTGAATATCAAGAGATATTAAGTGAATAAACCCATGGATCTCAGAGTTCAGGTTCAAGTTCAATGCCAGTTAAGAAGCATTCTTGAACCCTGATGATACTGCTATATAAAAATAATAATACAACTGCTCTGCAATTTTAAGGCATAATCAGACAGAAAATTACAGAGTGAAGTGTACAGTCTCTGAGCACATTCATTGGTCTTTATGCCATGAAAAATAAAATCCTTTCACTCATTTGGACTGTGAAGCAGTTTTTTCTCAGACAAGCAGTGAGTGGGCAGTGCCACAGTGCCTCTGTCCCCTTGGGGAAAGCCCTGATGAAACTGTCCTGGATTCACTGCAGAAATGCAGAAGCTGTACTCACAGGGAAGTGGGAGATGTGCCATTTCTGTTGGGATTAAACAGAACTAGATGACAGAAAGAAAAATCACACATTCTTGTCTGTAGCACCAAGTCACTCTTGATTCTCATGTTTGTTGGCTTGCCATGCTGCACGTCTGACACAAAAGACAATCTTACTCTCAAAGCACAGTAAATCAGCAAGTAAAATTCTTGGAATAACAACACTGAAATCTGTCCAACACTTTCCTAAAAATGCATATTAAATCTGCTTCAGCCATGAAAACTTGATTAATGTGTTTAATATATTTGGAAGAAATAATCATTCATGTCAAGGGTAAACAGTGCTAGCATGGAAACTGGGTGAGAATAATAGGAAGGGGAAGAAAAAAAAAAAAAAAAAAAAAAGCAGCAGTTACTTCAAGATACAATCCCACTACCAATAACCATGGTCATAACTAATCCAAAAAGCAATATACCCTAAGTGGAGTAAACTGTCATATCCACTGTATGATAGTTAAGGCAAAATTAGCATTAGCATATAAATAAATGAAACTAATGGCTGGATTTGCTGTGAAATCTTAAATTCTGCTTTTTCATGATTAGGGAGAACAGAAATAGTTACACGTCTTCTCCTGAAACCCACAGAGCCCAACAAACCTCAAAGGAACACATGCAGGGAGGGAAGATGAGCAGCCACAGAAGTGGGGAAGAAGCAGCAGCTGCTCTGACCCAACACAAGCACCACAAGCTCAGCTGCAGTCTGACCCTGAGGCACAGAGATCCCCACCACATCCTCCTCTGACACTGAAGCTCCCTCCCCAGTGCACCCAGATCCCCTCCCAGTGGCAGTGTCCAAGCAGCAGTGCTTTGCCCAGGGCACAGTGATGGTACCAAGGGTACCTGCACATGCCTGCCCTTGGCACAGCACAGCTCACACTCACCCAGAGTGTGCCTGCCATGGAAAGCCAATTCAAACAATCAATTTAAGAGCTCCAGCCTGCCTTTGGGAACTGCAAAAACATGGGATGTGGCTCTTACCATCAGGACATGGCTCTCTCTTGTCTTCTGAGAGTAAAACTCATGTGCTGTAAAAAGGGTTTTTTTCTATTTCTCTGCAGGCAGACCATTATTTCAGCAGTGCTTATGAGCAGTGATGGCTGATCATCCAAAGAGATGCAGAAACCCACACATTCCCACAGCAGCAAAGGGCCTGGGATCAGAGGATATGACTGACAACCATCCCTCCAGGAGCTGCAGAGTTTGCTCTCTCTCAAGTCTCCCCCTTTCCTGCTGTGCTGCAGCTGCGTGCACAAGAACACATCATCCTTCCTGCTGCTCACAGTGCACTGACACTGACACCACTGGGGAATGCTCCAAACACATGGAAGCAGCTAGCAATTTAATTAAAACATCCACACACAGAGAGCACATGCACATCCCATTCCTCAAGAGAAACACCTCAAATAAATACAGCAGCACAGGACTGCAAGGAAACTCATGAGTCCCTTCTATGAACTCCATGATGCTCCATCCTAAAGCTGCTCTTTATTTTTTACCTCTGCTACACCTGGGAAAGTGCAAAGAGATAATCAGGGACTGCTTTTTATTGCCTGGCTTCACTTTACCCAGAGTAAATAGAATGACCTTGCACTTTGCACCATTACATTTCATGCCATACCTATCTCACCAGCTCAGAAGAAAACACAATCCTTGTAAGATGCCATGATCCTCTTCTGAAACACCAGTGACTCTTAGCTTCGAGTCACCTATAAATTTGTAAGAATTCTGTCACCTGTCAAATACATAAGCATATTATTACTTACTTATGACAATGATAGAAAAATATTAAACATGCTTTATCTCCTTTGAGGAATTTAATTAGCAGATTCCCTTTGGCCCAACACTCCCATTTAAAGATAAATATTGAGATCTCTTTATTCAATTCTCAACATATTTAAAATTTCTTCTATGAATCTTCTTTTTCTCTTGCCATATTGATAGATCTCCATGTGGGTACCACATTCAAATTCTTTATCAAGACTGAGATGAATCACGTCTATTGCTTTTATTTAGCAACAGAATTGAAGAAGATGAAACAGCTAACCTTGGCACAAAAATATTTATTAATTATTTTTTATTTTATCCCATTTTCCATTTATGTTGTTCTAAAATATTATGTATTCTAGAGGTTGGCCTAACAGGCTGTTATTTTCCAAAATCTACTTCCCCTGGCAGCATCTCAAAATCTGAAGTTTACATATTGTATTTCTCATTCTCATGCCCCAGTGTTCAACAAATTCTTTAGAAAGTCTGCAATCTCAAGTAACAAAAAGTGGCTTTCCAGGGAGGAACAAAAATGCTTTTTAGAAGTAAAAATCTGACAACTTCTGCAACTGCAAGCCTCTGCAAAAGAAGTGATGGATGTAATTTCTCTGCCTTGTCCCTGAAACTGAACTACTGTTTCAATGTTGCACTACACTGGTTTTCTTCAATAGGTAATCTGGGAAACGTGATTCCTTTTAAAGAGGCCTCCCAAATCAAACATAAAATCAAATATCTCCCCATAACTTAATGGGTTAAAAAGGTCAATCTTCACCACCAAAGTACTTGTCCAACTCTCAATAGCAAATTTAATTTCTGTCATCTGGAGTAAACATGTATAATGCAAATGGCATTCAGAAATTCTATTGCACTTTGAAAGTAAATCCACTTTTTGCAGCTGCTGCTTTAAACACCATCAGAGTCTGGAAATGAAACAAAGCCTTGTCTCACTGACATATTCCTGCATTAACATGAACTCCAGCAAGTGAGTTTGAGTGGGTTTGGCCACCAGCTGTGGAACTCTGCTGTACATTCCACTGTACACTAGTCTAACCTAATTAACAGCCCCGCAAATATTCCAGATATCTGCTAATATTATGCATAAAGATGTAATTAGAAGCGTGTGTGAACACAGATATGTTTGAAAAAAGAAAGAACAAATGTGCAGCTCCAACTGATATCATTATTAACTCGCTCTCAGTGGCAGTATCATACACCAGGTTAGTGTAAGGTTAATGCATACCCCACACTGTGACCTTTCAGACTGAATTTAATTGCATCCCTACCAATGATATAGCAAAATGATAAGGTGCATCCTGATTGATTTTCTTCCTTGCAGACCACAAGAGCTCATTTCAACCAAATCCTGCCATTAGATTTACAGCACAACTGAAAAGGAGTTTTACATTATATACACCCTAATCTAATATTTGAAATTGTTATATCAAAGACTCTCTTCATTATAAGCTGCAAAATCCCTATTTGTCTCTTCTGTAACCCCTCTACACTATGTACAGCATTATCCTTCAATTGTTAGTGTGCTTAAAATGTGTGTCTAACACTGTCAGAGCCATGCTGTCAAGCATTAAAGAGCACTTTTAGGCACTCTGCCCCTGTAATCCTTGGGGACTTCAGTAACTACAAGTCAGGGGAAAATCAAAGTAAAGAGAAAAGACAGGTCATCATGAGCCTAAGTGCAATGCAATCTAGTGACAGACATTTCTACTCTACATGCATAACACATTTAGGTTCTACAAGAATTTTACTATCCCTGCTTCAGTAAAGCTGGGACAAGTATCTTTGTTAACAGTGCATGGTGAACTACCTGAATAGGAATACTTTGTCAGAATATTTTACACACTGTGAGTGTATATATAAAATATTATATATACATATATACAAGTATATTATACATAAAAATATTATATGCTTCATTACAGCAGTATTTATTCAAGACTTAGTGTCTTTTGTTTGATAACAACTCAGATTTTTTTGTGAATTTTTCATTATTCTTTCAAACAAATTTTTGGTGACATTTTCAAGTATTCAATACTAAGACTATATTCTCCATTAAAAATGACCCTGGGAAACTCTGAGATATGTGGTTTTTTAAAGCAGTTTCCACTCACAGTGGATGAGAGTAACAGTCAACCACACTGGCATGTGAGGGTTTTTCATAAGGAGGTGATGGCAGGAATATTCTGTAATTACTGTTTAGGAGTTTTAGCTATTCATCATCATGGTCAGAACAGCTTATCTGCATTAAAGTCCTGAAGAGCACTGTGCACAGCTGAACCATCACTTAGATCACTTGCATTTAGAGGAACAGAAACTTGGACAAGCCCCAAATTATGGCAGACCTAACATCTCATTGGCCAGCAAATCATCTGTATCAGAAATTACTTTAAATGACAATACTAAAATTGAATTTGTCCCATGTTTAACATGCCCATTAAAAGGAAATCCTTCAATGCCATTCACTGAGGCTCAGATGCAGGGAGTGAAATGACCATATGGTCATGGCCACAGCCCACCCTCAGCAACACCCCTGACTTTGATAAATGCTCTGGAGTCAAGGAGGAACTTCCTGCTCAAAAACTCTCACCTTTACAGCTGTTCTAGTTTCATGAGTCTCTGATGCACAGTTACTGAAAATGCTACAATAGTCTGGCCCACAAGTCACCTTACCATGACTCAATTTTAATTTCACTGCAAGACCATACCCAAAGCTGAAGCTTTCAGCCACCCCTAGCTTCCCTTGGATGACCTCAGGAAAGAGAACACATTGATAGCAGAAGGTTGGGCTGGACCTGATGCTGGGTGAGTTTTGCAGAGCTTTGAGCAAAGTCAGTGCTGTAACAAAGCAACCCCCTGAGAGCCCACTGTGAACCTAAACACCCAATTTCCCATTCAATTAATCAGAATGCAAGTGCAGTGTGAACAGCTCCACCAAGGCAAAGACAGAATTAGCCTCATCAGACATGCAGCAGCATATGTCTCCTTCAACATGCAGTACAAAATAGATACTGAATAGAAAACAGATGATTTTGGACTTCCTATTCTGTCTACCGGTAAAAAAAAAAAAAATAATCTCGAAATCCTGCAGATCTTCATGTAAATTACTGTATTGCAAAGATAAATATCAAAGTTATGCAAGATGATAGATAAGTAGAAAGACTTAAAAGAACAAGGAAGAAATAAAAACACCTACAAAACCCCCAAAGACAAAAAAATAAACAACAGTTTATTTGTGTTCCCAGGAAAGTCCAAAGTCAAATATTAGCATTTTCTTCTGGAGACAACTTTCTGTGTATTGAGAGCCAGCTTAAATAAATGCCTGGCTTTTCTTCTCAAAATATTTGGGGAGTCTACAAATTTTTTTTCTCCTTTGAAAAAATAAACATGAAAAACAATGCAGGAACAACTTCACACAGGAGAAATTCAAATACCTAGTTATAATTATAAACGAAATTTTGGCCATGCAAAATGCATATGAAATGCTGTCAGGTGGAATGTTTGCCAGCCACTCTTTGGAGCAGCGATCACAGAAATCTACTTTTGCCACCTCCTTGCTGATCTCCTCTCCCCATGCTTCATTTATGTACTTTTTTTTTTTTTTTTTAGTTTTATTCCCATATTTCTCTCTTAGTCTTACCTTAGCCCATTCCCTGCTAGATCTCTGGGTTGTTCAGAATCTCAGCTCAGTACTTGCTGGTATCTAACATCAGAGGTTCAGGGGCTCCAGTCAGCTTTAAGCTGCAGTAGTAATTTTTTCCACTCTGTAAAGCCTGAAGGGATAGTACTTTTCCTTCCTTGCTAAATAGTAAACATTCCCCTTCCAGTAGGCAAACAAATTATCTTCTGTTGTTTGTAAAGACACTCAAACAATACCCTTGTTTACCTTTAAAAATATCTTTGTGCTATCCCTAGTCTAGCTCAGGGAACGGAGCCGAAGGGGCGCAGCTGACAGACAGCTGGCAGGAGAAAATGCCTGAACACCCAGAGAAATCTCTGCAAACTACAGAAACACTCACTCTGAAGCCTGAGTTTGGGCTAAGATAGCAGCAGCAAATTGGATCTCAAGACAGGAAGTATCTTTAGTAAGCAAATTAATTTTACTCATCAACTCAGCAGAAACATGGTTTTCTGCCTCCAGGGAAGGGTGCAACTTGTACTCATTAATGACTGTTTATTCAGATCAACACTGCTGCTGTATAAATTCCCCACCATCACCACCTTACATGAGGTATTTCATGATCAAAGAATTGAAATCAACATTGCCAAAGCAACATGATTTGAGCAGTCACGTTAAGCACAGGCACGTTTGAAGGATCAGAACTTAATGAGGTTTTTTGGTTGTTTTTTTGGCATGAATACAACAAACAATTCAACACAAACATAACTCTGCCCATGCAAAGTACAGAGGTCTGCTCATGCAATTAGCATTTACAAGCACAAGCAACTATTTGAAAGAATCAAACAAATCATTCAATAATATTAGTTTATTTTATAAAAAGACTAATTACTTCTGAAATATCTGCTTTCTTAAACCACATGGCCAATATGTAATCTGTTAACCTTCATTTGCCAGTTTTCCTTTAAATGAATCCTACAAATCTGACCCAACTTCATTAAAACCAACAAATGTCACACAAATCTTTGCACATGGATCCAAATGAAAACCAGTCTACTGCTGATAAAAAGGCTGAGAGCAAACTAGTACTTCTATCTCAGTCATCACAATCTCAACTGTGTGTGTGTGATGTGCATCAGCACACAGCTTAGAAAATGTAAAGCCTCACAGGATCCTTCTGAAAATGTGAACACATCCACTGCTTACACTGCTTCGTTTAAAAGCTGGTTCTAAATTTATCAAACACAGTTTGAAACTGAAGGTGACGAAATGTTTTGCACTGTTACATCACTTCCTAAGAAAGCTGATGTCAGAAATATTTCCCAGCTGTGGGTTAAGATGTCCAGATGAACAGAGAGCAGGTGAAAGCAGGAGATGTGAGCTCTGACCAAAAGCCACTGACAGTCTGTATCAAACAGCTTTGCCCAGGATGTGTCAGACAAGAGACCTGAGTAGCTCCTGTTGCTACAGGAAAGTGCTTGGCCAAAATACACTTGGCAAGAGTTTCTCTCCATATTGTTTCATAAATGTTTCCAAAAGGTCCAGTTTTGCTTCTGTATGGAAAAAAACCCCAACCCTGCAAGTTTCAGCTCTCTCACACTTTGCACCAAAATAAACTGTGGGGTTTGACCAGCCACAGCCAACCAGACTTCCAGTGCATCTTCTTGAACTATCAGTGCACAACAGAAACTTAATATGAACTTTTCAAAGCATTTAATAAAAAAAACTTACCTAAACATCTCCTTCAAACTCTGGCTAGTATCTGCCACACTTAGACTATTTTTTATTTTTCTGCGCATTTTTCACACTCAGAAACATTTTCATGGTTTTTGGGTTTTTTATGGCATCAATAAGCTACATGAGGAATGAGAGACAAAACCAAAATGTAACACAAAAGGTTTCTAAAATATGCTGCAATGTTGTCATCAACAGACAGTAACTACAGAAACAGCATGGAAATAATACAGGCAATAAATTGAAGCTATGTGAATATTTATTTTTATTTTCAAGACAACTCCTGAAATTATGAGATCAATTTGGCCTTGTTTTTTTCTCATCACTTTTCAAACTTGTCAAAAGGAAGTGTAAAAATGCTGCAATCAATACTCTCTCTCTTGCTAGCCTGGATTAATAGATTTATGTTAATTGCAGACATAAAAAATGTCTCTTAGTATTCTTCTTCCACAGGACCTTTACTGAGGATGAAATTCTGACCACCCAAAGTAAAAAGAAATTTTTTACTTTATTTTTTTTTTTAAGGGAAAACTTACCTTGTAGCACATTTTCAGCAAATGTCATGAAAAGGTCTGGTTGCTTCCAAAGGCTTTGATCTTGCTACCATGCAGCAGCTCCTGACTGAAACAAGTGACCTTCGGGGAGACTGAGGGAATGGGGATCACTCATCTTAGAAACATCTTCTCACATCAGACATGCTTTTTCATGCTCTATTGACTTCCAGGCTGGGCTGCATCAAATATCAAATCTCTGCAGCTCCAGCTGATGGGATGGGAGGCATCACTCCTCCAAGGCTCACCCATCCCAGCTGTGAGCAGCACACCTGCTCTCCTGAGACCTGCTGAGTCTGCTGGGGTGCTGCTCAACCTCACCCCAGTGCTCTGAGGAACACCCAACAGTGAAATAACAGAAAGGCAACCAGCCAGCATCCATCACTCACAGCTTTCAGACAGGCAGAAAAACAGCAGAAAAAGCCTTAGCCAATGTATGGGGATTTTGCAGTATTTGACATTTCTTTCAATAGCATGAACTAAGACCCAGTAAGCATCAAGTGAAGAATGAGTTGCTTGTCCTGGCTAAGCACCGAGCTTAGATAGTGGGATAGAAACTAACAAGAAAAAAATCATTGAAAATGCAGCATCTGTTGACATTTTCCAGCATGCACTGACCTTTCCAGTACTATTACATTTGGCTTTGCAGCACAATTACAGTTTCAGCTCTAGGTATCGATAAGATCCTCGTTATCTGAATTCTATCAAAACCTTCTCACTTCTCGAGAGAGCAGAGAAAAAGGCCTGTCTGAAACAATATTCAGTTCAGTGACACCAAAAAGACCCCCACTCAGCTGCTGGAGTTAATTGTTCTCACCACTGCACTGTAACCTAGCCAGGTAAGCAGGGGGAAAAGGCTGAACACTATTGTGAGGATGATTCCTCATGACAGTCACAATAGTAGGCAGCTAAAGAGCACAAAATGCAATAATCAAGGACAGAGCCTAGAAAATGACCCTTGCAATCACAAGCTCACCTGCAAACCAGAAATCATTTCACGATATGTGAGAAGAGTCCAGGTTAATTTGCCACTCTGACCTCAGAACCTCACATTATCCCTTGTTCAAGTCAACTTACAAGGTTATAATGGCTAGTTGTGTTTCTAGCAAACCTAAAAATCTGCTTTCCCTCACTTCTCCTCCTCCATTTATTTCATATGCAAAAATAATGCATTTTATTACAGAAATAAGGAAGATCTGCATTAAGTCATGTCTGCCTCAGAACTCAGTTTACTCCCCACCAGCTGGAATCTATTATTTGATTAAAAATGTTGTTGTGCCAGCTGCCATGCAGCACGTTTCACTACTCTGATTCCAGGTGGAATTAAATCCATACTGAAAATGAAGTCTAACATGAATCAGCCTCTTCTCAATACTAATATTGAGAATACCTGGGAAAAAAACAAAAACCTAGCATTAAAAAAACCAAAACAACCTAGTCTTCCTAGACCTGGCCATCCCAATCCCTAAAGCAGAAGGTGTTCAGTGGGGAAGAACTTCAAATTACACATATGATAAGATTGTAATTCCATAAAGCAATATCCTAATTATACACTCAGGTTTGTTTTTAAAGTGATATTTCTTACCATTAAAATAAAACAAACTCCTCTTCCAACAGAGCCAGTCCTGGAATTAAAGATAGTTGCTGAGTTAAAAAAAATTAAAAGCTTTTGTATCGCCCTGATACAGTGAAGTATTTACTAGAGGAGGGTAATTATTAGAGAATATGCCCAAAGTGAAAAAAAAAAACAATTTATAGTTAAGTCTGCTACTGCTAATTCAGTTAGAATGAGAGACTGTACTGGGCAAAAAGCCCATTTAATTCAAGGGGATTTCTGCCTGTTGTGGACTGCAGGAATACATGCCAGGAGCACATACTGTGAATAGGCACTGAAAATGTTGTTCAGCTTCTTGCAATGCAAGAACATTAAAAGCTTTAAGGCAATTATTTGCAATGCCAAACTTACATGGTCTCTCAAAAGAAATACTGTGATGGCATATTGATAGGTCTGATTCTTACTATTCTCTTTTTCTGTTATCTCAAAGCAAGTTGCAGACCATAGCTTCAGTAGCTCTGAAAAAAGCCCATTGTTAGCTCTGAAGAAAGTTTACATTCAATGGATGTTAACAGCTTTCTCTGTTCAGTGGATGGTGAGAAAGTTAAAAAGTTAAAAGGTTTTGATGGCTTCAGACAAGATACCATCTCTTAATGCACAGACATAAGAACATGCAGAAGTAAGGCTGAAAGGTGAAGCCCACACCCCTTCCTGGTGGTGTCAAGGCAGAGACAGTGCTCAATACTTTAGAAGAACAGGTAAATATCGTGGATATTTCACTGATTAAGCTGATAAACTACAGTCAATCTAAATTCCAAGTGGCAGTTATGCCACGTATAAAATAGCTCAAAGAGAATACAGGAGGCTTCAGTCACAGCATAATGTTCAGTCACTCAACATAACTGAGGGGTCAAACCACTGCTGACCCAAGCTGCTGTGACTTGATGTTTGCTTAAAGTGAACAGAGGCTCTGAGCAGGGCAGAGAGCACCCAGTGTGAGCTCTACAGACAGTGCCATTGTGATGGGCAGCCTTGCTGACAGTGTCTGCAGGGCAGTGAGCCCCACAGGTACTGAACTGCTCCTCAATCCTGAATATGGATACCAAATTCTGACTCTCCAGAGAAACAACAATAAATGAAATTTGTTGCATCTTAGATCTTCCTTTCAAATATATTTTAATTCCATTTGGGAAAACTTCTCATTTTGTGGGTTTAAATTATTTCCATTTCTAGACCAACTATATGACTTCCTCAATAAGCAAGAAATGTAATATTTTTAAAGACTGAGCTTTATGTATTTTAACTTTTCATTCTACATCCTGTTTCAGCCCAGTACAAAGTATCATGGTGTAGTCCTTTCCATGCCTGTTAAAGCACCAACTAGAAATGCAGTCAGCATGTGTGCACATAGTGACAAACACCCCATAAATACAGAAGACATGGAAATAATGCTAAACAATCATCCCATTCACTAGCTTTCCTGGCAGCATAAGCCAGCAACCTCAATCCACCATCATCAAATGAGCCAGCTTGCCATGGATGCATTCCTCTTGTCTGTCATGCAAAATGGAGATACTCTCCATGCCAAAACCACAAACTTCCAACAGTACCTGCTTTACTGAGTCATCCAGAGATATCACTAAGAGGATTTACACCACTGGAAATGAACTTTAGTTTCTCCTGGGTAGACTTGTTTCAAAAGTGTCACAGTGACATTTAAAATCATGATGCTCGTATGTACTAAAAAAAGTGCCATATATTGAGATTTAGCATGATTTTAGGAAGGGAGCCCTACATAATAGGAGTACAAGTCACAGATTTGCTAACAGAGATGTTTAAAAAATTTATTCAAGGGCAATTGGTTTAAAAAATTTATTCAATGGCAACTGCAATATTCATATCCCAAATGGTAGCTAAAACTTTATCCCACCCTACACTGGCATGTATTGTGTGTAGGCCTTACATCTCAATAAAAGGAAGCAAATGCTTTTAACAGCACATTACAGAGTATACAATCTACAGGAAGGCTATTATATCTCAATAAATATTTGATGACTAAATATACTATTTCAATTATATTAACCCTTATTGAAATAAAAAAACATACTGAAATTTAACTATATTTTAAGAAAACTACTGAGTAGTAACATCTGTAAGGTGTTTTATGTAAAAACAATCATACATTTATATATTTCTTATAGTTGAATCATAAATAATGTCCCATCCATACTCAAACCTCCCTTTCCCAAGCTCCTGATGTTCAGCAGTGCTGAACTTAACCTGCAAATGGAAGCTCCAAGAGATCCGAAACACTCAGGAATGCCACAAGCCCTTCTTTTCTTAAAAAGAGACATTTGTATTCCAGCTATTTCAGATATTTCTAATTATTAGAAACGTTTAAGGACATTCCTTATTAGGGGCATACACCATCATTTTTCATCTTTATAATATGATAACATTTGTTTTCCTCACACAGTGCTGTAAAAAAGTCTGTGACAGTTCTGAAGCACTGAGCCATCACAGCTCTACTCTCTTCAGTGTGTTATGGCAGCATGGAATCATAGAATGATAGAATCCCCTTGGAAGGGGCCTTAAAGATTATCTAGTTCCAACCTCCTGCCATGGGCAGGGACACCTTTCACTCCACCAGGCTGCCCAGAGCCCCATCCAGCATGGCCTTGGACCCTTCCAGGGATAGGGCATCCACAACTTCTCTGGGCAACCTATTTCAGTGTCTCATCTCCATAGTAAAGAATTTTTTTCCTGGTATCTAATCTAAACCTATTCTCTTCCAGGTTGAAGCCATTCCCCCTTGTCCTGCCACTACATGCTCTTGTAAAAAATCCCTCTGCATCTTTTTTGCAGGCTCCCTTAAGGTACTGGAAGGCCACGATTAAGTCACCCTGAAGCTGAATAATCTCAATACTCTCAGCTTCTCCTCCTAGAAAAGGTACTTCATGTCTGTAATCACCTTGGTGGTCCTTGTGCTGGGGACATCATCTGGCAGTCCCAGCCAAGGAAGAATCACAGTAGGAACTGTGCTCATGAGAACAAAAAAAGATAATTCTCATCCAGAAAGCCACATTTAAACATTAAAAAAAAGGTCCAGTAAGTGGATATGGATTGTTGACAAGGAAGTAGGAGGAAATAAAGAGACCACATCAGTCAACACAAGAGACAGCGGCTGTAACACATCACTAACCTTTTTTTTTTTTTTCCCAGGGATTATGGCAGAGGAGACTCTAAGAAGGGATTTAAAAGGAGAAATGAGGTTAAGTGTGTTGATGTCTGTCCACAGCTCATCCTCAACTTCAGTGTAGCAATGAATAAAGCCTGCAGATGCTGTTTTGAATGCACAGCAGGTCAGTGACAAAGCTGGTATTGCAAATGAGCTGGAGGGCTGTGTAGATGGATGGCCAGAGGGGCTTTGGATAGGAAATCAGACTGCTTCTTTCTACCATTATTATCAGAGAAATACATGGACATTGCAGAAGCACTCAACAAGAAAACAAATTTCTTTTAACAGCAGGTTTGAACATAGTAACAGTTAGATAAGCTATTGTGGACCATGCTTGAGAGTGGACTGAAGGATGGTATTGCTTCATGGCTACAGGCATCCCCAGGGCTGGCTCCTGTCACAGTCACAGACATCTCTGGAGCAAATAAACCCCCTATTCAATAACTTCCATGTTCATTTTTTAAGATCAAGACATCATCAACTATGTGAGTTGTTATAAGGAGTTACTATCTCCTAATGACTCCTAAAATATCTGTACATAACAGCTGGAAACTTCTGCATTCCATAACTAATTTGGTCATCTATAAAGTGATTTATAAATGTACTTGCTATTTAATTCTGCTAGGAAATATTTAAGGCAATATTTTTTCTGTCACCTCCTTAGGTCAGCAGTGGCTAAGGGGCCATTTGACGTCAGTAGCAAACCTTGTTCTTAAAACACATTTGTCTCTCAGCAGATAGTCTCAACAGCAGTGCAGCCTTTTATCCAACTGACCCATGAGATGGACTGGTGTTTACCATCCTCATAGTACATCTCCCAAAACACCTGCTTGTTTGGTAAGGCTAGATGTTTTGCCAAAGTTATACTGATATTAGGTAAATTATTACCACTTTAGGTAAATTACTGAAACAAGGTAAAAAAAATAGAAAATGACAGCAGACATTATCTTCCCATACAAGGCCTTTTTAACAGTGCTTAAATTAACCACTTTTCATCAAAGGTTCGAGTAAAATGTCAGCAGAAAGCAATTTTAGGAACACAACAGTATCACAAAGTTAAGAAAATCCTTTCTGCTGTGCTGCACTGTATTCATGCAAGCCTTATCAATAAAATGCCTGTTAAAAATGTGGACTATCTTTGATTATTTTGCTTAATGCTCTTCACTGTGTCCTTTAAAAACTAGTGATCAGCACCCAAAAGAAAGCCAGGAGGTGACATACTAGCTGGCTATGTACCACTGTCACAGATGACCATAGGTTGGGAAACACAGGAGTTGGAGTTCCTGATAACAGGAATACAGCCCAGTCTTTCACCCACTGTCAGGGATCCCACCAAGCAGAGGCTGGCCCAGGGACACCAGCAGTGCCTTCCAGGGCAGACACAGGGATGACATTCCCCCTGGCTCCAAGGGACATGCTATGCTCACATGAAGACACAGCTGCCCAGAAAGGAACTTAGAATGTGTCAGCCTGAAACTGAACTGAACCCCACAGCTGGTCCTCACACTCAGACTACAGCATCCTGTATGGTTTTTATAAGACACAACTCACCATACAATAAAATAAGTCTGCAAAATATGTTAAATGAACCATGCCCTAAGAGTAGCCACTTCTCTGCAGTGACTAGAGCAGGACCTTGGGCAAACAGCTCTGGTGCACACATCCTCTGCCTGAGTGTCCTGAGGAGCACTCCAGGCAGTGAAGCAGAAAATGCATGTATTCATGTCTTAGTGCTTTATCTGGGGTGGGTACTCCTGCCAAAAGCCAAGAGAGATGTTCCTGACAACAGTAAGGACAGGACTAAATCAAGAAAAGAGTTCAGAGAGGCAGAGAAATGCAGTTGGGCTTTTGATGAACAAACCTCATTAACTGACTGGCTATCAGCTATCCAAACAGATTAAAAATTATTATTACAGCTGTAGTTTAACTGTTTCAAAAAGTGACATTTAAAAGTCACCACGTAACATTGTCACTTGTAATGCTGTATTGTAAATTTGTTATTTAAAACCTACTTGCAAACACACAGCAACTCTTGCAAGTTATTGGCAGCATTCAAAAGTACTGGCAAGAGAAAATAAAAATGCAAATAAAATTTTGGGGAAATTAGGTATTCTTATGACTTATTGTTCTCATCAAATAGCAAACATTAAAAATATGCCCATTGTACCTGTGTACAATAGTCCAGAAAAAAATGTTGAATTTGCTACACTTTCTTCACATTGAATCAATTGAAATTAGGTTTTCAAACCCAGGGAAGAAAGGCATAGTCAAACACTAATGCTTTCCCAATGCCATCACATGTCCCAACACTACATGTGAAAGTTTATACACTGGATTTCCTAGAACACACCACTTTCCCCTTTTTTTCAAAAGCATACCATTTCCCAGGGAAAAAAATTACGAATGTGTGCATGTTTCAGACACTCTTAGTTGTGGATGGACACCGATTATGCTGCCTCAGTTCAGTGTTTTAAAATTGGATTTATTGTGATTGTTCATGATTGAAGAGGTCAAAGCCTTCCCTGGGGAAAACAAGTATAAGGTGTTCTGCAGACCAGTTTAAGGAGTACATATGAACTTCTTAGCTTCATAAGGTTAATGTGTGTCTTGGTTTCACCATAAGTAATACAGCCTTCTTATTAACCAGGAGAAAGACAATAATTTTCATGTCTATGGAGCAGAAATGAATTATTTTCTTGCATTTTTCCTCCCCCCTCAATATATGCAAAGCAAATATTGAAATTCCCAATTCAATATATATCAAAGAAGAAAAGGGTTCAAAGTCAAGTCCTAGAAAGTCAAGAAATGCCAGAACAAATTTAGTTCAGCTCCCTTGTGCTTCTACATCAAGATGAAATATTTAATTACACGATGACATGCTATTTTTTTGACTGCATTATCTGTGCTTTAAAGAACAAGAAACAAATTCCATAGTGGCCTGATGGACCAGATGTTTAGATGTTCATTGCATTTCAAATATAGTACTTCAGCAGTTATTTATCTTAATGAGAGGTGTAAGGTCAGATTAAAATTTTCCTAAGATTATCTGATATCTTGATTTTTTTCAGTAGAAAAAACACAGGAAATAAAATATATCTTCCAGCAAATACTGCTCGACAGTATGTTGTGATCTATTTTTGAATGAACAAAACCAGAACAAATCTCACTTGGCCTGATGATTTTTTCAAACAGGTCTATCCCAATGACTAACTTATCAAAATATTTCAAATTGCATTCTAAAAATACCAGCTATTTATTATTTTACTCTGCTGTACAGACATCACTCTAACACTCAGACTAAGTGGTGATGAATCATGCACATTTTAGGAATGTCTTGACTCTCTGAACAATGTTTGGGTTCCAAACCTTTATTGATAGAAATATCTTACTTCCAACAGAAATTTACATACAAATGTGTAAATCAGGGCTAGAGCAGCAAGCCTGTGCTATGGCTAAGAGGTCTCTGGGCTTGGCTAGCTGCCTTCAGTGCCTACTTCCACCTTGGCTCGGGTAACTGGAATACAGATGAATGAAAATTTAGGTCTGCAGTTTTAATAATAACTATTTGTTATTTAAATTTCCTGTTCCACACTAAATGATTGCAAGAATGTGTGCTCTGAATTAAAAGGCTGCTCTTTAGCGTCAGCACATTGATTTCTCGGGGTCCTTGCAAAGCTTTTCACATTGTTTCTGGACTACAGCTCTACACCCCTCTAACTGCCTGTCAGACATCATTTCTGCTTTATGAATAAATAATATGATGCCCAGGGGAAACGCTGGGCTAAGACAAAAAAATCAATATGTGTCTAGCACATATTAGGCAGTTGTTCAGCTGAAGTCTGTCTCAAATATGTGGAGTAATTTTAATAACAAAACAAATTCTTTCCACACTGAGCTTAAAAGAGGGTTATTAAGACAGCACTACCACTATATCACTCTGTATCCTATTTGAAGATTAATAATACTGTTCTCCTAAAATGTGAATAAATGTTCTGATTGCAAAGTATTTGGTGATTATTTGTCTACAAATTTCAAATATTCACGCTAGAGAAAAATAATGGTAGCAAGTAATTTTTCATTCTGTTCCTCTTAGAGTAGTGCTGGTGCACATCTGCGTAGTAAAGCTGTTATTATAACTGACTTGCTTGTTATTTTAAAAACATCTTCCAAAATCGCCCCCTTTTTTTTTTTCCAGAGGACCCGGGATCAGAAGTGAAACAAAAGCAGGGTAAATGAATCATTCATGCAGCTCTGTAATCATCTTAGTCATTCCTGCAATGTAAGCCTATTTTCACAGTCAGCACAGCTCCTGGTTCAGTCCCGCAATGTGCCCAGATGCAAACCATCACAGGAATATTTGAACCACTCCACTTCTACAGGACCTGTCTAAATAAACAGGCCTAACTCCTGCCATGGGGCAGTGCTTAAATTCCTTTGCATTATTCCCAAGAAGGGCTGGCTATGTTAACGGTACCATGTGTTAATTACCATAACTGGAAAAAGCAGCGTTGTAAGAACTGCTGCTCACTTGCTGTCACACAGCTTATGGAAGGTGGACAAGCTTGACTCCTACACCCCTTCCTCCCTTCCTAGCAAGCTGCAGTCAGACCCATGGGTGATCTCTGAGATCTCAGACTCCAAGTCACCAACACTCAGCTCAGGGACATTGCTCTCAAAGGGAGTTTTTCACCCCCCTGCTGCTATGCAAACCTTTCAGTGCAGATCCTCCCCATGGGAGCTTGCTGACACGGTGGCTCCTCCTGCTATGTTCAGTATAATGAAAAGCACAAACTTCATGCATTTATGACCCTTTCAGACTGAGGAGCTGCAGCTGAGTGCCCTTGCCTGGGGGTGCTTGCTCCTGCAGGAGAGCTGACCATTTGGAAGGACAACCTAAAGAAAGCAGAGGGAAAACCTGACATCCCAGGCAAAGAAACCTGCACAGTGCAGAAGCTACTATTGATAGTAGTAGCTTGAGGCTCACACCAGACAACACATAGAACATCAACACTGATAGAAAATGCTTTCATCAGCCCAAAGGAATGATAAAGACAAGAAGAGGAACAAGAGTTCTTATTCTAAGAACTAACAAAAAAGGAGCAAGCAAAAGCCTCCCCAGCAAACTCAACCTAAAAAAGAGCCCATTAACAAACAAAGCCCCACACTCACTCCTAAAAATCCACACAGGCAAAAGGAAAAGCCTGAGGCTGATGCTTGTATGGATTTCTATTGGTTCCAAATACCTACAAACCCCAATCCCGGGGTGCTTGGTGCAAAACAGCCAGAAAGGAAACTGAAAGCAGAACAGTAATTTCCACCACAGACAAGCTGCCAGCTGCCAGCACCAAACCATGTATCCTGTGCAAAGCCACTCAGAGAAGCAGCCCTTCACCCCTTCTCACTGCCTTTCTGGTGAGGGCCATGGCCAGGGCCCTGGAAGTGCTCCCACGCCACCAAGCCCTCTCCAGCTGGCACCTGGCTCACACAGCTTCCCTCAGTCACTGGCCTTGCACCTCTGCCATGCCAACACCAGGCCAGACAGCCCAGAGCAGAGGTACTGGGAACGTGGGCAGCCAGGGTCATGCCCAGCCATGGCCACTTCAAATGAGGAACAAACCAATCCTTTACAAGATATAAATTAGAGGAGATGACCTGAGAGGAACACCTCTGCTGTCCTGCTGTAGAGACCTACCCAAGAGACCCCACCCTGCTCTTCAACCCTCACATGTCCCTCACTCCCCACCACAGTGTATGTGTTAGAAGCCATTCCTGTGCTTCTAAAACAATGCCTGCACAACATGTATTTCTGCCAGCCCCCAGGAGACAGGACCACTTGACCTTGTACACTTGACTCATGACCATTCAACTCACACATTCTTATCCTTTTGATTCTATTTAAGTGAAGAACTAAGCTTCCTAAAACTGATACTGGCTCTAAGCTCTTGATGTTGCCTTTGAAAGCCATGGGAACCTCAGGGAGAAGCTCTGTGAAACACCAGAGCTGTCTGTGCATGCAGTGCCTGGGGATGGGACTCCTCACTGGCAGAACCAAGTTCAGCAGCTCCTTTCATGACCTGTCACACTGTCTTCCCCACCTCCCCACTTCCATCTGAAGGTACTCCAAACCACACCCATCAAGTGACCCATTTGTTTTTTTTGGTTTTTTTTACAAAACCCAAAATCTGCCAGATTAAAGATTAACACAATTTCACCACCAACACAGTTGTTGAAAAAAGGATCCAGTTCTCACTTTCCAGCCAAACAGCTGTTTCTGAGCTGTATTATAAATCAGAGAAGTACATCCAGATTTCTGAAAGACTCTAGAACCCAAATAATATTTTTTTTTCAGCTCTAAAGTTTCCAGCTTTTAACTGAAATGATCATGCTCTGGACCTACAGTTCCCCTCAGATGGCATTGTGCTGCTGTCTAATGATGATGAAGGAAAGATTACATGGCATGATAATATCTGTTCACAAGTCCTGATTTCCTCTGCAAGAGTTCAGATTATGCAGGTCTGTCAGACACGCTTCAGAGTCATCAACACATTTTTATTGCAAACAGAATTTGCAAAATTATGAGCAGCTCAACAGAGAAGAGAGAAAAAAATTCTCAGCTTTCAGATGTGTTTCATTTCCTGATCTATCTTTCACAGAAAATGAGAATTCAGAAGTAAAATGCTTCATCTTCTACAGACTAAAAGGCAACACAGACCTCTCTCTGGCTTCCACAAGGTAAGACACCAGAAACATGAATAGTAATAAATTGATTTTACATTAATTTTTCTCTAAGGTGTCTGTACAAGCTCATGGATTTCTATGTTCATTTTATAGACAGCTATTCCCAAGAAGCAATGATTCTATGAACCATACTTTTTGTATTTATGCCTTTCTCATAAACTCAGAATCTGGAACTGAAGCATCTCTGTCCTATATAAAGGTAACAAAAAGAGACAGAGAGGGAGTCAGAATAGTCACACAAACTCATACAACCAGTCACTGTAGCTCAGGAGGCACCTGGTCAGACAAGTTGTGGTAATCAAGTATGTTATCAGAGAAGTGCATTCCATTTTGCAAAGGACAAATTAAACCTGTCTAGGGTTTAAAAAGTTAAGCTCATCTGAACAATCCAACTTTCCTTTAGGAAAAGCTAGGACCATGCAGCAGGTCAGCTAGCACTGTGGGGTTAGCCTGAAAGATTTTGTTTGCAATACTATCAATATCCATGAAGTGAGGAGCACCTGCTTGGTGTGCAGTAGCAAAGCACTGATTCCTCATAAAGTTTCAAGGCTCTTACTGCCTTAAGACAGGGACTTGAAATCTTCCCAGTATTTCTCCATCCAGGCACAAACTGTGTGCATTACACACAATCAGGTCAAGTCCAGTCTGGTACACATCACTCACCAGTAACAGCCACCCAGCAAGGGCTGGGACACTTGGAATTAAAATTACTTCAGTCCTTGGAATTTACCTTTTGCCAAGTGTTGGGAGACATTATTTAAGAGGCAACCCAGTATAAATTTGGTAATGCTCAAATCTCCTCATTCCTCCAGTAAATGAAGGTGAGCAGCACCAGCTGCCTACTGCAGCTGGATGTTGTTGGGCTCCAGGCAGAAGTACCAGCTCTGCTCTGCAGACTGCACACCCACACCAACCTCCTAACCACAACATTCCTCCCTGCACCCAGCACAGAGAGCTCTGTAACCTGAACATGAAATAAGAACCCCCAGCAGTCTATTTTGTTCATTTACTGTCCACGCCCATGGCGACCTCATGGCTTTGAGATGAGCAAATTGCTGCACAGATCTGCAGCACCTACCACAACTGCAACAGCAGAAACAGCTTTTATCAACTTGGCAAAGTGAGTGTGATTCCCAGTGAGGTGGTCATGGCTTTGCTTGACCAAAACATTTGCACTGACCAAATCCATTTCCAGGGGCAGGAAAGCCTGTGCCAGCACTGCAGGACACACAGTGCCTCTCACTCCTGCAGCTGCAGGAAGAAAACCAGCTGAAAGACTGGGATGCTGAGAGGCAAGGAGCAACTTACTGAATGACCACACAAACCCATATTCAGCATATTTTACCTTTCAGCTGGAAGTGGTACTGCTGCTTCTTAAGACACAAATACAAGAAGTGCATTTTCAAAATGTATCCCACCTTTGTTTATACACACACAGGACAAAAACCAGGCAGCTCACCATGGATCCTGAAGCTGTAAACAAGTTTCTCTAAAAGCTGCTTGTAACACTGCTGCTAACCACTTTAGTTGCTTATCACTGGCACCTTCATAAATTACAGGAGTCATCAGAAAATGAGTTAAAGCCAAGCTGACCACCACAGGAAACAGAAAGCACTTGTATAAACAATTACCTTGTAGTCTCTGTAGGGCTTGATGCTCAAGTGAGATACAGTATTGACAAATGATTCCTCCTAGGCAAGAAAAAAAAAATTAAAAAAACCCCAAAAAATTCACAAGTCCAAATTCAATTATGCCACACTTTAAGAATATGGAAATACACATTACATTCTCTGGTTCATCAAATTTAAAATCATATCCAGAGAAAAGCACCTTAGGAAAAGATTTTCTTACTATAATAAAAATACCCAAGAGTAACTAACAGTCTTCAAATTCCTTTTTATTATTTTTGTCTGTGAACTAATCCTTTGACTTTTAAAGATCTGATAAAATTAGGCTGAGAATTAAGACATTATTATTCTCTCACCTACACAATGTTGTCAATAATACAAATTCCATAGACCAAATCAGAATTAAAGGTTCATATATGTAAAATTAGGGCAGTTTATGCTCATACAGTAACAGTATCTTCAGAGAGATTTCTGCAACTGCTTGGGTTTGATAAGCAGCAA
Source organism: Erithacus rubecula (assembly GCF_903797595.1). Classification (NCBI taxonomy): domain Eukaryota; kingdom Metazoa; phylum Chordata; class Aves; order Passeriformes; family Muscicapidae; genus Erithacus; species Erithacus rubecula. The sequence goes on from NC_136689.1 coordinate 120,534,043, forward strand.
CTCATTGTTACTCAGCAATTTAAACTTACTGGTTTAATATCTAAAGAAAGAGCATCCAGGTCAGTGATGAGAGATTTACCAGAAACAGAGAGAGGTAAAGAGGCTGCAATTTTTCCCTTGGCACCAGCCTTGGAACACACATTTTTGTTTATGGGATAACAGAGGGGCCATATGGTGGCAATTTGTTCTGCAATGCCTACATAATAAAAATTACTAACTCTGGACTTTGTTTTTTCCCACTGCTTACATGAAAAATTCAGTAACTTGGTTTGCAAATTGACTTAGCTAGAAGAAAGTATGTTCCACTCCCTGGACATTTACTCCAGATTTAAAGGGTCTTACACCATTAACTTTGTTGGGGGCTAGCTCACTAAAGATATTTAAGACCATTTAAACCAAAATCAGAGCAATAAATAAATTAGGCTCTGCAATACTAACTTGTAAGATTAGGAAATATAATTAACATCAAAGTAAGGGGAAACAGATATAAAATAGACTATTCTGACAGAATATGCCATTTCCTCTACACCATTAATTTTCAGAAGAGACTCAAGTTACTAAAGCAGCTTAAGAAATCAGAGATACTGTCAGGCTCTCTGCTTGTTCAGACCACAGAAGGATATATTGATTCAATTACTTTCTTTTGATGTAAATCCAAATTAAAAACAATATAAGCACATATTACAACAAACTTTGTGCAATTTTTTTTTTCTTTTTTGCAATCATTAACCAAGTGTTTTGCTCATTCATACCCATGAGCCTGTGTCCCATGCCCTCCCACTGTACTGGTGTACTCAACTAAAAATAAAGCAGTGCATGCTCCTGGAGAACTGTTGCTTAGCTACATTCTCAATTATCACAATGCTGGCCTTACCCATTCAGTGACAAGGTCAAAGCAATTGTTTCTTTACTTTAATGATGAAGTATCCTGTTTATAAAAATCTTATCTACTTCCTACATGGTAAAATATTGCACATTTCAGTCAATCATTGCTGGCAAATCCCCCAGAGAGACACAGTGTGAGAATATAACTAGTAGTGTTCATTTCTGCCCTTCAACAGAGAGGGGTTTTTTCCCCCAACCCCACCCCAAACTTCAACTACCTCACACTGACAAACAGGCAACCAATTATAGGAACATTTTCCTTCTCTGCTGTGGCCAGGCAAACATGGCAGAAATGCAGCAGCTGTATATTTATTCTTATTCTTCCCTCCATCCAATAACAAGCATAAGTAAAGTGGCAATTTTTAATTAGTGTGTACCTAGAGTCTGTGCTGTGGGAAAGCTAAAGAAAAGAAGGATTTTCCCTATCACTTGTAAACACAAGAACTTTTTTGTTTTTTCTTTGCCTTTGAGGGCAGGTGTTCAGCTGTAAGGACTGCAATTCTCCCTAGGCTAGTCCAGGCTGCTGAATATTTCATAGCCCCTGAGAAATGCAGTTGTAATCAACTCACAAATAATGAAATGGGCAGCAATAATAGAGCAGAGGTAAAGTGCACCATTAGAAAGCATCAGTGCTTTGACTGCTGCTGCATTCTTGCTGAACCAATTTATCAGGTTATTTGATAAAATAATAATGGTATCGACTATGAAACAAAAATTAATGTTATGCCAAAAACAACCAAACCAACAAACCAAATAAGTGTCTCAGGTGGCCAACATGAATAGTAAACAGAAAAAAAAGTCGGAAAGCATGTCAAAGGAGTCACATTCAAGACTGAAACTCCATTAGATGTTTTAATCACATGCCAATTACACAGAGACATGTTCAGATATTTACAGAAAAGTCAGTTTACACAAATTACTTAACTCAGGAAAAGACTCATAAATATTAAAATAAAGCATAGAAAATATTTTGGAAGTAATAAACATGTTTATCTTAATAATATCTTGCAGAATACTGTCTTAATTTCTTTGTAACAGGATCCTGATGTTTGACATTCAGAACCTCAACAGTTTATGGTGTCCCACCTCTAATTTGGTGCTGGTAAACACTAAAAAACAGCAAAACCCAGCAGCGGCCTTACTGTAACAGCATTTCCTGAAGATATCATCACACAGTGATCCACATGGATGGACAGGGAGACAACTTACCTGAGTATTTCCTACCAAGAGGATCTCTAGACATCTTCATGAATTTGGATGGAGGTGTGACAGACACAAACTGTCCACCATGATCTGCATTGGTAAGCATGGCTAGGTTAGGAAACGCATTTCTCACATGAAAGGGCTCAAATGACCTCCCCCAGAGCAAAAGGAGTGGTGACTGAGGGAAATATGGTCTCAGGCATGGTTTTTGCTAACCTCATGGTCTGCCATGTATCATTAGTACAGGTGAATTCCACTGCCAGTGTCCAGACTGGAAAATAGAATAGAACTGAATATTTCAATTGAAAGGACCTACAACAATCACCAAGTCCATCTGCCTGATCAGTTCAGGGTGACTTAAAGTTAAGAGCATCTTCCAAGTGTCTCCCAGACACTGACAGGCCTGGGGCATCAAACACCTCTCTAGGAAGCTTGTTCCAATCTTTGACCCTCCTCTTGGTAAAGAAATACTTCCTAGTGTCTAGCCTGATCCTCCCTTGACACAGCTTTGAGCCATTTCCCATGCACCCTGTAACTGAATATCAGGTAGAAGAAATCACAACTCCTTTTTCACTGCTCAGGAAGTTGTAGGGAGCAGTCAGGTAGCCCCATAGGCTCCTTTTCTCCCAAACTAGACAAACCCAAAGTCCTTAGCTGCTCCTCATTCTTTCCACCCTTTTCAACAGCAAGAAGGTGTATTTCAAGTCTCTGTGATACGCAACTGTGGGGAAAAGCAGCTGAGAAACAAGAAGGCTGGAGAATAAACACAGTGCACCAGTCTTGCCTTCTGGAAACCCAGCAATCTCCCAAAGGTGCCATGCAGCAGGTGGATGTTCCAGAAGAGAGCAGGTACTGTCCTCCCCAGCCCACATTCTCCCAGGTGCCACAGGACACCCTGCTAAACCACAGCTCCCATGGCTGCACAAGCCTTTCCCACCCTCCCTCCCAGCAGGGGCTGACACTCAGAGCTGCCCCCCGAGAGACACACAGAAATAACACACCCATACTGTGGGCAATTCACAGAGGGCTGTCTGTGCCTCCATTAGTTAACTGCTGATAGCCACCATAATGTGCTGAATGTTATTTCCAGAAGTTAAAGGAAGGTCTGGATGCAGGACTGTTGGTAGGTTCACATGCAACACAGCACATTGCAGAGAAGTCTTGATGGAAACGGGAAGTTGCACAAACACCTGTGCAAGCAGAAATCTAACAGCAGTGGGAAAGAGAAATTGCTACATGCTTTGAGAAAAATTGAAAACTTCCTGCATGGAGAGATTCTATGTCAGTCTAATCACTTTTTACGTGTTTCAAAAAGTACTTAATAGGAACTCAAAGGATCGAATTGATAAAAACACCCTCTTCCTTCAGTGCCTTTGTACTTGTTCTGTTCTCTACAAGGACATGCTGTATTTTCATTTCTTTCCTCACCAGCAACAGATACAGATTGTGCAAAGGTTTAATGCTGCCAGAGAAAATGTGGTGTACACATGTTCAGTGCAGCAGGGGGAAATGAACTCTTGCTAACATCCCAGCAACATGTCACTTGTCACTCTGAAAGAAAGTGGTGTCTCAGGGTGATATTGCACTGGAGTAATTCCCATGCTTTGATAATTAAAGTACTCCTCCTAATTTTATCTTCCATCTGCTGGAGAAGAGATCACACAGACTGACCTTCCAGCCATACAGAGCCCCCAGAAATTCTCTTCAGCTATCAGAAAGCTCAAACGTAACTAAGATGCCCTCATTCATATTCTCCTACACTCTCTCCTGCAAATATCCAAAGATAAATTACTCAGACAAACTCCAATTTGGACTTTAAATGTCACAGGCAAATCTTATGTAGCTCATTTTTCTTTTCACTTTTTTCCCTGGGATGAAAGAATTATTATTAACTCCCTGGGGATCATGTCTTCACTCTACTGTGAAAAAGTACATGATAGACAGAGACAGACCTTGAACAATATAAGGCTGGTAGAGCTGCTCTACAAGTTTATCCATTAAAAATTCAAATACCTATTTCAACAGCTGTGTATTTTCTGTCACATCACCAATCCTCTTCCTGATAGCAGCATCCCAGTCTAGCCCTTCCATAAAATGGTAAGGCTATGGTGATACAGGCTGCTATAACTTGTGAGGAGTCTTTTTTGTTTTGATTTACAAATCTAGAACTAGGCTTAGAGGAAGGATGATTAGGAGATATACACACACACAATTCTAGTATCAAGGGACTCACAAACCATGCCCAACTCCTAAGTGGGGCTCTCACTCCTCAACTCTTACAAAGCAGCAAGGCAGGCAACAGTTCACTGCTCATGTGCTGCCTCCTCCTTGGGCAACTCACTCTGCTGGGAGTCTTGTAAAATCTGCAGCATCATATTAACTCTTTCTAAGATTATGTATTGGCCAATATGTTGTGGAAAAGGACTTTGAAGACATTTATACTCAAACTGGCATCACATCATTTTGTGATGATAACTACAGGAGGTGAGGCTACCAGTGGTGCTGCCTGTTACATCTGTTGCCACTTTCCCCTTTCCTGATAATTTTCAATTGTTAAAAAATGCAGCTTCATGCTAAATGTAATTTTGGGTATCTCCACTAAAACAATGCATATGCTTCTGAAAATAATGCCAAACAAAAACACTTTTCACTGCACAAGCTAAAAGGCCTTTTTCTTTGAGAAGCTCTACTCTTTGAAGTAAGGACTTAACAAGACCTAGGAAAAAGCTGTGTATAAGAGATGCTTTTTACTGGCTTCTGAAATGAGATAGGTGTACTCCTGCAAGAACAGGAACAAGAGTAAGGAAATTAGAGAAAAGTAAGGGAAAAGGGGGGGGAACTGGGATTGAGAGATGTGTGGGCAAGATGATGGATAAGAATAGGCATGGAAGTTTGGCTGGGAGTCTGGGAGAAAAGCAGGATAAAAGAGGGCAAGGGAGTAAGGAGGAAAGAGGTGAAAGAGTCAATCTCTTGGCAAAAACCAAGACGAAAATATGGGTGAAAATGAGTGTGAAATCAGAAGTTACGTGGATGAGAACAGGATGAGCTGAGACCCTTTCAAGATGCAGCTGGTACAAGGGCAGACTGGCACTGGCTGGGCAGAGACAGGACACACAGCTAAGGAGACAGCAGCACATACCTGGAAGGCTGCATGGGAGACTGGCAACAACAGGGCATCAAATCAATGACAGGAAAGTAACAAGTCCTTTGGAACAAAAAGCAAAAATATACAACAGATTGTTAAGATGGGAACAGCAGCTGCAGGGAGAAATACACTTAGGAAAGCTGTAAGTGTGAGGAAAACATGCAAGAATAAGGCTTAGAAGACAAGCAACACAACAGTAGAAAGGAAACAAGTCTAAGACAAAAGCAGAAGGTCAGAACTAGATAAAATCATCTTTTGTCAGAACTAGACAGAAGAGTCTGTATCACAAAAGCATATTCCTCTCCAGAGCAGGCCCATGACTGAGCACAGCCACAGTAACATGTACACTTTAGCAACAACCAGGCTAGAACATCATTTTTGCTTTACCTGATTTCTCCTCTCTGCTGGCATCAATAGCACAAAACAGTAGAGCAATACAATGAACAGACATAACAGGATAGTTCTTTTGAAAGATGAAATGGTCCCTGCTAAGGATGTGACACCAATCTACATGAGCTATGGATTTTGTTCAAACCAACTTTAAATATGCCAGTGGCTCAAGGGTCTGCCTTAGGGCCCTGACCATCCTTGGAAAATCAGACTGGCCTGCCCTGTGATGTCTCATGGCCAGCATCAGCAGGAGGCTGTGAGGAGCCAGCTACAGCTCAGCAGGGCACTGACACCTCCCATCCTGGAAGTGCCTCCAGCATAGCTAGTGCTTTCCAAGTACCACCACAGGGTTGGAAAAAAATGACCCTTAGCTTCTGATAGACAAGACAGAGACACAGCAGGCAAACTGCATGAGATGGGTGGCCAGATCTTTTTAGTGCTTGAGATGGAAGGAGAAAAAACACCCACCTAAGCAAACAAATGCCCCAAACTTGCCAGAAATACTGAGGTGCTCTTGTCACTACAGCTCTTCCCAGATTTCCAGAAACAAAGCATGGGTATAGGGGGCTTCTCCCTTGGAACCCCACATCCAGGCACTATTCCTGCAGAAATCATGATGCAATGGATGAAGAGACAAGAAGTGCTGGGACACCTGGCCCAGTTTCACTCTGATGGGTCACACACACTGTATACCCAGATCTGCTACTCATCAGCCCACTGACCAGTGTGCCCTAAGTTATCACCACAGTAATTGGCAGGCACACAACCACCCCTTTATGTCTTTGTCCATGTTAATACATAGAACTGATGTGTAGAGCCCTGGAAAAAATGGTGACATTTATTTCCTTATTGAAAGAACCTTGCCTCTTACTCCTAACACTGGCCAGTATAACACATCATTGACAGCATTATCTAACTGATGTCTTTTTTCAGCAGAAATCAGAATAAGTTTACAAAAGCTTTCTCCCAGAATTTCCCTCTTTTCCTGCAGAGTACACCTGGTTCACAGCTCCTGAGACAAACAGGCAAGGCTCCTGCCTTGGATCTCCAGAAACCTTTCTATAGCAATATCCCAGTAAATCCACGTCACTTGGGGCTGCACTTCAGCTTACTTCTGAAACAAAGACACCAGCTTCAAAAGATCCAGTAATTTCAGGCATGTTTTATATTAACTGGGGATTAGACGACTTCCTGCAGATTTAAAAATACTGATGCTGAAGCTTATACCACTTTTTGTTATTTTTTCCTTTGCCCAAAGGTTATCTGCTACCTCAGACTGCTCCTTTGCTTGCACACTCCCAATGCAATGGTAATAAATATGAAAGACTAAAGGTCTCCATGTTCTTCTGTAATAATCCATGCTGACTGAATTTTAGAAGAAAACATAGGACAAAACTCTCTTCATCCCAGAGGGATTAGTGTGCTGCAAATTATTCCTTTAAAAGTTAGATACAGCAAGAGCCAACTAATGGAGCAGCTGGTGGCACAACACCCAAAGTGCCCTCTTCCCCATTAGTCTAGACCCAGCTGCAAGGCATCAGGGGTGTGTGATATTTAAGAATAGTGCCCACACACAGTTTTCTTTGCTGTCCTCCTAAAGGCCCAGCACAGAGCAGTGCTAAGCTGCCTGAGGAGCAGACAGCACAGCAGATCACTGTCACATGCTGGGATCTTAGGAGACTTGCCTTTAATCAGGCAGCACAGTCCAGAGCCAGTTGAAAAAAGGCACCACTAAGAAAATACCCTGCATCTCAGGCACAGAGAGCTTGCTTCAGGACATCTGCAGACAAGGCTGAAAAAAGGTAGCAATTTAAAACAGCAAAATAGGACAGTAAGAGCATTTACCTTTTATCTAAACATGATTCATGAGGCAGCCCTGCAAAGTGACAGACAACCACAAAGCAGTTCATCTACTATTGATAACCCCAGCATTCCTAAGCCATCAATAGCCATTTGAGTACTCCCAAAGTAAATTTAGCTTCATCTTCATTATTTTCTGTATTGAAAGACCTAGGACATATTCATGGATGTTTATGCAATGGCAAGAGAGCACAGTATTGTATGTTTTATTACAGTACCAAAGCAGAATCTCGTTCACGCACTGCTAGCATATAATTTCTGTCTCTCTCAAAGCTGGAAGGCAATCATTAGCATGTTGAATATGGCAAGTTCCTATTATCTATCTGGTAATTATAGAAAGATGGAGAAGCCTTCAAAAAATACATTCCAACTTCTACATTTACTACACACCTGATCAAAATACTACCCCGAATCCTAAATTAACAGATACTTCCCATAAACCATTATACAGAACATATTAACATTAGTATAAAAACATGAAATAATTTTTAGAGGCCACATAGACTATTAATTTATCTTCCCTTCCAACTTCAAAAAAATAAAACTACGCAATGACAACCTGAATGCAGGAAAACATCTTACTGAAGGTGATGACAAGCTAGGCTACCTGGTCATTTGTCAGGCATTACTAGCCCAAATGAACACTACAACACAGCTCTAGGTTTTCAAAATATGTATGCCATCACTCAATGCTATTCACACTGTGGCAGTGAAAATATGCTAAATACACACTCAAAGATAATCCCATCCTCCAGAGACTGCTGTAGAAAAGGACAGAAGGATGAGAGACAAAGCAGTGGGTGAGGCCATACATATGCACACGTATACAAAGTAATTGGGGAAATTGGCCTCATTATCTCAGTTATTCATGCTTCAGGTAGAGGGGAAGGAGGAAGTGCCAGGAAGAGTACAGAAGCTGGGACAAGATTGGTACAAAAGGAGCTGGAAGAACAGAGAGAAATCAGAGCTAACAAAGTGAGGCAAGGGAAACAAGACCAGGAATGAACAGAGCCAGACAAAACCAGTGATTAGGGGTAAAAAAAACCAAAAAAACAACAAAAAAAAAAATCCCAAAAAACCCAACCAAACAAATGGGGGACAGTCTGCACAGGGAGCAGTGGAGTGCAGAAAAAAAATCTGTGGTATGCTTTGGTTGTTTTATTCTCAGGCAGAGGTTTCACACAGTCTGGCACCTCAGAGGCTGCATCAAGCCCCACATCATAGCCTGAATGTCACCAAGCAGAGCAGCAGAGCTCCTTATCTCTCTGGCCTATGCACCATTCCAATTACACTGCTTGGCCAGGCTGGGCAGGCTGTCCCTCTGGGATGGGGTGGGGGCTCAGGACAGATAACCAGGGTGTCCCCAGGGAGCCCCCAGCTCTTGTCCCTGCCCCTGCCAGGGCTGCAGCATGGCCAACCCCCAGCCCAATGCCTGCCTCGTGCTCTTTGCAAAGCAGCCTCACTACCAGGTAAGGCTATGAAGGCTGCAGCAAAAACCTGTCAGTACACACACCTCACTCCCCACTAATTCCCAAAACTACAGCAACAAACAAACAGATTCAATTACCAAGAAAGGCACTAGCCACATTCAAGGGGATTGGTACATCCATTACAGGAAGATGCTGGAGCTGCAGTCTGATCATATTTACATGAAGAAATCACTTTATGCAAATCTCTCATCCGGGGGTGAAGGCTGTAGAGGAGAAACAGCACTGCAAGGAGATTCACTATGCACAGCAGATAGGCAATTTAAGGTAAATCACACAGTTCAGTTATACAAGACACAACCTGGGGAGAAAGTGTGTAGCTTCAAAGTCATAAATAATTTACAAATAATACAGTCTTCTCATGAAATATCCAGAAGGCCAAGCATCTATTTTTCACATTATTTTTCTCCACTTCCACAAAACACAGTGAAACTGAAGATGAGTATCTTATCAAGAATGAGCTAGGTTTGGGGGAGGATGGGCTCAAGAGTGTGGAGTTAGTTAGGGGCTTGCAGACAGGACAAGAACAGAAGGCAGCAAGGCTGCTGTGCTCACCCACCTGGAAGGGAAACATCAGAAGGCACAAGGAGGGAGCTGGAGTGGGCTGAGGAAAGGAACTGTCTACCTGGCTACCCATAGCCTCCCAGGACTGCCACTGCCTGCTGCTCAAAATCACCAACCACCTAATTTCCATCAGATATTTCAGGGATTTTAAAATGAAATCCATTCCTCACATTCACAAATCACAACTGGAGCATCCACATGTGTGGTGTGTTTTTCTGTCAGCAATGATGAGTCTTCATAGCATTGGCCTTGCTCTGTACAACACATGGTCACACCTCTGTATTCAATTTTCAAATCTCCAGCTTCCTTCAGCACTACTGTTGTGACACCCTAGCAGTTTGGCACCTTCTCATCTTTGTTACCCAACACACTTGCCCAAATTCTTCTGCAATGACCAATTCAACAGAGTTATTTTTTTCTGATGTCCTGCCTGGTGACCCTGCATGCCTTCCCCATGCTCTTGCAGGTATCAACCTTTTCATAGATATACACACAGCTCATAATTTTCTTTTATGTTGCAGACTCTTTACTCTTCAAAGCCTTTTTTAGATCTTCATGCTCAGCTTGTATCCAATTCAACACAGTCTGGCTGGGTTTTTTTTGTTGTTGGACTCATTAGGGGCAGATACCCATCTGCTCGAGGATATTTCTGTAGCCTGAACAACTCTTAACATTTGTGTTTTCAGCAGACCACTGTTTCTTCTTGCTTATATACACATGCCTTAAGTGACTTTTACAATGCGTTTAAGGAGCTTCCCATGCTGAGCCTGAGGACACTAATTTTCTCTCTTCTGATTTGCTCTTGTTTTCAACTGTTCTGCTCTTATTTGTGTGTAGGACAAGTACTTCAGTGTATAAAAAGCCCTTGAGGTTAAAAGAGACATTTTTGCACACTAACTAAGAATTTTTCTGAAACTCTTCAAAGTCTTTGAGTGCATTTTCTTTGTATTACAGGTTTTCCTAAATGCAACAGCAGTGTTCACTGCTTGTGTCACATGTGCAGTCACATAGGGCAAATAAAGTATACAACAGAAAAAACCCAGTTTATTTTCTTACTAGCTGCAGATATTAGCATGTCTTACTTGTATCAATTGCAATAAAAAACCCGAAATACCAAAATGTTTCTTCTCAGCTTTAGGACTGCAACATTTGAACATGACCAAAACTAAAAATAAGCATACCCCTTGTATAATAAAGAGCAAATTTAAAGAGTGACACCAAGTTTCACTTCATCCATGCAGTTACCTCCCTGCACCAGCAGTTCATATAATCCCTCCAAAGCCACCACAGGGCATAAAATGCAAATTAAAAGGTGACATGAAATCTGTGTTTTCAGTTATCATGGAAATCTTCTCCATAGCTATTGCTACTGTACACCTATGCCTGTCAATATTTGCAACCTTGTGGTTAACAAAAAAGTCTGTTTCTGAACATTCCTAAGTATTTTTAAATCAACTAAAATACCATAAGAACTCCAATCATCCCAAGCATTTTTTCCTCCTGTATGACACACTTTAGGTACTAAAGCCAAAAAACAAAATCTCTTCTCTGGAGGAAGGGATGTTTCTCTTGGCTAAACTTGTTCCTACCTAAGTCTACAGCCACTTCCTAGGTCAGATGTAAAAAGAAGTTGTCACCCATCTTGCAGCTCACTGAGGTCTCAGCCACTCTGCCACACATGCAGCTGTTTCTCTTTTGAAGGCTTTGCTATTGCAAGTATATTCAAACCTTAAATGGTACATAAGCTCCTGTGAATGCCTTTAATTGAGAAAGACTTGTGTAAAGGCTTGGATTTCATACTATCCTAAAATAGTAATGCTCCTTCTCCTTTGAGAGAACTGCACAACTTATCGTAAGACTGCTCCTCTTTTGCCTCAAAAACTATCCCTGACCTGGAAAGCCTACCACAGTCTCCAGGGATTGCACTAGAGCAATAATATTTACACTAAGAGGGCAGCACCTGTATGTCCAAAAACAGGCTCTCTACGAATTTTAAAAACCATGAATACAAAATAAATTTAATATGCAAAATACCTCAGTCCTAGTTTTTCAAACATTGAGTCAGGAGACAAAGACAAATTGAACATCAGCAGTCAAAGGGTAACACTACTGTTGCTATCCTGTTGACAAATATTAAAGCTATGCCTGTAATTAATACAAAATCAGCTTGCAAGGCAAGGAGAGGAGGCTGAGGTCACTGATAACAGCACCGCTTCTCCTGTGTGTATCAAAAGTGGCACATTTGGTGGGGCTTGTTTCCAGGGCTGTTAACTCACCAGGAGGAGGAACATGCACACCTAACCATTGTGGTATACAGAAGCCCTGCCTGTAGGGCTTGTGTTGATAAAAGTCTCCTGCCTTGAGTCTTGGATATGACACTGCTAAAGGCCCATAAATATGCAAGCTCAGCATTTCATCTGCTGTGCAGTGGAGGCACAAGGGATGTGATGCCAGCTACAAATCACTTGAAAACTGAATTCATGAGCAACAGGCTTTAAAGGAAAGGATATACCTAAAAAAAACCACAAGACAAGAGGTTTGCACAATAGGTATTACTTGTCCAACATTTACAGGCTCGAGTTTTTGTAAAGAATGAGATTTTCCCTTATTCTTCACCTGCATATTCAAAACAGTGATGAAGCAACTGCTCTTTTGCACACATCCTGCAGGAACAGGAGACAGCAGATACTGCACCTCTGCTTTATAATCCAGGGAACATGTAAAAGATTTTATATCTTAAAAACTAAAAGTGAAGAAGTGGGAGCAAGCTGAGATATCCTTTTTTTCAGTGAGAATGGAGAACCTTTTTCAAAATTTTAAAGACAAACTATAGAACTGTTATTTTAGAACAGGTTCTCTTAAAAACTCTGTGCCTGCAAAGGAGGTGGTATAGAGGTCCCTACCACCCATCCAGCACAGTTGCTAAAAAGTGCAGTTGGTGCTGTCACAGAACCAGAGTGAGGTGGGAAGGGACCTTTGGAGGTCCCTTGACCCAATATCTCTGCCCAGCTAGGGCCTCCCAGAGCTAGTTACCCAGGTGGGTTTGGAATATCTCCAAGGATGGAGACTCCAGAGCCTCCCAGGAAAACTTGTGCCTGTACTCAGCCACGCCCAGAGTGAAAAAAGTGTTTCTGCATATTTAGAAGGAATCTCCTGTATTTCTGGTTTTGCCCACTGCCCTTGTCTTTTACCAGGCACCACCAAAAACAGCCTGGCTCTGTCCTGTTAGTGTCCAGCCACCAGGCATTTCTAAAAATTGACATCTCCCCCAGCCTTCTCTTCCTCAAGCTGAACAGTCCCAGCTCTCTCCTCATACGAGAGATGCTCCAGTCACTGAATCCCTTCACGGCCCTTTGTGGGACTCCCCCCATTATGTCCACTTCTCTTCAGTACTGGGGAGCTCAGAACTGGTTTGGCCTCACAAGTGCCTAGAGGAGCAGCATCACCTCCCTCCACTTGCTGTCAATATTTAGTCTAATGCAGTCCAGGACACAGTTTATCTTTTTGCCACAAGGGCTCATTGGCTGGCTCATGTTCACCGTGATGTCCACCAGAACCCCAGCACCTCTTCTGCCTTCTGAATGGATCTCATCTCACATTGGTGCCTGGGATTGTTCCTCCCCACGGGAAGGGGAGGCCCTTCCCCCTGCTCCCAGTGCTCAAGCTCAGCTCTGGGTGAGGGATAAGTCCTGGCTGCTCTCAGAGCAGGGCTGGCATGCCTGCAGGCAGCACTGCTCAGCTGGGGCCAGCCCCAGCCCCAGCAAGCCAGACTGGTCAGCGTGTAAGGGACTGGGATCCCAGATCCCACATGGCTATGTGCCCCAACAGGGCCCACTTTACAGTCTGCACTGTATCAGCATCTGCTCATTTAAAGCTCCAGAGGCACTGAATTGCCAGGCTCTGCTTTTGGATGTTAACCCTTTCCTGTACCAAACTCCATCACTCCCAAAGCTGAGGGACAAAAGTCCTTTGGAGAGGATCAAGCAGGAGGGTGAGAAAATGCAAGTTTAAGTTTCAGCCCCAGCACTCCTCTACTGCTAAACTGAAACATCACATACAGGAAGGAAGGGAAAAGCAGCACTGTGCTTCTCCCTGACACTAAAACCTTGCTCTTTACCATACAACTGACTTAACAGCACTCATTTTTTTGCTTGCTCCTCTGCAGGCAATCAGGCTGGTGCACACACACACCACAGGCACTGGAGTGCTAATAAAATCAGGTAGCTAGGTGTTTAAATGGTATCAGTCTCACAGCTCTTGTCCTGATCATTTACCCACAGCAATCTTCACACTTATTTTTTCTGAATTCAGTCTTTTCGAGCGCCAGCTGCTGATGAACTGCAGGGAACATAATTTTTATTAAATGATGAACATTAAAACATTAGATTTATACCTCAGAAAATCAATTTCCTATTGCCTTTGGACAGACAGCTAAAGCCCAGAAATTCCCAAGGGTTTTCTGGTGCGCTTTTTTGGTTGGTTTTGGAGGTTTGGATTTTCTTTTTTTTTGTCGGTTGGGTTTTTTCTCATTTCACTAAAATCCAATAAAAGAAAGCCTTTGCTGTTTAAAGTGGTTGCTTCTTAAAGCACCAGTGTAATTAATTATACAAGCTAATACTTAATACAGGAAATACAACTGCTTTATGGAGCAAGGCACGTATCATGCTGACTGGAACATGGAAACTGCCAAGGCTTTGAAATTCTGCTTCTTAAGAGAATCACACCACTGCAATGTATAATTCCTGCCTAGCTCAGAAAACCAAGGGAAAAAAACTTTTCTTGTTTAACGTGTTTCTTGAATAAAATATTTACTGCTGATTAAAACTAACAGCTTGTGCTAATTTCACCGCTGTCCAAGAACTGATATTTCAGTAATTCCCACAGCTGGGAGAAGCAAAAAGTGACAAAAATCAACTAAGGGTTTTCAGGTACCCAAATTAAACCATGAGGTCCAAACCTCTGAGGCTTTGATGTCTTAGGGTAGCTACAACCAGCTCCTTGGGCCACCCCTAGAGGAGTTTGGAAGTCACATCACCCATTTCACAGACTGGCTTCTCCTCCCAGACCAGCTACAGATGTTGATGTGCCTGCTGAGAACCAACTGCACTGTGTTACTTGTGCAGCCTATGCCTGAGTGCTGAGTAAACATCAAACACAGAAACGCTGGGTTATTTGCTGCCTGCCTGCTTTGCCAAGTAAATAATATAGCTAATTATGCCTCATCATAATAATAATAATGGCTTCCTGTTTTGGTGGAAAACCAATCCTTTGCTTCTAGTTTGTTTTCCCCAGTTCTTCTCCAGGGGTGGTTTTAGCCAAACCTGTTGAGGAGATTAATAATTGGATCACCTGGAAACTAGCATCCATTAAATCAGTGTAACTGGTCAGGCCCCACACCAGACCCAGATATCAACTCCTCCCCATCATTCACCTGACTGTTAATGCTAATCAATTCTTGGTATATTAGCTTTCTAGGAATGAGATGGATTTGCCAAGCAAAATTAAAAATGGGAGTCACAAGTGAGTAAGAGCCTCAGGGTTCACTCACACAAATTAAAACATATAATTGATACCAAAATGTAAATCAAGAGTATGAAATTGAATCTTCAAAAATTGAAAAAAGAAATTAATTCTTTCTCGGACTTCAGTCAATATAATTGACTGGAACAATTTAAAAGGCTTGACAGATTATCCACCAAGATACCCTGGAAAACCAAACTATTGTACCTCTACATTACTAGCATGAAACCATTTCCCAATGAACTGGCAAATTGCATGTACTAAATTGTCAGGAATATTTTCTTCAAAATTCAGTTATACTTGTAAACACCAAAAGGTGACTAGATGTTTGCATCTCTTTCAATGACCAAGGATATAGTTAAGAAAACATAAAACAGAAGGGAAGGAAAATCATGTAAATCAAAGTGCATTAACAGATAATACTTGAGGCACACATTCAGTATAGGTGATCCATAGGTGACTGTTTACCTCAGGTCCACGTGCATAATGTCACATGCTGCTGCTCCCTTGAGTGATTAATTAACTCTCAGAGCAAAGCTCTGTGACAAGTCACTTCACAAGTCATGAAATGGAGGTCACTGTGCCAGCCAGCAAATGACACAATAAGAAGGGGGAAAAAAGGCAGGAAATGCTCTTTATGCTTTCCACTTCAGTACAAACGTGAGGGATTTATTTCACTAATCCATGGCTGGCAGTGTCAGGGCTACTTGGAGCTGCAGAGACACAGAGAAAGAAGCAATTTTCAAATCCCCTCCAGCTATATGAAGGTAAGAAAGAAGAGCACGCCTGCCCCCACAGAGCTGTTATTGCACCACTGCCAACACCATCTCCTGAAAAGGCTGAGCTAGGGGAAGAGACAGCCCCTCCTATAACTAGGAGAGTCAATGAAGATGGCCAAAATGCTTCCAAAATATACCTTTTATAGGGCTCTCATTCGTAGTTTATTTTGCCAGTCTGATTACAACATTACATTCCTATTTGTAGAGTGTGGATGGAACTGCACAAATGACTTTGCCCACACAAATGCAAGCTTACTCAGACTATTTAAACATGAGGTCACAATTTACCCTTCTGGGGGCAAAGCAGTGTCCTTTCTTACAGTGTACTAAAAAGAAGGCAATATTTGACAGCACATCAAAGTGTGAGGTAGAATACATACACATCCAGTTTGGCCTTTCTGTATTTTCTTCTTCTTTTTCCTTAGGCAAGCAAATCTATAAAGCCTTTCATTTAATGTGTTAGATTAATAAATGATGAAACTACAAACACGAGAGCCCCACCCTTCCATGGTGTGAGTTCAATTATTTTGCATTTAACAAGAGTAAAAAAAACTAATTTAATCTCTGTAATTGCCAAACTAAATGGCACAACCTTGCCTATTATAACAGATCAAAACAATACACGTACATCCACCAACTTGTTGTAAAAACTGTAAATTTAAATCTGAACAGCTTTTCTTTGAAGCATTAGCTTCCATTTGTGGAAAAGCACCTACCAAATGTTGCAGTAGAGGCCACAGAAACTGTGCTTTTCCCCACAGCTAGGCTCAGGATCAGAGCTGTTTTTAAGCTAAGCTCTCTGACAGCATTTCAAAAGCAAGTAAAACTGTATTTTGAAACGTGCTCAGTGAATATTCCAAGCTCAAGTAAGTCTGCAATCACAGGTGTTCCTGTTTGCAGGCTCTAACAGACTGAATGTCAGTCTATGCACCTCTCCAGAAGGAAAAGTAGCTGTTATTCATTGAAGGAAGAAACTTCTGGAGACAGTGCAGTTTGTTGGGAAATCACCCACAACACCATTCTTTAGCAACCTCTTCAGCAATGCCTTCCTGTTCCTCTAGTCTCCCAAACCAGCATGCCTGGGTGGCAGCCTGAGCAGGGACAGATGCAGAGCATGGTGTAGGCACCAGTGCTCCTCTGCACCCCTTATCCCAAACCTGAACGCTTTCCATGGCTCTTAACTCCTACTCAACTCACTACTCTCACTCTCCCCCATTAACTCCCCCCCAACCACAGCACAAGACCTAGAAGAAGGGTTCAGGTTATCCCTCTCTGTGTACCTGGAAACTGCCTGCCTGAGGCAACTGAGCACTTTCCTTTGCCATTTTTTTTGTGGGCACACCCCAGCAGTGGCTCACAGCTCTGTGGCAACAAGCATATCCAGGGCTTTCTCTCCTTCAGTCACTTCTGAACGATGAGCCTCTAATCCTTTTGGCTTCAGCTGCAAAATTCCCATTGATTGATAACGGATTTTCCACTGATGTAGAATCGGGCACTTCGACTACACCACTACGAATTAACAGAAGAGAGCTCTGTTAATCCTTTATAAGCAAGCTTAATCTTGTGGTTTAGAGAAGGAGCAAAGGCTCTGTTCTTTCTAGTATCAGCCAGAATGTGATTACCATTTCAGAAAATCTCTCATTTTCTTTGATTGATCCAATATTTCTTTGGAAGACACAAATCCAGATACCACCACTGTTACATTTGAGCATACTTCTGCCATGTAAAAAAAGAAAGAGTTTGAGCTACGAATCCTGAAGCTGAAAGCTGGGATCAGCACTCTAGGACTTCCAGTTATTCCATAGAAAGTGTCTGCCATCTAGAAACAGCAGACTGACAAAGCCTTTATAGCATTCACCTTTCAATTAAAAAGAGTAACATCTGAAACCTCACATTAAAACAGCAATAAGGTGTCTTTGGGTTCTCTCTCAAGTATGTGATTTGATAATTTCCTGTACATTAGCAATAGTTAGGCTATTAAATGCAAGCAAGTATTAGCACCTTTAAAGACTGCTACGGAATCTGGCAAATAACTCTGAAGCAATCAAGTCATCAAAAAGATGAAGTGCACTTGCATTATGACACTTTCTCCATTAAAACAAGATTTTGTGAGGCCAACTCAGACTTTAGGTCAGTGGACACAGAATGGCTCTCCTTTTGCAGAAAAGTAAATTCATCACTATGCATCAATATCTGATAAATGGGAACTCACTCTTGTTCCAATGAGAAAGCACTTCTCACCAAGACTTGTCCCATTTGCAGCAAACAGCCTGAGCAAGGATGCTTAGTGGTATTATTAATTAGCAGTAAAATCATGAAAGATCAAGCCCAAATATTACAGCTGTAATTGGTACTGCACAGCAAACAACCTTAATTTGATGTCCCATCCTGCAGCACACTAGATGCAAACATTTCTTGATTTTGTAATTCACAGTATGCACGGCTTCTGTGCTAGGATGCAAAGAAGTCCTAAATACAGCAGCTTAGTGGTTCCTCCAAAACACTGGAATGCCACGTATCTCCATAAAATGTTTATCTTTGTCAAGCATTTCACTGGCACTGTTTAGTGCATGACCTTTGGAAGGAGCAGCAGAGGCTGACGTGCACCTTCATTAAAGCAGCGCCTCCTCTTCCCCCGCCTGCGAGAACAATGAGAGCGGGAGGGAAGAGGTGAGCAATCCACGGAGTAATGAAGAGATTTTGTTTCAGAGGGTTATCAATTATTTATGAGCAAATCCCCAGATGAACACATCCCAAGCTGAGCAGTTTTTAATACATTTCACTCCTGTACACACGGCACAACACACCCAGATGCGGGCTGAACTGGACTGGTCTTGTAATTCGAGGTGTCAAACAGTGAGTTCAGTCTGGACATCAGTAAATCACCATCATGTTTTCCAAAGTTCAATGATCTAGATTTAAATCTGTTCCACAAAAGTCCTCTAAGGCTCACAGAAATAATTCTTTACAGTATATCCTATTCATCAAGATCTTAGCAAAGAAAAATATCATCCTGAAGAATTTCTGCAATTATGCTTATATAGTTGTCTAAATAGTCTAGTACTCAAATTCTAATATTGCCCAGCTGGGAATGGGATTTTATTCCACAATGGGATTAAACAAATCTTAACTTTTCCTATTAAGAAAAGATAAGACCAAGTAAAGGTCTTTTCCTCCAGAATAGTGTTTATCCTTTTCAAAACTAAGACTTGCTAAGACTAAGTAAAACCTTTTTACTACTGTGCTTTTTAAAGAGAAGATCTGAAAACTTTCCATGATATGGGAAAGACAAACATTACACATTCTTTACAAGCAAGGGCAGTGAAACCAAACAGTTGTATGTGCAAGACAGGCTTAGCACAAAAAGTCATTAATCTGTTTACAAATGCTATCATTGAAAACAGTCATCCTGCAAGACTTGAAATGAAACCCAATCCACTGGCACAGAGTGAATGCCCAGATCTGCAGAACTGTGCTTTGAGCTTGTTTCCCACAGCTTCCAACCAACAGGATGCTGCCAAAGCCACCACCACCACTGCAGCCACACTTGAATGATTGCCTATGGCATTTGTCACGCTGCCCCGAGGCCACCTTTAACAGCCAGCTCAGGTACTCAGAGCCAGGACCCCACCTGGGGCACCCCAGGATGTGTCCAGCAGAGCAAGCCCCCAGTCAGGTGTGCACCTGGCCAAGCAGTGGCATGCCCTGCACAGGTGGCCCCAGAGGAAGGCAGCCAGTCATCCTGAGCTTGGGGGGCTCTCTTGGGCTCAGCACAGCCCAGGGAGAACAGACAGAGGCACTGCAGGGTCCCCTTGTCTTGGAGCCTTGTCTGCAAGCTGTTTTCAGCTACACATGGGATGAGCATTTCCTGCCTTTACTGCTCAACAGCCCAGGAGAAGAGTCAGGTCTCTCACATT
Source organism: Erithacus rubecula (assembly GCF_903797595.1). Lineage (NCBI taxonomy): Eukaryota > Metazoa > Chordata > Aves > Passeriformes > Muscicapidae > Erithacus > Erithacus rubecula. The sequence continues at coordinate 120,553,793 of NC_136689.1, forward strand.
CCTGCTGCCCTCCCCCCTTTAGTCCAGCAACCACCTCAGCATCTGCATAGCTCCAGGAGCAAGCTCCATTCCTGGCCTACCCTGGGTAGGCTAAACTGCTCCAATAATAAGAAAACAAAGCTAAAAAAAAAGTCACTTAGAAATCCATTTTAGATGTGTTTGCATTACTTTAAAGGGTTTGCTATATATTTGGATGAAAGAAGCCCATTAAGTACATCTATATTTACTTCATTACAACGTGGCTCTTGAAGTTAGATGAAAAGATTTACCCTGGCCAAGTTTGTTTATTCATCAACATCAGCTAGATATATTTTCAAAGGCTCATCCTCATCACATTTACATGAAAGCTCACCGATTTTTTTTTCAACAGTTGTAAGACATTCTGAGAGGTACAAAAGGGCAAAAGAAACTTTAGTGAGAATTACAAAATCAAGGAACAGAAGAGGAACAATTCCTATCATTTCTGCTTATTAATGGGGGTGGAAACCACTCTTTCCCACATGGAGTCATGCTTCTCACCCTGCAGATGTATCAACAGCATCAAACTGCAGCTGGATGCTCAGTTCCCTGACTCATGCCCCGATAAAGGTACCTGGCACACTGCTTACCCACAAACACCACCTCCCAAAGCTCAACACCTTAAGCAAACATAGCCTCCCAAGTTTCTAAAGTTTTTCTCTGTGTTTTGACAAGAAAAATTAGATTTTTTTTTTTTGTCCCCACAGGTGGCATTGAAAATGAGCTCTTCCTCACTGCTAGCAAAGTATGAAGTAGAAGCACAGCCTACCAGTGATCAAAGCCAACTGTACAAATCCCATTTATCTTTGACAGGAGCCCAAACATAACTTGGTACTTGCATGCCTTTATTATCAAAATTGTATCCTCAAGTTATTTAAATATTTAAATGACATTTATGGGCGCTATCTTTCCTCATGAGTTTACACTTTCCCACGGAAGACTTCCAGAGTGATTAACAATGCTGATCTTTATCCTTCACACTGACTATTCATTCATCCTTTCTAAAACGAATACTGCTTACATACGACCCAAGAGGGCTGTAACAAGGCAGTATTTATCTACCCTAATAATCTGCTGTGGCTGCTTTAATTAAAACTGGGTTATATCACATCCATGAAGCAAAGGCACACCTCCTGTCGCTCGTCATCCACCTCACAGCTGTGCTTGGTGCACCTTCTTCAGAGCAAGCTTTGGAGGTCCCACCACCTGCAGCTTGCCCACCCCAGGCCAGGTAACTAAGGGCACAGTGCTGCCAAAAAACCTGCTTCACCACAAGAGAAGAAACTCTGAACAGAATGAAAGTGCAGAGGGGTTTGCAGTCTGGAGCCTTGAGTGAGTCACACAACACCTGCAGGCTGTCATTCACCCCAGCTCACAAGCAGGGCACCACTGCTGGCATGGCACACAGGGATTTTGGGAGGTGAGGGACCAGGGGGAATGAGCGACTGATGGAGAACCCCTGGCACTGCATAGCAATTCAGAGCATGAGGGGTGCCAGGATGGAGATGGGGGAACAGCAACCAAGGATACCTCAACTAAATGCAGTAATCTGGCAGCCAAATCAAGATTCAGCTTCCTCATCTGTGTTGCAGCTTTCACAGGTCCTCCATGAGCCAACATGATTGCATAGTGGTTTCAAAATTTAGGGTTTACTTCTGGTAGTATTGCATAAATGAGTGTACACTGCTTGCCCTTTCCATATTTCACTCCATGCAAGCAGTGTCTTATCACATGAACATTTACAAATAGACCATTTTCCCGTGGAAGAAATTTGAGCTTCTTCCCTCACCAGAACTTTTTTGGCATTACTATACACAGTATAAAGCCTGCTACTGATGGCATCCTTGGGATGCTGGGATGGGCAGCAAGCAGCAGGCTGTGCAACCAGGGCCCATCCAGCACCTCTCCCAGCTGGCTCCTTGCAGGACCTGGGCCAGCAGCTGCCATGCATTCAGCAAAGAGCATCCAAACTCCCCAGCTCAGCTCAGCTCAGCAGCCTGGGGATAAGGGTGATGGCAGCACTCTGCAGCCCTCCACCCTGCCTGGGCTCCCTCCCAAGCACAGCACAACCTACAGGACACCTGCCCCTCCCCACTGCTGCTCCAGGACAGAGCTACCCTCGCATCCTGTGCCTGAAACCTGCCCCACTCTCAGGACCTGGGAGCAGAGGCACTGCTGTAGGGGCCTGGGTAATACCAGCTGAATGACTTATTGTTTTAATTGTCACATGGTTTTGAGTCCTCTTGGTCTATTAATCTTATTCTTGCATTATGTTTTACAGTTATAAATTACATGGGTTTGGAACTACTTTGAAAAAGCCTCTCTATCCCCATCCGTACTGGAAGTAAAATAACTGTCCTGTTCCAGCCACTGACCTCTACTGCACTTTACCATGGGCATCAATGAGCTCTTAAATTCAATTTAACTCCTTTGTGTGTCAATGAAGTTCCCAGTGCCTGGAAACCCAGGAAAGAGGGCTCCTTAACTAAATGCCACTGCACATCCAGCAAAAAAAACTTGATTACTTTCCTTAGGGACTCCTCAGTGCTCCCTAAAATATAAATTAACTCTCAGATCATCAATAACTCCTTGTTTAAGACTTGGAATCCAGTTGCCATTTTCTGATCAATATAATTTTAACAGTTGAATAAATTCAGAACTAATCTAGTAGTAGTCATTTGTATACAACACTTGATCTAAAGCCACATTCATTCTCAAATGCCCGGCAATGAGGCTTACGAGGGAGCACTGTCTCTTAAAACACAATGGATTACCAGTTTCTTTTCCTCATTAAATGCCACCTCAATAAAGGAACCAAACAAAAGATAGGTGAGTTTGGTAACTGTCATATCCCACAACCTTTACTCGTACAAGCAATGTGTTGCCTCCAGATCAGGTTCTCATTTGGAAGTTGCAGATCCTCATTGCTGACCTGAATATTGATTTTATGTTAATAAAAATCTGTGTTGAAATGCTGGTTAAATATAAAATTGCTCTAGCACTTCAGGCCTGCAAGTTGTTACACATGCTGTACTATTTTCTTTTTCAACGAGTGCAAATTCACTCACCCCTTACAGGAGACACCCCACAAGCTGCAGAATTTGGCCCTTGTTAAATAAGCTATTAATCACTTTTCCAAATAGGGGAGGCACTTTCGCTATAATGAAGCTGTGCACCTAAAATTTTTTTAAAGATGCAAAATAAAACTTCCTGGAATTTCAAATGTCTTGTTCTTCATCACCTAAGAGAAACAAATACAATGACAATGTACTTCCATTTACCTACTGGGTATCTTTAGCAATGTTTGCTTCTACAAATTCTCTTAACAGATGCTGCCCAAATCATCACTTATCTGCAACACAGACAGACTTTGAGAGGACTAAGGAGGATTTGCCTCTGGTTTTACACAGCACACTTGTTTTTTGAAGTTTAATTTAATAAAATAAGAACTCTGGATAAATGTTAATCAAGCACAGCTGCTAGGCTTCCTAGGCTGCCAGAAAGGAGGAAAATATTTTCTACCAAAATTTTGTATTTGCTTTTCCTCTGTCTCACTCTTTTCCTGCATTTACTGCTAAGGGTTTAACACTATTTCAAAGGCCATTCCTTTTACAAATGTAATCAACTCGTGTATTCAGCATCACAGAGAATACATTACTCTCCTTAAAACCAAATCTCTGAAGAATAGATTAGAAAGAAAGGTTAAAGAGCTCTATAGTTCAAAGCAGTATAGTTCAGACACCTATAAATCACTGTGTTTGTTTATTTATCTAATTGGCCCATTAGCGTCCGCAGCATCTCGAGCTGCACAACTTTGTGGTGTGACCGCGGGTCAGTTTCTCCTTTCCCTCTCCGGGGCACCGAGAGCGCAAAGCTCCGCGCAGCACACGGTGCCAAAGGGACAATCTGCGCTCGCAGCTCCGCTCGCCCCAGCGACCCCTTCCTCCTCAAGACTTCCCCAGAGCAGATGCCACAGCGAAACAAACCAGAGCCTGTCACTGCGTAATCGGATTTCAATGGAAATGCGGTTACGGGGAGGCGCGGTAACTCCGCGCGGCGATGGGCACGGCTGACCCGCCGAACCGAACCGAACCGAGCCGGGCCGTGCCCGCACCTGTGCCGCTCCTGCCGCCGCCCGCAGCACCGCGGGCAGCCAGGGCAGCCCCGCCGCCGGCCGCCGCAGCCACTGCGCCAGCGCCCCAAACACCCACACGGCAACTTCGCGCACCGCCCCAACTCACCGGGAGGCGCCGGCCCCGCGCCCTGGATGCCGCCTCCCGCTGCGGCCGGGCAGCGGCCAGCCCGCGGAGCGGCGAGCACAGGCAGCAACTTGCGGCGCGTCTCTCGTCTCTCTCCTTTTCTCTCCCTACCCGCCTCCTCCTCCTCCTCCCGCTGTGTCCCTCCCTCCCCCTCCTCCGCCCGGCGGGAGGCTCGGGGGCGGCGGAGGGGCCGGAGCGCGGCCGCGGAGCGCGGCGCGGGCACTGCGCATGTCCCCGCGCCCGCCGGAGCCGCCGGCGGAGCGATGGATGCGGCGGCGCCGCGGGCCGGCGGCGAGCGGGGCACGGCACGGCGCAGAGCGGCACAGCACGGCACTGCACCGCACCGCACGCTCCCCGCGGGGCTCCGGGCACGGCTGCCCCCGCCGCCGCAGCGCCCCGCTCCGCTGCCCACCCTGCGGCACCGCCGGGCTCCTGGCCGCCCCCGAGCAGCGGGGAGCAGCCGGGGCCGCGCCGGCGCTGCGGATGCTGATGCTGGGGCCGCCGCCCCGACCGCTGCACCGGGGCTGCGCGGCTGGAGGATGCTCCGCTGGCCGGCCTGAAAAGGAGGAAAAACCGAGGAATTGAAGCCTCCTGGTCTTGTTGTTTCTTTTTTTCTCCCCCCTCTCCTCGTTAAGTGAGCGTGACTAAAGAAGGCAGGTATTTTGGCGAAAGGAGCCTCGGCATAGTTACCGGTGCCTTTTTGATGTTGGACCAAGGTCTTAAAGCAAAATAAATGATCGTATTTTTACGTCATGTAGGGAAGCACAAGGACTGCAAGTGAAAGGCTCTGTAAGAGCAAAGGCAGGAAAGGCTGCAAAAGCAAAATACCTGAGATCTCTGGGGATTTTTTTTTTTTTTTAGGGAATTGCACACTTACTACAAGTTTCCACCCATGTATAAGGACTGACTTAACAGCCGATGAGCTCTTACTTCCTGAGAATAAGTTCAAACCCCATATGCCATTCTGCATCAACAGTGCTGTCAGATGCATGGCTGGCTCAAGGTTTGAGCCTGGATCTGCATTTGGTGTATCCAAGCCAGGATTTGCCTGTGCAGGAAAGTGCTGGTTTATTGCTTGATTGGTTGCTTGGGTTTGGTTTTTTGTTGTTTTTTTTTTTTTTTTTTTTTTTTTTTTTAAATCCAAATACAGCAGTAGCACCAGCATTTTCATTTTCACCTAATCTTTGGCAAGATTATAACTCAGTTTATTATCTCCACGTGTATCCATCCAATGAATCCTCAGAGCTGATCCTTTTTCATCCCACCTTTCATTATTGCCAGCTGTTGGGTTCCTCTCTTGATTTAACTTTTTTTAACCTCCTTTAAGCTCTTTATCCTACAACTTCTGTCTGCACTGTATGACAGTCCATGATTAGCCGAGTCTAGTCCATCTCAGTTTGTACACATGGCCCCTGTGACAAAATGCATGTTAGTGTAGCAATATCCAGGTGATGGTTACAATTTTACCAATCTCGTGTTGCTTTTCTTCTCCATTTCTGACATGCCACTATACTGGTGCACTGTAGCTGAGCTAGTGATGTTTTTCTCTGGTTTCTTTTACCTGCAGTTCTTACAGAAAGTTCCCACCAAATGACTCCATTGGAAACAAGATTTCATGAAACCCCCAACATCTGTATCCACATCCCACGAGGTGACTCCGAACTGAGCCCAACTACTCGATACTTTAACTCTTTCAGCTCCAATGGGTTTCTGGTTGCTGGAGTCAATGAAGATTAGCACAAGTAGAGTCCTGAATTGGCACTTTTCTCCCACCTCTGCATTTCTTCATTCTTGACCAGTGGTTCTCCTGCTCTGCTCAAGCCTTGGAGATGTCCTATAAGGAGTGGAAGCCATTTGGTGCCTCTGTAGTGTTTTTAGTTTAAAGTATGAATTGTGAAACTGTGATTTGTAGGAAATTTTGGAGGCTAACAGTAATCTGTAGGTCCAAAAAGACTGGAAACAAATGTTCTAGCAGCTACTCCCCTTCAGCTGTATCTTTTGGCACAGTTTGATGTCATCAGCAAAATAGAGTTTTTGTTGAGTTTTGTACAAGGAATGTTCAAAGCTTGCCAGTACACTGAAACCCAGAGGAACTTTCCATCTCCTTAATCCTACTGTAGATATTCCTGGTTCCTCCAGATAGTTAGTTTATTTGGTTTTAATTAGTTGAAAAAAACCTTTCAAAGTTCATAAGCCTAATCAAGTCCATATACTCACTTTTGAACAAGAATCACTAAGTAGGGTATAAAAGAGTATTACCAAAGCAATCTGGACTTTCACATTAATCTGTACTCCTGCTAAAATAAACACAAAGCCAAAGACAGTTCCAAAGGAGAAGAGTGGCTCTTGCTTGCCTGTACTTTCTTCTATCCCACCTCTCATCTCCCCTTTGCCCTCCAGCTCCAAATACCTTCTGGTTTAATTTATCTGCCTCTGCATTTAAGAAGAGGGCAATATTAGATGTTTTTATTTTAGATTTGGGGAAGTGGAGTTTGCTCATTACCTAACCTTTATTTGGAGCCCTAGTCAGCAGAACAGGCCGGCCAGGAAGGTCCAAAAGGAGAGATGTAGAGAATGAAGGACAATCTCTTGACTAAAGGGAAGGATCAGGCATGGAGTCACAGCAGAGGAGTAGGAGGGAGATGTAAAGGTGGTGGGTAGCTGGTGGAGTTAGAAGGATAGGAGCTGCATAGGCAGAGAGGAGGTCCTTCAAAAAGGCTGGCAAAAAAAATCAAGCAATCTCAGACATGACTAATTCTGTACTTCACAAGAGTAAAGCTATTCCCTCCTGTCATTTCTGTGGCAGGCAGTCCCCAAGGCCCCACTGCTGCTAGAGCTCCATTATCTGAGGCATTGCATCTCATGCTGGTGGCACACCCTCTGCCACAAGGACCTTACATTTTAGCATGACTCAAAATGCAACAAAGGAGTGTATGTAACAAAATATTGCACAAGACCAGGAGAGCTGGACCCTTGGACTCCTACATTGCATTTTATGTTATGTAAAATCATGGTTATAGTCAGAAGTAAATAACATACAAGTCATGTACACACATAGCAGCAGCCCACCCTCCATCTCAGGCATTTCTACTGTCTTTTTTTTTTCTCCCCCATTCAAGAATGAGGAAATCCCAAGCACCCAATTTAACCTCTTGTCCAAGAGCCTGTGGTTGGAGGTAGTTAGGGCAGAAGGCTGACACAGGCACAGCTGAAGCACAGTATGTGCTGCTAGAGGTCACAGCCTTTGACTTGTAACATTCTGTGAGAGCAGCTGGACACGTACAAGCTTTGCTCTGACTCAGCCTGGAATACCCTGTCTCTGTCCCTTGTTCTGCCCTGCAGAACAAGAAGAAGAGTCTCTCACAACTCTTTGCAAGTGAGCTGGGTACAGAAGTTACTTTTCAGCTGGACCAGTTCCCAGCCTAGCTCCCAGGGAAGGCATGCAAATGTTCTTCCAGCCAGTGTGTGAAGAGTGTCAGGGGCAGGCAGGGGGGCAGCAGGACTCATGGAAACTGCTGGAGATGTTCTGCTCCAGAGGCACAGGACTGGCCTGAGCTGTGCTTGTGCAAAGCAAGTTGTTTTACTAAACTGCATCTTCAGTTGCCTAAAATGGATTTTGGTACTCAAGTTGGACACCTTAGTGTTGCAATTATGTTGAGACAGACTAGCATCACTACCAGTCCTTTATTAGAAAAGTTTTTCATGCCTTCTTTCAGACAACTCTGACTCCTTCCTTCAGAGGCAGCTTCACACAGCACTGATTCCTTTTCTTACAGGTAGCTCCACACAGCTCTGACTCTCTCCCTTCTCTGCAAGTTCCCTTCTTTCTTCTACATGAGTGGCTAAACCCCAAGTTACCCCTTACCACCTAACCCTGTCTGTCCCTCACACAGCATCTTCTTACCTTATCAGTCCCTTGCACTGCCACATGTCCCTTCCTCCTCACAGCACAGCCACCTCCATCCCAAACTGCAGCAGACTCTAGATCTCAAGCTCCAACTCAAACTGCAACCTGTAGCAGCTAACCCACTCTTTTATAACACCTGTTGGGCAGGCACAGATGTTTCTACTCTCAGTAGTCAGTATAGCTGTAATTCATCAGGAGAGATTGCCTTCTGTACTATCCTTCCAACCTATCTTCCCACACCTTAGGTTTCATTTTCCCAGGATGGTAATCACTAAGCCAGCAGTACACCAGAGTGAGGAGGCTCTGTTCCCAGACACACAATCCCATCATCTCTCTTTTGTCAGCCCTGCTACCTGTGAAGGAATGAAGCCCTTCAGCCACCAGAATTGGTCACTAATCAAGCAGAAACGTGACCCTGAAAGAAACAGGTGCCTGTTTTTTGCTGTGTCTTTGAGTTGTACCAGCTCACAGGCAAGTCAAATAAGCTCCAGAGCCACCACAAATGACAAGGCAGGCTCTGGCTGGGAAGAAGTTTGGGTTAGAGGAGAAGGAAAAGGAACAAGATTTCCCCCTTATGGCAAGATCAAGGCACTGGGTATGCTTAGGTGCTCACAGATGCAGCTTGGGAGGTCAGTTTACATTGGGTAAACCAGGAATACACAAACTCTGCAGGAGCAGGCAGTGCTGTAGTTTGCTGCAATCCCTAAATTCACTACAATTTTATATAACAGCATGGTCCTACCTCCACGTCTCTTATTCATATAGAAATACTCATTAAAGAAGTTTTAGTAAATGATTAGAGGAAAAATCAGTTCTCAGCCTGCAGGCTTTTGTGCTTTGAGGAAACAAGTATCTTTTGAAGATATGTTGAGGTACATCCCCTAATTATCATTTGTATATAGCATAAGCAAAACTCATTATAAAGAGAATGCAACTTTAAACCACACAAGTGTAAATTTCCCATGAGTTCATAATGCAGGGCACTATCATGGGTTTAAATGAGCCTTTTCAGTGTCCCTCATCCTTGGCAGATCCTGGGATGAAGTTTGCCCTGCTTGCTTTAAGACACAGAAGATGTTCGTCCCTGCTAAGCTCCCTCTTGGAAAAAAAAAAAAAAAAAAAAAAAAAAGGAAAAAAAAAGTTTGAATAGACTGATGTGTTTCTTTCTTCATACTAGGCCTGCATCTCTAGCATGGACTTTGTCCTCACTTAACAGAGTGTATTATGGCATAGCTTAGAGCTACCCACAAGGACAGCAATTACTCCTCTGTATATTGTTGGCCTGGTTTTTAAGTAGGCTTAGGCAGTCCTACTTCTTCAAGGAGCAAAAGGGCCTGAGGATGCCATCATCTCTGGAAATAAAGCATTAGGGATAGGAAGAAGATGTGAAGAAAGGCATGGGGGCTTGTAGGAAAGCATTGCTTCCTTTCAAGGAGCACATCAGTAAGAAGCTGCCACAGTCAAAGGGAGAGAGTAAATAATCCAACAGAACTTTCTTACAGGCCAAACAATGCTGTGAAAGCCTGGGTGGCTGCACAGCACATCTCTGAAAGCAATGACAAATCACATTATGGTTGAGGCATGTAAAAGGGTTGTGTCAAAGCAATGGCTCCTGGCGTGGCCAATTTGACTGAGTGAGAGTCATCACTAGTGCTGCTCCTGGTTCATGCTGAGACCTTGAGGGCAGGTAAACTATCTTCTGGCTGCAGTGCTGGGCTGAGGCTTCCTCCAAGGGAGAGAAATGTGTCAAATGGGCAAAGTCATTCCTTGTGATGCCACCCATGGTGTCATGGATACTGCTGGGAAGTAGGGAAAAAGCAGCCTTGAAGCTTTGGGTTTCTCAGGCTGCTCAAGGCCAAGAAATTATAACAATGATTACACACCTGCTGGAGACATTATGTTTTGCAGAAAGCATGTTTGCAAAGAGGTGTTGCCTTTTGGACCAATGAGCCTTTTCTATTCTGTTTTGCACATACTACCCTATATAACTGTAGTGTTTCTTTAAATAAAAGCTCTTTCTTCTCCATTACACGAAGAGCTATGTTGCATTATCCTGTCTGCCACTCCTATAGGCAAAATGCAGTACCCATGGGGGAAGCTCACTTCCACACTTTCCCCCAAGGAGGAAGGAGAAATGACCAAAGTGGCTGCTGTAGGTGCTGAGCAGCACCTGGACCCATGGGCAGCCTTAGCAAATAACTCTGCTTTTCTGCCCTCCCAGTGTGGGACCCAGCTGTGGCTTCCCACTCACCTTGCCAGCCTTGGAGTCCCTTGGCTGTGGCTCCTCAGCAGCACAGCCACAGGGCAGCAGAGCAAGGGCTGCAGCACATCTGCCTGCCACTTGTCCACACACAGGTTTCCACCCAGGAATCCTATTGTCGTGACACCTCAGATGTTTTGGGCTCATTAATTCTGGTGACACAATCCAGAAATGTATTTTCAGAGGGAGTGAGCAGGTGTCCATGGCAGCATTTTAGCTGACAGTGCTGCTGAATTGCTATTCAGGTTGTTCTTGATTTGTTGCTGAAAAATATGGTTATTCTTAATACTTTACCTCTTCTTAGCTTCAGGAATGGCCTGGATGAGACAAAAGGAAACATTTGCACCCTTGGATGGACTTTAATCTATCAGACTTTCACTAGGAAACTGGAGAAGTGGTACTAATGATTCGTCTGTAGTATTGATAGTAAAAGATGGTTGGGAAAGAGAACAAAAATAAGAAATTAAAACTAATGACTGTACCAGACTGAGGAAATATTTTGGTTCAGAAAATTACATCAAAATCATGCTTTTTTCCCCCCCCACAAGTATTAAAAATCTGCATAAAAATTGTTCAGTCAGAAAATTGGTTGCTACTGCTAAAAATAATGACAATCTATATTCACAGTTACGAACTATTTTCATTAATGTGGTTGGTTTTCGGGGTTTTTTTAATAACTGCATTAAATAAAATCTTTAAGGTTGCTGTAATATAATCCTCCATCAATACTTTTAAACTGCTAGACAAAAATATGTATTATCATAGAGTTAATTTTCTAGGAGAATAGAGTAATACAATAAATGAGTTTGACCCAAACCCATCTGAATGTAATTGCTAGGATGGCAAACTGGCTTCTAATGACAGTCACAAGCATCATGCTTGAATCTACAAATTATTTAGTCTGTCTGAGCTTCCAATCTTAGTATTTGCATAGGTACCTATAAATTTTAGTTTGTAGCAGCAAAGTTCAGGACATTCTGCTGGCCTTGGGAAATTAAGGACTGATCTTCCATTGCTAAATATGAACAGAGATGCTGCTGTACAGAGGCAGAAGTGATCTTTAAAAACATACCAAAAACCCTGCCAAGAAATTCATTACCACAGAGGAGCCTATTACAAATATGTGGTCTGACCTCAGGGCTGACCACAGGGCAGGTATTTGGAAGCAAATCAAAACTGAGTAGAAAAAAAGATTTTTCAAATTCAGTAATATTCATTTCACTCAATAGCCCACCTGCTACGTGTAACAAACCTGAACATATTGTGGTCATTAATGCTCTAAAGTAGCCTTTTGTCAAAAAAACCCCCAAACCAAACTTGAAACAATGCTGAAAGACAAATCAATGTCATTGCTACTCTCTCACATACTGGGGTAAAGGTTGAGTCTTGCAAAGACTAGAAAAAATTCCTTGTCTTTAGGCTAAGAATGATTAATTATTAGTCACAAAGACACCATAAAAATATGGAGAGCAGGAAGGATTGCTGAGGTCTTAGTGCAGAGCAAGAGCTGTGGTGGTGCATGAAGGTTTTACATGTCTCAGAGTGAATAGTGTCCTGCTCTGAGACCAGGCATTAGTGGACAAGGTACTGGAACCCATTCCCACCCCAAATAGGAAAGGGCAGGGTCTGCCTAAGTGGTCAAGGTCTGGGCAAGCAAGGGCTCAGGTCCTGGAGGGGAAGAGGGGCTTAGTGCAAGAAGTGCAGGCAATTGCTCCATTTGAATGTCAAATGCTTCACCAGTGTGACCTCTTTTCACCGCTGACTGCATTTAGGAAGAGCTTTGAAGGATTACAGCCTGAAGCACTTGACCTTTCCCACCTCCCTTTCCAGGAAGCTGGAGGTCAAGTGAGAGGTTCTGAGCTCCATGGCATGCTAAACACCACGTGTGGGGTGGGTCTCATGGCTGTGTGCATGCAAGGAAGCCCCATCACAAGGGATGCAGGTGGGGAATGGCCACAGGGCCATCAGCTCCCCAAAAAGCAGCTGCAGCCCCAGGGAGGAGAGCTGAGCCATGATATGATACCTATGGTACTATGATACCAGCTCCAGACAACCTTTTTACCTTTGAATTCTGCAGTTGTTATTTTCTTTTAGACTTCTCAAATGACTTTGAGTTATCAAGCAATCAGAAGCGATGCCTGGAATACTGAAAAAACAAAAGTTTTGGAACCTCAAGAGTGGTTTTTATGGTTATGTATATGTTGTGTCTCTGTTGATGTCCTACAAAGAAGAAAAAAAGATTTTTAAAGGTAACCTTGAAGTTAATTTTTAATACAGGAATTATAATTAATGAAAATTGCAGAAATTAATTTTAAGCTAAATGCATGTACTTCAGGTGCCCCAAGACAGGGATGTATTTAAAATTACAAGCAAATAAAATCCATTATATAGGCAGAAATACAGACAGAATAAAATTCAAACAAGTCATTATTTGAAATACAAAAATGTAATATGTATGTTATTTTCAAATAAGTTAGATGAATTATTTCTCCACTTTCTTTTCCCACCTTTCTAAATCTTGTGGAAGGACACATGCCTTAGGCAAACTCCAGAACTATTTCCTTTTTGATAAAAGAGTCCTTCTGTTTCAAAGGCTATCTGGTCAGTAATATAGCTAAAGCTGATTCACATTCAGGAGGAGTAAAGCTTTTGATTTAGTATGGTGTTAATGTTAGGAAAAATGTTTAATCCTCAATTTTCTGAAGTGTCTTTACTGTCAGATATTACCATATATCAGTATGCAACATTCACTCTCAAAAATGTCTGTTACTATTTTTTTTTTGGTCTTTTTGTAACAAGGTAAATATAAAAAAATTAAGCCAAGTTATTTTCTTGGTTAATATTAGCTCTCTTCCAAGGGACCTGTTAGAGGGGAATCAGTTGTCCTGTGTTGGCTGGAACAATCTTGGTGTGCAATCCCTTTTCTTTAACATCTTCAGACACTTTTATTCCAGGGCTTACAGGCTGCATAGCCTGCTCCTGCCTTTTCCACCTTACATGCTCCATGGGGTCCCCTCTGGGACACTTTTTGTGGGGTGTTGTGTGGGTATTTCAACTACAATGCAATCTGATTTCCCCATCTCTTAACTGCAAGATAGGGTAACAGAAGGAAAACATGGAGAAACTCCTATAACCCTAATCTAGCTGGCATATGCCATGGTTGTTCCCTTCCATTTTATCTGCCTAACTCCTCTCTTATGCCAGCAGATGAATCCTGTGCAGCAATACTGTGGGCAGGGCCTGGAAACATTGGAAGAGGGGCAGAGGGAGAGAAAATCTCCCCTCTCCCACATAGCCCATGGTCCTATCCACAGCAGTGGGGACATAGTGACACAGGATTTCCTTCCAGTTGCAGCAAGCCACAGCAGTGCTGAAACACTCTGCTCCCTTATTCAGTGTTGTGCTGGTGCCACCATTTTTTGACTTATCAGAGCATTTATATCAATGAGCCCTAATCATAATTTTTAAAAATGGGATTCTTTTACTGTCCTCAATTCCTAGAACTGGTGACCAGATCTTAAGAGCTGATGAAGAAACATTCATGAAGAAACAAATTATTTATGTATCCAACTACAGTGTAACATCTGAAATGCTGACTGTATTTTCTTCTTCACTAGATCCTTTTCCTCCCCTTCCCCACTGGCTGCACTGTATAACCATACCACAGAGATGTTAATGTAATTACTGGGCAAGACAAATCAATGGAGGCTTTGAACTGCCTGGGTGTTATTTCGTGCCCTCTTTTCTGGGGCAGCCCTTGTACAGCCAGTGCAGGGAAGCAGAAATGTTCTCTCTAATCACCAAGTCCTCAAAGGACTAAAGCAATGCAGGAGATCATTTTACCATCATAGTGGTAGTGTTACAGCAGTTGCAATGTCTGCCCAAGATTCTGCTGTAAAATAACATACTTCAGGACTTCCCAATGCAGCTACAGAAAATGTTGTTCCACTTTTCGCTTGAGGCCGATTTTATGAAATCAGAAGCAAATCCTTCAAGAGCTTAAAATGATAATCTGATTTGGTTTAATTTATGAGAAATCTTTCTGTTTAAGAGAGTGATTAAGGATTTGCTTTGTATAAGCTCACGTGTCTCTGCCTGCTGGCATCAGAGTCAGGTATTTCTTTGTTTTAATGACAAGTTTGTGTGCCCTGCACCACTTTGTTTGACAGCATCATGGGCACAGCTTGGGGGGCAAACTGTGGTGGAAGGTGCCAAACATGTCTGTCCTGGGTTTTTACCACCCTCCTCTTGGACTGGTAAATATTCCAACACCACCTTGCTGAGAAGGTGCCTTGGCAGGGAGCAAGGGCTATGGAGAAAGCAAGTCTTATTTTAACCTCCAGAATTAGTATATTCAACTCAGATAGACTCTGGTGACCAACATTTAGTTAGTGCATTTTTTTATACATATAAGCCTGAGTTTAATAGAGCTGCTATTTTGCATGAAGATATTAAAAAAAAAAAAAAAAAAAAAAAAAAGGAAGATCTTCCAGTAACTTTTTTTTACAAAAAGAGGAAGAACAGCAGAAGGTCATCAAAGATTATAACATATCTAGAGTTGCAGAGGCTGTCCTTTGAGAGAAATTCCTATAGGGCATTTGCATGTCGTCTCATTCCTTGTGTGTATTTTTTATGAAAACTGTCCTTGTTTTTCCCAGCATTCAAGATTCAAATTCTATTATGTGACTTAGTTTTGTATTTTTTGCCATTTCAGAAGATGCTGTATCCCTGTAAAACAGTACAGTCTTCTGGTGCTGAAATGCCAGAAGGATTTGTAGTGACTTTTCACCAAACCACCTGGAAAGTAGGTCAGTAGCTATACAATTTCAAGAGAACTGCAATGCTACAGCAGAAACTGAGTTAATCCTGATGTATATGATGAATATATCTCCTAACCTCACTGCAGGGGACAGTGTGGACATAAATATATCTTCATTAATCTTTTCTCAACTGGTTATTTCCAAAGGGGAGGGCCTCATGACATTTCCTTTTTCATTAAATACCATGGGGCCAAATCTGTTGAACTTGTTTATTAAAACAGAGGCATCTAAATCCAGATTTAGCCTGTAAACTCTCATGAGGAAAAAATAAAATTTCATGGTAAGAAGAAGAAGAATATGTAATAAAACATGCTTTAAATTAATTTATATCTGGAATTCCTCTTCCCAAAGTAAATCTGCAATTAGCTATATTTAAATAAAGGACAAACCTCTCATGGTGATGGTTCAGCTAAATGTGTAGATTTAGGTCTAAGCAGCTACACAAAGTCACCATTAAATCCCTGCAGGAAAGCCCTGGTGTATTTTGACTTCATGAGTTTCCCTAGAGCAGTTCTTCCCTGCTGTATTTCATTTCAGCCTTGGTTTGTTGCTTTTAAATAGCTATTTTTAAAATTCTGAAACCTCTTTATAGCTGGCAGACAGAAAGCGTAGGCTGCAGGCAGAGAAATGGGTAGGGAAAAGGAGGGAAGGAGGGAGAGCAGATCTGAAGTATGTCAGAATGAATGCAAACACTGCATAATGTAACATGTAAACACTTCTAAAACAATGTTAAAGCCTTTTTAGACTGAACTGACACCAGGGAACAGAGCAGGGGTAAGCACACTAAGGTCACATATATTGCATGAAATCCCACCCAGAACAATTCCCATTGAGCTATAAACCCTTGGACTAGAGTGATGCAAAAAAGCAAATTATCTGTCAATAACTTAAAATAAAAATAGAAATACCCAAGTAACTATAGTTTGCCTCAGATGGGGACTGATGGGGAGGTGAGGGATTATACAAAGGATTTCAGTGGCCTCTCAGGTGATGGATAAACACAAGCTCCTAGTGGGATGTGTGGCTTCAGAGGACTAACAGCAGGCTGCAAGGAGCAGGAGATGAGAGGAAGAGACACAGCAGTAACCAACCCACTGCTCAAATAACTTCCAGCCTTCAAAGGGGAAGGGGGGTGATGCCAAGGGGGTGATGGGGAAATGGCAGCAGAGGCATTGCTGGTGCTGCTGGGACCATCAGCAGAGCAGGCTGAGCTGGGGGCTGTGACACTCTGATGGCCCTGAAAGGTTTGTCCCCATGAAGAGGGGACTGCACAGGTGAGAAGCAGCTCCTATGCAGAGCAGATGCCACCACTGAGAGCTAGAGCCATGAGACAGAGGACCACAGCTGTCCTCCAGGGATTTTCTTTGGGTAAGGGAGCTAGAAATACCTAATAAAAAAATCTAATTAGCTTGTAAATGAGGAGATAGCTGGAGTGATCTGTCACAGGCTATAAATAACATAGTTCAGAAAACAAAGTTCTAACAAAGGCTTTATGGGTGGAAGCTGAAGCTGGGTAAGTTTGAGCTAAAAATAAAATGTGGATCTTGACCAGTGAAACACCTTATGACAGGATGTGGCTAGCATCTCTCTTGCATTAAATCTTTAAATCAGGATTAGATTTCCTTCCTTAAAAAAATTCTCACATTCAGTCAGCAGAGAGTTGCTCAGCACTGTGTTCCCAGGCCACAGGGTAAAATCCTAGAGAGTTATGCTGAAGCCTGCAATGATGCACGCTGGACTTAAAATCTGTGGCTTTAGAATAACCACCCTTGAGCAATATGTGATTAGAAGGGTTGCAAATGTGTATTAATTAACACTGAAAAGCTAATCAAAGTGGGTTGGTAAACCAGGCAACCATAAAGGACAAACTATAAAAACAAGGTAAATTTCAGCACTAGAAAGTAAATGGGAAAACATTTCCAGAGAGTAATATTTCTCCTTCAAAAAATATTTCTCCTTCTCCTTATGTAAGATAATTAATTTATTGTAGGCTTTTTGTAGCCAATGCATAGTTGAAAGTTCCTAACTTATGCATATGTACATGACTTGCAAAAAAGTCCATGGAGTGTAGGCCTGCATGGGGTTACAGAATTGTCATCAGGCTGTATCTTTCCAACACAGTCACACACTGAAAGCAGAGATGAGATTTGGGTCCTTCTCCTTCACAGCAAGATTTTTTCTTTGAGTGGAGGATGTTGGTTTCTGTGAGACACAGCTGAATGGCTCCAGCTTTGCCCAGCTGAGAAAGGCTGCAGATGAATTTGCTATAGAAAAATAAACCTCAGAAGCATGTGGAAGCTTGTGAAATCCTCCTGGGATTTCATCCCTAGTGTCTTAATATGTCTGGTTAATTGTCAAGTGCCAAGTTTACATTCATCAATTAAATGAGAATGATTACAAACTGTCTCACCCATTGTCACAGAGGCAAAGGTTCCTTTCAGCTCTAATAAATTAAATTAAATTGGCTCAAACCCTGCAACCCTAGACAGATTGGCTTTATGTTGAGAGGCATTAGTTTGATTGACACCTGTCTGGTTGACTGGGAATGGTTACTAGGATGAATAGCATCAGACAATGAGGTTTTGTGTGTTATGGGAGGGATTTTACATGAATAGGCACAACATCAGCTGGTGGATGCAGCACCTGGGAGAGGCATCCCACCAGTTATGTAGCATCAGTGGCTTTAAATTAGAATATAGGAGTCTTATGAAGCCCTGAACATGTGGATAAATGTGTGTAAATATTATCATTGTTATTTTTTCTAATTCCTGTTATCAAGCAGGAAACCCTGTGTATTTGCAAAGATCAGAAATTCAGTGACAAAACATATTTCACATATGAGATTTTCTCCCAATAATAATTCTTCCCAATTAGCAAACACTGGGGTGTCCATAAGCACCTAGAGTTTAGCTTTGTTGCCAGGAAGGGGATCTAAGTGATCTTTACTTCATCTCTGTGTTTTAGAGACAGCTAACAGCTCACCAGATCTTCCTGTTTTCAAATAGTTTCATCAGATCACTGTGTAAAAAAGCCCCTACACAGCACCACTGGTAAATCATCTTTGCTAAATCTCATCTACCCTGCATTTACTCTCAGGAACTGCTGCAACCTTGCATTCAGTATAGGGAAGTGGTGCTGCCACACCAAGCACCACATGGCTGTGTTCTGGCAGCAGATGGTTAGGTTAATAAATAATAATAAAATTATTTGGGTTGGAAGGGATTTAAGATCATCTAGTTCCAACCCCCCTGATTTGGACAGGGACACCTTTCACTAGACCAGGTTGCTCAGAGCTTCACCCAACCAGGTCTTGAACACTTCCAGGGATGGAACACATGCAGCACCTTTAGGAAACCTTTGCAGTAAGTAGCTGTCTGGGAGCAGTTCAGCATCAATGTTGCCAGTTTGGATACCCAGCTAGTACAAATCAAAATGGTTTTACTTAATCCATTAAGTATTCTTTCTCCTGAAGCTCTGGTGTGTTGGATTTTTGAGAGGAATAGGAATATGTACCCATTTTTAAAATTTACTCAACTATTTTAAAGATGCCTTTTGCTAACATGTTATGTAGTTGAATTAAACAACTATGTAATTCAGAATGCAGTTAAGCTGGCTGCAATTTTGCAAACATTTAAATTTGAGGGTAGGTAGCAAGGAAACTGAATGTCTCTGGTTATAGGCAGATCATATCCTAGCTGTATAAGAATGGTCTAACGCTCTGACTTGCTCTTATAAATTTAGGTATAAAAGACTTCAAAATTAAAAAACAGGTCAATATGGAGGAATATACCAAGAATTTTATCATGCAAATGTGATTGACAGCTAAATGCATTTAGCATTGTGTTTTCTGGGCTAGTTACCTCACCCTGAGAAACATTCAGCCAAATTTTATTGTAGCACAATTTTCTGGCCTCTGTTTCTAGAATCCCTCCTGAAGCAGTGTCACTTTGTCTTCCTTCCTTTCGGTGCTTTTGGTGTGGTTCTCATAGCAGAGGCAGAGGTGGGTATAACCATCAGCAAACACCTCCAGTGAGAGAGCAGAAGCAGCCTGTGCTGTTTGTTTCAGAGGCTTGGTAGCAGATGGGGGTGCGGGTGGATAGTGGTGCTTGTGGTTTTTCTCACTCTGAAGATAAGGGCTCTTTCTTATAAATATCTGTTTCTCTTCTCAGTTGTGCAAGCACAGCAGATTTCAGTGTTTGCTGCTGACTTGTCCATGTGGTACAGACTGTCACATCAATCAGCAAGAATGGTTTGTATGGCAGAGCAGCTGACGCTGGAGATGCTGGGTCCATAATGTGTGAAGAAGCTGTATTTTTACACAGTTTATGATATGATTATGTAATGACACCAGAAGTTTATGTCTTGAGTCTAGAGAGATTTGTGGGAGACACCACCTTCAAAGTTTCTCTTTGAGGCTGAAAGATGAAAAAAGCCCAACAAAGATGGAAGTGTCTTGGGTCCAGCCTACATCTCACTGAGGAGAAGCTGTGCCCTAGTGGCTGGTAAGATGATATGTGTATTCTGACAGGGGTGGGGTTTTTTGGCATCTCTGTGCTAGGAATTCTTTTCTGTGGGTAGCAAAAATATACAGAGAACTAGTGCAATTTTTACCTTCCCAGACTAAGTCATGGGTAGAAATGATGAAGTATATGCTATTCTTATTATATTAGCATAGGCATGGCTCTCCCACAGATGAAAATGTATAATAAGACATTAATTCAATTTTTGCATATGAAGTTTGTGACTGCAAGGACAGAAGAAAAGCTCCTGACAGTGCCACCACTTAAATGCAAAGAGATGATCAAAATATTTTTCCAATTGTCAGTATCTAGCATGCTCCGCACATTGCTATTCAATACTGTGTTCCCACTGTCATTCATGAATTACTTCAGCTGTATTCTCTCTTTTAATGATAAAAGCACACTCCTTAGCAAAAGCAATGTATTCCATTTTGAATTAATTAATTATATGTGTACGTCTTGGCCCACAGTAAAATATAAATGGAATAATTTTCTGCTGTAACACCCAAAGTAATTAAAACGACTTGAGGACAGTTTTGACAACGTGCTTTATCATCAGGACTTATTTTCCTGTTGCACACTCAGAGGGCAATTTGATGACCATGTAAACAATTAATCACCTAGGAATGAATGAGGAAAACTTTCTCAACAGTCCAGAGGTTTCATTTCCTTAGCAAGCCCATCAGCACATAACAACAGCAGGCAAGTACCAGTGCCACAGATATCACATGGGAGATGTTGGTTGGGAGAGGAGCAGAATATGGTTCCCCTTTTTCTCAAAACAACTGTAGGTTCCTCTGCTCAACCATCTGAATCAAGGAGCAAAAGTGGTGAGTTACATCATGCAGGACAAGTTGCTATCAGACATGAAGACACATTTTTAATCCATCAGACTGTTGTTATCTGATGACATGAATGTCTGAAGTAGCTGATGTGCCAAGATGGATGTACCAAGCATCCATCTTGGTATGAGGGTGCACATGCCCTTGATTTGGCTTCACTAACAAGGTGGCATGCCCCCTGTCAGCCCCTGCCCCATGCAATGTAGTAGCAATCTCCTCCTCCGTGTCCTCAGCTGGCCCTGAGTGCTGCAATGTTCACAAAAAGATGAAGAGAGCAGTGGTTCTTTTTTGCCTGTTACGTGCAGTGGCTGCTCCATAAAAAGACTTCTCTCAAGACTATGCAGAGTGAGAAAGACAGGGTGAACTATTCAAACTGAAAGCTAAATATAGAGCAAATCTCTACTTCTGGAACCTTGAAGGTTCATGCGTGCAGGATCAACACATTTGTACTTTGCATCTGGACTCATGTCAGGAAGACAGCAAATGCACTAAAGTTTGATGCATATGAGGCAGGACAGCAGTGCACTGTGGATGGAAGCTGTGCTGCCTGTCCTGTGGCACACCTGCAGCAAAGTGTTGTGGTGGGGGAGGAATTTCAGCCTGCAATAAATCTGCTAGAGATGTAGAGCAATATGTAGGAACCCGATCCTCTGCAGAACTTTGGCATGTATGTAGGGGTCCTCCTACTGCAGTAAGGGAGTTCTCCTTTGTGTTGCAGCTGGAGGACAGAAACTTTGGTACTGGATTGTCCAAACTTAATCAAAACTTGTCCTGGATTTGGGGTAGAAAATCCTGATTATTTTTCTTAAGTATCTCTCATTCCTGTCACTGTGAGAAAATCACTGCAGGGAGTAAAATAGGAAACAGGTTCCTGAAGAGCCTGAGATAAACAGAGTTGTAATGACAGAGATAGAGACTTGGAGAGCAATGTGTACAAATTCACCTTTGGCCTTACAGATCAAGACTAGAAACTACTGAGTATGAGATGTAAAAGAGCTTTGTTTTGTTTAGAAAAATTCTTTTCAGCAGAGATAAGCAGAAAGGCTGTATATACCATGAGAATGAAATTAGCAAAGGCAATTGCTCCTTGTCAAAGACAGAAAGTCACAAAATTATATTGATTCTGTTTTTGTTTTTCTAGTTTGGGCTTTTAAAATTAGATGCCCAAATAAAATACTTGCATCTAAGGACTGATCCTCTGAATTCTTGGGTTCTCAGCTCAGTTGATGAATTATGAACCTTCACTTTTAAAAGTTGTGACTAACCGCACTGTGGATAGTTTAACACCCAAAGCCACGCAGAAATTTGCTGAAGCAGAATTTGTAACAGAGGTTTTTGCTACTGCAGCAGCAGTTAGCAGGAGTTGAGTGAGCTTAACCCAGTCTGGCAGTGTTTCTGTGAACAGTGACTGCAATGCAGACAGAACAGCAAAAGAGGAGTGGCTGCAGTGAGGGAGTTGGAGTCTATCTCACATACCAGAGATTTACTATGAGGCTAAGCAATTAATTGCTTAAAACCCAGTATTTTCTGAGGTGTTTCCCCAACATGTTCCTCATTTTTACACACTGAAGACAGCTGGCTTTTTTGTCCCTGTCTGAGCTACACAGCAGTGGAGGGGCTCTGGCAGGGTGCAGTGTGTCCCTGCTGGGTGCATCTAATCCAGCCTGGAGAGGGGCCAAGCAGAAGTGACAGCTGAGGACTCAGGGAGCTCAAGTGGAAGGCAGGTTTCTGTGTCTGGCTGAGTCTCTTGCTGTGTTATTAATTGGCTGTAAAGGGGTGTCCTACTTGGAAAGGGTTGAAGGAGATGTTGAGTAACCTTGGTCTGCCTTGAGAAGAAGCTCAACTACTTCAAAGTGCTGGTTATCCTGGTTTAGGCTGGGATAGAGTTAATTTTCTTCTAGGTAGCTGATAGAGTGCTGTGTTTTTGACTTAGGATGAGAATAAAGTTGATAGCACACTGATGTTTTGGTTGCTGCTGAGCAGTGCTTGCTCTAAGTCAAGGACTTTTCAGCTTCTCACTCTGCCCTGCCAGCAAGGAGACTGGGGCACAAGAAGCTGAAAACATGACCCCAACTGGCCAGAAGGACATTCCATACCATATGGCATCTTGCTGAGTGATAAAACTGGAGGGATTTGGCTGGAGTCCCCTCTGTTTGGGGACTCACTGGGCATTATTTCAGTGGGTGGTGACTAATTGCATTACCCATAATTTCTTTTCTATATTCTTTTATCATTATTACTATTTTCCCTTCCCTTTCTGTTCTATTAAACTGCTTATCTCAACTCAGGACTTTTGCCTTTATTTCCTTTTCTCTCCTCATCTCACTGGTGGGGAGTGAGGGAGCAGCTGGGAGGTATTTGGCTGCCTGCCGGGATAAACCAATAAACCACCACAAATAAGCAAAACAGAATAGGGAAGCAAAGCTCTTCCTCCTTATCCTTGCTGATGAGGCCACTGAAGTCAGAAACTAACTGCCTGAAAGAGAATTACCAAACAGAGAAGTCTGAGGGGGTTTATATCTATGGGAAAAAAACCCCAAATACTGATTCATATTTTTAAAATTCTAATGTGCACCATAAAGAGATCAGGATGCTGTCTGGTTGTAAAAGCTTTTTGTGTCTTTTAGTGCTGAAACATCTGTTTAGAATAATATAACAGAAAAGCAAATAAGATCCAGAAATTAATAATTTCTTTATGAGGACTTGTTAATTAAGTCTTAATTAATATGCAGTGTAAAAAGAGTTTGCTCTGTACCCACATCATTTATTTTCTGGAGGCTGCTTCCCTAGTCGAAGATGGCAGAGCAAAGCCATTCATATAGTCACAGCCTTACAACTCCTTATGTGTAACTTGTCTTGACTGACAGGATCACTGTACCTTATCCAAACAATATGAAATCTGTTGTTCATCATCTCTTGCAAGACAGAGCTTCCTTTTCTTTAAAGAGAACCATTCTGAGTAGAAAAAGAAATGTTTATTGCAATTTGTAAATAAAAGCCAGATATTTTCTGCATGGATCAGTGTGTTTAGATGCAAATGTAGCCTTTGGAACAAGCTTCATTGGATGTACAGGGTAGTGCTTCTGAAAGGATATTGCTGATTTCTGCAATATTTGATTTATATATTATGAATTAAAAATACAGCTCTACAACACAGCCAATATTTTGGTGTTTTAGGCATTTAAACTTGCTGCTGGATGTCTTCCTTTGAATTCAGTTTGTATACTCCACTGGGCCCATAGAAGGAAGAGATCTAAAGTGTATGTGTACAGTAGAGGCGTACTATTCACTTTGTGTAGACGTCTTTGATTCACAGCAAAAAATATTTTCTGACTTGCTTGCAATTGTAAAGCTCAGTCTCTTTGCCAGCTAATTGCTACACTAGCTTCTGCTTCTCACCATACGGAAACACCCTTTTAAATATGCAAAAAAAGAAGCTAAAAATAAATCACAGCTGCTGTTAGATGGGGGTTGAAAGATACAGCCAAGGAAGTAAAAAAAAAAAAAAAAAAAGGGAAAGGAGCTGTCTCAGTTTAAATACAGCTAAACCATTTTTAATATTGAGAAGTTCTTTTTCTGTTCTCCAAATCAATATTCATTAATAGTGTTCAGAGAAGAGAGCTTTGAATATAAAACACTGAGGTAACACCACTAATTTTCACATGTGGTTTTATGACTGTAATATTTTTGTACTCTGTGTTGCTTTAATGATTGCTGTTATAATTTGTATTTGGCTTATGAGAGCTGATTTACATTAACACATTTCTTAATGGTATGTTCAATTTAAGTTCAAACCTTGATCTTAACTTACAACAACACAGAGGTCTGTAGGTGGAAAAGAGTTTTCCCTTTGCAGCAGTAATTGCTCCTTACCAGCAATGATAGCTTGACCTCACCCACACAGGATCAAGTGGATATATTGAGCACTGATATGTTTTCTCTGATTTCCTATGATCAGCAAAGTAGAAATGTGAGAAACATTTCACTGTGCTGTGCATGTTATCCAGAGCTGACCTATGATAGAAATCTGTGATTTATTGCACAGTCACACATATTCATATAATTCCTATCTCATCCAAACAGCCATTTCTTTCCTGTGTCTGATTTGTGGGTACCCACAGCACAGGAGTGGCAGTGAGCAAGGGGAAAATAAAATCTTTTCTCTCCCACCTTTCACTTTAAACTGCCATAAAACTGCAATATTTGTCTCACTTGAGGTGTCTAAACCAAACACCAGCATAACCTTCTTTTAACTCACAGTCTTTGCAGAACTTCCCATCCCTCTTTGCAAGAATGGGAAGTAGGGGATGGGCCTTGCCCATCCTTTCCACTGGTGGCAGCAGGGCTGGCTCAGCCAGAGCCCACTGGGGGTCTCCTGCTGCCAGAAGGGTGAGGGTGCAGGGCTGGCCAGGAAAAGGGGGAACAGCTGGGGGGACAGCAGGGCAGGCACCTGTGGATGTGCACTGGCTGTAAAGGCAGCCTTGGTCATGCTATCACTGTGGGCTGGTGTGGCAGAAATGCTCTCACTAGGAAAAGGTTATATTTTTAATGCTGATCATTTCCCTGACCCATCTGTCCATCTGGTCCCCTGGGACCTGTGGTGACACTACTGAGGGGATGGTGGAGCTAAGTTTGAGAGGGAGAAGAAGGAACTATTCACCCCAGCTTTTCTATGGAGAAATTAGTCTGGGTGCCCAAATCCTGTCATTCTGCTCTTCCCCATCCTCTTTCTTCAGGCCCAGCTGATATGGCTGGAAAACAGAAAGCAATCCCTCACAGGCAGCAAGAGAGCTGTTCTGGAAACTATCTTTGCAGATATAGAGGGGCAGCAGCGTGCTCCAGATTAATAACAAATGTGTGCAAGTTCATCATGAGGACAACCTGGTGATAACAGATCAGATTGTCATGAAAATACCTGCCTTAATCAGTAACAAAACTTACATTACTACCTGCTTCCATCGAGTGTACCACCAACAGAATTTTAAACCTCCAGTTTTACAGTAGTTCAAGATTTTTTGTGTGTTTGGAGCAGTCTGCAAAGTCAAATTGCCTGCTTTCTGCAGAAAGCAGTGTCTGATTAGAGCCACCACTGAGTCAGGCATCACCTCTCAGAGAAAAACTAGTGAAGCAGCTGGGTTACAGACCTGAAAGATTCACCTGAAAGAAATGTCAGGTGTATTACTGAAACTGTAAAAGATTTCTGGTTACTAGAGTCCTCCAGGATGCACATCTGATTGTCAGACCTGGAAGTTAAAGCAGGAGTGCATGAAAAACATTTGCTGTCCTCAGTACCAGACTTCTCTCTGGGAGTGAAGCTGAGGATTAATTAGGTGCTTCAGCAATACTTTGTGCCTTGTGAAACAGACACCTATGGCTGAGGCTGGCTGCCTGCACTATGCACAGCTAAAACACCTTCATGTTTTTATCTGGATTGTAATGAATGATTTTCTGAAGTCTCTGTCTGTTATTTCTCCTTACTTAGTAAGTACTCACAAGTCTCATTCCTGAGCTGAGGTG
This sequence comes from Erithacus rubecula, assembly GCF_903797595.1. Lineage (NCBI taxonomy): Eukaryota > Metazoa > Chordata > Aves > Passeriformes > Muscicapidae > Erithacus > Erithacus rubecula. The sequence goes on from NC_136689.1 coordinate 120,579,936, forward strand.
AGCCTGTGCTCAGCCCCTGCCTGGTGTGCCTTCCTTCCTTGCCCCAGCCATGTCAGTACAGACACATGTGGTGGCACATGGGCTGCACCTGAGCCTGTCACCTTTACTGGCCATGGCCACTGTCCTCACTGGCATGAGTGAACAGAACCCCAACAGTGCAACACTGCCTGGCCAGCTGGGATATCTCTGCTCCAGGCAGTGTCATTCCCTCTCTTTCCTTGCAGGACCACTGTGGATGCTGCCCTCCAGAAGGGTCTGTGTGGCTGTCAGGGCCAGCAAAGAGGGTTTCAATCACTGCTCCCCTGATTCTGCTGTAAGGACTCTGTTCATCCCTCCCTGCCAGAACTGGCATCAGTTACCAACTGTGGTGGTTACTCACTTCAGATTCATTCTAGTACCAGAAAAGAAATAATAAAAGCCTTGCTCTGGCAGGCATCAAACAGACCTAGAAAGCATATGTGCAGCTTGTTCCAGAGACTCCTCCACAACTATAGCAAATGGTTTTATTCTGCTTTTATGGATTTTCTTCATCCGAGGCATTGTGCAAGCCATGACAAATGAGTCACTCCTTAACAAACAATTTGTATCAATTAATGGTACTTCACTTCATACTGACAAGCCCCAGGGCTTTGCTGATTATTTGATGGTTTTTAATTATGCCTTCAGACACACTTAGTCTTTTCTGATGGGGAGAGATGACCACTGGGGCAGGTGTTTTTCCCACTTGCTTTTCTTGTAGTGATTCCACATGATGCTGGCATGAGCCTGACTGCCAGCAGAATCTCCTTTCAGCTGCCATGTAGGATCTTCCCTGGCCCCTGCAACCACATTAACCAAACAGCCTGCAGGAGTCCCTATTCCCTACCATAACCAGCCCTCAGGTACAAACTGCTGCTACTGTAATGCAGGCCAGGCATGTCAGATTTTGGGGATCACATCCTGCAGTCCCTACTCCCACAGTGCAGTTCATGTGTTACTTCTCAGCCTTCTGACATGGCAAACTAATGCACTCCAGCTGTGAGCTCTCCTCATTTTCCACCAATGAGTTTAATCATATAGGGCAGTAAACTGAAAAACTTCTCAATCATGCAAACATGGATGCAAATGAAGGATATGAAACCTGGCAAAGACCCTTAGAGGACAGCAGAAGGTGAGGCATGCCATGACACAGAGGCCATTCAGGAGAATGCATGGAGACTGCTGATGCCACCTGCAGCCTCTCCAGCACCCTCTGCATTCCCCAGGTCACAGGAACAAGGACACTTAAGCACAGACTGCTGCTTCTCTGTTGTAGGGCAACAGGATTGCAGTGGGAATGTGGATCACCAGGCCCTGTTCTCTGCCCTCACAGGTGAGTATGATGTACTGTTCTTTTGAACTCGAGAAACACTGTGTAAAAATCTCTTCCTTTATGTCATCCTTGCTGTACTTGAATAGCTACTCCTGAGCAGACTGGTTTAGAGAAGAGGAACATCTTTTAATTCCCAGCCTATCTGTATTTATGTCTAGCATGCAAACGTTGGCTTGTAGTGACTGTCCCTTTTCCAAAGTGTTCCTTCTTCACCTTCATTGTGCAGTTACGGACAACAAGTGTGCTATACCTCTTATTCTCTCTAGTTATTAGAATGGCCAAGTTAAGAGTCATCAGCCTTCTCTCACAGGAGAATCAGCCCCTTCCCCTGCCCCTCCTGCCACTGCAATATGCTCTCCCAACCAGTGACTAGCCCAGTACTCTAGTGGCTACTCTCTGGAACACCAGTTGTGTCAGACATGTCCTGCAACCACACTTGATTTTCACATGATTGCCTCTCGTGGTGGTTCATTCTTCAATCTGAGATCACATGCCTTCCTCTCTGGATGGCAACAGTGAGGGCCTTGCTGTCACATGGGTTATGTTATTCTCAAATATATAATCTTTCATTTTATTGACATTTATCCTGTCTCTACTACTGTTATCTCTCCAATAGGATATCCAAGCCTTCTTTATTTTTATGTTATCACACAGGATAACAGGACCGTTCAGGACCTAAACAATTCTCACCAACACTGTTCATATTTATTGTGCTGAAATCCCTGATGTTAATATTAAAGAAGATGGGTCTTAAGAGTGAGGAATTTCTCACTGCTAACCTCTCCTTGATGTAATGCTTTGCAGTGCCTCCATTTACTCCACAGACCTTAGATAGCAAGAGCTGACAGAAGAGCTTGTGCACAGAGAGCACTATCTCATGGAGCCATGCAAAAGGCAGCTCCAGCCCAGGCAGATTGCAATTGGGATCTGCAGGCAATGACTTTATTACAAGCCAGCATCAAATTGCTCTGATGGCAGACAGTCAACAGTGAGCTTGTGAGGTGATTACTAAAGTGTTGTGTCTGCAGATTGTTTGGTTTTCCTATCACCCCTGCACTGAGAGCCAGCTCAAGGAGAGGACAGTCCCCAGGTGATGGTGATGGCACTTACAAATGTTCCTTTCCTATATGGACAGTGGCTGTGCTACACAGACTCTGGTAAAATCAGTGTGAATGAGTAACACAAGTGAGAATGGCTTATTTGACCTGGTGGACAAAATCAGCTGCTTCTGTGTGAGCAGTTTCAGGCATGCCCAGTGTGCCCACAGCTCCCAGTATCCTTCCTAGCAAACCCTCAGACCTGTCCCTGGCCAGTTGGTGCCCATGGCAGGGAGCACTTTTCTGAGTAATGCCTGAGCATGGTCAGAGCTGTGTGGGTAGTTTGCTTGCAGCAACCCTGCTTGGGAGGATGAGACAATTTATTAGCAAAGATGTAAGCCACCCAATGCCAGTTGGCCCCAGCACCTGGGAGCATTCCTAGGCACATCTAATTTATTATTATAGGCACAGACTGTGTGAGTACCACTGGGGGATACTTTGGCAGTGTGCATGGTACTGTGTGGCCCAGATCTATTTGAACATGAAAGCATCTTTTTGTCTTTAAAAATATGAGTACCTGCTGTTATATCGTGGGGGAGTCAGTGTACCCTCTACTAGTCTGGCTGATGAGGCCATTCCCTGCTATGAAAGCACCTGGCAGGAGGTGGCTCAGCTGTGCACTGATCTGCTGCTTAATGGATACAGAACCAGTTTCAGGCAAACTGAAAGCAAAATGGACACTAGCTGTAACCCAGCTGAGGTGCCAGGAAGCCTGGTACTTTTCAGAGTGGTGGGGTAGGAGGTAAATGGCACAATATTTACAAGGATAATGCAAAGAGCTTTCATTGGCATGGGCTTAGAGAACCATCAGTTTGCAGGCCTGGCACAGGCAACTAAACAGCTCATCTGTCATCACTGGGAGCAGTCCAGAAGAGGTAGGCATTGCTAGGGCTTTGTGTGCCTGGAGCTTTGTCTGGCAAGCAGAAGTGCACAGTGAAAGAGGGTAAGGAAATGTGATGCTGCATTACTTTGTCACATCCCTGCCAACTGGCAACTGCTTTATGCAATTTTGCAATCTATTAAAAGTTTGGGTGAGCCTGCCTGTTTCTTGTGTTTCATTAAGTAGCAGAGTGTGGAACTATGGTCTTCATTAAAGCAAGTAAAGTATGTTTGAAAAGAACGAAACAACTTTGTTAGGAACTAAGTAGACAGCAAGCAAGGTTTGCAAATGTCAGCAAAGAGCCAGTGATGCTGTCTGTGGAGAGGATCCCAGCCCATGGACCCCTCTCCAGTGATGGGGTTACATGTTAGCAGTGTTCCTGCTCTTCCCCTCACTGTTACACTGGGCAGAATAGGAAGAGGACCAAGCCCCTGCCAGTGCCAGTGTCCTGATGGACCCCTGCCCACCACAGCATTTTCCAGGGGGTTTCTCAGGTTGGAGTGAATTGAAAAGAAATGGTAAAGCTGGGGAGATTTGCCATTTCTTCCTCTCCCTTCAGTTGCATGTGTGGTGCTCTGATCCCCCCTTAGCACTCTGCCTTTCAGCAGCCTGTCCCTGTCTCCTTCTTCACAGAGCTCAGACTCAGCCTCTACATTCCTGTAGTTTCTTTGCTTTCCTCCTCTCCCCCGGTGGTTGAGGTCCTCTTCCCCAAAGTCCTCAGTGGCTGTTGTAGTCTAGGGAAAGTGCAAGTCCTGTTTTACAACAAAGGAATCACAGTACTTTCTTTGTCCTGGAAAAGTAATAAAAGAAAATACTTTTTCATAATCTTTCCTACAGCAAGATCACTGCTAGATACCTGTGAGAGTTCACTGAGTCTTCATTTCTTCTTTCAATATGTCTTTCAGAAGTGTTTGTCACCTAAATTATTTGATAGCAAAAACAATAGCAATGGTTTAAGAATTCTGTTATATTTATAAAAATTAAGAAAACTGTTTTTAGCTCGGCAGAAGGCCAAGGCAAAATTCAAATATGACTCTTCTAACAGTTATGATCTTCATATCATAGTGCATCGAGGTTTTAATTTATTAGTAGGTGCTAAGTGTGAAAAGGCAATATATTTTCAACTCTCACATAAAAGTGTTTCTGTGCTAAAAAGCCTTTTGTCATTTGGTGGTGGAGCCGCAAATCAGTGGATGAAGAAAAATTGCAAGTTACAAGAGGGAGTAAAAATTGCAGTGACATCGGGCTTCATCAGACAAGAACAAAAACAAAAATGCAAATATAAACAGGATACTTATCAGTGGGACAGAAGCCTGCTCACAAGAGTTCTGTCATCTGTTTTAATCCCCATGTTCAGGGTACAAAGGGAGGGACGAGGTACCACTCCAGTGACTTTTCCAGTCAGCACAGTCAACAGAGTTTGTAACAGAGAACAAAGGACCCCATCTGGATGCTGGTAATAGTGTCCTAAACTCAGTGAATGCTGTGCATAGACAGAATACAGATATACAGTCACTTCTGCTGTCTGCCATTTGAAATACTGGAAAGGCAGCATTTCATTAAAGACCAGTAGAAAAACAATTCCTAGCTTCAGGCTTGGATAATAGCTCTTCATCTGGGATTGCTCTTGCTAGTGATGGCAGAGGAAGACATTACTTTTTCCCTTGACTGAGACAGAAAACATCCCATAGCAAGCAGAAGCTACTGAAATAATTTCAGTCACTGGTCATGGGGTTACATGGAATATTTCTCCAGGCAACACCAACTTGGCATCAGCTGTGATTCCAGTGCTGATAACATTCCTGCCTTCTCTGCTTTCATCTTAAATTTTACCCAAATGGCCCAGAAGGCTGGGATCAAATCCTGCTTCCTCTGCTGTCTGAGCTTTAAGACTGCTGGAGTCTCATCCTCTGTTAAGAGTACAGGTAGGCTACAACAGCCATCAAATATGGCTGTGGGGCCCATGCCTTTGGCAGCCTTGTGTTAGAGAAATTGTCCCTGATGTCTTAGCTTGCAGGCAGTCTGAAATAGCAGCCTGGAACAAAGTCTGTGTTTATAGACAGATGGTATAATGCAGTGTGGGTAAAAGCCAAACAGAAGCTGTGGTGCAAATAACCCAGTGTGGACAGGGAAGCTTCAGCCATAATGCTTTCACAAGATTTTAGGTGTCTTTTCCCGAACAGCATCTCTCTGCTTTGTCCTCTTTCTAGGCCTGCTACACCTGTGTATTCAGGTGCAAGGGCTCTGAGGAAAGCTTTTCTGTGGGGAGTAAAAGACACTTGCAGAATTCCTTGCATCATGTATGTACACAAATGCTTCCTGTCCAACAGGCTGTTTCTACCACTGGGAGGGGGAACAAGGTGCCTACTTAGTCACACACAAATATAAATAAATTACTGACCACGGGAAAAAAGATCTCTTTCTCAATGGGACATGGGGAGCAGTGACAGTTTTAAGGAGCTGGAACTGATAGGAAATTATTGTAGGACACATAAGAATCAGTCTGACCATAGCCCATGTGGCATACTTTGTCCTAGGACACCAAGGACAGCCTTGGAATGCCACAGTAACACCACTTGGGTTTATGAGTTTTCATTAAAGCAAAGGGGGAACATCATGTGGATGAGATGAGTCTGACCCTCTTCTGCCTACCTAAATTTAGGTAAGAAGCTGTTCTTTGGGAGAAAAACAGGATTGCATTAGTATGTGTGAGAGTATGAATCAGACTTGTCAGTCAGGGCTTTCACTGCATGTGTAGTACAGTGGTACAGTCAGTAATGGATGTAAGCTGGCATATGACCAGGATTTCTCAGTTTGTCTAGGAGAACTTCTTCATTGCCATTTTGATCAGAATGTATCACTGCAATGCTCTTAAATGTGCCAGCACAGCTCTGTGCATGGCTCAGCATCCCTGAGCAAAACTGGCTCTGCTTCTGTGCAATGAGTCTGTTTCCCTGATCAATTTACACTTCAGCATAGAAATCAAGAAAAGTGGTAATAGTAGTATTTTTCTGGCTAGTTGTAGCTGATGCCTTCTCTGCTTTTCACTTATGGCCTGGAAAGAATGGTTTTGCTACCATTGAACAATGAGGGGAAGAGAGGAAAGGTACAGAACAGCTGGGTTTAATGAGCTGGAACAGATACAAGTATTAAAGCAGTGTGCACACTTGTCATGCAAAGAGGAGGTACACATATATAAATGACAAACAATTTAAATCAAAACTTCAGTTACAGAATTTACACCTGACATTATACCTTGAGAAGACTCAAAACTCGATGTCCTAAATTCTGTCATATAAAACAAATCCAAAGCAATTTAAGTTATGGGGGTATAAACTATCAATCTATATTTTAATATGTGATGAACTTTTCAGTTAGAACTATGTCATGTTTTACTTTTACAGCTATCTGGTCCTTTTATCTTGAATTTTACATTAGGCTACCTGGGTGCTTCCAAGGCAAATTCCTAGAGTGCCAGTTGAGCAATCCTTTATTCTTTTGAAGACTACTCCAGAGGTTATGCACTAACATTTTTGAGTCTTTGTGTAGCATTTATGTGCAGCTGGAAAAAAATAATCTTAAATCCATTGAAGAGAAATGTGATAGTTTTATAATTTCAGTGAAAGCATTAAAAATAAATCATACATTAAGAGGATCTCCATACTTCAACACTAATGCAATCTTAAATGACAGGATCTGGTATTGGGAATACAGATTTTTCTCCGTGGGATTAAAGGTGTCAATTTATATTTATGCAAATAAATTAAACTGCTTAATTTTAGACTGAGATTAACTATTTTTCATGCTGGTAGCCTGAGAGTTTCCAGTATTTAAATGAGACTGGGATGAAATTATGATGGAAAAAATTTCAATCTGTAATTTATTCTTTAAATCAATGCAAACAGTTAATTCTAGGGTTAGAAATTTAATAAAACATAATGATTATTAAAGTGGCTTAGAGGAAATTAAGTGTCCCAAAAAGCTGTTGCTTTTGCAATGATGACAGTATCTGTGTTTAAAATCTGAAAGAGCTTTTCCTAATTACTATTTCACTTTAATGGATTCAGACCATAAAAGTCTCCCCTACCATCCAACAGGCACTTGGAGAGAGGTGGGCAGCAAGCAGCACCAGCAGCTGTCCCCAGGCCAGTGAAATCACATTTCTGCGGTGGAGATTCAGCCCCAGAGAACAAGGCTGGTCCATTTTGTCAGTGGCTGGTGCTTCAGTGGTGTTTGTAAGGTGTGTCCTGCCAAAAACTCCTCCCAGCAGATGGTAACAGCAGGGTTATGCCTGGCTTTGGAAAACTACAGAAGGAGCCCTTGTGAAGGGCCTATTTGTGATCCCAATGGCTTTTCCCTGTGAGAGGCTTTTGTTGTACAAGGAATCATTTACTCAGGGTGCTTGGGAAGACAGGGGTTGAGTGATTGGCCTTGGTACAGCAGAATATTGGTCTTTGAATATTGTATTGATAACAGGATACATCCCAGAGATTCAAACGGAATCTGACCTTTGTGAATGGGAAATATATTCCTTCAAATAAATGAAACCTCCTCTTACTGCTGATGTCAAAAATGTTTTTTAAATATTTTTAATTGCTGTAAGAGAGGCCATTCAGACACTGTTAGGATATATAAGGAAAAGCAGAGGAGGTCCTGGACTCTCTGTGGTAGTCTTTTTATTAATGTGTGGACCTATGCCACACAATGCTCCATACAACAGATGACTATGTAAATTACTTATTTCACTCCATATGTAGATTGCAAATGATCAGTTTAAGTAAAATTATACAAAATATGCTTTGATTATGTGTATAAATAAATCACATTTCTTTTTCTTTTTCTTTCCTAGCAATAGTCTTATATTACTCATATTATGCTGTCAATTAATTTTTTAGGGTTCTCTGGAGTAACCAGAGCCTAATTAGTAGGTCTGTAATGGCTCATCAAGTTTCAAGTCCTGCTTGACATCCAATACTTAAGAACCCAAATTTCATTCAGAGAGTATTTTCCTGACTGCTACTCGAGCACCAATTAGAGCTGTAGTGCTAGTTTCTGCACACCTTAAAAATTTCTAGTTTAAAGGACTTAAACTTTTCATCTTTATTCAGAGATAAATTACCACACACTAAATCACAGTTGTTCAAAGCAGATAAGGAAGGAAAATGTTCTGCAGGCACAGAGATTTGTGCTATCTCATGTTAACATCAAAATAGGGAGTCAGATCCTGATTTTTTGGGGCAGTTCTGATGCTTAGATACAACAGTCAAAACGCAGTTGTTTTGTGACATTTTAAACTCACTTTCATTTAGAAATTAGGTTCTGGTGTTCCTGTTGTTCTTCATGTGGGGCCTGTCTGCCTGTAATCCCCCATTTTCTATATTGAATGTAGTGCCCAGCTGGAAGCACATGGGACAGATAATTATTTAAATCCATATGAGTTTAATGGAGATAAGCAGCAGGATGGGAGGTACAAGCTGCCTTACTACAGGAATGACTTGACCATGAGGAATGTAACAACATTGCTAATTTAGAGAGTCCACACAAAGAAATGTTAAATCTGCCTCAAGGATAGATACTTTTTTATTTTCTTAAACATGAGGAAGTGAAAACCATTAGCTCCATGGCTCAAGGAAATATTTGCTTAGTTGTGCTTAATACCAAAGACCCACCAGTCCCACCTAACAGTGACTAAGCCAGACAGATGTAAAACACCAGGCAAAGATCTATCTCCAAACTCACAGCTTCCAAGTGTCAATGGGAGACCAGATTTTCATAGTCCAGGCTGGGAACAATTCTCTTCTCAGAGAAGGACACAGCTTTTCTCCAGCAGTAAGCCTCTTGCTAAAAACCTCATATCAAGATGCATGTAGGTAACTAGGGGGAAAAAATAGATACAAATTTTGCAGTAGCCTTTATGACTGTGAATCAGGAGGAATGTGTTCTGTACACAGTGGGATTAAACTAGAACTACAGTAGTGCTACCAGAAGGATACAGGCTTGGGGTCTTCAGGTGCCCTGACAGTGATTTATTTAGTTGTGGGCATTTTCTTCAGATAATTGCACAACAGACTGGGGGTAACTGCACAGGGGACTAACAAAATAATCTTTAATTTATTACTGCTTCAGTAATATTAACAATTAATGCTTTGTTTCTGTCTAGATCCTGAGTGAGTTCTGCCCAGTACATCTCTGCTGTGATTCCAGCAAGTTCCAAATTCAGCAGAGGCCAGGCAGCCACACCAGGCAAAGGACTGGGAAATCTGTCATGTGAGGAAGAGCAGAAGTGGGTTTGTTCAGCCTTGAGAAAATACCATATACAGGACACTTTATCACTATCATCCAGTAATTAAAAGGTGGCTACAAAAAAAGAGGCTCCATTCTTTAACAGTGAGCCACATGCAAAAGATGAGGGGTGATGGGTATGAGTTACTAGTGGACAGCTTTTGACTAGAAATACTTTTTTTTCACAATGAGAGTAATCAGCCATTGGGATAATCTCCATGGGGAAATTGTGGATTCCCCAACACTATACACTTTCAATATCCAGCTGGGCCATCTTGTCTAGACCATGGTTTTGCCAAGAAAGGCTGGATAAGATGATCCTTGAGGTCCAACATGGTATTCTCTGAGTTTATGAAATACAAGAAAGCCACAAGTGCAAGGGATGCTTCTCATGCACTTGTTGATTCCAGGGGTCAAGGGTTAAGGGAGCAGAGCTGAAGTAAAGCTGCTGTACTTAACAGCACCTGATAAACCTATTTCTTTGTATTTTTTCCCTAATCCTGTTTTTAAGTAGTTTATTATTTTGACCTCACTTTTATGGCTCTTTCCTGGGAAACTTGAAGAGCCCCACATTCCTATCTGCCTGCAGAGAGTCTTGCAGAATGTATTTCAAAGCTGTTTTTTCACAAGCATCTATGTAATTGAAATACTGCATTCATACCTACGTCACCTAGCTGGAGAATACCTTAGGAAAAATCTGATCAATTATAACAAAATCTCTTCACTTAATTTTCAAGAGTCCAGCACTAAAGAACTTGTCACATAAATTTAAGGAAAGGTGAACAACCCATGAAGAGAAAATAGCTAATTACATCCAGCTAGTCACATGGGTTTCTTTAGATGTGGCTCATCCAAATATGGATCTATCTGTTTTTCTTGTGGGAGCTGGAAAGATTTAAACCATGTACTAATACCTTTGTCTACAGAAACTTCCCCCTCCAGACAGTACCAGTACACTGCCACTGTCATTCTTGTTTTAAATACTGACAAGGAACAAATAAACACTACTGCTGTTTTGTATGTCCCTTGCAGCACAAATTTCTATTTTACATCATCTAAGGTCTTCCAGATTTGTTTCAGTGTTCCACCTTTACCTTTTTGTTGAACCTAGCAGTTTTGTAGTGTGCAGGAAATGATAAATTGCTCTAGTTTCAAGTGGAGAACATCTGTGTTTGTTTCCTGGGGGATAGCAAAGCTGATATTATTTCCCTCTCTGTGTGAAGCTGCTGTGTGTTTCTGCCAAATGGCTAAAGTAGCCACTGGAGTGATCCACATGCAAGTAGCCTGGGAATCTAATTATCTAAGGAAAATTCATTTGAGCAAATTAAATGAAGAAAGAAAAATTATCAGACATAATAATAATAATAATAATGATAACTATTAATAATAATATTATTAAGCACTATGCAGTGGAAAAAAACCCCACATACTGTTTCCACCTACAGTGCTTCATCAAATTATCTGATTGTTTAGCTAAATCCAGAGAGTACAAAAGCCCTTTGTTATAACAACAACAGAAAAAGAGCTGAATGAAGAAGGCTGTGAACTGTGAAGCTGTAAATGTGGACACATTTTAGGACAGGAGCTGCTCCACTCTGGTTAAGGATTGCTATCCAGGGCAGGGCAGCACTTCCCAGGCACATCAGGACATTTCTATAGCTTTGGCCCAAGATAATTTCTCATTTATTCTCTCTGTGTCCTTAAAGCCTGTTCACTCCTACCATTGCATTGCATCTGTTTTGTTGCTAGATCTGAAAAGGCCAAAGGAGTCTGAGGTGTGTTTCTTATGATGGGTTAGTTAAATTCCATTATTCTTCCTGTTGAATCTGTGACATGATTTCTTTTTCCCTAACATCCCTATAATTGCTTCATATCTCCCAATTATGGTTTTTTAATGCCACATTACAATGAAACATCATGCAGTTGAAGTTTGCCTCTCAAAAATTCTTAAACTGGCTTGAATTGAAATATTCTTAGGTTTTAGTCAGCAGAACAAACCCATACCTGGCACAGTAAAGCCCTGCAGTAACTCTGGGCATGTCACAAGGGAGTCTTTGGCTAGGAGTTGTCTTGCAGGTGAAGCCCACACTGCTCCAGAGCTTCACATAGCCCTTACCTTAGTGAGTTATTTGTGTGTAACAATGGCCACAATGGGCAACTGGGCCAGCTCATGGAGAAAAAACCCAAACAGGGCAAGGATGGGGCCCTGTTGGAGCTGGAGAGATCTTACATTTTCATAACAGAGTATGAAATTCACCCAGACAGGTGAGAAGGAATTAATAGCTTTAATGTCTAACTGGGGAGGCATGGCAGACAAGTGGTAAACTGAGGTAATTTGACAGCAAATCAGTTCTAGCAATACTGCTGGGATGACTTGTCAGCAACTGACTTGACTAAAATCTGACTCATGGGCTGATGCCATTAGTTCACTTTTGTTCTGCTCCTCAGGTTGGAGCAGGAGAAAAACCATATCACCAGAAAATCCACCAAATCTAGTTGCATTCCTCACTTAAAATTATTTATTGCTGATCTTTCTTTCCCTATAAAATCTTCTATAAAAGAAGATTTTAAAAGCAAAACATCAATTATTTTCTCATTTTCACAACAGCGACATTAAAACATATTCTCCCTTTTTTATTGAGTTTGTTGATATCTATGCACAAAAAAAGGCCACACACTCCAAAGAAAATTTGAAAAATACTAAAAAATAGGTAAAATATTCTTTAATTTCCTCTTTTGCAGATCTAGGCAGATAGCTGTTTAATGAGACCAAATTCTATTTGGTTTCAGAACCTTTGAAACCTTACTGAAGAGAGCCAAAAAAAATCAGTCCAAACTTATTCTCACATCCAATTGATTAAATTAAAATATTTGCTGTGCTCACAGAATCCAGGGATGTAAGTGCACTCCTCAAGGTGTCCTTTAGAGATGCTTTGGGATATCTAAGTAATTTGCATGGGCTGGCAGATATGACTTTGGAGAAAAGCTGGACCCTCCCACAAGGTGGGCAGCTGGAGAACAGGCAGGATGGACCCACTGCCTTAAATAACAGTAAGCACACATGGAAAGACAGCTGAACCCTGTCCAGGAGTGGAGAAATCTATCAGTTATTTTTTTACTTGGATCCTTTCAAAACCCTGGATGAGTTCAGCAGGAAGAAGAGAAATGAACCCATTCATAAAAATGAAGGCACAGAGAGAGATGTCACTGTGATCAGTGAGTTTTCTCCTGCCATCATTTGTCATCTTTCCATAAAGAAATCCAAAGGCAGCAGTTAGTCAAGAATGATTCCAGACTGCCTGTGTTTGTAAGAAACAGGGAAGTCAGGAGGCAGCAGGGAAGTCCTGCATCCTTATAACACACAGCACTGGCTGTAGTTTAAGTCAGAAGATTTTCTGGAGTCCTGCAGGCCAGTGTTCCCCAAAGCAAAACAGCCAGCACACATTAGAAGAAGCAAGAAATATTTCAAAGAAATATAATGTAGAATTATCTTCCATTTTCTCATCATTGTCACACATGTTTAGGAGAGGAGGAAAAGAAATCAGGGTAACACAAGTCTTACAGACAGGATGACAATGTAAAAAAGAAGCAGAGACACTTGGACAGACAGAACCAATTAAGCAATCTAGACGTGCCAGGAAAAAGATATCCTTACAACTGCAATGATTGCAATAAAAGCACACAAAAGACTGATTCTTTCTTCTTCAAATGCAAATAAGACTTGGAGCACATTGTGGCATGTGGCACACACGTCTGGGAAATGAAAGGCATCTGATATTTGCTAAGCTTCCAACAAGAGAGTAGCATTTTGGCACAGACAAAGTGGCATAGAAAAGCAGGTGTGAGGTATGAATTTCACATTACCTGCTTCTACTGCCAACATTACTTGCTCTGTTACTTTAGTTGGAGTCTCATATTCAGAAGACCAAAAAATGACATTGTGAAATATCCAAGAGAAGAATTACACAAGCTCTGGTTGTTAAGTCGTGCACCAGTTTGAGGAAATGCTTTCTGGAAAATCCATTAAAGCAAATCTGATATGACTTGCCTGGCTGTAACTACAACTGAGCTTCACATAATGTTGGCACAATTAGACACAGTCACCACTTCTGTGTCACTCAGCTTTTTTTAAGGAATTCATACTAAATTCACATTAGTTAGAAGACTATTCTGGCATTGGAGACAGTTTATTTAGTCGTATTCAGAAATTTCAACAAGAATTTTTAACCAATACCACCCGGATAAATTTAATGGCAACAAACCTTTGATTATGAGCACAGGTTTTGTAGCTGGTCAGTACCACCCCAGAAACAAGCACAGAGACAGCTTGTAGCATTTGATGCATTTCCAAAGCACCATCATCCTCATGTACTTCCAAGCAAGTTGTGGTTACTTATCTTTCCTTATCAAACAGATGAAAATTATATAACATGAGTATTATTTGGGGAATACTTTTTTTTGTTTCCTACTTTATCATTATTGATTATGTGACTTCAACAGTTTCCAAATCACAGGTTAAGAATTAATTGGTATATCCCTTGCTTCTCTTTTCTGCACCAGTACTAATTTCTACAGTTAATCAGTAGTTTTCAAGCAATTTTTTCATTTTGATTCCCTGATATAACACATAAATGCTTTAAAGTGCACTTATTTAACCAAGACATCTCTTTATTGAACATCACCCAACTGAGCTGAATTGAATAGAATGAGCTGAAAAATAACTTTTTCAGCTCACTGCATCCATTGTTTCTCTGGAATGGTTACCAAAAAACCAAAGCATGAGCGTTTTCAGCCAAGGTTTCAAGCACTGGCTGACCAGTGCTGTTCAGGCCATACCAAGTTCCTAAAAGGGCAGAGCAATCCCTGTATGGATTGATACCAACCAAAGGGTTTGATATCCCTTTTCTATTTCATCTAGATGTTATGTATCTTCATGCATACTCTTGTGCTGTGCAAATTCAGTGGGAAAGCAGACTAAGACTGCTTCATGTTTGACTACTTTTTCTGACGGAAAATTTTCATAAATATTTACAACATTGTCATTCCCATGGCACTTTGCTTTATGGCATTTCCTGATTTTTGCTCCAAGATCTTGATCATTCCCAAGTCATGTGGAGACAGTTATGCATATATTCAAACCTGATCTTGATAGAAAGAGCATTTTTATGCAAGAATGTTCCCTGACGGTCAAAGATTAGTATTTTAGTAAAGCTGTTGGTGGCTTCATCAAATTTCTGGTGAGGATCAGAATCCTAATCAGACACTTCTCTCTGTAAAATGAAATTTTAGCAACACAGCAACTGAAGAATGGTTTAGACTCACATTTCTTTGAGTGCAGCTCCTTTCTGGCCCCATTTGTCTTTGTGAGGTTCCTTTTACTATAGTCCCCTCCTCTGACTTGCCCTCCCCACATTTCTAAGATGAGCAGGCAGCAGCCTAATTTCTTCAGATGGAGAAAAAGATGAATGTTTGTAGTTACTAGCTGCAACATTTGCAACAAATTTGGAAACTGCTGGCTGCTGTTAGATGGTGGGTGGTATTTTGGGGACTCTTTAGCCACCTGCAGCTCTCAAGCTGTTCAAGTGTAATTTGTTATGCTGGGGCTGCATTCGTGAGCAGTGGGAGGCTGTTATCCCACAGGGCCAGCTTGAACATTTAGAAGCAGGAGATCCTTGGGAGGTTTCTGAAGCCAACACTGCTGGCTTGCAAAGGAGCAATGGGATGCCCTGGGAAACTGCTGTCATCACACACCCACAATCCCTGGACATTTTCAAGTATGTGGACTCTGTGTAGGGTTAGGAAAGTGAGCAACTGTTTCTTCATTTGTATTTTTTTTATTTTGTGACTTGCTTTAAGTCTCTTGGAGGTGCTCTAAGAGGGAGAAAGAGATTGAGTCATAACCCAGTTTCCAGAAACCTTAGCAACATGACACAGTCAGAACCTCAGGTATGATAAGCATAGTGGAAATAAACCCCTGACAGCTATGATATTCCTGAAGATAATTGAGTTTTACTGAGGAATTGTAGCATTAAGGAGTAAAAAATTGCATTATTGGCGTAAGTGCAGTGAAAAATCTGGTAGAGAAGCAATATCTGAAAGCAATATAAGTAATTTTCCTAGAAGCTGGTCTTCTAGAAGAATAATTTTACCCATTAAGCTATTGCATGATGTATAAACACATGAGAATACTCTGACAGGGGAGAAGGAAGGTGTATAACATAAAACAAAAATCCACTGGTAAATCCTGTGACATACTTGAGTACATTCCCTAGGGGCACACAATGTATAAGTAAGACAACACAGATAGTAAAGGTCAGAAATTGTGGACACAAATCACAAAAAGGAATAAAGAAATCTCCACTCATGGAACCCTTTAATAAGATGAAACCTCCCTTCACATCTTTAGAGTTTATAGGTATTGACTATGTCTTGAAAGCCTGCAGAGACGGGGAGACAGGAGCAGCTCCTGTGTGAGCAGTGTGAGAAGCACAGAGGATTTAAAATTTAAATGTGTCACTATCAAATAGAACAAATCAATAACTGAAATAGATTGTGTATATATTTGCCTGAGACTGGGAGAAGAAATCTTTTTGATCACAGCCATGTGGGTGGAAGCCCTACAAAAGGCAGAGCAGTGATGTTGGCTACCAGGGGCAGCACAGAGTGCAGTGGCAGAGACCTTTGGCTCATCACCACTGTTCCACAGGAGCTGTCTGCTGTCATAAACGTGTTCTGAGAGTAGCCACAGGCAGTTGCCTCTTTGCAGTGTGCTGCTGCCTTTCTCAAATGGTGTGCCCCTTTCTGTGCAGTGATGGCAAAAGCAACACTCTTATTAGTGTGGACAGCAGAGCGTCTGTGGAGACAAATCAGTTCTGTGCCTGTAGCATGGGACTGGGCTAAGACATCACCTGAGCTTCAGTGCTGCTAATAAACTCAGCTGCTGCTGTACAAGGGACACATATACAAGGAAAGCCTGTGCCCCCAAACTTCACAGTTACTGTACCTGCACAGAGTTGGTGTATTTTGTCAGAAAAAGCTGCCTTGGAAACCGATATTTTATCCTTTCTGTAATGATATGGATTTGCTGGGAGTAAATGAATGTACTCTCTCATAGTAGGCATGATGGAAATGGAATAAAATAGCTAAATTCATAGCTTCTCTTCCTTCCTTTTGAAGTGGTTATCTCTTAAATATTTGTTTGTATCTCTACAGAGCTCTAGAGCTTGGTATGGTCATACCAGTCACAAATTATTTGATTTCCACTGAGTTTCTCAATGGGGTATTGATAAGACACAAATTTTCTTACTGCTAGAAATTATTTTTAGAAAATAAATTATATATATTTTTCTACATTTCAGATCTTAAATATTCTTTATATCTTATATATTTGTATATATTACAGTTATTAATCTCTTATCTCTGTACCCTGCTCATTCATCAAGAAAAAGGGAAAACAGCATAAATACAAATGTATTGGAAATCATTTTAGTTTGGTAGTTTTGATCCATTGGGATATTTTTTACCCATCAGTACTATAGAGAGAAATATGACTGACCTAAGTGAAATTTGATCCAGCAATTTCACTAGGTGAACAACAATATTATATGCACAAAACTAAATGCAAGTGTTTGAAATATCTGACCAGCACATTCTCTGTTTAATATTTCACATGAGAAATTGGATGAAGGTAAGAACTGAATTGGTTAATCTAAGGACCCTGAAATGCTGAAGTTAATGTAGAGGTATGAAATATGGGTATACTGTCAGTAATTCAAGACTGGGCAAAAAATGTGATGATTTCTTCTGGTTTGAGTGATATAGAGAAGAATTTTTGATATTTTTAGAACATTAGGAATCTCTGTCCAGAAAATCTGACCATTTGGAACCAGCCTAGTAACCAATACTCTGCTAGCTCTTATCATCAGGGCTGAAAGTGACCACTTACACCTTGGAGATGAACCTTTACTGATCTGTAAAGATTGGTAACATGTGGATCCTCACAATGTTCAAGGGGAGATTGAGACTCCTTGACCCTGACTGGAACTCTGCCAAGAGTAAGAATTCATTTTTTTTGCATCTGTGCATAGGACTGCAAGTGCAAAATGTGCTTCACATTAAGGATGTTGTGGCTTATTTAAATTTACAACTAAGAATATTTTTATCATGCCCTCTCAGTAAGTCAAACTTATAAGTAACTCTAAGTTTGACTCTATGTAAGTCAAACAAAAGCTTCATATTGGAATTACAATACAAAATTTAGTAGCATGTCACTGACATTTATACATTTGAGTTTAAAGAAATATGGTCTTTTACTCATATAGATGGTACGAATTCTTTACAATTAGTCTCTTGAGATACCTTTTACTTATGTTAATAAATAGATTAAATTATATGAAACTTGTTACAGCAAATGTTTGCATTAAAAAACCCTATTTTGATATCTAGTTGCTTTATGTCTGAATGTCTAGACTCTATGTTTCAACTTCTTTCTGTGTTAAGTAGGTATTCTATGGCTTTCATGTAGACCATACCTAGATATAGTCTTGAAATCTATAAAATAGAAGTTAAAACTGGTGCATAAAAAAGTTTGTAGAATATAAAGTGAAAGTTCTTGACATGGAAAAAATCAAAGCATACAGAGAGACTATCTTGGCTGGCCACCACATTCAATTGAGCAGTGTTGTTGTGCTTTGCTGACAATGCTAATAACTTAAACCATCAATCTATAGGCACAGCTATTCTTAGCAGAGCACAGTGAAAACAAACTGCTTTGCTTATGGTGTTCACAGCACTGAAGCATGCCCTTAGCAAAGTGTACAAATGTCAATATGCTGCTGAGCTCCTCAGAACCTCTAACAAGTTATTTGAAGCACAGACAGACCTTCAGGAAGTCTTTGAAAATATAAATGAAATTCTAATACAACTGCTTTCCCCAAATTCTGCACTTGTGAAAAATCTGTTCTCCCTCAAACTATGATAATAACTCTAAGTCAGACTTGTCAAATGGCACTGGGCCTGTGACCTGTGAGCCACAGTGGGAAAGGACCCTTAAACTAAAAATACATACATGTGGAGCTTCAAGAACACATTCCAGATCTCAAGGATTCAGGTTCCAACCTTGAGTTGTTACCATTCATTTCAGCTCACCTTTGTGCCTTTTGCTATAATGATAATGAACTTTCTTTGCTGGAAGCAAGTGTATACTTTAAATCAACATAAAAATCCAAAGGATGACAGCAAATATTTAATGTAGTATTTATTAGATAGGGAAGAAAATGTATGAAATAAAGCTTTTGGTATTATCCTCAAGAAATTAAGTTTCAAGTCATGAAATGGCACAGTATGATCCCAGCCAGTTAAATGCTGCATATTATTTTAGCAAACATTTCTGCTGGCAGTTGTTAACCTCAGGCAATAGAAATACATGTTTGCAGAGGAGTAAAGAGCAACTAGGGAATCTGTTTATTCACTCCCATAAGAGCTTTTCTGAACTGAGACGCAGAGTTATTATTTTAGAATTAATTATAAAGCAGGCTCATTGTAAGTGGCACCTAGGCTGGTTGATTTTAATTTTTATTTTTGAAAACCACATTAACAGCATACAATGATTACTTGGTTTATAAATAAAATGCAAAATTTATTGTACTATTAGTAGAAAACTATGCTTGACTTCCACAATTTTCAGTGAATAAAGGACCTTTACCAGCTCTTCTCTTTGGGAAAATATTTTTAAAATTCAGTAACTGACATATGGTGTAAAATATTCAGTTCAAAGGAAGAAACAAAGACAGACAGAAAACACAGACTGGTTTATATTTTTATGACTACAAGCAGTGCTGTTCCAGTATGGTAGGGAATTCATTCCAACATGTCCCTCAATGTGGCACTAGGATTTTATAAAGAATTGCTGTGAGTCCTTTGTGATCTTGACTGGCTCTGCCCATTGCTCTTTCGAAGATTTGCTCCATGATATCGCACCTGTCAGAGTGTTTTTCTGTTTCCAGAAATAATTTGTTTCTCCTGCCAGACCCAGCACAGAGTCTTTCTCTTCTGGGTGTTCATCTGGAAGCATCACCTCGGTGCAGACCAGGCAGGCTGCTGGCTTTGTGTTGGTTCACTTCCCAGCACTGCCCACTGCCCTGAAGGCAGCATTAAATTTTATTCCTGGACTACACTGCATTATAACTAGATGTGCAGACATGACATTTTGATTGCTAAATTCCAGGCCTATTGATGTTTGTGACAAGGCTCAGAGAAAGACTCAGCAGAAAAAGGATAAAGATGCAGAGGAGGCAATCAGCTGAGGACAGTCAGAGATAATGATCCAAGTCCAGAACCAAATAAACACATGGAGGTGTTACACCACACCTGAAATGCACCACTGAGAAGACTTTCTCAAGCAGCATTTGAAGGGCAATCAAAAACCAGAGCCAAGGTGCTAAAAACAGGCATGGACAAACCATGGAGAAATTAGATTTCAAGAGTTCTGAACTGTGGACCTTTTTATAGTCAGAAAACAGAACAGAAAATGAAAGCAGCTAAGTAAGAAACTGAAGGAAAAGCAGAAGAATCTTCCCAGGATCTAAAAGACCTGGAATGATCAATGAGAAAAGTGGAAAATTTACTTAGTATAATTAATACTACAGACCTTTTTCTGCATAATTTTTTTCTGCATAGCTACAGTGTAAAAAGAATGGCTGCAGTTTCTTCCTTGCTGTATGTGGTACTTAGACATAAATCATCTGTAGACATGGGATGAGGCAGTATTTATAACAAAAACGATCCACCTAGTGAAAGAAATGCTAAAATTGTTTATAATAATGTATCTTTTGGTGCTTCTTCATGCTACTACACTTTAGGAATGTGTATGATTATTACTAGGTATAAGAATCATGAATCATACAGATTCTCAAGGATGTCCTTGAAGAACAGTCTCAAATGCAGACACTTGAGAGCTCCCAGATTACCTGCTGGAACTGGAGAGACTGATTCAATGTCTTACATGGATAAATTATCAGTTTTCCTGAAAAGGCAGAGGTCAGTTGGAGTTACTCTGGTATAAACTGAGGGTAGTCCAGTGTACTGCACTTAATCACCACCTGCTTTTAAAGGCAAATGAGGAAATGCTTGGTTTTGGTTGTTTATGTATTTTTTTTAATAGCTGTGTCACTTTCCTGCTTATTTATCTAATCTAGTAGCTGTAAAAATTCACATTCTCACCAGAATTATCATCACCTAAAACTATTGCATTAGGGTAAGTGTTGAGAAAGAATTGGTTGTCCACAAATAGGGGTAGCATCCAAGGAAAAGATATTTCTATTTCTAGGGATGAGTGGGAATTTCATATCATAGATACAGACTATTCTTTGAAGGGAGAAATAGAACAGAGAGCCTTTCAGTTAAACAGATACCTGTTGTATGGTGTGACTGTGAATCTCTCAGACTTCAAAAAATTAAAAATTACTTTGAAATATTAGAGTTAGTTTTCAATTACTCTGAACAGATGGCTTAAGAGGAAAGATACAAATCTTGCTGCTGACAATAAAAGTAAAAAAATTAACTGATCTAAGTGTGGAAAGGAGTAAACAAAATTTTCTCTTCATCTAATTGTACAATGTAAGCTAAACATTCTTCAATTACTATCAAAATGCAATAAGAGCAAATACAAAACTGTTTTGGTCATGCCTACATTTAAGTCAGTGAGTGCCACAGTACCAACAGCTGAAGAATGGAGCCCTTAGAAAATCAGAGATCATTCTTTCTTCCCCTGTTCTTTACTGGTGTTATTCCTTCAGTTTTACCATAGAAGCCAAGGGAAATTTTGCCACAGATTTTAAAAGGAATACATTGAGCTCTTTGTGTTGCAACGAAGAAAGAGATGTGAAATTTCATAAGTTACTTTTGCCTTCCAAATGCAAAATACTCTATTTACCTGGCCCTGTGTCTAAGCCTACTATATAGGAAAAATTCCTATTTAAACCAGCTATTTCTTTTTGTTACAGTGAAGTCTTTTAAAAGATATCTCACAATAAAGTATTTTTCCCATTTTTTCCCATAAGGACAGACCATTATATATAGCATATCTATATATCTATATATCTATATCTATATATTTTTTTATTCTATTGAGAGAAAGAACAAAAACTTTAAAAGTTACAAGTATATTGACTCCCTTGTGCTTAGTTTTGCTGGTGAATGTCTTGTTCAAATCTCACTGAAGACAATGGTTTTACCAAATGACTGCGTGAGCTTCTTAAGGAAGAGGGCTTGGAATCAATAAAGATATGACCCTAAAAATAGGTTACCCATTGCTGGAGATGGCAGCTATTGAGTGCAGCTCCCGTAGGGGGGGATCGCGGGTCTGTGTCGAATTTCGCACAGAAATTCTCGGGGTGTGTTTGAAGGCTGCCGTGCCCAGGACGGTCCCGGCGCTGCGGAGCCTCCCGCAGGGCGCTGTGTGCCATCTAGTGGCACCGGGACACCGGGACACCGGGACACCGGGACAGCGGGACCAGCACAGCTCCGAGCCCACCGGGCTGCACAGCCCCTCTGACATCGCAAAGTCCAGCCTGTGGCCAAACACCACCTTGCCAACACGGCACACGGCAGGTCCCTAAGCATCCTTACATCCTTAAACAGGATGGTAACTCCACCGCCTCTCTGGGCAGCCCTTTCCAATGCCATTTCTTGAAGAAGTTCTTCCTGATGCCCGACCTGAACCTTCCCTGGTGCAGCTTATGGCTGTGTCCCCTTGTCCTGTCGCTAGCTGCCTGGGAGAAGAGGCCAATTCTCACCTGGCTACGCCTTCCTGAGGGAGATGGAAAGTGGTCAGGTCTCAGAGCCTCCTCTTCTCCAGGCTTAATTCAAGAGCTGGGAAGAAGCTCCTGGATAGAACAGGTCATGGAAAGAAAAAAAAGAGTTCACATCCAGCAGAAGTGCCTCTTGCAGATCTCTCTCCTCCTTGGTGTATTGCAAAATACTGCCTTTAATTTATCTTTGGCTGTACTGGCAGCTCCTCACTGATCCTTATTCCCCCTCTACTCCGCTCCTGTGGAAATCCACCGGGACTGCTGCATCCAGCTCTGGGATAAACAGCACATGGAGGACATCGACCTGAAGGAGCAGGTCCAGGGAAGGACCACGAATATTATCAGAGGGATGGAGCATCCCTCCTGCAAGGAAAGGCTGAGAGAGTCGTGGATGGAGAGATAAGTCCCTGGGGAGACCTTGTTGTTGCCTCCAAGTACCAAAGGGAGCCTACAAGGAAGCGGAACAGGGACTTTTTACGAGAGCATGTAGTGACAGGACAAGGGGGAATGGCTTCAAACTGGCAGAGTCGGTTTAGACTAGATTATTAGAAGAAATTCTTTGCTGTGGGGGTGGTGAAGCACTGGAACAGGTTGTCCCAAGAAACTGCGGATGGTTCATCCTTGGAGGTGTTCAAGGGCAGGTGGGATGGAGGATGGAGCTTTGAGCAACTGGTCGGGTGAAAGGTGCCCCTTCACAGAGACAGTGGTTGGAACGACGTGAAATTTAAACTTCCTTCCAACCCAAGCCAGTCTATGATGTCTGACACAGAGAGGTCAGCTGACCGCTGTCCCTGCACAGCCTGGAAGGAGCCTGGCTCCAGCGCCTCGGGATATTGAACGAAGCTTGTGCGGCCGGCAGCCGCCACAGCCAAGGCAGCGCACCCCCAGGCCTCCCGCCCCACGGCCGCGGCACGGACTACACTTCCCAGGTACCCGCGGGGCGGCCCGGCGCGCCCACGCCGCCGAGCGCTCCTGCGCGGGGGCTGCTGGGAGCTGTAGTAGGGGGCGGGGAGAAGATGGCGTCCAAGGTGAACCTGGTGCTGCGGCCGGTGAGGAGTATCGTGGTCCGGTTCTGCCCCTTCGAGCCCAACGTGGAGAGCACCAGGTGAGGGGGCTGCGGGGGCGGCCCTGGCCCCGGGCCGCTCTGCCCGGGCTCCCTGTCTCTAAACGCCTCAGCGCCCTCCGTACGCCCTTCCTGCGGCCTCCCGGCCGGGTGGTTCTGCGCGGGCTCCGCGCGTCTCCCGGCGGGCAGGCCGGGATTTGGGCACCCAGGGCGGTTCCGTGCCGCTGGCCCGGCGCCTGTGCCCAGCCCGTCCCTTGGTGCAGGCGTGCACCGAGCTTTACCCGAGCCCTCCGCGGGCTGTGTGACCCCTGCAGCTGCGGGGAAAGGGGCAGCAGCCGCTCCTCTATCCCGTCATTGATTCTTGGAGGAGTTTAAGGGATTGTGCTTCTCCAGCGATGTAGGTTCTGCACCAAACAGTTCCAAAATGCCATTGTGTAATGACTTTACAGGCACATCTACTTTTAAAATGAATTTAGCTTAACTTAGAGTATCTTTAAACTGCCAGAATAGCAGCTTAAAGTGGCTGTCATGCATTTCAGAAATCTACAGGAGACCAAGGATGTCATATAAATAAATGCTGTCTCAAACCCAAACAAGAAAACGTTGGCAAGCAAGTGATGTATTAAGAAAAATGAAATTAATGCCTTTGCTGTTTGTTTTTTTTAGTTCTTGTTACTAATCTAGCTGAGAGAAACACAGAAAATGTATACACTGGAGTTTTTAAGTTCTTTGGTATGCTTTTTACATGTTACTAAATAAGGACTACCCATTTGGATTTTTAAGAGTGATTCATAAGAAGCACCTGTCTGAACTTAAGTACAACTCCTATTTTGTTTATATTTTGTTGCCCAGCAATATTGAGATACACAAATTAGTTTTAGAAATATGCTTTCTTTAATTTCTGTCTACAACATACTTAATATATTTTTAATATATTTTCAGAAAATTTCTCCAATGTATTTACCATAAAAAAGTCCAGGCTACTAATACAAACTGTGAAGTGACTGCTGATGTGAGACATGATGGATCTGAACCAGTTATAGATGTTATGTTTGGTAAGGAATTTGTTTCTAAACAGACAAAAAATCCCTGGGTTTGTGTTGCTACAGTGTTATTGTATTCTGTATTTTTTTTTTTTTTTTAACTGTAATTTTTTTTCCCTCTGGTCCACAACTAGATGTTGTGCAGCTGGCAGGAAAAAAGAAAGAAGGTGTCACTAACAGCCTGATGTCTAGATAAATGTGTATATATGTCTCTACTATTGTTAGATCTAAGGGATCTTAGATCCAACAACTGGAAACACTGGAGCTGAGTGTACTTTTGTAGTGATGTATTTTTTGTGATCTTGCAGTCAGGTACAATTCTAGGAAAGTAAGTGTAGCTCTCTTTTTATATAATAATCTTTTTGGGATTTTTCCTTTCTGTCATTTTTTTATGTTTCCTGTGGTGGAGGCATCTCAGTCTTGAGAACAGAAGGTTGAATACCTTTAGTTGCTTGTGCAGCTGAGTAACAGTATTTTGAAGGAGCTGCTCAGATGGGTGAGGCTATACATGTGCAGATGGACCTGCAGAATGAGGTCAACCACGTACAACACATTTCTTGGTTTCCTTTGAGGGTATAGTGAGCAGGCAGGGAATTGGTGGTGGAAATTTCATCAGTTCTGGAAGCATCCCAGATTCTAGGCTATGAACAGATGGCTCTAATCTGCTTTTGTCCTTTTCTCTGGCTGCATCTTCTTTCCTGCTGTGTTGTAATGGACCAATATGTCATGTAGCCCATGAAAGTTTTCATTAATATTGATTCCTCTTATCTTTAAACTTCCATATTTTTAGTGAATTGGTGGAAAATGTCAAAAGTGTTGAATGGTCTTTGTTTTGCTTAGGAAAGTCTGCCTATTTCAATGTTAACATTACTTGTCTCTCCCCCATTCCTCTGTCTTTCCCATCCTTGTGTTGTATTAAGACTAAAGCAGTAAAGCTCTATGTTTTTTCACAGTGTAAACCCAAACCAGTTTATCTCATTAATGCCAAGATGCCTCTAAACTCTTCATTTTTAAGAACTGATTTTTCTCCAGTGGAGTGTTTGTAGCCCTTATAGTTGGCAAAGATGAGGGTGGAAGGTGGATGCTTGGCATGGTATTTCACTGTCTGCATTTGGGTATCGGTTTTGTGCTTGCAAATCTTGCAAAATAATTACCTTGGGTAATATTCAACTTCTGCTGTTTCCTGCCTGTTTTAAAAGAAATTCTTTCAAAATTCTAGAAATCCTAGTGCTTCCTATTTTTTTTTTTTTTTTTTTTTTGCATTGTAACCACAAGATTGTGTGAACCTATTTGCTGTTTTGGCAGAAGTACATTAAATGAACCACAGACAACAGGCTGCTGAAATGCTTAGCCATGTGTAGAAATTGTGCCTTCCAATGCCTTCTTTGCCTTTTGTGATGTGACTTTGAGGGCACAATATGAGACATTCTTATCAAATTTGTTCTTTCTGTAGGCATACCTAGACAAACGCTTCAGATTTTTCAATAATGCAATGCAGAAATTAAAATTAAATGCATGCTGTGGGCAGTTTGGTGTGTTTGTTTGGTGGTGGTGCATAGTCAGGTTCCTTGGTAGCTGGAGTACTTTCTAATCAGACAAGGTGAACTGTGTATTTGGATTTATATGTTCAAAACAAGTGCACACCAGAGCACTTGACACTTTGTGACTTCTTAAGATTTTCTTCATTTATAGCTGATGGAGACCGACTGATAATGAAGGGAGCCCACTTGACAACAGGGGAAATGTTATCAGCACTGGAGTCCAGATGTAATGCAAAAGACCTTAAGGAAGAACAGAAAAACAAGAAGAATCCCTGAAGAATGGAAAAACAACTGTGTTTGCATCTACACATGTTAGAAACAGCAGGCTGCACAGAAGGCTATTTCCTATGCAACAAAATCTGAGAGATGGCCAAAAGAATAGATGTTGCCTGCCTTCCCTTGAAGGAGAACATGCTGGATCACCAGATATTCTACCATTAGTGGGTCAGAGTGGCATGAGATGCACAAATGCATCTTCCTAAGCAGCTGCATGTTGGACTAAGATCACATGTATTTGCATATCAATGTGAACAGTGCACATTAGCTATTAAATTAATACTGCAATGAAGCCAGATCTCTTTGGATATTATTTCCTGCACAATTTCTGTAAGTGTAAGGCAAAACATTTTTAGAGTGGTTATTATTATTACTATTATTTGAAAGCTGTTAAAAGTTATTAAAAATTTTTGAAGAAAACTTTAAAAAGTATTCATCATTGACTTAGCTGGGGGGCAGCAGGCTGTGAATGTGGAGTGGTTTTTGTACTACTATGTTTATAATACATCTGTTGCTAAGTCCCTACTGCTTTCTTCCTCCTTATTTGAAGGAAGTGGGAAATTTGCTAAATGTAAATTTAGCTCAGCTATTAAAGTAACAAGGTTATGGGACTGTCAACACACAGTGGAGTTACTCATCCTGCATAAAAATAACTAAGTTTAGCTCAAGTTAGTTTTTTTGATAATTGGAGAAAAGGGCTATCTTTGAAGTTCAGTTTTGTAGTGGTTTCATCACTCACTTTTGGGATATTTCATTAACTATTTTATAAACATCAAAGGGAGAGTTTTATTTGATGTTTATATTCCCATGTCTAACCCTACTATTCATTAAAGTAATTGCTTAGGTGTCTCATCTGTATTGCAAAGCTCTGTGGGTTTGGAATGGTCCACCTCTCCTCAGGCTGTGCAGGTGAAGGTGTCAGCTGCTCATGTATTTCATGTACATGAGTTTGTTCATAACAAAAATGTAGTTCCAATTTTGAAAATTGCAGGTATGGTACTCTTGAGAGGCTTTACTTCTACTTTTATATAATCAGATGCCTGATTTCTCTTGATTTAGTACATATATTTCCAAAGTTGGCAGCAGATTTAGGATACAAATTTGAAACTAGTTTTACCTTACTTTTGCCAAGCTTATTAAATGGACACTGTTCATTCTGGAAGCCAAATGGTTTTAAATAGCACTATCAAGGTCATTCTTTGCAAATTCTTCATTAGAATGTTGCAGTCAAGGTGATGTCTTGTGTTGGAGAAGGAGAGCTATGCTAAAGACATGGGTGTTTCCCATGTGTTTGCAACAAACAAGAGTGTGAGATAAGAGGATTCAGTGAAATTTGGATGTGGGAACAAGATACGTGAAAACTTTGTCTGGGGTAAATACCTTTTCTGCACTGAACCCTTTTTTTTTTATTAGGCCACCAGCTCTTAGGAGTGCTTTTGGACTACTGAGCTGCTAAACCTGCTACTGAGCTCCCTTGTATTAGAGGGGTTATGAGAACACCTGAAATGGAGAGGATTTTAAATCCTGCCCAGATAGAGGACTGTAGAAGAGGACCAAATTGAAATAAGAATGTACAAAGGACAGGTAGTTTTATTGTTTTATTTTGTTTTGTTTTGTTTTCCCCACAGTTTAGAGTAACATCATATACCATGACTTTGTGTGAAAAAGCTTTGCAGGAAGAGTGAGAATTGTTCAGGTGGAAGACCTACACACAATTACTGTTCCCCTGGTTAATCATGTATTCATTCATTACAAGCCCTCTTACATATCAATGATATTTGTGGGTTTTTTTCTTTCTTTGACAGTCGGTGCATCAATGTACAAAACTTGTGTTTTAATTTGAAGTGCCTGCATCCATCTGAAATAATTAGCCACCTATAAGTGCTTAAAGAGGTAAACAGGAGTTAAGTAATCAATAATGAATTATTAATAATAATTAAGTTTCTGTAGTATTTATTTTGCTCTGAGATTGGGGCTAATATTTGTGAATAGAAAAGGGAGAAAAATGAAGATCCTAGATAGTTTTTTGTCACCAAAATGTATTCCTTCTGATGGCAAAGAAAGGTAGTTTATTTTTTTGCTTTACTAGCATGGGTAGGCATCGTGCTCTGTAAAAACACACACTTTTGCTAAGTGCTTTCATTTTAATCCACAGATGCCAAATCTTCCTTCTTAGGTTAGGCCAAAGGCCTGTAATGTCACCACTGAGAGATCACCAAAAATTCAGGGGATGGGGTGTAAGCTGGTCCTGCTTTTGCTGTGGGTGCTGGGAGCTGCAGTTTGCAGTGATAAAGCTCTGATACGTTTTGTGCATGAAAAAGAAGTAATGACTGTGAGCAATTATAAAAGACTTTTTAATATGCAACATGTAAGGCAAACCTACAGGACAGAAAAATCAAGCTAAGAATGTGCATCCTCAAGACTACAAGAACTGGAGTGATACAAACAAGCAAGATGGGCAAGAAGGCACTCTGATGATTATTATGCTAATATGTAGAAAATTGCTCTCCCTGTACTGTGGAGATAAAGGTACAAATTTATTTTTCAAGTACTTTAGAGATAATCTGTAATGACTTTCTTCCCTGAGCATTTAGATAGCTTTGCTGCAAGCAGCCCCTGCTGCTGATTGCCTGAAACAAAGCTCTGACAGCTTCCTGACATGCACAGGCCAGCGCTGGGGATGGACAGGGTATTAAGGTCACTCATGCACAACAAAGCGTGTCTGGGTGAGCATTGACTTTGCATGCTGTTATTCTTTAGCCCACTAATCTTGATTATTGTATCCCACCAAAAATGTGGGTGCTTGCCCAACTATAAAAGGAACTGGAACATACCCTAAAAAACCCTAGGATTGCCTAAATGCAAATACCATGGCCATGCAGGATGTCTGATAGCAGGTGATGACATTAAAATGGCTAAATCTCTAATGCCTGGAGATTTAGCAATTATTAGAATAATCTTAGATCTTTTCATTGTACAAATACCTATTTATTTAGACATTCTTATCAGTGCACAGGAAAAATAGTCTTGAAATGGATGAATATGCCTTTCAGGTAAACACATTCAGCAACCTGGCTCCCTTTTTAATTATCTGCAGCACTGTTTTTAGAAAAAGATAATGGTATTTTTATTAAAGATTTCAACTAGGAGGAGCAGTGTTAGTGAATATTGCAAGTTCTTCACCTCTGCTTGTTTGAATTTTAAACGACCAAGAAGTTTATATGGTATAAGGAAGCCAGAAAAACCCCTCAAAAGTTGAATATCCTGGGACTGTATTTAATAGTTCTCAAGATGCTTGCTTTCAAATTATCTCCTACATTGTGTATACACTCCTTGCAGTTTTAAGAATTGCTGGCTCACTGCCCATCTTACCAACTCCCTGTGCAGCCAGTTTCCCTGGATGCAGGCCCAACCTTTCCATTGAGTGGCTTGGAGTCATGTTGAGACCAACGTGTTGCCTGTCTTTGATGCCTCTTCCATCTTCTCTGCCTTCTCCATTTCCTGGTTTTCCCTTACTGGTATTGTTTGATCTCATCCAGGCTCCCCTTTTCCCCTTGGAAGGCCTGAGTCACTCCTCTGAGCCCTTTTTTAGTGTTTACCAAGAGCATGCAGTAGCTTCAAGCAGCCAAGATACTCTGCTGCTTGACCCCTCCATGTTCTCTGCTTCCTGCTCAGCCTTGCTCTGTAAGCTGATAAATGTTGGGATGGAGCAGCATGAACAGGTAGAGGTGGTACTTTGCTTCTGATTAACTTAACAAAAAATGGTCTTTACATTGAGCTGGTCTCAGGATTTTACGAAACTGAGGATGTGCCCAGGGAGAAAATGTTGGGGGTGTGAAGGCAAACGAGCTGCTGACCTGTTTTGATCATGACTCCTGAAGTTCCAAAGTGGTACTTGATAGCAGAGTTAAGGCAAGCCTAGAGATTCTGCTTCACTATGGTCTCCTATGTCCTGACAGGGTTAATAACACTTCAGAGGAGATCTTTGCATTGTGCTTCACTGGAAGAGGTGAGTTTGGCTTGTTTCCATATGAATGAATATTTCTTTTAAGGCAAAATAGCTGGAAAATTGGACCAGCACACATGTTTTTGAGGGGAATGCTTGGTCAATAGGAGCTAAGCCTGGGAAAGACATCCTTAGTGGACAGATTTTCACAATTCAGACTGACAATACCTGCAGGAAGTTCAGACAGGTAGGAGGTAAAGCAGCAAGTTCTTTCAGGCACTACTCTGTTTCTTTTGAATCCTCCCCCCTTTTTCAACAAAAGAGTCAAAGACTGGCTTTACTGTAAAAATAATGTTGTTGGCATGCAAAGCCAGCAAGTTCATCCTCTCTAACACAGACTCTGCATGGATGCATGAGACTGTTGGGGAATCTGAGTGGTTCAAGTCACTTGCATGAATAAAATAAACAATAATATTTTCATGGAGTTTTTAAAGTATATTTTTATAGATGAAGATTTATAGAACAACTTCAAAATGCACTGCTCAAATGAATTTCAGAGTATTTAGTGGGGATGAGAAATTTAATAATCAGATGATTTCTTCTTTCCTTCAAATAGCTGGATTGGTATCAAGTTAAACTGCACATAAAAGAAAAGGTGGCAGAGTCAGTACCAAAAACTTTTGGCAGAAGCATAGGGAAAAGAATCAGGGAACTGCAGTGTAATTTCCTACTTCCTTACAGATTTCCTCTGGTCTGGTTGTTAGATAGGTAACATCAAATCTTGAGATGGAATCAGGGATGTAAACCCAAATACTGTGAGATTTTTTTTCAAGTCTAGAAGACCAAGCTGGAAAATACCTGCTTGTCCTGCATGGTAGCTTGAAATGCCAGAGGCAAGAATTTTCATAGAAGACTTTTGAACACGAGTCATGTAGTCAACCCTCTTGGCAAACAGCATGTTGGCAACGGGGACAGGATAATAGTAAAAGCTAGCTTTGGCTTCCAAAGGGTTTCTCCCTGATGTTCTTCCGCAGTCCATGAAAAATGAGGTCTTGAAAGGTGAGTCAGAGCTGGAAGCTAATACATTGAGCAGCAGCCTGGAGAGCCTCTCTCTTCCTGCTGTGTGCAGGTGTGAGAAGGCTTGTGCTGTTTGGTGAAAAGGAACCCTCATCAATATGCCTCAGGCATTTTGTACCTAAGCCCTTGTCACCCCAGGATGAAGTCCTTTGGGAGCCCTGGTCAGGTAGACAGCCCACACATATTCCTAGCACCCTACTACATGATTTTGGCCAACAGAAGGAAGAGCAATTGCAGCCCCTCTCCAGCTTTCCAGGGAAAGGTGTTGATATCCACATCACAAAGAGAAGACCTTTCCTCTGTAGAGTATGAGTGTTAGGCTCTGTCCTTCAAATTTCTGTAGTATGATGCTCTCCTTTGTGACATCCTGAGAATGAAAAGCATGGCTATAAATGAAACCTTATTTTTCTGAAAAAGTGTTTTTCTCCCTTCACAGTGGTTGGTTGATCAACATCCTTAGTAATGGAACTCTACTTACAATAAGAAATAAAACAAAAAAGCTAAAGCTTTATATACCCTTTTAAAATCCAGTGGACACTTCTGTTCATATTGATTCCAAATTTCATAATCCAATTATTCATCTTTGGTAGAAATATTTGTATTATCATTATCTATTCAAAATAATTTTGACATTCCTTGTTCTTGCCCTTATGTCCTTCCTTTTCCAGATTACACAGAAGGGACAAAGTAGAGGTTTTATTCGTCTTTATTTACAGAGACATAATTTGGGATGATTTTTTGGTACATCGGATGTTTCTAAAAGCCATGCAAGAGTATTTACTTTTTGAAAGTCTCTTCTGTGAGCAGGTATTCCCTGCTAATGTGCTTTTGTTTTATGTGGATCAAAGGCATTTTCAGAACTAAAACTATAGCTATGAAAGATTTGTAATCAGCTCGTTCTCTTTTTTAGCATTGTAATGACTGTTCTGATAATAAAATTATGCAGATAATTTAAAAAGATTTTTATTCTAATATGTGTATGTTTGCTATTCAGGGTAGATACTACTGCTAAATAGAAATGGCTTTTCAAAGCTTCCAAAGTTAGGCACAAGCTCACATATCTGCAGTCCCTGTGACCTGGGCTGGACCTGACATCGGATTATTTTTTGTCTGGAATGAGGAAAATGAAGCCTGGAGATCTGTTTCAAGTCATTGCAGGCTTCTGGAGCTTTCTCTCTCATCACTGAGGCAGGCTACAGTCGGTGACACAATTGCCACAGTAAACTTTGCCCTAGAAGCATTTCCCTTTAACCTTGCTTTGAACGTGCTGCTGACAGCGTAGAGGAGCAGGGCTCAGGCTGCCGGCGCGCTAATTGCATTATAGTAAAGCTCTGTGCCACGAGGAGAGCAGCACACGTGAGCCTGACACTGGGACAGCTGGCAGCCCAGGGCAGGTGCAGCAGACTCCAGACCCACAGCAAGGAGTCTTTGGACTCATGCTCCATGCTGGAAAGCAACAGGCTTTTGACCCAAAACCAGATGTACTGCACAAAGCTCATTGAGAAAACACAATGCCCAGCTCTTCTAGCTCAGAACTAATGAAATGCTGATAACAACAGGAGATCTTGTGTATATTGACATATAAAGGAAAACTTGCAGGTCCGTGCATTGTTGCTTCATAATCCCTAGTCTAGTATTGCACAAGCAAACTCTTGAGTGGCAAAGCTTCCTTAGGCCAGCTAGGCAACTCTAGCACGTGTTTCATCATGCCTGCCCAGTGATGACATGGCTGGGAAGGGAAAACCACACTTGTACAACAAGGAAACAGAAACAAAACTGTGCTACCTAGGCAATTTTTCCCATCCATGCCTTGGGGGTGAGTAGCTATTATTCATGGACTGCTTTAACTTTTTTCCATAGCTAGGGATAGGCCGAAGAGTAAAATTTGGGCATTGATGTAGAATTTTCTTGACAATCTTTTAAGGCTTTTTCAAGAGGAAATCTTCTATAAAAGAAGCCTACCACTTAGAAAAGGTGATCTATATACACAATATATCTGTATACTAAAAGGAAAGCAAGATCCTCTCTTACACAGTAGAGCACAGTGCTATCAGATTGGGTTCCCTCCAACCTAAACATATAGGCAGTTTAATGAGTAAAGGTCTAGGGAAAGAGTCACACCTCCTATGGAACCTGATTAGTGATATGTTGCAGACGAGGAGGCAGTGCTCTGCCCTGCCCAAGCAGCAGGTGTTGTGACTCCAAAAGACAAAATATGGCTTAGCTTGCATGCAGGAGGTGAATCTATGGCTACGTGAAGAGAAACCTCAAGCACTGCTGGCCGCAGCTCCCACGTCAGATGAGGCATCACTGCACAGCTCACACCTGCCCAAAGAAGTAGCACGAAGGTCTCTGTGCACTCTTTTGCTTTGCCCTTGGTAATGCAGGACTGTAATATCCTCCCCTCCTACAAGGTGCAAGGGTTTGACTACCTCAGGAAAACATCCACCCTGGTTAGGCTCCAGCTGCCAAGGAGGTGGCTGCTCCTCAATGTGGCTACGTGTGTGCCGTGCAGCTCATTTCCTCAGAAAAATTTACACTTCTCATTGTAGATTTCATTCTCCTTTTCTTTGACAATATATAGTCCAATGTGGAAATGAACAAAACTTCACAGAATTTATTCTGTCTGCACTGAAACAGAAACATGTGGCATAGTAATTCAATGCCATACGTATGCATGTATTTGCTGCTTCTCTTTTCATGTATCCAAAGAGGAGACTACACAAACACTGATTGTGATGTTAGCCTCAAACCAGCCAGGAACTGAAATTTACAGGGATGAATCCCTGGGGCTCAAGCACCTCTGGATATCTGAACATTTTAGTTTGCCTCCCAAAGTTGAAGCTGTATTTGGCAAATATATACTGTACTATCAAGATAAAGAGCAATGTGTATTTTGTAGCCCAGGCCACTTGTACCTTACCCAGAAAGATACATCTCTGACCCCTATGGTTACTTTATATGCTATGCAGACAGCTTCAGCACAATTCAATTTCAGAGAAGTTTTGAGATGTGGCATTGATGATATCACAGCTAGTAATATCACTGGAAACATTAGAACTTTGTAAGAACTGAGTGCGAATTTTTCACTGTATACTAGCAATCTGCATTTCAGAAAAGAGATATAAGAGACTATTTTCTTCTTATGTCTTGCATGAATTTACATGCCTAGACCTGAAAATTTGTAAGGAGAATAAATCACACCAAATTATTTGTGGGAGGATTCAAAACTTTAACAGTGTTGAGCACAGGTAGGTAACTGGATCTTCAGGTACTTCAGATCCAGGAATATTGTCTCACCACTAGATGGAAATAGTGGATTTTACATCTTCTGCTGCATTATCAGCACTTATACCTGACTACTATTTGCATATTGTAAGCCATCTGCAGGCAGCACTGGAGAAATGTGGATCCAAAATTATTTGCTAGTTTATGTGGGGTAAAGCCAAGATTTCTATTTCTAGAAATTGTCCCTGCTCTACCATACTGAAGGCTTCCTAATTCCTGAAGGATGATTCTGTTTGATCCCTAATCTAATGGCTTTTCATTTATCCTTTCAGTAAGCAACCAGAGATGGACAGCATGTTGATTCAACTGTTAAGAATTAGTCAGTAAACATCACCCTAATTTAACATTTACTCTGAAATCTCTTCCACAAGACACACACACACACAAGATTAAATACAAAAAAAAAAAAAAACCCAACAAGGTAGAAGAATGTTGAAAGTCTTGTGTTTCAATTACCTACTTAATAACACAAAAAGGAAGCAATGTGAATTGCTGTCTTACCAGCAGACGCTATAATGTTTGCATATTGAAAGCAAACATACAGTCAGAGAAGCAAAAAGTAATTAAAGACAGCTCTGTAGGAAAGGATAGTTACAGGAGTTTAAAAAAAAATCAGTTTAAAATTATCTATTTATTTTGTGTATGACAAATCTGACTTTCTACAGTCTTGAACCTTCTATTTGCTGTGTGAAGTTGTATCACAGCAAAGTGTAAAGGAAAAAGTCCTTGTTCTAAAACATTTGACTTTATGGCACCTTCTCATGTTGTGAAATGCTGGAACCAGCACAGGACCTGCTTTGTTGTCTTCTCTGGTTTTGATACCTTCATCTCAAACTCCTTCATGAAAGTACTAGCAGAGAAGTGTAGCAACAGTTATTCCATAAAAAAACCTTGAGACACCAGATGTTATCTTCACATTTGTCTTTTTTCAGACAGGAGAAAGTAGTTGTGGGTTTCATCCAGTGTGATACAAGGCCAAAAGAGGCAGAGATTGGCACAGCCCTAATTTTGGAAACAAATTTTGGGGGTAGGTTGGAATCAGGGGGTTTTTTGGTGACTTAAAAATAGCAGCTTCCTCACAGAATATGACAATAAATATCTCTACCCACCTGACAGAATTTGACAAAAGATTGGTCAAAACCTCACAGGGCCTGTTGACAGAGTGTATTTTTATGACACCACTTCTGTGCCAGTATTCAGCAGAGACAGCTGCAGTATTTTCCTTTAAGAAGTAGGAATTGCAGTTCAATATGGATTAGAACCAAGACACCATATTTCCATTTTTCCAATGCTGCTTTGGTTTTTGCTGAGTACTGCAAGCAGCCACATTAATTCTATATTTTGATTGATTTTGTTTGCTAAACTGACCACTGTGTGTATGTAGAATGTCTGTTCCTGGGTCACAGTGACTATGAGTGCTGTAGTTCAATAATATGTGATGTACCAGTGGGAGTTGTTGGGAAGCCTGGCAATCAAACCTAATAAACTGCTTTGGGATGCTGATGCCTTATTGATCTGTCTCTGTACCATATGATGATTTTTAAAATTAGCCTTCAAAAAAACCATGACATGTAATAAACAGTATAATTTACCATTCAGAGTCTAGCTAGAGGCACATGGGTACCGGCACTCAGCACTCTGGATTCTTTCACCACACCGGATGGAGTTTGTGCTCTAAGGAGTGCAGAGGCCACGGCATCCCTTGGCAGGACAGCTCTGGCAGTGTCCCACCGTTCCCGAGTGATGCTGGGGTGCAAAGAGGGTAGTGAGTGTATGTGTATGAGTGAGTGCATGAGTGTGAGTGTGCGAGTGAGTGTGCATTTTCTGTGTGTGTGTGTGTCTGCCTGTGTGTCTGTGTATCTGTGTGTCTGTGCCTGTGAGTGTGTTCTGAGTGTGTCTGTCTGTGAGTGGGTGCATGTGTCTGTGTCTGTCTGTGAGTGTGTGAGCATCTGTCTGTGCGAGTGTGAATGTCTGTCTGTGTGAGTGTCTGTGTGTGTGTGTGTGTGTGTGTCTGTCTGTCTGTGTGAGTGTCTGTGTGTCTGTCTGTGTGTCTGTGTGTCTGTCTGTGTGTCTGTGTGAGTGTCTGTGTGAGTGTCTCTGTGTGTGTGTGTGTCTGTCTGTGTCTGTGAGTGTCTGTGTGTCTGTCTGTCTGTGTGAGTGTGAGTGAGTGTGTTCGTGCCCGTGTGTGCGGGCGGAGGGCGGGCAGTGCCGCGGCGTGCCCGCTCTTGTCGCCGCCGCCGCGGGCGGGACTC
The DNA here is from genome assembly GCF_903797595.1 of Erithacus rubecula. NCBI lineage: Eukaryota > Metazoa > Chordata > Aves > Passeriformes > Muscicapidae > Erithacus > Erithacus rubecula. Next base: position 120,616,841 of record NC_136689.1, read on the forward strand.
TCCGGGCGGGGGCTCGGCGGGGAAGGGGCCGGGGCGCGGCGGGAGCCCCATTGGCTCTTCCCGGCAGCACATGTTGCCGGTCCGGCTATAAAGGCGGCCCGGCCTCGCTGCAGCCCGTCCTTCTGCCTCCACGTTTCTGCAGGGACGCCGCCAGCTCCAGTGCCGCCGCCATGGCCATCGACGCGCTCCTGGGTAAATGGTGCCTCGTCTCCAGCGAGGGCTTCGAGGAGTACATGAAGGAGCTGGGTAAGAAGCGGCGGCTCCCCGCCCCGGGAGGGAGGGATGGATGCCGGGTTGCCGCCCGGGGATGTGCTGCGGCCGCCGGCCGGCGAGGCTCTGTCCAAGGTCTGCGGGGAGCGCGGTGCCGGAGCCGGGATGCAGGGATGCGGCGCGGCCGTGAGCCGCGGGTGGGCGGCGGCTGCGGGGGCGATGCCGGGATTCTCTGGGATGCAGCGCTGGCCGGCAGAGCGGGAGAGCTGCCGCCCCTAAAGATGTCAGCGACCCTTTGTGCATGGGAATTGCTGAGAGGCTGGTGCCGGCCCCTTCCCGCCGCGCAGCGCTGCGCCCTCGCCGCCGCTCCCTCCGCAGCGCCCGGGATTAGCCCGGCTGGTGCCGGGGCCGGCTGCGCTCGGGCGGCCCCTCCCTGCCGGTAATGCCGGGCCGGGCCGGTTCGCCCGCCTGGGGCAGCCGCACACAGACCTGCTGAGCCGCGGCTGCCTCCCCCGGAGTCACCTTGGGTGTCTCCTCCCCACTAACCCAAACTGGATCAGCTGCCTCTGGGTAACCTCCTGCCCTGCCGGAGGCTATTTGCCCGTGTTCTTCTGCGGGTGGTAGCACCCTTATCACAGGGGGATGGTCCGGGCTTGTTATCCCTGTGTCCAGGTTGCCCTACATTTTGTAACACGAAGTTACCGGATGAAGAGCACACCTAACAGATCAGGAGCCTCATCTGCACATTCCAATTTACCCTTTTCCTTGTGAGCATCCCGGCTGACAGGTGATAGATAGCAGGCAGTGTCTGTGTGGCCCAGGAGCTGTTATTTTCTGCAATTTATTCACAGATGAAAGCCATGATATTTTCTCAAGAGGCAGAAGATGTAGCCTTTAGAGGGAGGAGAAGAAGGAATTTAGGTCTTGTGTTCTTCATACAAAATACAAAAAGCATTTCTGCATTTGCGCTCTGTAGACAGTGGTGGCTGTAATTACATTTTGGGAGGCCTGTCAGTATGTGATAGGTATCATATGAGGAAACCTTTTGGACTGAAGTCTTTGGAGGAAATTCAAGAATTTTAAGCTCAGCTTGGTTGAGCCATGGATTAGGATGCCTTGATGCTTATGTCCAATGGCCAGACCTAGGTGTGTGCCAAGTTGCCACTTCAAAGTAGAAATTAGGTGCTGCAACTGCAGAGCACCTCCCATGTGTAGGCAGCAACAGACTGTTGTTTGGTTTTAGATTGAAATCATAAACCAGGCACTTTTCCATTTTACATTTACAATTTAGACAATTAAATTTATACCAAGTCACAATTCAGGAGCCAGTCATTTACTGGATTTCACCCTTGCTGGCTACTTGTGAAACTCTCTGCCTTTGATCCTATTGATGCACCATAAATGAGATCACGAAGATTCTGCTCATTCTCTGTAAAAGAACACTTGAGGACAAAGAAGTTGGAATTTCACTTCTTGCCATATGGATGACATGCAGCTCATCTCTGTTTAGTTGGATCCCAAGCTGTAGCTGATCAAATATTTCCCTGATTACTCTGGCCTGGACTACAGCAACAGAATGTGTGTGGAGGTCACTGTGGCAATAATTTCCAGTTCTGATCAGAAAAGCTGGACTGAAGAGAACTGTTTTTTCTCTGTGAATTCAAGCTTGAGGCTCAGTCCTGGAATCTCATTTGTGTCTGGAGAAGCAGTGTCTGGAAAGTAGTTTACTTACCTCTTGAGGACTCAACCCTTACCTCCACATACCAGGGGAGTGCTGTGCTGATACTTGACAACATTTTTGAACTACACCAGTTGCAGAACCCAGGCATTCAATGACTTGGTGCTACTTTCTGCCACCTTTGGTTGCATATCAATTTGTGGTTCAAATATGCACTTACCACTTTGATGGATTCATGTTTGTTGCTGGCTGCCCTCTTATTTGTGTTTTCATTCTCCAGATCAAAAAGATTCAAGCAAACCCCCCAAACAATGCAGGGGCTGAAGCAGGGTGAATCTGAAGAGTTTAGAGGGCTGCTGTCTCCACATAAGGAATTTTCAGCCATTTGCAAATTGCTCATTTTGCTCATTTCTCCATTTCTTTTTCTTTAGCGTGTGTAAGCACTATTTTTATGATAATGATTTTCCTAAACATGATGATTTTATGATATGATAATCCTAAACACAGGATGCAAAATATGAAATGTAATTTGAAATGGCATGTTTTCAATGGTGTACAAATTAATAGAAGGGTATTTACTGAGTAAGTTTCAATGAAGTGGATTAATCTGTCAATAAAAAATAATTTGTAGAATTTTTAAAGTGTTCAGAATTTGAAGAGAATAATTTAATTTTAGTTTAAACTTTTGTATTTATTTTCCTGTTTGCCATTTATTTCTGTTTGAAAAAAATATCAGTGCTGAGTTTGAGTTTTACAAATCCTCTAGAGGGCAAAATAAATTTAACTTTAGCTCTCTGAGGAAACAAAAGAGTAACTCTGCAAATAAGCTTTTTTCCTTCCTCATCAGTGGAAAATTTAAAACATCCTCTTTCTTTGTGGCTCTTGAGCTTTGATTCTCAAGTGTACTTAAAGTGCCTAATTAAATGGGAATTAGGTATTTGAATTCTTGTGTGGCCCTAAGCCCCAGGGTTTAACTGACTTTGTGACACTCTGTGCCTCTCGCCTTGCAGGTGTGGGTATGGCTATGAGAAAAATGGGAAGCATGGCCAAACCAGATGTTTACATTATTAAGGATGGGGACACAATCACCATAAAAACAGAAAGCACCTTCAAAACTTCACAGTTCAGCTTCAAGCTTGGTGAGAAATTTGAGGAAAATACATTAGATGGCAGGAAAACTCAGGTCAGTATACTTGACTTTCTGTTGAAAAAAGGCAATTCTTTGGGTGTTTTACAGAGGGAGGTGCTATTCTAAAATAAGTTTTGCCATCCACACTAACAATGGTTTATTTGATGAGCAGTTGTCTCTGTAAGTCTCATTGACATATTTTTTTAAACATGGATTAAGCAAATTCCAAAGAGGGAGAATGCTGAAATCAATAGTCTTGTGTATTTTGCTGTTTTCATTTTGTAGCAGAAGCACTTTTTCAGTAAAACTAACAGACCTCTAAATCCCTGTTAAAGCCAAATGCCACTTCATTTGAAGCCTGTGGAAAAAAAATGCCATTGATGTTTAATCAGAGGCAATTCAGCCCTAGGGTTAACCTTTCTGCTCTATCTCATATTTGCATAACAAGGGAGCCTGGTTCAGTGTGGGGTGGGATCACAGACAGCAAGGCAGCCATGTGAATTACACTGAATCACTGAACTCCAGTTTTAGAAGGCAGAGTTTCTCCTTGCACCTAGTGGGGAGAATATTTATCCCAAAGGAGGTGAAACACAAAGGATACATCACATTTTCTCATGTGAGTGCTCTTTGTTTATCACCTCCCTCCTTCCAGCCACACAGGTTCAGTTCATCTATTACTGATCTGCAAGACCAGATAAATGCTACACAAAAGCTCAAAGCCCATGTAACAAAGATGAACAGAAAACATCTTCTGCCTGTTATTTGGGATTGTGGATACTGTCAAAGGTCTGTCTGATGCAGAAATGTGTCAGAGCAGTGAGTTAGTTTCTGTAAGAAGAGGATTAATAAAATGTTTAAGATAATTTCTGGCTTTGTCAATGTCAATAATAAAATTATTATTGAGTGAGCTGGGGTGGGAATCTTTCATTTGGAATAAGGTGTTGAAAAGCCTCAGTGCTGCCCAGATGTCATGGAGAAAATACTGACGTTCAAGTTCTTCTTTCAGACCCTTGTCAGCTTAAAAGATGATGGGTCATTGATTCAAGAGCAGGAATGGGATGGCAAGAAGACCACAATAACAAGGAAGCTGGTGGATGGACAGTTGGTGGTGGTGAGTTCAGTCCCACTTTCTGATCCCCAAGTGCTGCTGGTTGGTAGCCTGAAATGTAACTCTTAATGTGTCTTTTTTCCCCTTTTTGTCTGCACTGAGTGGTAAATTAATAAATCCATCTCTTTATCTTCTAGGAATGTGACATGAATGGTGTCAAGTGTGTTAGAGTCTACCAGAAAGCATGAGGACACCTTCAGGTTCAGTAGGAACTTGCTACAAACAACTCAGTTCAGTGGACAGAGCTCCTTTCACTCCATATTTTCCTTTTCCCTGTTTTCTAGTATTTCAATGGACTGAGTAGCTGAGTGCAATTCTTTTTAAAGGCCGTGATGTAACTATTATGTAACTATTCTGAACTTAGGCTATTAAATAAAATTATTGAATATATGAAGTGAAATGTTGTTACTATAGTGGAATTTTGTGAGGTTTCAAAAAAATCTGATTTGGTTTTAGGCTCTACTACAATCTGCCTTCAGCACAAAACAAGCCAATATAGCACAAACACCCCTAATTTCTAAGACAGTAAAATTTGAAATTGGAACAACCCCACAGGCCAAACTTTGAATATTTTTTCTAATTTCCATGTTACAAAGTAAATAGAATTGGGTGGGTATAAATGTGAGAAGCTAAATTGGTGTTTAATTAGAGGTCAGTTTGGTTTCTTGTTTCAAACCCACAGTTTTCTTAATCACAACATACATATATACATCAGTAAGCCAATGTAAATGATCAATCTAAGCAAGCACATGCACACTTTCTTGAAAGGAAGCCTTATTTTAAGAAGTCTTTTCCTAGCAAAACTTATTCCATGTCTAGTAACATTCTAAAAGTTTTTAACCAAAATGTGCTGAAATACTGCCTAAAACCTAAAACCTCTTTTTTTTTTTTTTTTTTTTTTTTTTTTTTTAACTTGTTTGAAACACCTAGCAATGGAGTTTATATGCTTTGAAGTGCCATAATAAATAATCAGAAATATCAGTGTCTTGAGTGTTACTTTTACACTGGTTGGGAAACAGAGCCTATAATGCTACTATTCTGCCAAAGAGATGTCAGATAAGAGAAAAATTAAAAATTAAAAGGGGAATTTCTGTGATACCAGACAAGCATGTCCTGAAAGTGAAACCATTTGGTGACAGGAAGGTTTCCATGAATTCAGGAGCCTGGGGGATCATGCAATTGCACAGGTCCTGTTTGCTGCATCTGTTATTGCAGAATTGATTTTTAGTTCTGAGATTTCAGTTCCCTAGTGCATGTATCATGCACTTGAGCTTACTCAAGTAGAAAAATCTGTAATTTTGTGTTCATTTTGCTAACCAAGGGATGTGCCTTTTTCTGTAATTTTGGAGCATTTATCTTTTTCATAATTTTATGTCTATGATGTCATCCCCTTTACCTCTATAATCTGAAAGCATTTCTTGCTGGGAGAATATTTCTTAGAGTTTCTTTGCATCTTTTTGCATTGTCATTTTTCACATTATTTTCTACTAGTATTTTTCCTCATTTTAATATGAGCCCAAGAGATAGAGGGAATATTCTCATACAGACATTAGAAATAGAAGGAATCTGCCCATAGAAGTAATGTGGAAAACACACTGAGCTGATAAGGGAACTACTAAATTTCAGGTCAGAAATGCACTAACCAGCATCAGGCATGATGTGAAAAAGGCATGATATGAAAATCCTGCCTCCCTTCCTAAAGAGACAGGGCATTCAACAGGGCATTAAGCCTTCTGTGAGGTCACTGGTCTATCACTTAGCCCTGCTTGTTTACTCCTATCCTGGGTAGTGTTAATTGTTTATCTTTCATTAGAATGGAAAAACAGTCCAAAGTCTTTTATAGGACATCCGTTTTCATTGCAATGAGATCATTTCTTGTAAAACAAAAGGCAGAAGAGTATCTTTTTAGAGTGATTTCCTTTGGAAACAAGGCTTGTAAAGTCTGCATATCTACTCTCCAAATTCAGCCACATGTGAAATAGAGGCTAGAGCTGCCAAAGATAACTATTCTTCCACAAATGTCATGAAAATAGGTGGCCTGATGAGGAGATGGACCATTAAAGTACATTGGTGATGGAAAGACTGCACATGGAAGTGACACTCTGACATTAAATGGAAGAAAAACATAACAAGGTCTCTTGGCACACCTAGGAAGTTGTCTTAGGCATGGAAGCAGGCCAATGGTAGGAGGTAGATCAAGAGGAAACTGGAATTCCTTAGAGCTAATTCTCCAGAACTGCTTAGTCTCACATGCTTATTTGCTTTATTTTGATGTTAGCTCCAGCCTCAGTTATCAGTAACTTCAATATAAGTGTACTGTGACCCAGAACTACCATACATACAACATATATACAACTAATGACAATTGTTTTATAGTTCTGCAAGCCAAGATTTATAATGCTTAAGACTTCAAAATATATTTAGTTTCCAATTTCCTCCTATTAATTATTATATTAGAAAAAAGCTTCGCTCTTCATTAATTTATATGCACAATATTCATTATTTTCATCAGTGCAAAATAAACAATTGTCCTGACATGTGCATAACTGTAGTTCAGTCTATCACATAAGAAAGCAGAAAATTGCATTTCTAAGTAGAACTGAAAAAAAAGAAGCTGTGCATTACCCAGCTAGGGCTGCTTTACAATGCTAAAGAAATAAATAAGGAAACAAGTTTTGTTGTGACATTTTAGTGTATGTTTTTTGAAATATTTTGGAGGGATGGAAGAATCATGTTTAGCAAATGAAGCTGCAAGTAGAACTTGCTCAAAGAGAAGCAGTTTCCATGTCCAAAATGTGTTAATTTGAAGTCACAGCAATGTCCAATTTACATGTTTAAATCTGTCTGCTCCAACTGGTGTGGTTCTGCTGTTTACAAGGAAGAGGCTGCTGTTCATGTGTTTGTTTGTTGGTGAGTGGGTGGGTAGGTAGAGGTTTTTTGGTAGTGAAGTGGAATAAAGGAGTAGAAAATGAAGTTGTTTAGTAATTTAGATCTGATAGTCCACCACATTAGGGAAGTCTCTTGTTTGAGCTTTCCAGGAATACCAATGAAATGGTACTGTGCTTTGTGGAAAGTGTTCTGGCTCTGTATAATGCTCAGACTATTAAGGATTTTCCTGTTATGGTTTGGTTTTATGATTTATTTCAAAATTGTTATCCTACTCTGCCTGCAATCTCTGCAATTAATACTGGCTCTTCCTCTTCCTTTCCCTTTTCTACCTCACACATGCTCTCCAGATCAAAGTTTTTTTAAAAAACAAAGTCAGTGGTAGTAAACATCTCAGTTTTCTGAGGATATGGTTCCACTGATGGCTGTCAGCTGTCCAGAAAAAAAAGTGCTTATTTTTTCAGGTGTGAAGATCAAGTGTAAGAAGACAATTTTGCTCTGCCATTGGCCACTTAGGCTATATTAACAGTCTCAAACAGCTGAAAAGCAAATTAATCACTGAATAGGCATCCTTGTTATTATTATTTTTTTTTAGGTTAAGACTTAAAAATCCAGTATTGTATAAACCACCTTATCTATTTCTACATAATTCTTCATAAAGCAATCTATTCAAAGTAACTCGTATTAAGGTCAGATGCTGAAAATAAGTGCCCTGTAAATATTTTTTAGGGTCCTAAGGGAGATCTGGGTCTCTGCCCAGAAGCCCCAGTTCAGCTCAGCCTGGGGTGTCTGTCTGTGCCTGAGCTGGTCATCAGAGCATCAGTCTCCAACTCAGATATCTGCAGACTTCACACAAAAATTCACATTTAAAACTAATTTCTATGAAGAAACTGCTGTATTGTTTATATTCTACATAAAATGGTTTAACAGAAATAAAGCAATAATGCAGACCAGTTCCACTCAGAGCTTTGTTGGTGATTCCTTCTCTGCCTGAGTATGTGCTGACACAATGAATGGATTAGAAACCTTTGCACTATGTTGATTATTTGTAACTGTAGGGAAAAAAAGCCCCAGTGTGAGAGTGGGTGGGAGCAAGTTAACATATATTAATTATTCTTTGATGCCTAATTTCAGTCCCATTGTTCAGCCCTGAGAGGATTTAGCACTATTTTCTTAGGTTTTGGAGAAAATCCAGCATCTGTGTAAACACAGTTTTGTCCCATGGTTCTTCTAGCTTTGGCTTTTCAGCCCTTGTACATCAAATTAAGTTTTTGTTGACACTTCCCAGAATGGTTTTACTTCATACTATTATTTCAGAGGAAAAGGAAGCACTGTGAGGGACCCTGCTCCCAAGAGTGAATTTGGTTTCCTTTCCAGCAAAAATGTTTTCAAAATCAATTCCCTCTACCAGGTGGTCTTAATTATATTCTGAATATATTTATATGTGAAGTTCATTACAGTTTCAGAAGAAATGTAAAGTTTCTGCAACATATGTAACCTAGAACCTAGTTTCAGATAATGTCCTATGAACTCTGATGAATCCCAAATAGTATTGTTGACACTTCAAAATAAATAACATGTTTGTCATTAATCACAGATGTGCACTCTGAAATGAAGCACCAGAAGACAAATATCCCAGTCTGCAGACCATGCATACCACTTATCTAGGACTGGACTTTTTGCTCCCCTAGGCAGAGCATCTGGTTCCCTTGAGAATTCCTGCTTGAAATGATTGAGTCCACCTTCAGAAAAGATGTTAGCTAAGGGTGAGCTCATTGTGCAGTGCAAGTGTCCAACAGAAAACTGAGGGACTGAGTGTAATTTTAAAGCTGGGAAGGCAGTGAGCTGCTGCTGAATGCCCTAGGGGCATTCTTGTTCTGTGGCTTGAATGTCTGGGGCATGGTCTTCTGTATGGTGATCAGCAAATTCAAAAATATACAGAATAGCACAGCTTGCATGGCTTGACCTCAAGAGAAACCTTGAACTGAGATCAGAGAGTCCATGACAGGGAGTTTCTGGAAACTCCTAGAGTACAAAGGCTCCTTGGGTTCATGGTAAATTGAGCTGTAGGCAACTTGGACTGACTCTTCACTCTAGAAATTATGGCCAACCCTTGTTATGGCAATTTATTTCTGTAAGTAGCAGTAGAGTATACCAGTAGGAATGTTTCCTATTTTATTGTGTAATGTAATTAATGCAAAATATTAATACTATCTCTTAAGCTGTGTAAAGCAGTATTTGACACTGGGATTTGCTCTGAGTCCTTTCTATTTTCTCATCTTATTCTCCTAAACTGCCTTGCTCTGCCCAGATTTCACATAAATAAAGTTCAGAAAATGAGACATTTCTATTCTTTGATGTTTATATTTTTCTTTTGGTGAGACGCAGAATGAAAATTCAGGGTGCATTTCTCTGAATAATTGTATTCTTATTGCCCACTTCATGGAACATGGTCCTTTTGTAAAGGACTAGCTTAACAGTTGGCTGCATTTCTGAAACTGTGACAGAGGAAAGGAAGCCAATTGAATAGAACAGAAATCACAGATGCCTTAACTCCTCTTTCCTCTTGTTAGCACAACACAGTCCATGCTTATCTGAGCCCGAGCATTATCCTTCTGTATGCTCACTTTCTTCATAAAGATTATTCTTTTTTCCCTGTTTTTAAGATTACCAGGTCACTCAGATTCTGAACATCCATTCTGAACATGTTGTGGTAAACTGGAACAGGGATTAAGAAAGATAAGAATATGTGTATCTTGTCCAGTCTCCCCCTTCTTATTTTCTTTAAAGCTTATTTTCTTCACTGTTTTTCAGCACCAAGAGAATGATGAAAACTAAGTGCACAACTTTCCACTCCAACTACATGCAATATTATCCATAGCAGCCATCTTGAAAGTCTGATTTTAAAGCATTAAATGTCTAAGCAATATTAGCCAGAGACAGAATTGTTTCCATATGCTCTTTGTTCTTATGCTTATGCTGAAGTGCTTTTAAGAAGAATTTTCTGCAGTATTTAATCAGTATTGTCCTGACCTAAGAAAGTAGGTATGTGTTTACCCAAAAAGCCAATCTCTGCTGAATTATTTTTTTAAATAATGACACTGCTACTCATTTCTGAATGTAAATTGTGATAATCAAATGAAATAAACAACTTCATCTGAAAAGATCTGCTTCCTTTATTAATCTATCAGCTGATGTTCCATAGACATTGACAAATTTCATCATATCCAGATGGAAATGGAATTCATGTTTCAAGCAAGAATGCAAAACTTTATATCTTAATTTTTGATTTCTGCTTGTTGTTATCTTATTTTGCAGGGTTCAGAGATTTCCCCTCATGTTGAAGATCTGCTCCCAGTTAGTCATATCTGCCAAATATACATTACTTTGGGAAGTTATTCAATTATATTCTTACCTGTGATCCATGTTTAAGACACAGTCATAGCTCTGTAGAGGAGAAGGAATGAACAATTTAAATTAAATATACTTTGATATAATATGACAAAAAAAAAAAAAAAAAAGTCTGTGAAGAAAAGTCCCTCTTGAGATTTTTCTCTTACAGAAAACACATTACCTATTATTGGAAAATAAAATGTACCAAACCTTTAGGAATGTTTAAAACATCTTAGATAAGGCTGTGAAAACTCAGGTCATCAGCCATAGCTCTAATTCCTGTAGATAGTGACTTATTTGGATATGGCAAGATATTCCTCCTTGTGATTAAAAACACAGTCTGTGTGAGAGATTGTCCAGACATCTACTGGAATTTCCCTTTCCCCCAGCTGATAATCCTTTTGGTCAGCTGTTCCACTGCAATTGACTGTTTTCTTAGAGGTAAAATCAATTTTTTTCTCTATTTACTGTGATTTCTCTGGTCATGTTGCACTCATATCTTTACATTTCAGGAGATGCTTTGCACTCTTCCATAATTTTTTTCTACAGATTTTACTAGAGTTAACTTCTGCTTTGAGGCTGAGTCATACTGACTTCGGTTGCTGGGCTGGATTTCTGCTAAAATCAAGAGCTAAGTGAATTTATTATAGAGGCACTGAGAGCATCTTGTGAAGCAACATTCTTTGATATCAATGGAAAGCCCTGCATTGCTACAGTATGATTGGATTAGGCTTTAGTAACTTAAAACTGATATCAGAAATCAAGAATGAATAATTAATTTAAGAAAGATTACTGACTTTAAATTATAAAAATTCCTTCTTGATTTTTGTAATACTTATGATGGGAATAGAGTTCACTGGGGACACAATTTGAGTGGCCCATAAAATTATATAAATTCATATAGTCACATATTTATTTTTATGAACCTAACATTTACAGCAGAAAGGAGAGATCACTGCTGCTGGTGTGGTTTTATTATGCTCTCACTGTCTTATCCTTGGATTAAAGAGTAGCATGTGGAGAATGAAACATAGTTTATTCTCATGGTGTTCTTCTTATTTAATTACCTTGTTATAGAAAAAATATTTCCCTTACTTGTCTTCAATAGTATCAACAGATTTTAGTAGGAAGATGATGCAGTTGCATCAGAATATTCAGTTAGTATTTCACTGTTAACTTTGATCTATTTTTTTATTCTTTAATTTAATGCTTGTTGGGACATCTTTTGAAGAAAACACCAATAAAACATTGTAGAATATCATGCCTGTACAGTTACTTCATGTCACAGAAAAGAAGGCTGTAATTAATTTTTGACTACCTTACAATGAGCTGTTGTCCTTGCAAGTCTTGAAATTAACTTGATGTAATAAAATGTCAGTTATTTAATAAGCAGAGCAACTTTCTTTGCAGGATAAGTTGCATGTAGATACATCAAGGAGAAAAAGGAAAACATTATGCTACATTATTACTGTGAATCCAGTGGATTTGGAAAAGCCAGATTTATTTAGTGTATATGTCTCATTACCAGCAAAATTATGCTATGTGAGATATCTCTTATGGCTGCAACTGTTCTTTGAAATATTCACTTGGATGTAATTTGATGCAATTTCAGATGTTGAGAAAAATAGGTTGCATGAATAAAAGCATGATTTTATTAACACAATTACTCTCAATATTGAAGTCAAGAAGAACCAGTGCAAGTTTTCTCATGAGATGTAACTTCAGAGATGCATTTTACAGGTACATTTCTTGTAGGGCAGAGCAGCATAACCTCTATTTTTACAACTTTTTATCAAATAAAACTGTGTTTCTTGAGAATTCTAGTGTCCCATAGAAGTTACTGTTTTTTCTAATAACCAGTGTCTGATTTTGCCAACAATACAGATATAGACCCCAAAGTACTCACTGAACCCTGGAAATAAAGTAACATATATTGTTCAAAGGTTTTACTTATGCAAAAGGAAGAAATTGCAAGAACTGGTAAGCAACCACAACATATCTTCTGTCCCCTTTTTATGCTTCAGTGAGGCTAGGTCTAGCATTTTACAAAGTGAAAGGACTCTTCAAAAGGTAAGTTTGAACATTTTACTGATTTTGCTTATATTTATATTGGGAACTTTAAAAGGCTTTTGCTTATTTCTGTTCTGTAACAAGATGGATTTAGTGAAATTAATTCAATTTTCCTTTTTTAATAGTTCTTTAGTAGTTAATATTCCTACTTTGGTAAAAGATGATTTTCCAAAGGATTCTTTATGAGTATGTAATGTTCTATGCCATATACTAGATTTATTCTAAATATTGAAATAAGTTTAAAGCTGAAAGGACTCAGATGCTAAGCCCAAGCATAGCTGTGCAAATGAAGTTTTATTCTACTTAAGCCAAATACATAATTTTATTTTTTATGGAATGACTCTGAAGTCAGCAGTCTCCTACTTTATTGTGTGCTTTGAAATAGCTTGCTCCTTCCTTCCTTCCTTCCTTCCTTCCTTCCTTCCTTCCTTCCTTCCTTCCTCTTCCTTCCTTCCTTCCTTCCTTCCTTCCTTCTCCTTCCTTCCTTCCTTCCTTCCTTCCTTCCTTCCTTCCTCCTTCCTTCCGTCTTCCTTCCTTCCTTCCTCCTTCCTTCCTGTCCTTCCGTCCTTGCCTTCCTTCCTTCCTTGCCTTCCTTCCTCCTTCCTCCTTCCTTCCTTCCGTCCTTCCTTCCTTCCTTCCTTCCTTCCTTCCTTCCTTACTTCCTTCTTCCTTCCGTCCTTCCTTCCTTCCTTCCTCCTTCCTTCCTTCCTTCCTTACCTTCCTTCCTTCCTTCCTTCCTTCCTTCCTCTTCCTTATCCTTCCTTCCTTCCTTCCTTCCTCCTTCCTTCCTTTCCTTCCTTCTTCCTTCCTCTTCCTTCCTTCCTTCCTTCCTTTCCTTCCTTCCTTCCTTCCGTTCCTTCCTTCATTCCTTCCTTCCTTCCTTCCTTCCTTCCTTCCTTCCTTCCTTCCTTCCTTCCTTCCTTCCTTCCTTCCTTCCTTCCTTCCTTCCTTCCTTCCTTCCTTCCTTCCTTCCTTCCTTCCTTCCTTCCCACTGTGCTTCATTAGTATTCCCCTTATATCTCAAAGAAGTGTATTATTAGAAAAAATAACAAAAAGCAGAAGAAAGGTTCTTTCACAAATAATTTAATTCCTTCTTCTACCACAAAGCTGAATCAGTGTTGACAGTAGACTGTTGAGTTGTGACTGTTACCGAGAAATAACAGTTGAGCTATTCTTAAAGCATTTCACAAATGGAGATCCCACATTCTTTCATGGTAATATTACTAAGGGAAAAGATAGGTTCCCCTTGTTGCAAAGTTTGACCCTGCCCTCTATTTCATAAGTTAATGAAGGTCCCAACAAACTGATTAAGGTCTTTTCCTTCTTATCATTCTCTACAATTAGACAAATTATTTCTTGGCAACTCCCCCTTAAGATTTTTTGCTCCATGATTTTTCTTTTGTGTTTCTTACAGGCTCTGCCTGTGCACACAGGCCAACTCTGTGTTCTCCTATTTGCATTGTTCACAACGAGTAGGGACTGATAAGGTCCTACTATCGAACTGATTGTTTCTGCAGGTTCTGTTTACTCTGGGTTTACGTATTGCAGAGTCCATCCAGACTTGGGAGGTTCCAGAGCAGGATGCTGAGGCTGCTCCTGGAACTGGTGGTGCTGTGTCCTGCACAGTGACTCTGCTTCTCTGCTGACCCAGGGGGTCACAGTTTCTTGGCTCCTCTGCAAGCCTCAGGATTCACATGGGAAGATGGGAGTGTGCTGAGTGGAATGAATCAATCCAGTTTCCATTTTTAACTGCAGTTATGCTGTTTAGGTTGGGATGAAGAAACAGATGGTCCTTTAGAAAATCCTGAAGAGTCTCACTTTTACCATCTGATGTATTAATCTTTCCATATGATAATGATTTGCTTCTATCTCTGATGGCATTCAGCTTACCCTGTGATTACTAGGTGAGATCAGTTTTCTTCCTGCCTTTACATGGAAAAGACATTTATTTCTCTTAGTGAGATCTACAAATGGACACCTAACAAAGTTCTCTTAAACAAACACCTACAATTAAGCAGTCCAAACAAAATAATCATTTGCAAAGTCTGAGAATAGCCTGGTGACTGATGTAGGATCTTTTGCTCATGTACATCTTCTAGACACTTAAATAATGCAGTTACTGTGATTTGAGTTGTATTCCTTTATAAACAAACCTAGCAATAGCCTCTGGTAGGAGCTATAACAGCTGTGGGTCACTGTGCAGTCAGACTTGTCTCACCAAACCTCAACTGGAGGACCAAGCTGAGCTGCTGTGCTCCTGCCATGGCAGTGACAAAGGGCACACATGACCAGGTGGCATACTCTGAGGAGTAAACACACTTTGTTGTCTTCCAGAGCATATATGATGCACTCTAGCACTAGAAGCCCTGATGCAGTGGGAGGTACAGAACCTCCCCCTCACCCCACAAACCTCACAGGAGTTGTGTGAATCAGACAACGTGCTCCAATTCATGAGTCACACTGAGTATACAAAAACTGTATATGGCTGGAACTGCATGCTTACAAGCTGTGTTTTAGTAGATCTGTTGTCTAGCTGTGCAAAAGTGTTTTAGTCATGAAGTCAATTGTTTTTGGTTTCTGTTATTCCTGTTAAAGGTCTTTAGATGGGCATTTGGTGTTAACAGCAGCACAGAAATAATTGTGAATACCCATCTCTGAGTTTTGTGTTATGTTGGACTCCATTGCTTTGATTTCTTTTAGAGACTTCTAAAAGCCTTTGGGTGTTGCTGTCTCTACTATCAAAAGCAGTTTTCTTCTAGGAATCTCCAGCAAAGGAGGTTCTTGAGATCTTGTCCACTTGGGTCAGTAGCTTGGGTAGCTGATGAAGAGTTTTGCCTTGCAACAGCAAGCAGGTTATGCCTCCCTAGGTGCCAGCCCCAGTTTATGCAGTGTGTGCCTGCATCTGACCATGACACCCAGCTGACTTCTGTGCATCACACGGGTGTGTGCTCTTGATCCAGTCTTTTTGTGAAGTTCATAAATTCAAGGGGTTTTGTTAAGGTATTGACACAGACTTCTTCACAGCCCATCTAGTCCATGTCTTGGGAAACATCCACATTTTTCTGTTGAATATACAGAACATCTTAGATGATGGAACATTACTACGTGTTACATTTAAAGGATGACTTTGTAAAGAGGCAGAAAGGACTGACTGCAACACTTTTCTCGCTTTTCTTCGTGTAGTGTCCCAGGATCAACAGTTTTGCTCTACCCCAGGTGTTCTTTGATTCCAGGTTGATGCCATCACCCACAGCTCATGTGCTCACCTCCTGTTTCAGGAAAAGCACTTGGCTAATTGCCTGACCACCTTACCCAAACATCTATAATCACCTAGTGCCACCCCACCTCAGAAGTGTTTCATGCAGCTGAATTTTCCCATTGTTTACATGATGGGTTGCAAAGGGTGGTTGCCTCAGACAGGTGTGTCTCATCCTCAGCGAGAGAATTTGTTCACCTATGTGTTTTCTTATATTACTTTAGTAACTATCTTCCAGTAGGGATATTGAATCCCTTCCTCCTTTTACTGACCCACCCCCTACTTCCTCTTCCTCTAGAATATTTGCATTTTTCTGCCAGGACCACTAGGTGTCACAAGCACTCACAACTAAACTATAAAATCCTCTAAAATATTACTCCAACATCTTCATATTCCCCTAAGTCTTGGGGTCCAAGAATTTTGATATAGACCTGATGTGTATGTGGAAGATGCTGGATGTAGTAAAAAAGTCAGATACTTCAAGCTGGTGCTTACAGAGCAGATCCATGTTGTTTCATAGCAAACAATTTAGTATCTGGGGGAGGTGTACATGTTATGGAAGGGCCTTAATTCAGCTAACCAGAGAAAATTTAAAAACTGGACATGATCTGAAAGATCAGCAGACTGTGTCTAATGCAAGGGAATAAGCTGGTGAAACAGGGTGTACAGAAGTAGAATAGAGAAAGAGCTCCACCCTGAAAAGGTTATGGTTAAGTAACAGAACAATCCTTTGGTTATATTTAGATGATTTTCATTCTAAAATTGAGTTTTACATGCTAACAATGAGACTGATCTTTCTTTTCTTCCCCATCTGCTCCCAGCCTGTCTGTTTATAGTCTAACCAACCATTCTTGCCTAGCAGTTTGAATTTTACACTAGCTGGGAGGATATATTCTCAAATTTCCCAGTGGGAACCACAGTGCACCACAGAGTCAGAATAGCTGACTGTGGGACCCCAAGACAATGATCTCTTCTGAAGAGGGTATTTCAATTGTTTCAAATGTCCCAAAGCCTTAACCCTGTTAACCCATATTTCATTTGTTTATTTATTTAAATGATAGGTGTTTCCTAGTGCACTTTTCTTCATAAAAACAAGCCTCCAGCACTTCCCCATCCACCTGCACATGCATTACCTGTGCTTTTGCTGCTTTTGGAGGTGTAGCTCAGTGCAACTTTACACTGTGCACTGAGCAAGCAGCACAAGAGAGTACTTTCTATGGAAATGGGGGGAAACCCAGATCTCTCCATCTAGGGCCTCAGTTCAGCTGAGTCCTGTGGAAGCCACAGGCCTTTGCAGCTTCTCAGTGACAGCTGTTTACATCAGTCAGGTCTGAAGCTGCAGCAAGGCACAGGAAAGAAGGAGATGAGCACAGATGATGAGAACTACCTAGCAAAAGAAGTATGTGTGGATATTAGTCTAATGACAATCCTGCTTCTGGTATTATAATCTTCAGAATCACCCTTTATCTTGCAGCAGGAGGCACTGCAATAGAGACTGGATTCCCTGTGTTTCTTACCTCTCCAATTCCTGTA
This sequence comes from Erithacus rubecula, assembly GCF_903797595.1. Lineage (NCBI taxonomy): Eukaryota > Metazoa > Chordata > Aves > Passeriformes > Muscicapidae > Erithacus > Erithacus rubecula. Next base: position 120,634,104 of record NC_136689.1, read on the forward strand.
ATACCCTTTCCATCAATTTCAAAAATTCTCTGTAAACTGCATGCCAATGGCTTTGTTTCCTGTTATATCTGTCACATCACCAGACTAATTTATTCTAGCATTTTTAACTGTTTCAATAGCATAAAGTGAGGTGTCTGGGAAACAGCCTTGATGAAAGGTTTTAATGATTGCATGGATCTGTTCTGAGCAGATTCAGAAATACATCTTTCCTCCTTTTTCTATATTAAAAAAAAATCCTCAAAATTAGAACAGTTTTATACACAGTAATTTAAAATATTACATGCAGTTAGGGGCTTGATCAAATGTGGTATTACTGCATGACATCCAAACAGACAGACAGTAATATAAATCTGGAGTGCCCTATTATACTGTCATTTTAAGATGGCAAGATGAGAGCATAATGGCTTTGGGCTATACCAGATGGTGAATTTAGCCACTGAAAACTATTCCACAGCTCCTGGAATAGAAAAGAAGCAAAGACCATTCACTCCTTTTCTAAAATAGTATTTCAAAGATAAAGATTGACATCATCATGTAGCTGTGAGTTATTTCTTATTAAAGCTGCCTAATGCTTACTAGCAATGCCACACAGTTCACTATCAGTCAAATGAATCATTCATTCAAGACAGCTAATTTGGTTCTAAATGCACTATTTAGAATGAATGCTGAAAATTATGAACTGTAATTAAGTAGCCACCTGCTGCACCTTTATGACATTATGTTTGGTGTATTGCTGCAATAATCTAAACTGTGCTTAAAGGTAGAGTTCAGTTCCAGATAATATTTTGTTAATCACCTACCATGTAAACAAATACAATCAATTATGGCAAGAGGTAATTGCAGTGTTGAATCATTTTCTTACAACACTTAAATAAGTAATCAGATTGATTCAGAAAGATTTCAAACTTTACTTGTATTTAAATGAAGGTGTGTCCTGAACCACAATAGGAGCAATGACAAAGATAAGATTAGGGAGGTGCCAGCTTTCTGCTGGTTTTGTATAGGCTTTAAGGTACCTTTGTAGCAAGGAAAGACTTCTGTAGCCCAGTGCTCTGGGAAGAACAGGCACTTCCCAGGCAGAAATCTATGTCTATCTCTACTTATGGGGCCTGACCTTTTTAGGGATGTTTCCTCTATTTGCCAACCAGAAACAATAATTGAATAAAAGAAGAATGTTACATTTTGCTACCACTGGGGTGTGCCACTTATAAGGATTATGATTTCTGCCCAGTAATTAATTCTTGTGTGGCTTCATCCTGGACCTGCACCCTTTCCATTCACATGGCACTTTTTGTATGTGAAAATCAAACCACTTGAAATCAGTCATCACTCTCTTCTAAGAGAGAGGAAACAAAGAATGAAGAGGTGCTGTTTCTTGGCCAGTGCCACACAAACATAGCAGTCAGAGACCAGAGGAGTCTCTATGCCCACTGGTTCATTGCTCCTGAAGCTTGTCATTTGGACAGTCCACTGCTTTTAGCTAAGTAATTAATCTCTTTGTCTTATCAGCAGGAAATCTCCAGGATTTGCAGACAAGGACATCCTACCTCCCTTGCACACCTATTTTGTAAGGGGATATTCCCCAAGAACGTATCTCTCTTCCTTCACTGGTGAGGTGCAGACAAGACAAGAGCCTATGTGAGATACACAAGTTTTAGAGGATGAGTTTAAAAGTGAGTTGAATCCCACAACAATTGCACTTCATAACCCACTGAAGCTCATTTAGACTGGAGAAGAGAAGGCTTAGGAAGCACCTAAGTGCACCCTTAAAATATTTTTGAGATTACCTAGAGAAGGGAGCCAATCTCAATACTAATTTGCATGGTGGGATAATGAAATACAATTATCATAATCTGAAATAGGGCAGTGTCTGACTGGCTAAAAAGAAAAATGCTTCCCCTCTGAGAACAGCCATGCAGTGTAAGAAATTGCTCAGAGAACTCTCAGATCTCTGAGCTGGAGATTTTGATGTCAAGATGGATCAGGACCCTCAGCTGCCTGGTCTGAAGACAGGGCTGCCCTTATTTTGGGTAGGGGATTGAATGATGACCCCCCCAGCATCTCTTCAGGCCTAAGTGAAGTGTGTTGTCTTTCATGCTGAAACATCACACAAGAGGTATTATGTCCATATCAGAGGCAGACTGTGAAGGTAATGCAGGATCCAGACAAGATATAACACAGGGGGTTCTGTCAGATGTTGATACCAGGGCCAAATTCAGTTCAGCTGGCACCTCCAGGAACAGAGTTTTTGGAAGCATGTCTGTTCTTATGAATGAAAACTTGGCATGCCACAGGTGTGGTGGCTCTTGCCTTGGTGTGTGGGGAAAATGTAAGATGTAAAATCTGTTTTGGAATATGAGTGAGGATGAAATTAAAAAAATAGCACAGAGAAAAGGTAGTATGCACAGGAACATGGAAACATAGCTTAAAGAGACTCAAAGAATGGCTGATTGCTGGGTATATAAATTAAGTAAATGGTCCACACTTCATTAGCTTTAAAATGAAATATTTCCTCTGAAGACTGTTGTTAAGTGAATTTTTTTTAATGACAGTTTGAAAAAAAAAATCATATTTGCAATCAAGAATATAAATTATACTGTGGGTGGAAAACGAAAAGATGTATTTTAGTAACAGAGGCCAGCCAGGGAAATGTCACACAGGCAAATGCTTCAGCCTACTGGAAATAGGTGATATAAACTGGTATAAAGAGAATATAAATGATAGGTCACTCAAATTCTGTGCAATTTGAGAAATATTTAATCTGTGCCCTAAATTCTGCAGAGTTACAATCTGGAGCACTCTTGGCCTTTGCCTTGGGGAATGATACAATGCAAAGTTTGTGCACAGATTTCCCACTGGCTTTTAGAGCAGACTCTCACAATGAAAAAGAACCAAGTCAAGGTTAGGTTTTGATTTCTCAATGCATTGCTAGCATATTTGCTATTGCAAGTAAATTGCACAAAAATAGCTATAAATAGAACAACTCAGTATACAGACAAAGAAGCAAGTGCTTTTAGCTATTAAGGGTCAGGACATAATTGCTGAGTAATAAATGAGAAGAATGCTATAAAGTGATTAGTGAGCAAGACTAGAAGACACTGACACCAATATTCTGTATTGCTTTCAGCAAATAGAATCGCTTACACATAGACATTAAAAATTGTGTGCTTATGTGTCTTTTAACATGTACTTTTATCCTCTGTGCATTTCTTTCTCATCTGAGAGATATAATGGTAATACTTCTCTACCTCATAGGCATTTACTGGAATGATCAATATTAAAAAATGGGGTCATAGAAGAGGGAAAAGGCTGTAAGAAGGAGAGCAACTTAGTAATTTGTTTAAAAACTATGCTAAACACTTCCTCACAGTAATTTTATTTAAAAATACGCAGCCCTCCTCCACCTTCATTAGCCCCACCTTAAATGATACTCTTTGCCCCTGTAGTAACTGAAATATTAGTGTGGCATGTGCAGGAACAGACATGGTCTGCTTTTTGGTCCTCAGATTTAGATAGGAAAAAGAAGTTTTTTATATTTACAATTTTTCCCTCCAAAAGTTTCTCTTGCTCAGTACTGCTTCCAGTACTGCTGACACAACAGCCTCAAAGGACAAAGCCCAAACCAAAACTACCCTGAAAGTGCCCAGTGTGAAAGGATCTTGACTTTGCTATTTTTCCCTTTCAGTCCTGAATCAGGCTGATGCCTTTGTTAGCACTTCAATGGTACCTCAGTAATCAAAACACAATGGGGACTTACAGACTTCAAAGCATTTTCATCCAGTGGAATAAAGGATGTTACTTAACCTATATTTAGAACTTATTTTGCTCTCTTCTGTGTGGTTTGCAAGGTACTGGAAGTTCCTCCTCCAGTCTCTGTCAGAAGCTGCTGTGATGCCATGGCCCCCTGTTTTCAGGTCAGGCCAGTGACTGAAGTTAATTACATCCTTCTTGCATGGGAGGAACCATATTAGGTTGTTGATGTTTCATTTTACTGTTTTGAAATCAAAAGACCTCTGCAATCCATAGGCATGCATAGGAATGCAGAGGCAAGCTACAAAAGTATGATGAGCAACAGTCATGATCAGAAGTCCTGAACACACTGTTGGGCTAGCACCAACCTTATTGAATACAAGGTTTTTGGTTCAGTTGCAAAACAATTGCAATTGAAATGCAAAACTATCATGTTCTAAATATCTAAGCCTTTTATATAGCTTCATATCAGCAGTGGCTGTCCTTCTAGAGGTCATTTAGTCCAACCTGCTGTTTGAAGTAGCACTACCACTGTCAAGTGGCAATACATTGCTGCTGTCATGTCAACCATAGATTTGTGTTTGCTGGGTGTTGAAAAGTCCAAGGTGGTGACTCCATTTTAATACACCCAGACTGATTTGTTTTTATGCTGGGCAGCAGGTAGAATGCTGTATAAGAAACATCTTCAGTTGCAAGGACTAAACCCAGAAGCAAAAGTTTCTCACACTTTCCTGCAGAGAACATTTTACCCAAAGAAGAGTGGAGGTTTGATAGTTAGTGATAATTATTGTGAACATGATATGTCACTAGGGATTGTCAAGCATAGTCTGCCCAATGTTCTTCTAGGCAAAATAAAACTCAATGGCATTTTGTAGTCAGGGTTTGTGCAAGAGGTGCATCTGTCCCCTGGTAACTTGCTTATTGCAGCTATTACTCTCTGGTAAACACTGTTAAAAGCTCTTTTTCCACTGGAGAACAGTATAAATAAATGATTATCACTATCCCCAAAGCTGTACTAATTGCCATTAAGTGGGCTCAGAAGGAAACAGCTTACTATTATCATCCAGCCAGCCCACTAGAAACTATTCTCAGTTTCTGAGAATGTGCACTTTTGGATGAATGGACAAGCAGTGCTGGCTTCTAATGCCTTGTGGTGGAGGGGGCTGAATTACTGAACTGTGTGCTCCTCTGTGAAGGAAAAATGTCATTTATAATGTAGGTGTGTCACATGTAATACTTTCAGTAGGTTTCTTCAAACTCCAATTTTTGCCTTGCTGAATGCTTCTCTTGTTCCTAATGACTTTCATCTTCCTTCACAAATTCTGCAAAAATTGGGCAGGAGAGATTTCTTCCAGTCAGAAAGTGCATATTCCTTAACACATTGCCTTCCAGAACAAAGAAAAAAATAATCTTAAAGGGGATATGGAAAAGTTATACAGCCCCAGCAGTATACAGAGGGTAAAACTATCTGTGTTGCCTTCCCAGCCACTGCCATTTGGCAGTGAGCTGTGAAGGAAACTTCACAAATTTGCTCTCCTTACTTGAAGCCTTCAGGTTATTGCCAATTTTCTGAATTGATGCCAAACATATGATGTTTTTTGTTTGGTGTCATTCCTAATATAAAAAGGAGTCAAAACTAAGAATGCCATTATAGTGACGAAAGAAGAACTGCTGTCATATACTTATAACCTTTCCCCACAATTTACCTGTGCTTGATTTATATTCCTAAACTGAGGCTGTAAGAATAGAAGTAATTCCACAGAATCACAGGACTGTTGGAATTTGAAGGGATCTCTGGAGATGCAGTCCAAATCCCCTGCCAAGGCAGGGTTACCTGGAGCAGGTGACACTGGAGTGTGTCCAGGTGTGTTTCTGGGTTTTAAATGTCTCCAGAGAGGAAAACACCACAACCTCCTGGGCCAGCCTGTTCCAGTGCTCTGCCACCCTCAGGGTAAAGTGAAAGGAGGTGAAGTTTATTCTGTTTTAATGTATAGCCATTGCTCCTTGTCCTTTTGGTGGACACCACTGAAAACAGTCTGGCACCATCCTCCTGACACCCACCTTTGAGGTATTTATATGTATTGAGATCCCTCTCAGTGTTCTCCAGACTAAACAGACTCAGCTCCCATGGTCTCTCCTCATAAGAGAAGCTCCAGACCCCTCCTGACCCCGTGGGCTCTGCCAGAGCCTCTCCAGCAGCTCCTTGTCCTGGCTCTGGAGCCCAGAAGTGGCCCCAGCGCTGCAGCCGTGGCCTGGCTGGGGCTGAGCAGGTCACCTCCAGGGCTGCTGCCCCTCTCCTCCTGAGGCACCCCAGGGGCCACTGGCCCTCCTGCCACAAGGGCACACTGCCAGCTGATGGCAGCTGGTGCTGCCAGGCTCTCAGCCCTGTCCAGAGCTGCTCTCTGGCAGCCAGCCCCAGCCTGTGCTGCTCCTTGGGCTGTTCCTGTCCTGGTGCAGAACCATCACTGCCCTGCTGAGCCTCCTGATTTTCTCTCTGCCCTGTTCTCCAGCGTGTCAAGGTCCTGCTGAATGTCAGCACAGCCTCCAGCTGTATCAGCCACTCCCCAGTTTGGTATCATCAGCAAACCTGCTGAGGGTGCATTCTGTACCCCTGTCCAGGTCATTGTTAAACAGACTGAATAAGGCTGGACCCAGCATTGATCCCTGGGGAATACCACTGCCTGCAGACCTCCACATGGACCCTGCTTTGCTGACCCTGGCACTGAGCTCTGCCATTCAGCCAGCTGCTGATCCACCTCACTGTCCATTCTCCTGACCCACATTTCCTGAGCTTACCTAGAAGGATCTTATGGGAGACAGTGTCAAAACTTGGTTGAAGTAGAGAACATCCACTGCTCCCCCCTTATCTATCCATCCTGCCATGGCCTCACAGGCCATCAGATTGGTCAAGCATGATTTCCCCTGGTGAATCAATGCTGACTACTGTTGACCTTTTCATCTCTATGCTTGTTGATGACCTCCAGAATACCCTGTTCCATCTCCTTTCCAGGGATGGTGCTGAGGCTGACTGGTCAGTGTTTTCTCAGGTCTTCCACCTCTTTGAAGTTGGGGATAACATTGCTCAGCTTATCAATTAAATATTCTCTGTTGCATTTTTACTTTTTGAAATGGCTATATGCCGGAATAGGTATTTCTCATTTTATATTAGAAAAAATTGTAATGCTCACTCTGTTTTCCCATGACACTCATTTCTCTATGTAAAATTAATTTGGTATTTTGAATTCAAACACCACTTCATTTTTAATTGGCCTTTGAGAGTTAGAAAATGAGGAATTTGATGATATGAAAATGAGGTTTACCTCCTTCACAAAAGTACTTCTAAGCCTCAGAAATCAATCCCTCAGATTTTTTCATTAACATTACATTTTACAGCACAGGCAGGCAAAACTTGAATGGGGCTGCAATTTCAACCAGATCTCTGAGAAATATAAATAGCATTAATTTTCCATTTGCTTTCTACAAACAAGTCTGTGAAGTATATCCTGTGATTGCAACAAGAGTAATACACACCTGGGCTTATTCAGTTGTTTTGTTCAGGGCTTTTTTAAACAGAAATTATGCTAGTGCTCAAATCTCAGTCTTTATTTTTTAAAAAACACAATTACTATCTAGAAAGGAACATTTTGTATCTCTGGAGATGCACTTCTGTTGAACTCATTCAAACTGGGAGTTTTCCTTGAAAAAGGCTGTTTCTTCTTTTACTCAGATTTTTTTAACTTTGTGCTGTTGTTGCAATTGTAGTTAAGTATCAATAACTGAAGTGATGAGTACCTAGTTATGTGTGTGCAGCCATGGCATCCAAGGAAGCAAGAGGTGATCAGGCTCTTTATTGACAGTGTGCCACATTTAGGAGATGCTGTGGAGACCCTTTGTGGGAACAAGCTCTTTCTTGAGAGATTGCTGTGGAACAGTTTGACTGTGGGACACATATTGGTGCTCAAGTCCAAGCATGACTGAAATATGTAGTTTTCTGTGGCAACCTCCTGTGGGAAGGCTGCTAAACAGGAGGCATCACTTCTACCATGCCCCTCCTTGCTCCAGTGCCATGCTGGCATTTCCCATCTGGGAAAGGAAGGGCACAAAGCCTACATGAGTGCAGAATAGGGAGCTGAGTATTCCTGCAGGCTGGCACCTGGGGACATGGCTGTGCCTTGGGCACAGGGAATCACCAGCCCTGTGGATGGAGATGGCTGCACCCAGAGCAGAGACCAGCAGGGCTTAATGCAGCTGCTGGATGCTGGATATGGATGCTGGACCTTGGCCCCAGCAGCACCACAGGAGACAGACCATCCAAAATTCCTGCTTAGGCGCTTTCAGGCTCAGGTATTCACCTCCAGCTGGCCTGGAACTAAGCAAAAACAGGAGGGTGAAAAGCCCCTCATCCACTGCTGGGTGATCTCCAGAGCCTGGATCAATATCTGCCATTGCACAAGCTCCACTGAAGAGCCATGGCAGCTTTGGGAGCCTCCTTCTCTGTCCAGCAGCCCCAGCAAGCACTTTACATTTTACTGATTTACAGGCAGTGGTGGCTTCTCTGTGCCCATGCGTGCCCAAGGTGTCTCTGGCCACTCTGACCAATGTCCATTGCAGGAATGCTCTGGGGATCCTGGCTGGCCACAGGCACTGACATGGGCTGGGACAGGGACCAGCCCTGGGTCCTGCTGGATGCAGGGGGTGGAGGCCTGGGGGTACCCACTGCTCCATCTCCAGGCAGCTACACTGGATCACAGCCTGTGCACTCACTGTGCCCAAAGACATGAGATCCCTGGCCCCAGGGCTCCAGGACATCCTCTCTGCCTCCCGTGTCCTGAGTACCAGAGAAACCAGCATTGCCTTCTCCCTCCAGCAAGGCCATCCACATTTCTAGGAGTTCTGAATAATCTACATGTTAATTTGACAAAACTCCTTCTTCCTAAAGAAACCAAAACAAAAAGAAAAAAACACTCGCAATTTTACAGCCTATTTCCAAAAGTATTTATTCTGTGTTATTATTTGTTTTCTAGCCAAAACATGGAAATATCTTACCAAGCTGCTGTTGTCTTCCAGTTTAGCACCTGGCCTATTCAGCCATATCTTTTAACAAAATCTTTTAATTTAATCTTTTGGTTAACTCATGTAAGAAGAAGATGACTTGATAAGGAGCACATTTCTGAGTAGTTAGCCATCTGCAACCACTGTAAACTCTCTGATGGTGAAAGTGAGGATGACTGATCAGACACATCTCAGGACTACAAAACAGGCTGAAAGCTGTTTGGTGCCTGTTAAAATCAATGGCAGGTTTAAATGGATGTGATTGTAAACTGAGCTGTGTGGCTTTTGCAATGTTTCAAAAGCATCCCTTGCTATAATACTGGACATCAAGGTAGAAAACAAAAATGGTGTTTGTATTATGGGGAATGGATGGTATCATAGGCAGTATCATAAAAAGTTAAATACTTAATTTGTAATAGTTTTGAGGAAAAGCTTGGCAATTTTCAATAAGTGAAAATGGATTATTGAAATGTATTTAAAATGTATTCCATATTTATGGTAAAGTTCTGGAAAAATTATTGTGTTGGGACTTTGTATGGTTGGAGCATTTAGATACTCTTGAAGGAAATTTTCCCTAGGACACTGAGTAGATAATTTTGCTTTTTACTAACTCTACTTTTACAAGAATTAATAAAAATTTTGGAAAATTTCAGAGAAGTTGCTGAAGTTCTTGGACTGCTGGAGGCAGCTGGAGGCCAGGTAGGTACCCAAGGCACCTGTGGTGGCACTGGATGCCTGTTTTAAGCAGCTGGAATGAACCTCCTGTCATTCCAGCCAGTGGAGCCTGGTGTTCCATCTCACCATAAAGCAGACCCTTATTCACTGGCCAGATAAACAGCAGCAGAGGCTCCACAAACTGTACCAGGCAGAGATCTGCTGAACATGAAGGGATTTTTATACATTCAGAGCATAGCTAGACACCCATTTTACAATTATCTCAATCTTATGTCAAGATATCATTTCCAAATGAAAAATTGCAATTATATAATTAGATGAAAGAATAAGTATTTTTTAACTTTAAAAAAACCTTTAATTTTTCCTGAATCAAATTGGTTAAATATAATACAACTAAATGGATTGCTGATGACAACTCAGATGTTAATTTTAGGTGATAAAATAGTAGATTTTTTACTTCCACTAATAGAAATGTTTTCTTTTCTTTAATCTTTTATTCAGTAGTTTAGTATTAATATCAAGCACTTTGTTTCTCATCCCTTTCATCCATATCCAAATGGGCTGGAGATATTGCTGTAGGCATTGGCATACTATCTAAGATAGCTTATTTCTAAAACAGCCTTGCTGATGAGTAGTTTGCACATGTATTATACATGTACTTGGAAGGAATGTTAGAACTGATGCATGAACTGACAGCTTGGAGAATTGTGTGTCTTTCAGCTGGAAGGTCAATAAACATCTCATGCATGCTACATGAATGTTCTTGTGGATAAAGTAACACCATTTTTTTTTCTCAAGAATGTTGATTTTTTTTGGAAAGAGGAAAACAGTATGTGTATGTAGTGTGCTCACTGTGGATCAGAGAGAAATCTACTAGCAAAGTGTATTTATTTCTTCCATAATAGGTTTTCTATAGAAATAATACATGCTATTGGAAGGTGACAAATTGAAAAGAAAAATGCACACTCACTTGAAGCTTCATTTTACATGTGTGCACACAAACAAATCTGCCTAGCTTTTACTGGAATGTAACTGGAGCACCAATATGTCCTGCAGTTGCTTAAAATTTCCATTCCATGCTTCTGTTTTTATAAGGGGAAGAATTATTACTTCTCAAAAACATCCATTTTTCTATTTTCAAATGTCTTGAATTTGGATTCTCAAACAAGCAAACAAAATAATTACTTGTGTAACTATTTTGTGTTGGCTGAGTTTTATGGGAAGAATGAGAAAATAACTCCCTAATGTTTGCATTTTTTTAAAATTTTTTTTTTTAGCAAATCTGGACGAAAAAACATGGAGTGAGTCAAACATAAGGTCCACTGAAGTGGAATAATTTATACTATGGCAGTGAAAACTGGTCTTGATTTCAGTAGTTATAAGTCTCTGAAAATCTGCCCTTGGGGCTTTGGCAGTGCAACATTGAGTGCACAGTGAGCTGGGGAGCTGGCAGGACAGGTGACTGTCCCTCAGCACACAGGTCACCAGGTCATTGGTGAAACTGTTCCTGCTGTAGAATGTGATGCCAAAAATTTCCTTTTAATATAGGTATTTTCAGTCTGACTAATTGAACTCTGGTACTTACAGAGACCCCACAAACGTGGGCCAGAAGCCAAATCCCTCGCCAGAATAAGGAACTGATGCCTGCTGGGGCCAGACTAGCACTCTGACTAAGGTTTCCTCTCTTCTTTCTTCCTCTCCCATCAGTAAGCTTTCTCCTATCCTCTGGCAGATCGATTATCCCACCTTTTTGCCCATTGGGATGGGTTTAAACTTATTGTCTTCAGGATGGACTCAGCATACAACATCTGGGCAGCTCTCTGACCTGCAGATCTAGAGCACATCCTTTGTAAGCATTGTAGATACTGTAACTGTGGAAGGAGAGCTATGTGTAGCTGAAACAGTAGTCAGTTTGAAATTATAATATGGTTTTCTGTAGTCTGTTCTAGATTGATTCTACATGATATGTGTTTGCACAGTAGCTTGTACTGAGGCACTGTGGTGGCTGTAATTCTGGCAACCTCATTCATAAAGGTGTTCTGCTCATTTCAGTGATCCCTGTAGAGGAAAATTGAGATGGCAATCTCTATCTTTGCTTGAAGTGTCCACTGGGGTTTTTTCTTGAGACTCACTCTATGCCTTCTATCTTTGTGCCCTCAAAATAAATGTTCAAATCCCACTGCTTTCATTTACTGCTATTTTGGTGAAGCTGAACAGAACAATTTTGAACTGTGAAAAATTCATAATCTAAATGGGATTGTACATGACACACTAAAATGACACTTAAAAGAAATCCTGCAAGTGTGATATTAGAGCAGGTTGTCTAGAGTCAAGCACAGACTGAAGTCCTCAGAAGGAAGGAACCCAAAGTGCTTTCCCAGAAAATAGCTGAATACAGCAAATAGGAATCCAGAAGGTACCATGAGTGGAAAATATTTGACATTAGAACGGGGTGAAACCTTTAAATTAAAAACAGAGTGATGCTTCACTTTGCATCTGATACTTCAGCTCTTTGCCAGGAAGGTGTTTCATTAAACTTGCTTTTATCTTCCTAGTGAAACATTGCAATTTTTAATGTTTTAAAGTATTGTTTTAAAAAAGCCCCAAACCTCAAGGACTGTTTCTATTCTCTGACTCACATTCTCCATAAGCAGCAAAAACAAGCAGGAAGATATAGAAGAGGTAACAGAACATGACACTGAAAAGTTTGTATGTCACTTTCTTTCCCCTTACTAAGTCTATTTCTTTCTTGATCTATTTACTTGATCTTTTGATAGCATGGTAACTAATGACTTCACCTTGCATTGTGACCATATTTATGATGACAATATTACGATGAAGTTACTGCTTTCAAAGCCTCTTGAAAATTTGCTTGGTATAAATAGAGGTTGCTAGACCTATGAAATGAGATTATAACCACATTTTAAAACTGGTCAGCAGACAATGTCCTTGGAGGAGGGGGTGTGTGATTTTCCAGGGATATAAGTTTGGTCTATTCAAAAGAGTCTTCATTTTGGAAGTATGCTTGCAGACATGCTTTCACTTCTTAAATAAGTGAGATAATGAGACTTAAAGTGGATTTATCATTGCACAATACCCAGCATTTCACAATCTGAAATGAAATTACCCAAGGCCCTCATAGTGCACACTCTATGTTGCATGCATCTCCCAGGTGAAAGGCAGGAGGCTGAAGTGATTTGGAAGCACAGTGTGATTGCATCAGCCAGGTGAGAGGCTGCTGGAGAAGAGCCCCAGCCCTGAGTCAGCAGAGTGTGGTGTGATACCAGCTGTGCTGGAAGTGCTGCAGCACCTCCCTGCCCCAGCAGGAGTCTTGGGAAAGGTTTTGACTGAGAGAGCTCTCCTGACACCTACTCCCTCTACTGCTGTTTTCACATCTTCACAAGGGATACAACTGTCTCCCTTTGGGGGAACATTCCCTAGGATTCTCTGAGAATAATTGCTCAGCATTTACAGGGATTATACAATATGAGCATGGGAAGATGGGGGGAAAATTGACATGTGTATGTACTTGTTCCAAACATGCATTAAGACACCTAATGTGACAAATGAGTGCTCTGGAAAGACTAAAGACCTTATAAATTAAAGTGTTGGAGACTGTACCAATACCCATCAAGGAGGATTGTAGCATGCCACAGCTTTTGTATTTTGCAAAGCAGTTTTCTCTGAATTGCTTAGCACATCTGCTTGGTGGATTATAGGATAAACAGGCAAGGGAGAAGTAGCCATAATTTTTACAAGGGATTGGAATCAACTCCTACAGTAGTGTGAACAAAGCTGTAATGCTCAGTTTTATGCTCTTTGCTGCCCTGAATGGGAGTATCCACATCAGAATTGTTGATCCTTTTCTGCATCAGAGAGCAAAATTCTCCACCTGGCAAGGCTGGTACAGTATATGTTGATGGAAAGAAGACAGCTGCTGTGTGCTCATTGCTCCAGGGGGAATGTAATCTATGAAGGAAGAATGTGCATCTGGGGATCTCAACACTTCAAAAGGCATAATTCTCCAGAACTCTGAATAGTACCCTCTCAGAAAAAACATAATACCTCCTCACTGACTCATCATTCTTTTCATTCTCTCCTTCTGTCTCACAGGACAGGGACATGCCTTGTTAGTATGACTTACATAAACGAATGTGTGTGAAAATTCAACCCTCTTAAAAATTTCATTTTTTCAGAACCCCAAGCAGCTGTTCAGACTAATAATGAGTTATTGAACACTTCTTTCTTTTGTTCAGCCTTCTACTGATTTTACTAGATGTGTTGCAATAGCTTAGACCTCTGACTATGTGAGACAGCAAAAAAGGTGATGACAGGGCTGGATTGTGAATAGAGAAGTCCAGTCACAATGTCACAAATGTACAGAATGCAGTCTTCAACAGGGGCCTGAAAGATGCTTTGTGAACCAATAGAAAAGCTGAGAAGGAACCAGATGTGTAAAAAAGCTGACCCTAGCTACATATTCCAGTGCTGCCTACATGGGAGATGTCATCACACAGCATTACAATCTTAGATCATTCCTTAAAACCACAGAGACTGCAACTGCTCGCTTTCTGCATATTTCTCCGACATCAATGGAAAATTTATATTGAGGTGAACAAATACCATTTAAACAAAAAACATTAATACAAATATCTTTTTTTTTTTTTCTTTTTTTTTTTTTTTTTTTTTTTTTTTGTTTTTTTTTTTTTTAGCTGCTTGAATAGTTAGAACCCGCTTTAAGTGGTGGTTACATCCACCCTATTTTTATATGCTTAAACTACTTTGTCTTCTCTCTGCCTTCAGAGAGAAGTTGGTTTTGGTTTGCATATGTTAGTGGTATAATTTGTACCATTTCTACACTAAGTGTTGAAATTGGATCTTATTACTCCTAATGTGTACGCTGCTTTTAATTAAGAATGAATGCCATGGATACCACAATAATGAAAGAGATTATGGACTTAGTCCCTAGCACTGAACTTCATACAGTCAGCTCCACAAGCACAGAGTCATTCACCTCATCTCCTCCTCTTGTTGCAATGTCCTGAAGACTTGAATTTAAGCAATATAACTCTTAAAACATATGAGCATTTCTTGGTTTGTCTGACTTCTTGGACACCTCTGGTAAACCCTAGAAAAAGATCTAGGAGAAAGATGCCATTTTCTGAGCAGTGAATTTAGTCAATTCCCAGATGTTACCCTTCAATTGGAAAGACTGTGGTTCCTCATAGTGGAAGGCTGGTGGCCAAAGCTGTCTGGTTTGGACAGACCAGTTGGTTTGGCACTAAGAGCAGTCCCCTCCTATCATTGTGGGAGAGAGAGCAGGAAGAACTGGTCCAGATTAACCAGCTTGTCAAGCCAGATGTAGTTGATTGGTTTGAGGTTTGACAACTCTGTACTGAGCAAATTAGTATTATACCCATTTTATGACATAAATGCTCTTAGGAAGAATATAGGTGGAGATGTTTCATGATACTCTAGTGCTTAACTGATGCATATTTTTCACTTTATGGTAAATTATTAGTATCAACAAATTTATCCCAATCCTTATACTGCCTTTGTGATTGCTATCAGAATGAATCTCACTAAAACTGTCCTCCTTTTTTACAACTCTTGGTCTGAAAAAAATTCAAGCCATAGTTGGAGATCCCGATATCTTTCTGTAAGTTATCTATAAAATTCTGTAGCAATACCTTGCTGTTGTTTTGAGTAGTTCTTCTTTTGCTCTTTAGTGACATATTAGATTTTTATCATTGTCACTATTTTATTGATGGGGAAGTGATATAGGGAATTACAAATTCCCAGGAATCTGGTTGCAGTGCTATAAATAGAGGGTAAGTTTTTATACAGTTCTTAATTCACTGGTGCCACCACTTCAATTACAGCAGAATTTATGGGCTTGATGTTGAATCACAGAATCACAGAATATCCCCAGCTGGAAGGGGCCCCCAAGGATGATTGATTCCAGCTCATGGCCCTGCACAGAACCATCCCCAAGAGTCACACCATGTGCCTGAGAGCATTGTCCAAACATTTCTTGAACTCTGTCAGGCTGATGCTGTGACCACTTCCCTGGGGAGCCTGTTCCAGTGCCCAAACACCCTCTGGGTGAAAAACCTTTTTCTAATACCCAATCTAAACCTCTCCTGATACAACTTCTGGCCATTGCCTTGGGTACTGTCACTGGTCACCATACAGAAGAGATCAGTGCCCCTCCTTTACACCTCACAAGGAAATTGTAGATGGCAGTGAGCTCTCTCCTCATAACTTTACCAGACACCAAAGGGCAACTGAGACACCTGTAGGTTTCAGTGTCCTCCTTTTGTCCTTCTTTCAAATCTGCTTCCTGAAAGCTTCCAGTCAACTGGAACGCTCTGGATTCCTAAGACAGCACAAAAATCATTGAGAGAGGGTTTTTAGATGCCACCATTCAGCTCTTCAACAATTCTTGGATGAATCCAAGGATTCATCTTGGATGAATCAGGCTTCATAGATTTTTAGGGATCCAGCTGGAGCAGCAGATCTCACACAATTTCGGGATCAGCTGAGAGCTGATCATTTTTGCAGTCATGGTCTTTCAGGTCAGGACTTGGAGACCTCTTTGGTCTGTCACCCACACTGAAGACAGAGGCAAAGTTACAGCACAAGTGATAGATAATAAATGTTATGCAAGTTAGATCAGAAATTAGCTGCTTTTTGGCTTGAGAGAGTTAGAAATTTAAGAAAAGTGCTATGTCAAGCCCCGTAAAAATACTCTTTGAGCACAACTTGCAAAAGGTGCATTTTAGTAATGCTGAAACTGATGGTGCTCAAGAAAATGAAACGCTGTCTAAGCTCATTTATCTAAACACCAGTTGTGGCTGCAGGCTTACAGGGTGGAAGCCCTGATGCAAAAAAAGATACTGTCAGCTAGGTCACAGTGTATAAGGAAAATAAGAAACTCTTGTCTTGGAAACATTCAGTAAACCATTTTGCAGCTAGTTGAGCAACAATTCTGAGATTACTTAGGATTTCAAAACCTTGACAGTAGCCCTCCAGAGATGGTTTTAGGGACAGAACTGGAACATGGCATTATGCAGATGCCACCTTCTATTTCTAGAGAAGAAGAAGTTTCTTCTTTTTCTTCATTTCAGAAGGAACTTGAATGTGGCTTTTCCTGCAGATCAGTACAAATCCACTAGCACACTTGTCTGCAGGATAGTGGAAGTAAAATGCATACTAAGCAAAATTTTAAAAATGGAACATGACTCTAGTGAACTAGAGAAGAAAAGAATCAGCAGATGAATTTGGGAGTGATCTCTCTAGGTGTTTGTGAAATCTCATTTTAATCCTGAAAGCTTAGGTTGAGAAACACTGAGAACAGTTTTGTTTGGGTGAGCTGATGTTTCCAGAGGTTTTGGTAATGGGTTTCACAGGTTTCGTTTAATTGCTCTCTGTCTGGGAAAACAGCCATGAATTTGTGACTGATTGGAAATCCAGATGTAAAGTTGAGCCATTTTTTGCAGCTGGACTCCAGTGGACGTAGTGAACAGTTAAGGGAAAGTACAAGGTGTTCCTGAGGGAACATTTGGGGAGGGAGGAGTGTGGACTGCCTCCCTTTTGGCAAAAAAAAGACTACCACTAGCAGTTTAAGAAAATTACTTATAAGGGAATGTAGAATTGTTTCTGAAGGAGATGTGTCATGTTCCTTTTTATTAAAAAAAAAAACCAACAAAAAGATGTGTTTGTTTCAGGAGAGGAAATCAGTAAGTGCACATTTATTATAATGTTTTTAGTTGTCTTGGTTGATTTCAAAAAGCCCCTCCAGAATGAGATGTCCTTTTGGACATCCTGCATGAAGAACTACTTTGACAACTTTATCTGAACATAGCACTGAATATGGCAGTGAAGCAAAGAAAGAGCAAAAGGTGGCAGCCTGTTTCCTCTGCCTGTTAACAAGTCAGACCTGCCTCCTTGATCCTCTTCTGTAGCTAAGCATGCTTTTAATGTATAGGAACAAAGGACTCTCAAGTAACAGAATAGAGCCTAGAAAATGAGGTTATTATAATAATGGCCTTTCTTAAACATAAAAGTCATTTTACTGCTTTTATTGTGTAATATCAATTTAGATTGATTTTTTTTTCTTGTTGGTTTGTATCTTTTACTTCTTCAGAGACCAATTTCTTTGATCACAACAGAAAACTCAGCCCCACCATGTGCTGATCCTTTAATCAATTGGAAAAGACACTAGGAGCTGCATGTGTGTTCATATGGACTAGTTTAAAGATTAGGGGCTGCTGTAATCTTACAGGAGAAACAGTCTAAAACATTCTTTGCCATGACCACAAACCTAATTTGTCACTCTGTGCTGGGAGCAATGCTGAGCTTTGACTGTGGTGTGGTTAATGAGCCTCAGTCAGGCTGGGGCAGTGCCCCACCACTCCTGATGGGAAAGCAGAAGGCATTCATCTCTCTCAGCACTTCTATCACTTCTTGGAGTATGTGAAGCTGCTCCAGATATGCAGTCTGTAGCCACACTTGTGCAATAATTTGGAGCCATTGAGCCATCAGCTGTAAAACAAATAAATTAAGTTCTCTGGAGATACAGTTATGAATGGTATGATCTCCTCATCAAGCTATCATGCAAGCAAATAGCCTCAGTTTGTGGCAGAAATATTAAATGAGTTAATTTGCTTAAATTTTGCCTATCATATAAAGCAACTACTGCCTCCTTGGGTGTTCCCTGTGGAGTACAGAGATTGTTGCCCAAATACTGACCAGGCAAAACTTTCTCTCTTACAAGACAAAAAACAAGATAAAGCTCAGAAATTATTTTTGCTTATGTAAAATAGTTCCAACTATGTTATGTTCCTCCTGCTTTTGCCTTGGCCCATTAGCTGGCACCAAAGACAAATTTTTGCACTGAGTATCTCATCATGAGTCAAAGGGCAAATGGATGCACCTCTGAAAGGCTGACATCAAGGAGGAGGTCCCTACTAAAACACAATAATAACAATGACATTTTACTACTTTGCAAAATGCTGTTGCAGTATGGCAGGGTTTTATTGCAGGAAAAGGGATGGAGTCGGATATAGTTGCTGTATTTTTTTAACAAAAAGGAGTCTTAATTTCTGAGTTTAGCATTGCTATAGTTGATAAGAAATCTGAAAATAGAGTTCAATAGTAATAGGGTTTAGTTAATAATTACATCTTATTACTGTAACAGCAAAGAAAATAGTATGAATTGAGATCCACTACCAACAAGAGTTGTCATAGACTTAACCTTTGTAATTGATTTTAGTAATCAGTGCCTTGATTATGAAAATGCTAGACTTTTGCAATGCACTTGGAAATAACAGACTGGGCATGTGAATCCTGCTATAAGTTGATGATTGTATTTTATCCTATCTCTTCTGATCCCTGACCTATTTAAAGCAAATACCAGATGACCTTTTGTGTTTTGTTTCATCAGCAAAGAAGACTGGGTGTTTTAACAGGTCTTTAATAAGCAGCTTTGTGCAGCAACTGTGATGTAGGAGGGTGGATCAAAATTATGTTCAAGGTGGAAATGTATTTCATTTAACTACAGAAGAGTCCAACACAGCCACTGAGGATTCCTCTGTGGGATGGACAAGGATCCCAGCAGCAAGCTGGGATAAGCAAGTATTTACAAATGCAGTCTGTTGTTACCTAGTGATTTTTAGTTTTCTTTGTCTGGTATAGTGAGTACACAAATGGCTAGATTATACCTAGATAATTTCCACCACGAATAACAAAGTTAGGGCAAAGTAATTCCACTGGGGAAAGAACAAAGGTGAACTGAGCTCTAACAGGATGTGACCTCTCTGAGGGTACTGGGCAGTGGTACTTAAATGGCCTGTCCAAATGCATCACTGATGAAAAGCAGCCTAAATCCAATCTGACAAACAAATCAAAGTGGAACCAAGCAGAAGCCAAGAACTTGAAGCAGACAGCTCAGTCTTGGACAGCCCTTTGACACATATCCCAAAAGAAGGTAACTAAATCATGCTACTCCTAAGTAACCAGGCTTTGAAGACCCTCAAATGAAACTGATAAAAGGGTATGCGACCTATTATTTTTTTCAACATATGTATTTCTGGTTTTTTGTTTGTTTTGGGTGGTTTTTGTTGGTGTGTTTTATTGTTTATTTGTTATTGTGAATGTTCATCACTGTTTGCCTGTCTGATAATGGATGGCCTGGAATTTTTCTTTTTGTTGTTGTTTATTTGTTTTTGTTTTCTGTTTTTTGTTTTTTTTGTTTTTTTTTTTTTGTTTTGTTTTGTTTTTTTTGTTTTTTTTAAAGGGATCTTGTATTTCATATATTCACATTGGTGCCAAAAAGTGATCAGTTCCTGATGTGTTTCCCAGGCATGTCCACCCAGTCCTGGTCCTTTGCTAGCCAGCACACCTACCAAGATTCTTACCACTCTCTTGCTGCAAGATAGGAGTATTTAATCCTTGCTATGTTCTCATTTTGAGGAGCACTGCATCTTTCCACGTTTCATACCACCACACCCACCAGCCTTTCACTAAAATCTTCTCAAGGTGATTATCAATGCAGCACAATGCTCCTGAGCAGTGGAATGGCCTAATGGAGAATAAGGGGAAATCATTAAGATTATGTCACATTTCCAAGCCATCAGAATCGTGCAGATCTGGAAAGCAAATGTTGAACTCAGGAAAACCTTCATACCGCCCATTGTTAAGTGAAAGCCTGGGAGAAAAATGAACAAATACATCGCATGTTTTTCCAAATATTGCTGAACTGCTCAGAATAAATGTTCTAAAAATGCTCCCATGAAAGAATAGTGAATATAATAGACACATTTTTGTTGGGACACATTCATTAGCTTGAGGAACTATCCGTTTCCTGATGACTTCCTCTCTTATTAGTACATATTAGATCTTTGCAAGCATGTCTGCCTTGTTGCCATCTGATCTGTTCATTGAGGAGAGGTGATTTAAATTTCACATTTGTAGGGCATGTGAGAAGGCTTACACCAATGGATCTCTGAGAAGGAAATATCACAGTTTGCTGGTAGAAGTGTCTGCTGAATGGAATAGTTTCGGGGCTTTGACAGCCTTGCTGAAGGCATTGCTGCTTTGGACACAAACAAGACAGATGAAACTTTGTTCAAAAGGAAATGATATAATACACCACGATTGTATTCTTTGTCTTCATGATAAATTAAAACATGGAGCTATTAATTTCCTAGGTAACAACAGACTTTTTTTTAGGTTTGCTCTTGATCTTGTGCAATACCTCAAAAGAAATAATTTGTCTTCTGTATTTAACCTCCAGAATTTTTTCTTGCACAGAAGTTCAAAGAAGATTTCAGTAAGAACTGAAGACCTTGACATTTTCAACAATAGATTTTTTCAAGTGATTTTATTCTCAGCTAGAAGAATCTGTCTCCATGCTTCCTGCTGGGCAGGGCACATCAAGCTGGATCTTCTGCAACTTTGCTGCTGACCATCACCCTTACTTTTCAAAGGTGACACCAGTGAATCAGCGCTTCAGGCATGTCACAGTCAGCTCTCCCATCATTACCAAGATAAAAAAGTCCCACAGGCTGCTCTCCTTCGAGCTCACCTCAGCTACTCAGTGGTTCTTCCACTCCCTGCCTCATGTCCTGTTTGCTTCTTAATCTCCACCCTTGTGTTTTCTCTTTCTTTTATGCCTTTTTGGAGAATGTGACTATTGGTTCTACTATTCTCTTGAAATCCATGTTTATATATTTCCCAAGCTAACCAGTTGTGCTCTCTAGTGAACAAGAATTCAATGAAGTCCAACATCCAGTCTGCAGAAATACTCTTACAATAATAGTTTACTTACCTCCAGGAGTTATTCAATGCCCAAATGCAACTATATCTATGAGTTGTTCATCTATAAATAATAAGTGAATGTTGAACAGGTCAAAAAATTTTATTTACAAATGAGTTTGAAAGGCAGTATTGTAAAAAGGAATTTTTTCAAGTTTTCTTTTAGAGGATTGAATTTGCTTTCAGGTAAAATTGATTCATCTTTTTGCTTCATTGCTTTGCTTTTTCATGTTTTTTTCCAAGGCAAATCATCCATCCAGTATAACTGAGCTGCTTCCAACAATATCTTGTTCCACATTACAGGATGAGGTTATAATTCTAAAACGCTTGTGCTAAATAATTTCTTATGAAAAATGTTTTCTCTTCTAGCTGTAAAATTGTGTGATCCCGTTATTCTCAATGAGATGGGAACTTAGAAGTGTAGACACCTTCTCAGAGATTCTTAAGAACATAACATGGAAGATTTCACAGGAAGAGATGGGCTAAGTGCTCATTACTATTCCTACTTATCTAAAATATTCCTACTGATCTACAGTATCACTGCAAGCCAAGAGTGAAAGTGGTTTCATTGTGCCTTGAAGAGCCAGAGCAGGCCATTACCAGAATAACTGGTGACACCACTGGCACTCTGGCTTGAGATTATCTGGTGCATTAAAGTGCATCATCAGGCACTTGCTCAGTTCTTTCCTTTAAACTACTATGTGCTGTGAAGTCACTCCAATAAACTCCAGGGGTGGAAATCACATTCCTCCCCACATTCCAGTGTTCCTGCTTTGATACCTTTTTCTCCTTACCTGCAGGTATGCTGCACCATTGCTGCCAAATTCAAGTATACTAATCTCACTGTGCATCAGTTTTACTCAGAGCTTCCTCCTGCCTGAGAAAAACTTCCCAGCCACCTTCAGAGTGCTTGTGCTGTACCTTTGAAGTTACACTGACCTAGAAAAGGCTGCCAGTAGGGAAATCTCGCTCCTTATTTCCTTTTCCTCTGTATGAAGTGTTGAATTTGCACCTTTTGCAAATCAAAACAAGGCTGCTGAGGGCAGAGAAATGGTCTGTTCAAATCCAGGTAAGTTCTTGTTCCTGAGGGCAGCTGGCCATAGGAAAAGACATCTAAGCTTGGTTTTTATCTATCTACATCTGCATTTCCACAATCCTGCCTTACTATAAAGAGAAAAAATTAGTTTATTAGAAATTAAAATAATACTCGATCATCTTCTGTTTCCCAGCTTTCTGCCCCTTTAGACAGCTTTGAAAATTTAAAATCAAAACAGGCAGCTTCACTTACCATAATGAATAGGAAATATTTGTGCGGCCTACTGGTCCCCTGTCCAAAATAATTATTTCACAAGAACAGGTCCGCTGAATGGTGAGAATGTTTCCATAGCTATCATGCTGTGTGGGCATAAGGAAGCAGAATTTGCAGGGAAAGCTTTGTTCTTTATTAAACTGGATGATAAAGGTGAAAAAATTAGGTGACATTTCAGTCTCAGAATTCCTTTTCAGGTCAACCAAAATCATTGTGTTCCACCTATAAATGTGATTTTCTGTGGTTTGTTTCAGCCCTCTGAAGCTGTATGAGGCTGAGCTCTGAAAGGAAACAGGACATCACTCCTGTTTATCATTCAAGCTGTCAGCTTTGATCACTACTGGAAAGGATGTGACAGCATAAAAAGTGTCACCTCTCAGTTTGTGTCTCATTCAGGGATCTCGGTTTTACCCAAAAAAGTTGTTTGAGAGAAACACATTTCCAAAGCTGAGCACTGGGATGCATGTGACACAGTCAAACCTCCCAAGACTGTTTTCTGAAGGAATCCATATGCTTGCTACTGTCAACACTTTGCTTAATAGCTGCAAATTTGCATTGATTTTCTCAGTACTGTAATGTCCCAATGACATTAGGCAAGAATTCCTGCACAAGTCTTATTACCACATATTCAGCAAGTATTACCAGACAAGAAAGAAACACAACTCTTCAAATACTGGGAGAAAGGTTGTCCTAGCTCTTTGGAAATCTTATTTCTTCTTTGACCTAGCAAAGAACCTGAAACTGCCCAGTGGTTTCTTCAAGGTTTTGCAATCATGAGACAGAACCCGGCAGCTTTCTGAATTCATTTGACCAAAGTGTTTGGAAATGAGATATCCAAAGGAGTTAAGCAGAACTAGCTGTATTCACTCCTGGTCAAAAAAAATACCAAGGGTCAGGGCTGTGCCCTCAGTGAGAAACTGAGCTCACTGCTCTGTGAGGCAGGGGCAAGGTGGGGATGGGGCAGGTGGAGGCACATCTGGAGTTTCAAGCAGAGAAGAAAAAGAGCAACAAAGGGTGGAGCATTATTGTGATGTTACTGGCTCCTTTTTGCAGATCATGATGCAGAATGGCACAAGGAAGATGCTGCAGCTCTGCTTCTGTAGGGTTCTCTTGTACGTGGAAGCTGGCAAGGGATCTCTCAGCTGTCCTTGCACAAAGACATCCCTGCCATCAATCTGCAGTGGGCCCAGTCCTGTCAAGAGAGCAGACTGCCTGGTACTGACACACAGAAATCTCAAACTGAGGGATTTCTTACAAAGGCTTGTGAGGGGGATATCCTGTAATCATTTTTTTTTCTTTATTTAAATTTTTTTCAGCTCCTCTGGCCCCCTGCTCCCACTTCCACACCCTGAGCTCAAGTTTGTAAGCCTTTTGAACTATTTTAAAAAATGTACAGCTTGTCCTCTAAGACATAGGAAATTACATTTGATGGTCTATTGTATAAGAATTTCCATATTTAGACAAAAATCAACAGATACAATCTCTGATTTCCTTTCCCCTATACTCCTCATGTTTGCCTCTCCTTGCATTGCTTGGTTTGACTGCTGCCATGGTGTAGCAGAGGCAAAAGTCATCAATTAGAAGGTGGATTTATAACTAGTAAGAGATACATTCAAAGAGCCTGCTCATCCAGATACTGTGTACCCACCCTGGTTTTCTGCCCCACAGCTCACATCTGCTTTTTGATGCTTTTAAAGGTACTTCAAAGATAAGCTTCTACTCAGTCTGTGCAAAATATATGTATAAGAAAATTTTGGCTCCCTGGTCTACAAATTCTGAGGCAGTCTTTCTAACGCTTTATAAAACAGAGATCAGTGATATTAGACTGAATTAACTATGTAGCTAAACTTCAAAAAGGATTTCTAAACATAAATTTTGGGTTTCCCATAGTTAAATATTTGGTATAATTATGGTGTAAATTTTCCCAGTGACAGTCAACTCAGCAACAATACTGGTTGAGGAAGGAACTCAGTAACAAGAGCTCAGTAATGTTGTAGTAGTCAAACCCATTTGTTGAAATGCTGGAGAGAAACACTATGAAGCAAAGTCAGAATAATATGTTAAAACATCAATACAATAAAAATTAAACTTTCTGATTTAAAATTAAATTCCTCAAGACCTTTAAAAGTATGATTCTGGCTAATTTCAAATCCAAGAGAATGACTGATGAATTCAGCAAATAAGTTAAAGAAATTCCAACCCACCCCCCTAAAAACCAAAACCCTTATGAAATTAAGGGAACAGCTACAATTTATCATTTTCCCTAGAGACAGGACTTTAGCCTTTGTCAATTTAGACAAGAAGAGTCATTCTGATATTCAATTTCCAAACTGTGGGATGGACTTCCTTTGAAACAAAAAATGCTTGCTAAGATCCAGTTTCTCCTCTGACAGCAGCCCAGACATTAACCTTTCTTTTCCCAAAACAAGCACACATTTATTTATCTATTGCATACATAAATTTGTTCCTTGGGTGCCTTTATGAGAAAATGTATCACATACAGCAGAAGGTGGTCACCTCTTACAGTACCAATTAAAAGCTCCTGCACTTTGATACCCAAAGTGATCCAGGTACCCATCTCTGACTGGCAAGGATTCCAGTGTAGTTAAAACTAGTCTTTCATGAAATCTTGTTTAATAAATCTGAGGTCTTGAGTCCAAAGAAAAAAAGTTGTTTTGTTGTGTTGCATTGGATTTTTATTGCAAAACGAGGCAGATCATTATAAATGAAAAGTTAATGCTTTTTACTTTTAACTCTCCCACATCTCTAAATATTTAGGAAAGCCTTCACTATTCAGAAAACTCATGTAAGGCTTGCAAACTGGCCAATATTTGTTTAACAGATCAGTTTATAATATATAGTTTCAGCTAACTTACCCATATTTTCATTGTCACCTTCCTGTCTTATTTATTAGTCTATAAAAAGTGTTTTACACTGTGAAATATCCATGTAACTACAATGTTTGTATTCACATGGAGAAAATTATAAGCACATGAAAGTAAAGCACATTCCTCATGATCTTTATGCTGCTTGAAGATTAAGAGTACAATAGATTAAAAGAATCCAGGAATAAGTTGGTCTCCAGGGAGTGGTCATATTTGTGTAAGTCTATACTGCTTTAGTATGCTTTAGTACATGAATAACAAATAAAGACCTAATAGAAATGTTTGAAATTTTTTTGAAACACACTAACTATATGACCTCACCCTCACCTTTGTTGTTTTGTGTTTTAGAAGTAAAGTTGATCAAAAAGATTTGTGCCATGCATTAAAAAAAAAAAAAAAAAAAAAAAATCATAGTCCAGTCTGTGTACAATAAGGCTGTTCAAGACATGTAGTTTCACAACAGCTAAGAAAGCATTACCAGAAAGACAGTGTTCCAAATAAATAAATTGATTCCCCTAACAAATATTTAGTCCTTATTTTCAGTATTTATGAGATTTGGCATGTAGATGATCTCAAGACTAATAAATACTTGGGGCTAGAGTAAGTTCAGTGTAGTTACATTGATTGACAGGATCTGGACAACAACTTTTAGCTGCTTCCATCAATAAATCACAACCATCTTATGACATGAAGCAAAATTTTTTGTTAAAGCATTAACAAAGTTTTTATCACCTTGAAAACTGTCTTTATTCTTTTGCCATCAAATAATATTTCAGAAACAAATAACTGAAAATAGGCATCTGTTTCTTTTTGAAGCATCATGAAACTTTATCTTACTCTAACTGACTGTCTCTATTCTTACTCAGTTTCAATAGCAATCACCTAAGTTCAAGTTGCATTTGGCAAATACTACCAGTCTTCCAGTTATCAGTAAGAAGACAAAACCTGTTCAAGCTGAGTGGGAATCTGACTGTCAAGCATGCACTAGTATATCTGCTGCTTTCAGTAGAGTTAAATTATTTGGAGGGACACAAATAAGCCTTTAAGAATATTTTGCTTTGTGCAACTGAAACCTGTAAATTTTTGTGATATTGAGAAAACAAAACTTATCTGAGGTGAGCAACTGCTTAGGAAATATTTGCCCTGAAAGAAAATTCCCAATTTGTTCATGCCTACTTGGCCCTTGAGAGTATTGTGAGATAATGTGTTCTCCTGTCTTACTTTTAAATCTTTTTGAATGGTTTTAAGTCATCTTCTCTTAGAACTCAGGCAATGCCAAGTGACCTAAGGTCCAAATTTTGTTATTCCCTGTGGAAGTTCAGAAACTAATTAGTTCATCTGACCACAAGGTTGGCAAGAGTACTGTCCTTGGCCATGGTACTGGTGCCTTCAGCCTGACCCAAAAACTTCTCTGATTATTAGACTTGATGACCTGTTAACATCAGCAGGCATAACTGAATCACAGCACTCTGGTTTTTGAATGTTCATGCATAAATTCAGTTTATGGCCAGTGCTGCTTTGATGATTCCTGCATCAGGCTCTATTTTGTGGTTTAGGCATCCCTGTGTTAGTTAACCCAGAGAGAGCTTGCAAAACAGCCCTTGTGAAATGCAGACAGTGTTATAAGCAGATGTTGTTAGCAATAAAGGCCTAATTAGACTCTAGTCCCATGCACTGTGCCAAGCCCAAATGTGGCTCATGCAGGCACTTTTATTGTGTGGCGTATTTAATTGAGTCCTGGGAAGCAGTCTAGGATTCTCATCCCCATGACTATAACCCCAAACTCCTTAAGGGTTAAATCCTCAAATGCCAGGAGGAAACTTCAAAGCAGAGGTGCTGTCAGCTTTCCCTCCAGAGCACATCCCGGTGGGATGTGGCTGGGGAGCAACCTCAGCATGTCAGGGAGCTCGTGTGTGCCCCTTGGCAATGCTTCCCTCCCTCCTGCATAGACAGCCATGGCCCTGCAGGATCCTCCCTTTCCTGCCAAATGCTGCCCTGGGAGTGCAGGGATGCTGCTGTGAGCAAAGAGAAAACCGTGAATGGCAGTGCTGCACTTCTTGCAGCATTCCATGCACAACTCCTTTATTCTCCTTGCATTCAAGAATAAAGACCAAGGTCTTGGACTGCTGTTCTTCAAGTATCTCAATGAGACATCTACAATACAATTGCTCACAATAATTTTTTCATTTTCAGAGCAAGGACATGCAGACCCATATTTAATGCCTAAACAAAACATTTAGAGTGGTATGCCTAGATATCAAACTGAGGAATAAATAAATTAGACAGAAATAATCCCAAATTTTGCAAGGGAATTTGAAATGAGGCAGAGGTCCTGAAATGGCTGCTTTCAGACATGAGGAAATCCAGGGCTGCTGTGACCTCACCTGTTTCTTGGACATCCTGACCTCAGCAGAGGGAAACATAAGTAAGTTTGATGATCCTGTCCTCTGGCACAAGTCAGGTACATTCCTACTGCTTTGGGCAGGGATTTCCTTTGTTGCTGGACATGCTTCAGCCTTGAATAGGTAATCATGTCATTTTCTAATAATTGCAGCCAGCTAAAATATCACTGAAATACAGGGGCAGGGCCATTTGGTGTACTTTTATGACTTTAAAGGAATGTAGCAAACAAGTCATATTAGACAGAAGTTTATTGAAAGGTGAAAGCAAAATACCTTTTAATTTTATTATTTTTTTTTTTCAGAGGCTAGTGCCCATTACATTATAAAACAAATGATTTTGTTTCATATCTGGTCTGGACAGGCAGAAGTTTTAGCCTGGCTAGGCAGTCTGGTAGCATACTGGAGAAGGTTCTTGTCTGGAAGTGGAATTTCAGAAATCAAAATAGTTTTGCTAAAGTCTACAGGGAATTCAAAAGATGACGTTCAAAAAGCTACAACCACACCCCTCTTTTAAAGATGTTTTACCTATTAAGATTCATAAATTGTCATGGGAATTTAACTAGGAATTTTGCCTCTGATTCAAGAAGGCAGGATCACATTCCCAGTGATTAACTCAGTTAGCTCATCAGAGGCCACTTTCATTCCTTTGTTGCACATGGCTGATATGTTCATGTCTAACACAGGTGATTCTGATCATTCGTGCCTTCTGCTTTGCAGATACACAAGCTGAGAAAAGTAAATGAGTGATTTCTGTGCAGCTTTCCACGGAATTTTAGTGAAGAGCAAAACAGGAACATTTTTTTTCAGTCAGGTGTTTATTTCTCCCTAACATATCTATCAAGTTTCTTGTATGACAGCTGAGTTAACAGCAGCATTTGCTGTACAACACTGTGTTCACTATTCAGTGCAACTGAGGATCCTGTAGTCTCCATTAGCATTGCAATATCAGGAAGTTTACTAAAATATCAGGAAGAGCTCAAACCATTCTTACTTGTTGAGTTTTCCTGGACATTGGGGTGGAGGGGGCAATAAAATTTTAGAAATGTGCCTAATATCAGAAACCCCTTTCTATAACTGGGGAAAATGAGATATAGAAAGCCTGACTAATCATTTGATCTTCCAATCTAATGTCCGTCTGTAACTTGTGAAAAAATAATCAAGGTCAGATGTGATATAGACTTACAAAGTTGTCTGGGGAAGATAAAGTGTGAATGGTTGTTTTCCTCCCTTCAACTTTTGCAGAATTTGAGGACTTCAGGCAGCTAACAGCCAAGCAGCAAAAAAGAAGCTAATGGCTGATTTTCATGTAGTGGCTCAAATTTTTGTATGGTGGAAACTGAGGTGCCAGAATGGTGGGGAGGTGAAATATATTAATTAATTTCTGGAGAGCAGCAACCAGACTCTCCAAAGTAAGAATGTTCATGTGCCAGCTCCAGCAGTGCCTCATGTGAGGGTACCTGAAGTCTGGGGGATGTATGAAGGATCAGGATCACTTAGTACATGCCCTCTTACTCTTGTGTGCTCTTCTCATCACCCACAGACAGCCACTGCTAGAGAACAGGTCTTAAAAGCATTTTCAGTCTGATCCAGTACAGCAATTCCCTTGTTATCTCTAGGTAACAGCGCTTAGACACATTTATTTTAATGCATCTTTATCTCAAAAGTGCTGTCAGGCAATTTCTAAGTAATTTGAATAATTCCTTTTCACATCCCTAGTAAGGGATGCCAGGGAGCATTTGCTGTTCAGCATTTGCAAAAACGCTGATCTATAATAAGATAGTAATCTGTTCCTTTGCTGCCTGGAAAGAAAAAATTGCCATAAATTCATAGCTGTCTCATGAGGGCTGCAAGGATCAAATGCTTTTTGTTTCTCTCTTTCATCCACAATAGCTTCCTTCACAAACTAGCTGCAGTAAGCAGTGGCACAGCAAGTGAATTTCAAATCACTCCAGGCTTTGTTTGACCTAGAAGTCAATATAAGACAGGGACACAACTGCATTATAGCTTCCTTCCCACAACACAGCATTGTTTGGAAGCTGCCCAAAGACTATTACAGCACAGAATACACTCTTAGCCTAGTGGGTATCTGTAGCCCAGAAAACTGATTCCCTCATTTCTTAGTTAGAGAGCTTCCCATTCCTACTCAGTCCCTGAAGCTCTGTTCTCTATGTAGCACCACCAGAGTCAATAACCACAGAGATACCCCCTATAAACAGACAAATTTTACATCAGAGAATAAAAATAGTCTCAATGGGAGCTTTATAACAGTTTTAATTACTGTTGGTGAAGCAGCAGACAATGCTTTAAATGTTTGCTTATTTAATGTTCTCTTCCTCCTTCCTTCCCCTGCACCCATGCTGGTCCTCAAATTCAGTATATTTAGTCTTATTATCTTTCAAGCAGTAAGAGCTAAGGAGTACATGATCACTAGGAATAGGCATCTACCATGAGTGTGCATGTTAGTGACAGGTTATATGTTGTGATTAATACTGGATCAGTGAAAACCATTGTTCATGGTGGCAAGAGCATTACAAATTCTTCCTGTTCTCTAAAATGGGAACAAGGGCACAAATTCCAGGGTACTAATTGCATTTTCAGTGTTAGGCACATGCTTCACTGTTTCAGAGCTTAAGACTGTAAGACATAATATTTAAACCTAGCTATCAGGGAAGACAATTTGGGATGATTAATGAAGATTTAATTGTGCAATTAATCTGGCTGCTCCACGGATTAACTATTATAGTCCTGACATAAACCTCTCTTTATCTGATGCTGAACAGCCTTTGGCCCTGTTCCAAAAGCCCACTGAAGAGAGCAGAAGTCTTCCCAGTGCCTTCAATAGGCTTCCAACCAGGCTGTTTGGTGTTATCTATTTATAAATTATGTTCATTGAATTTTCTTGCGTTTTTACAGTACCTGAACAGCTGCTAATTAACCACATGGGGTATAATGGTGTGGCTGGGGCAGAAAGCCCATGCTTGGCTCTGTCAGCAGCTTCCCTGGGGCAAGGAGCCAGGCTCACTTCAGCAGGTCCAAATCCCTGTGCAAGGAGGGAGGCCCTGCCCTGCTAGAACAGGCTCAGGAAATGGCTTTCAGTCCTGGCCCCACTTACTCAGGGTTTCTATGAAGATGTTCAGTTTTAACATCCAGCCCAGAAAATGGTCCTAAGAGAGTGGGTGGTGGGATCACTGCTTCCTTTGCTTTTCAGAGCTGCTGTTCAGACCCCACCCTGTGCAAAATAAAGCCTGGAAAAGGAAGGTGGGCTCATAATGACCCAGTGTCCTTGCTTCAGGCTTCCTTGGCTTTCCCCAGCATCCCTGTGAGGCATCATAACAATCAGCTGTGCCCTGGGTTGTGCTGGGCACGGGGAGCTGCAATTCCATTGTGCACAGGGAGCATGGGCTGGAGCTGCTCCCAGGGACCCTCTGACAGCTCAGGCAAGGACTGGCTCAGGGCCTGTGTCTGGGCTGAATACACATGAAATGTGGGGTATCCCTGTGCTTCCAGGGGACTTGTGGAGAAGATGCAGGGATTTAGAGAGGCTCCCTATGCTCTGAAATGTGAAATTCCACAACACTCCAGATGGGAGAGGAGAGGATCCTTTTACAAACTGAAATATCTTAAACTAATAAAAACCCTAAAATGATGGGAGTTATATCTTAACAAGGATATAACTTTGTTATATCTT
Source organism: Erithacus rubecula (assembly GCF_903797595.1). Lineage (NCBI taxonomy): Eukaryota > Metazoa > Chordata > Aves > Passeriformes > Muscicapidae > Erithacus > Erithacus rubecula. The sequence goes on from NC_136689.1 coordinate 120,665,685, forward strand.
AGCAAAGATGTTGCATCTTTGGTGATTGCAGTAATTCTTGCTTTGCTACTCAGAAGTGACATGAGCCTGTATAAGTACACTGCCATCAGTATCAGTTTTGGAGGGTTGTTTTTACTTCCTCTGACTAGTGTTTATGGAAGACCATAAAAGTGCATCACAAATAGTGATCAGTTTCTATCCATGAAGATTTATTAACCCAGTTTCAAACAAAACAAAACAAAAAAAAAGGGTATTTTATAGCCAACATTGTAGATGTTATATATTACTGGATATCTCCTACCTATATGCACAGTGGTTTCACTTCCTCACTTGAGGATGGAGAGCAGATTTATTGGTCTCTGAGGAAGACAGATTTAGATGCTGGCATTTACCCAACATGCCCTGTCTGGTAACTTCAATAATGTTTCATTGTCCCTGGGAAATTACAGCTTCCATGGCTGACATTTTTAGGATCATATGAGCACGCAGCAGCACAGTTTCCTAGGGACTAGAGAAAAGGTGACTGTGACCTGTGAATGTAGCACAAAATGATGATTCAGGGTTCTCTGATTTTAAAAGGAGTTGTCCTGCCTACCAGTGAGCTGGCAACTGTGGTAAAGAAAGCAGGCATTTCACTTTTCAGTTTTACAAAGACAAAACTCTTTGGTTGTTTTGTTTGGAGACTTCAACTCTGAAGAGGAATTGTCCTGAAAGAATGATTGTATGCATGAATGTCAGACTACTTAGTACTGCATAAGTCAAATACATTGCATTATGGTAGAGGCTATGTCTGAGAGAGAGTGAAAATATTCCTCTGGAAAATTACTGCTTGACCTCAGGCCAGTCCCTGCTGCAGGAAAGATGCTCTAACCACCTTTCTTCCATTGCCATTTTGATGGCAATCTCCACATTTTTGGGGATATTTCTTACCATTTTCTCTGAGCAAAGTCTCATGTCTTGACACAGGCAGACCAAGAAATCAGCTTTCCAAAGACTGCCTGGTGAGACCTGGCTCTAGAGCACCCATCCCAACCTCAGCCACACAGGCTGTGCTGTGCCTGTAGCTCCCTACCTGTGGTGGTACTTTTAACAGCTGGTTCTATTCATGCAGTGTGTTCTTGCAGCTTAAAAATCTCATTGCCCCAGACCACTGACTTCTTACCATTATTTTAATGTTTAAAAACACACTCTGGATAACCAATACATTCCTCTCCTAGTAGAGCCTAGATGACTCAAGGCACAGAAAGTAAGTAGGTTTTGCACTGCTGGCCAGCTGGAATCCAGCATGAAATCCAGATGACTTGTTCTCATCATCAGCTCTCAGAAGGAGATGAACTGAAGGCCATTTTCTATTTGCCATGTATCTTACTAAAGTGCCAGCTTTAGACTGATCTGTTGTGTCTTTCCAGGGGTGATAACAGGGATTAGGTGTCTCATTAGAATATGCATCCTAATAATAGGCCAGGGATGACTTCTGCTTAGAACAAACATATATGGGGAAATTTGTTCCTCTCTGCACTGATCAGGTCAGGCTGTTGCACAGGTAACTAAGAATAGCAGTGCCATGCAGTCAGTGTGAGTGATGACTCAGGTGGTGTTTTTTTAGCTGAAAAGCATTCCTCAGAGTTGTTACTGAGGATGATAGATGCATGAGGAACATAGCACTAGAATCTGGCCTTTCCACTTTTCTTTTAATTATTTGTCAACTTATACATTTCTTCATGCTTATCTATTACACAATTAATTTTAGAAGCAAGTTCAGTGCCCTCTTGCCCTTGAACATCTTTTAACATAAAAAGATATGGAGGAAGAAAATAAAGCTGTGCTTTAGCATTGTTTTATAGGCTACTCAAATACTTTGAAACTTTCAAGAATATACAAACAAAATCCTACTCCTTCCTTTCCCATCAAACTACCTGTTTCTCATAATAGGATTTTTGTTTTCCCCTGTTGCAACCAGCAGGATGGAAATGAACAGTATATCTCAAGCAAATATTGTTGCAGGTACCAGGTACCTTCAGAGTAGAGGCCAAAAAGCAAATATTTTTGATGTCATGGGTCATGTAGGGTCTTGAAGTGCCTGCCTATCTGACTACAGGTAGTAGCTGAGGGATGCTGAACTATAAACTTGCACTGAATGTGAAATTTTTCCCATTTCTTAGTAATATGCTGAGTTGTCTGGTAATAAGTCATATCATTAATGTTGGAAAGCACAAATTCTTAATAAATATAAGTTTCTCTAATCAGCCACCAACACAAATTCAATAGAAATATGCTGTAATGCAGTTTATTGGATTCAAAATCTTTGTGAGTCATGTTTGATTTACTGCATCTTACCAAAACAGCTTTAAAATAAAAGAATAAGTACAGTCAAGAGAGTCCCTGGCTTAGGGTGCGTGTGACTTTTTAACATAGACCTTAATCCTGGGCATTGAAGCACTCACATGATTATTTAATGCATATTTAAAATACCAAGAAAAGTACATGACTCTGTAATCACTGATTTACTATTTTCCTCTCTTGTACAAGTATAAAACCAGCATTTTATATGTGCAGCTGTTTTGTCTGATCTTCTGGGACATTGTTTGCTGTTGGATAGGAAATGAATTTTATAATCTGGGATTTATTTTCTGCCAAAGTTGGAAAGCTGGGGGTTTTCTGGGTTGGTGGGGTTTTTTTGTATTTTTTTTGGTTTTTGGTTTTTTTCCTGATTTCACCCCTTATACCTATCCTTCCAGTATCCTTTAAACTGGACAGTGCAAACCAGCTATAAAATGACTATATGAAGACAGCATATGGAACATGCTGGTTTGTGTTAGCACATGAGTGATGTTGAGGTTTTTAACATCCTTTGTGACACTGCTTCTGTTCACAGACCCAAGCACTTGAAGAGGTGGTAGCAGTGGAGATGAAGGGAGGTGTCAGTGGCCTCCATGCAGTGGAAGGGCAGTGACACTGCACACCCAGGGGACCCTGCAGTCACCCTTGCTAGCTGCAAGTGCCATCTTCCTGGGCACCTGGGGAAAGGGAATTACACACAAAACATCTGCAAACCCAGGAGCTGCCTTACAATACAGACCAAAGTCCTGTGCTGGCAGATAAGGTTAATGCAGTCTCCAAAGACTGTTTTTAGGGTGAGTGTGTCTCACTCGGGTCTGATCTGAGAAGGTCATAAAAGGAAAATAATTTAGACATGTCTATTGTACATCCAACTTTGCAAATTCTTGTCTTTTCATGGCAAACTACCTCAGAGGTGTTTACTCTCATCACCCCAGGAGAGTTTGGCAACAAGCAATGTCTGGTATGTTCAGAAAACATGAGCTGACCTTGTTCATGGCTTTTAAAATGTTCTTCTGCATGCAAAAGCTATCATTAATTTTTATGCTTTAATCTAATTCTTTCACTTCCTTTCCCAAACTGTTGTGTTTCAGGGAGACTTTATGAAAGCACACACAGTAAACAGAAATAGAGAAAAAATGAAAGGAGAATTCCTACTCTTGTCATACTGGTAGGCATAGTTGATCTTTCAATACACATGGTGGATTCAGAAGCTTGAGAAAGACTTGGCTAGAAAGAATGGACAGAATATTAAATGTCAGGGTTCTTTTTATAATAGAGCTTTCAGTACAATGAGACTCATACAGTCCACCAATGCTGTCATGTAACACTCTATTTATATGTATGCAAAAGTAGAGTTTGTCTGGCTTTTGTGTTTATAGAGTCAATCAACTACTCACATCTTTTTTTAACTTAAACATGTTTATTACTTTGCTCCTCTGTTCTTAAAACTGCCTCCCCCAGAGTAGTATTAATATCTCAGAGCTTCAGTTTCATAAAAAAACCCAAACTCCACAACAACAACTGAAAAGCCACAATGAAGTAACCAGTAATCTATCACCAGAAAAAGCTTGAAAATGTGGTTGCTGTCAAAGTAAGGACTGGAGCTAATGAAAGGGCTGTGAAGGGCTGTAGGTTTGGACAGTTTTTAGGGTTCTATATGTTTGGGGCTGATGACAATGAAATAATGAGGGCTAGTCAAGCATTTTTGAGAGTTGTGATTTCTGTGCAATGGCATTCAACATGTGCTAGGTCTGCACCTCTAGAAATCTTCCTTCCCCTAAGGTGGCATCAGGTCTGTTGTTAAACTCCTTTGCCTCTGTACTACATAAAAGGCAGCTGGCTGTGTTAAAACATCCGTCTGGAGAACAATATTCCAGTTTCCTCCAACAACATGATGTCTCAGAAGTCTTTTAAAATAGTTTATAAAATTTCCAATAGACACAGCAAAACAGTGAGATGATAACTTCAGAAAATCATCAAAAGCAAACTAGGAAATGAAGCTTTAAAAAAAAAATGTGGGGTATGAATGAAGACTGTCTACACACTTTTTTGTGTAAAGGATGAAAACATTTTGTAGTTGGATAAGGTGGAGCTGTACTGGGACTCTGTCAAGTTACCACTAGTGTTGCCTACTTTTAATAATAATAATAACACCATGTCCACCAACTGTATCATACACATTGTCTTCATTTTTAATAAGTGATAATAAATATTTGTCACAGATTTTTTACCTCCATGACCTCCTAAGTACATTTTTATGGTGTCTGTCTATTGATAATATTTTTTAGTTTGACAAGGCCAAGTGCAAGGTGCTGCACCTGGGTCAGGGCAACCCTCAGTATCAACACAGGCTGTGGATGAACAGATCAAGGGCAGCCCTGCTGAGAAGGACTGTGGGGTGCTGGTGGGTGAGAGGCTGGACATGACCCAGCAAATGGACTTTTACAACTGTTGCTTTTATTTTAATCAAAGCACTTTTTCCTTTTCAGTTACAGGTAGCAGAGGTTTCTTTCATTCTTTCACTGAACTTAATCTTGAAGGTGCCCTAATCCAGAGTTTGTGGCCTCTCCATTTTAATTCAAAGCTACTTTCTTCCAGGAAAATTTGGTAATAGGGAATCATCTTATTCACTCTATTCTCTCTGAAATTCAGAGGGCTTTGTTATATGTTTATGTGTATGAGCTACCACATAAGAAATTCCACACTCTCAAAAAGGCCTGCACAAAAATGCAGGCAAATCTGTTTACACAGGAAGCCATCCCAGCTGTTGGATCATTTTTCTAACTACTACCTGAGAGCTCCGTGGGAAAATGCACAAAAAGATACAACATAAAACACCAAGTCCTATGCAAGTGAAATCCCTGAAATCCTTTGCACAGGATGCCCAAACTTGTCATCTTCAGAGTCTGTGAGAGGGAAACCTGAGACAAGGAATGACCTGCAGCCAGTAAGGCAGTGCACAAGTGAGAAAAACAGCTTGGGTACATTACCTGGACAGAGGAGACACTGGCATGAAAATCTAAAGTGAAGTATGTTGGAAAGTGTAAAACCAGTGCTGAGCATCAATGGGATGTTTGGAAGAATTCTTTTCTAACTTTTCCTGTTCACTAAGAGTATTTTTAAATTAATGATTAATGATTCTTTTCCCCTCAGCATTTTCAATCTAAACAGTACTACTTTCTAACAAACGTGGCCATAATTTTGTTATTCTTTTTCTTTTTCTGATTGGAGAACATACACAGGACAAAAACAGTACGGTGTATTTCACCAGTTTTTATACATAAACTCTATTGTTGAACAAAAAAAAAGTGTTCTTATTAAGCATTTATAAATAGCTTTTATTTCCTGCCTACAAACATTGCATGGACCTACTCTTCAGCCACTCATCCATCTTGGGTTTCATGCCTAATGTAGAAATAATCCATGTGTTGGATTTTATATGTTGGAGCCTTCCGTTGGCTGAGGGCTGGATTTCCTGCTATTGTTTGCCACAGGTGACTGTGTACACTCAATTACCATGCTGAAGACCACTGTTGCCAGAGGTGCTTTCCAGCCCAGTACCTACAGAGCCAGACTCCAGAGCACATCCTTTTGTTTGGATTAATAGTGGAAAAACAGAAAATACTCTTTTCTTTTCATTGAAAGGGGTTTCTTCCTTCTCTTTGAAATCAATGTTAGCTTTTTTATGTGATTAAGAGCTAATTCCTTGAGTGTACTGGGAGACAAATTATTATACTGACTGAAGTAGAAAAGAAAAGCAGTGAGCTTTCTGTGTGTTCAAACAACAAACGAATCAGTGTGAGGTGCTGTGCTCATGGGTTCTGTACAAAATGTCATATGAAACAATTTTCCCCTCTGCATCTTGACTCTCCATCCTTTTCACCTGTCTGCCACAGCTACCATTCACTTGAGGATATCAAATTGTCGTGCTCTGGTTTCCACCTCTATTAGTATGACTCAACTGTCCTCAGTGAGTCTGGTTGTGAAAATGGCACAATAAAAGTGGTTTGCCTTCCTGTGGATATGAAAAGTTGGATCAGATCTGCTCAAGAAGATGGCAGAACAGCAAATGTTGTGATGATGGTGGGGAAGAGGATATGTCTGCCAAATCTAATCTGCTTTTTTCAAAATGAGCATCACTTCCCAGATGCTGTGATTAGCAGCTACCAGTGGTTGCTTGTTACATTTTTGGATATTCACCCACTTAGTTGTTGTAGTTTGGCTGTGCCAGCAACGGAGTGAACTCCACTTTTGGACAAACCTCAACAGAAATAAGTTCTGAAAACATGAAAGGAATCAGTTTGCTAGGACAAGTGTGCAGCCTCATCTTTGTGAATCTTCTCCAGCCCATGGAAATTGCTTGTACTTCCTTCAGAATCTCTCTGTTACAACCAGTGATTCCAAAAGGAGTAACTATTTCTCCATTACTACTTAGCTGACACACAGCATTAAATCTGCCTTCTTAGTGACATGTATGATACTCTGGTTCCTTGTACCACCAATTCCTTTGCACAAGGACTCGCAGAGAAACTGTCCTCTCTGTCAGTAAAGTTTAGTGCAAAGGGTGCTAGTCCTGGTTTCATCGTATTCTTGCAGCTGGATTACAAATGTCCTTCACATTTAGCCAGAAGATCTGATAACAAATTGTTTTACTTCCATATTGCTAGCAACAAAATAACTCCATCAGATAATTTATCTTTTCAGGAGTGTTTGTTTAAATTTTCATCCTGTACATTTTGTCTTATTAGTGTAGGGGCTAGTCACATCCAAGAGAGAAAATAGGAATATATTTAGAGTAAAAACATCACACATTTTGATGGTAAAAAAGCATCTTTTCTATAAAAATTGTAGATGAAATTCCAAAAAGGATAAAGAACTATTTTACAGTCTAGGGACGGATATAAAATACACAAGGAAAATAAAATCCAGTATTATTTTCAATTAATATTGTAGGCTATAATAATTAGCATTATATTGTTGAGTCTTTTTACTTTTTCACAAACTCTCTATGAGCTCACATTTTTGAGAGTTTCTGGGGTTTTTGTAAGATGAAAGACCAGGCAGATGTCATAGAAAAGCCTCAGAAGGAAAGACTAAAGATTTGTAGTGATATAGTCTTGCTAAGCCTTCAGCCTCTCGCCCATCAATCATTGCACAGGAGTCAATCACACCAATTACTGCATTTTAAGCTCATGGATTTCTTAGGCTAAGCAAGGAAAATTCATGGATTACTTGGGTTTGCTAAGGGAAGCAGGTTTATGCTCTCCTTCTACCACACGCTTAGACTCTAAAGAAGATATGTCAAGTTTTCTGTCTTTTGGCCATGTCCTTTCTTTGTCACAGTTTGAGAGACTGGATTTGTAAACAGTAGGAGTACATCAACTCTGTGTGTGTGTTTGTTTGTGTGTGCTGAGAAGGATGTGTGTGGAAAGCCATGTGAATTCTAAGGGTAGTGTCATCGTTTACAAGTTATTTCCTTTAAAGAGTGCTTCTATTCAAATCCAGATGGTGCTTGGAGAATTTTCTGCTATTGACAAAAGACTTCCCTTCCTCTTGGCTATGGTACATCCTTGCACCACACCTGGGAGTGACGCTGGTCACATTTCTATTGCCTGGCTTTGGATCTGAATGTTCCACCATGTAATCACAATGTGGATGCTCAACTCAGGTCCCTGGGGTGATGTTCCCCTTTTCTCTGGGACATAAACATCATGCTGTTGTTGAACTCTAACATCATTTCCATGTTTCACCCTTTCCCTATCTGCCGAAAGTTCTCTCCACAGACTTAACAAGAGAAGAGAAATTCATTGCAAAGACTGCTTCGGAGAGTCCTGAGTAATTTCCTGATGAAAGGTCTGAAATGAAACTCGAGAATCTTGTTTCTATTTTTTGTCACTACTTTGTGAGTAGAAAAACTGCAATATTTTTAGAAACAAATGAGGAACAAAGATTTAAAGTTAATTTTGCTTCCAGTATTTTGAGTGTTTATCATGAGAGTCTCCTGGGAACCCAAACTAGGTTATGACAATACAACAGCATATTTCATTTAGTCAAGAAGGACTTTCTAGTTCCCCAGATTCCCACACATTTTCTCAACACTACAATTGAAAACAAAATCAAGCTACTTTTGAGTTAGGATAGGAAATCATCTGGAAAGCAGCCATCAGCACTGCCCAGCCACTTAGCCCAAGGAGCAGGACAGGCTGTCAAATCCATTGAAAGAGCAGGAAGCAAGGCAGCAGCAAACAAGACAGCACAGGCATGCAGAGGCAAAAAACCATCACCACATTTAACCAAGTAGGCCTGTGTGTGATCAGGACCACACTTTCACAGCTGAGTGGAAGGAAACAGGGCATCTTCTTTGCTCATCTCAGTAGATATCTTCAGTCATGCTGAAAATTGGTCCTATTTAGAGAACATGGATTGAATTACCTGGATGGATATTGTGCTGTGTCACTGGCACACAGAGATGTGTGAGGGTTTCCATTGCATCACCAGCACACCACCACTCTCCAGCTGTATGATCCTTGGGGCTCTAACACCACAGAGAGCTCAGAGACAGACCTGCCAGTCAAAATAGTGGTGAGAGCTACCAATCCTTCAGCTCAGTGAGCTGCTACATTAAGTATCAGACAATAACATAAATCCTTTATCAGGCAGTGAAAAAAACCCACATTTCTAAGCTGTTGTTTATCTCCAAAACAAGATATTTAAAATAGGTCAGTAAAGTATTACCTGAAGGTGTTTGTCATTCTCCAAGAACTGTTGTAGGGATGTATTTCAAATGTTGATGTCCATGGTGGGTTAGGGAAGATGTCTACACTGCATTAAGGAGATCAGAGGTCAGGATTCAAAAGGAGAAGAGTGTTAAATTCAACAATTCACTTAGACCCAGATCAACTAATATACATGTCAAAAGTCACTGTGAAACCAGGGCTTGACTGAAGAATGGCAACATACAGAAAGATATGGCTGAGTCACAGGAGACAGAACAGGGATATCTGTCTGGGTTTACTGAATTCAGTGGCCTCACAAAGGTGAGGTCTCCAGAAGGTGCCTAGTAGAGACCCAGCAGTAGCTGACAACAGTAGAGGCAACTGAATTTTTCTGAGCTGTAAGAAATAACTTTGGCCATTTCCCTTACTGCTTTAACTATTTTTTAAGATATTCATTCTGAGAGCACAGCTTTACATCAAAAATATAAATCATATTTGATGCCCCTGTGTTGACAACCAGGAACTGTTAGGGAAGTTTCCAAGCTGGTTTTAGATGGAAGAGCTGTTGTTGACATGGAGTTTGAGAATATCTTTAGTCCAACATATGTCTTCTACCCTAAAGTGCTCATAGGTACCATACAGGCAGATTCTGAGATTACAGAACTTAGGGGTTTCAGGGAAGAACTCCATTTGCAGTACAGTTAAAATTAAGTCAGAAAAGTACATTCTTCAATTGTTTTCACAGGCTCCTATGAGTAATCTGAGACTTGTATCAAAGAACAATATAGCAATTCTTTCCTGATCCTAGAAAAGCACTGGAAAGATGACACTTCACAAAATATTCTGAACTGGAAGGGACCCACAATGATCACTAAGCTCAACTCCTGAGTGAATGGCCAATATAGGGATCAAATTCACAACCTTAGTCATATTAGCACCATACGGACCAATGAGATAATCACCACTTGATCTGTAACTGTGTCAGGATGACAAGCATTGTCTAACATTCAGCTGCTTGTATACCCTGGACAAAGGAGTAACTTGGTGCCAATATGGTTCAGGTACAAGCAACTTAAATCTCCTATTTTTTATTTTTTTATTTTTTTTCCAAATCAGTTAGAAAATGTAAGTAGTAGAAGAAAATCAAGAGCGTTGTTTTTGCTATGAGTATTCTACTCTTTTGCTGTAGCTCTTGTTCAAATTGCCTTTTCTCCATGTGCTGATCTGTTGCCCTGTGAGAACATGTGCTTGTGAAGTTGAGGAGAGGGGCATTCACAGCAGGTACTGCAGAGGTGAGTTAGCCTCTGCTGCATTGACTCCACAACAATTTCAGAGGTGGAGAACAGGAGCTTGGTCCTGTATCCCTGATGTGACTAAACCATGTGTATGAATAGGTAGTTCTGTGTGTGTGTATATCTACATTTATTGCACACCAATTTGGTGTGTCAATACAAGCATTCTGTGTCCTTGACCAGTCTCACTTCCCTGAATCCCTTCTCCCTAGTAGTTTCACATGTCCATTTAAAGAATGTATTTTGGGTCTCACTGCTTTTCTCTGAATTCTCTCCATTGATGCATTCATTTTGCACAGATTGCCCAGAACTGAGAATTCATCCCAGGAGCTTTGGTAGTGACAAGCAGAGCATGTGGATGACTGCAGCTTGCTGACTATCCTCTGGACTGTGCATCCCAATAGGATGTTTGCATTTTTTGGTAAGGCCACATTCACCACTCACTTTCAGTCTGTGATCTGCTGTAAAGTCACAGTGTTTGTCCTAGTTCTTGCTTGTTCTCCATCTGGTATTTGTGTTTTTGCTCATATTGCCTAGTGTATTTCTTTCTCTCTTAAGTGTCCCTCTGACTTTTCAAACCATTACTGGGTTTGTTGAGATCATTTGAATTTGAACCCTGACCTCTGGTTTGCTTCCATTTTCTCTCCGCTCTAACACTCCACAAATAGTTACGTTGTTATTACTGAGAAGATTGAACACGACTGGACCAGCACAGATCCATGAGATAATCCTTCCACTTTGAACCATTGGCTGGTGAAGTTTTTGCATCAGTTTGTACCCTCTCTGTAGCAGCTTTGTCTGACCTAATTTATAGCATATTTAGAGACACAGAATCATAGAAGAGTTTGGTTTTGAAGGGACCCTGAAGATCACTCAGTTCCAGGTCCCCTGCCATGGGCATGGACACCTTCCAGTAGACCAGGCTACCCAAAACCCCATCCAACATGACCTTGAACATTTCCAGGGATGGGGCATCCACAACTTCTCTGGGCAACCTGTTCTAGTGCCTCGCCACCCTCACAGTAAAGAATTTCTACCTTATGTTCAATCTAAACTGGTCCTCTTTTATTTTAAGGCCAGGTCCTCTTGTCCTGTCACTACATACCCTTGCCAAAAGTCCCTCTCCAGTTTTCTTACAGGCTGATATCTTTTAAGCCAATATCTTCAGTCATATTGTTAAAACCTTTCAGAAGCCAGCACAGGTGACAACTACTGTTCTTCCATCTACAACACTTGTCACCCTGTGAGAGGAAAATTACATAGGTTTGAAATGCCTTATCCAAATAGACTCCCATGCCTTAAAAGAATCTTCTTCTTTGACACTGCTTTTCTGAAGTCATTAACTTAGACCATAGTGTTTGCCTCTGTATTTCACAACATGCTCTCTGCCCAACTGGAGACAGAGCCAGGATAAACTGTTATGATGCTTCTTGATTACACCAAAATCCCCAGAAAGAGGAAGCACCGGGGAGAGTCTTAATCTTGGTTCCTGTGTTCCTGGCCAGAGGGCTCTGTTCCTATCTGGAAAGCACAGACATTTATGCACCTAACCTTTCCTAATCTGACTGCTCTATCTCTTGTTAAATTACACTAAAACATTTGTGTTGACCGAGAAATTAGGGCCTTAAATGTTGTCTTAGAGTCTCAAATTACTTTGTAGTTTTTCCCACTGTTCATATGGAGGGGAGGATTGTGAGGAATTCCAATGCATTTGTATATTTGGTAGGCTATAAAAACTCTGAACACAATATGGTACAAGATACAAGAGTGTGGCACAATGCCATAGAAAGCTGCTATCCTCTGCTAGGAGATTATACAAGAAGACTGAGGGACACACCTTCACTATGTTGCAGATTTTTTATTCATATCAAATGTGAAAAGCTTCCAAGCAAAACTTATATATATATATATATATATATATATATATTTTAGATATTTTAGCACAGTAGCTAGACACATTACATATCTCCCCTTTCCTGTAGTTATGCGTACAGATTTCCAAAGCAACCCTAAGCTCTGTCAAACTTGAAGCAGGCAGGTCCCACAGCTCCACTGATGCAGCTTTGGCTGTGACACAACATCTATGAGCCTGAAAGACAACATGAATCCTTGCAGTATTTTTGACCCATTGCTGACACAGGTGCCTCTTGTAGGAAGTCTTATCCACAAGGGAGTGTGACAAGGGAGCGTGTTTAGTTTGAATTAAATAGTAAACTCTTTCTTCCTCTCTCATCTTCTCACAAATAGTTTGATACTGGTGATCATTTATATTATAGAAAATATAAAAAATAATTTAAAATATTTTTATTAATTCTTCACTGAGAAATTGGAAACAAATCCAGCTGTAATGCATTCGCCCCACCCTTCCTAATCCCTGAATGATTGCTCTTCTAATTTTAGTTTTAAAATTTTTCATAACGTATGAGAAAAGTGTATTTAATTAGTGATTTGCTTCTCAAAAGGTAAAAAAAAAAAGCACAGTTCCCTTTGAAAGTACTGTATGAATACTGTCTAACACAGCTTTCCCTCTCTGTAGTGTCTCAGGCACAGTATTATTCCCAATGTTGTTGTGCCCTTTAGTCCAAATAACATTTTCTTGTGCTTCTCATCTGCAGCAGATGGCCAATAGCCAACCACAACATTTTTCATTGAAATGGTGAGGATATGCTCTAATTGCCTCTCTAACAAAGACCTTGATTACATCTAAATTCCAGGATTTCTGAAGGCAATTTTTTCATGGTATCAGCCTATTTGTTTCTGACCGATTATCCCTTCATTGCTAACCTTTCACTCCTTTGTATCCCAGAAAGCAACACAACATCTTTAATCCAAAATGAAAATTAGGCAAGGTAGCAATGTCTTAAAAGGCACAGTTGAGCAATTTATAAGCAGCACAGTGTTTATCAGCATAACAAGTTGCTTCTTGGAGGAAAAGTGGTAAGTGGTGAGGACTTCTTACAAAGCACAATTGCTTTAATAACACCCACACTCTCCAGTCAGACTGTCCCAGCAGGTGACAAGGGTTCTGTGTAAAACAACAGCAAATCTGTACATTGGGCACCTGGATGTCTGTGAATTCACTTTACAGGAATACAGTTGCTCACAAATTGAACTTCAAGGAGATGGACAAGGGAAGTTCAAAGCTGTAGGAGACTCTATATTCTCTGCTCCGCTCCATGTGGAAAAGACTGGGATACAGGGTCCAGCATTTCAGGTTTAGCTATATACACCAGCAGGAGATGTTTCTTATCACAAATTGCCAAGTTTTGCCCAGTCCAAGGAAATGGCTTTAGTCCATGGAGACCAGATGCAGCTTTCATTTGATTTCAGTTCTCCCCATGGGAGCACAGGGGCTGAGAGGAGCTCTTACCTTGACAGCTTGCTTCTCCTTCCCCTGCAGATGTCAGAGAGGGCAGAGGCAGGGAATGCTGCCAGACCTGCAGGAGGATGAATACCCCATGCAGGCAATTTCCACCATCCCAGGAGATGCAGGTGAAACAGAGCCTTTAAAAACTTACAGAAAGAGCGACCGATGGGAGAGGAATCTGAGTGTGGTGCTCCAAACTCAGCCAGGACTTCATTGTCTGGGGTGGCTGCTAGATCAAGCTGATTGCTTTAAATAATGCTATTTATACACCAGCATCTGACTGCCAATATTTCTAGGCTAAGCCCATACACAAGCTAGGAAAATAGCAAGTGGACTTGCTTGTCAATGTAAAAGTAGAGTTCAAGACACAAACATTGTACCTCAGCCTAGATGTTCATTCCTGAAGTATCTGGCCTGTATAAAAAGTTTAAGAAAGCAGAAAACTAATTTGCAGTAAGACATGAAGAAGACCTTGAGACTAAAAATTCATACTCTTCTTAAATTCTCCAGGAGACCCCAAGGACTGCTTTACAGACAGCAGTAGCCCAAAGTGCTTCATTGCTATGCTGATATGTACCACCTGCCCTATTGTTTTTGCCTTCAACACTATCAGTGCTGCTGCACTTATCCTGTTTTGGAAAATGTCCAGCTCTCATGACATTTTCAAGTGACCTTTGCATAGAGTGAAAGTGCCAAATACTAGGCTCCTAAGCAGCATATCTGTATTTAGTTGGGAACTTAAAACCCCAAAGCTATCATTATTTTAATTTCAAATCTCTGGAAAAATAAATGCAACTAAAATTTTCTTTAAAAGAGGAAGAGAGAGATGAGTTATGTCACAGAAATGGAGACAAAAGTAAATAAATAAATGAAGAGTAGGTGAGCAGTCCTTTGTTTTTATTCTGTTACTGTTTCCAGATCCGGAAAAACTATAGTTTGTACTGAAGTAAATGTTTATTTCCTTTGCCTAAGGAAATAAAAAAGCTGAAAACAAATATTCTGTTGGAGAGGAGATTTTGCGTTTAACTTAAAAAGAATTTACAGGTTGCATCAGGATAAGCCAAGGCAATACAGAGCTTGTTTGCAGCAGTATCTTCCCCCTTGCCTGTGGCCCAGGGGTGGGAGGTGAGCTCTGCTTAAAAGGCTCTGGACAAGTTCCAAACACCAGGCTGGGGTGAGCAGCTCCTGCAGCCTCACTGGGACTGTGTTGTGCTGCAAGGGAAGGGAATGAAGAAACTGCAGAGCAAAAATCCAGATTCACAAGTCCATTTCAGGCAGATTCTGATCTGCAAGATATATCTCTTTTGCTGTCTGTTAAGAGACTAGGAGAATAATCTGGAGGGCCATGTATAATGAGAGTTCACACTGAATGACTGTTCTTATGGAAGCCTGGTAGAGCATCTTCACTCAAAATATGTGATTACATTCTATTTGCAAAAGATGATACAAGAGGCATCATTCTGCCTCTATTCCTTGCTACAATCACTGAGGACTTGGAGTCACAGAAACTCTGACACTCATAGAGGTGAGTTTCAATAGTAAGGTTAAAGATGGGAATTTGTCCTTTCATTTAGGTTAGAAACCAGGATAAATTTTTCTTTAAAACTGCTGTCTATAAATCTCACAGCTTTCTCTCACTGCTTGTATTTTCTAGGATTCATCCTGTTTCCCTTCTGGCAGCTGCCTGCAGTTGCACTGCATCTGCATAAAAATGTATGCAAAGCTGGGCCCAGATTCTGGCTTTTCCAGTGGTGGGTAGAGAAGAAATGTGACCTTTATATCTTTCATTTGCATATGATATCCATCTCTTCACTCTCTGCCTGTCTACACCAGTTTAGATTCTGACATCCAGGATCTGCCTTAACCTTGAGAATTTGTGTTTTGCCTGTAGAACCAGTAGGCAAAGGTTCCTAATGAGCCAAAACAAACACGTGAGCCTCTCACCTGTGCTTTAACCCCACAGAGGAGGCAGGAGCTCTGTGTGATGGCAGAGGCATCAACACAGGGTGAAATAACAGGTGTAGAGTCAATGTGGCAGTGATACTGGCACTGGCCAGTGGAAGCAAATATTAATAACGTGGTGAAATAGGTTTCTGGAAATTTAGATTTGCTTTTTCTCTTTTTTTTCCTTAGACAAAAGCAGAGTAAGTGTAGTAGAAGGAATGAACACTTTAGCTACTCAGTTAGACTTGACAGCAAACTCTACCCAATGCAACTCCTCTGTGTGCTTAATATTAAGCATCTTAAATACTGTGCTGGAGGTAATTCATTGCTGAGCACTTTTTAAATGAAGCCCTCTAGCCTTAGGACTTCTGGAGTTCATTCACACCTGATCCACACTTTGTTTCACAGGTTTATCTGCTCTTTTGGCAGACAAGTATGGAATATATTCAAATTTTCTTCCCCTCCAGTATCTGTTTCCTTTCAAATAAATGGCAGTATATAAATCCTGTCACTAAAAGAAGTATAGGATGAGTGTGAAATAATGATGTACAAATATATATAACTATAAGGCTACAATGATATATCGTACTGAAAGCAAAAGTTATTGTGGTAAAGATAATTTTTTCCTATAGGAGCCATTCAGCAATAATGTCTTTTGCAGGAAAAAAATGTTGAATCCAGGAGATTATATTTTCACACGTATCAAAGAAGCAGTGTTAACCCTCACTCAGATATGGATTACTTGTGTTTCACCATTTTACTCAGAAATAGTCTGACTTTTTGTACAGACACTATCAACAGAAAAGATAGTGCCAGTCAAGAAAGTAAATGGAAATCATTCACATGGAGCCAAACACTTTATTTTCTGTGTTGAGAAGTTTTTATTGGATCACCACAATATTTTGGATTAGTTACACTATGGCTCTGAAATATCAAATTATGATGTAGTCATTTTCCCAATTAAAAGGAAACAAAATAAAGAAGCACAGTGCATCAGGCTTTGGCCACTGAACTAAGCCAAGGTTTCAGAGCCAGTTCCAGTCCAGTGCAGAGAGGGAACTTCTTCACACTCTTTCATAAACTCTAGTGCAGACAACCCCTTTCACGGCACATTCCTAAGGCATAAAGGAAAATATTAACATAAACCTTTTGCTGACAGCACTTGTGTCTGCTACAGTAACATCTGAAGTCAATGAAAATCCAGATGCCATGTTTTATATCTCTACATATTTGCAGAACCTTTATAGCAAACAGCAAAGCTATTTTTATATTGCAAATAGAGTTGTTTCTATTTTAACAGCTTTAAAGTTCATTAAGTGACATTTAATGACGAAAAGATTGCAAAATTAAGCTCAGCTTCCACAAACAAATTTACTTTCCTTGGTATTATTGCTGGCTTGTCAGAAATATTAGCTCTACCTAGTTTTTATATTATGGCCCACCAACACTTTCAAACTTTCATAGTAAGGGGTTTTTTTTGTGCAGAAGCAGAAGTACCCTGGGTATTTCAAAGGTTAGGCTTCTGGCCTAAAAAACTTTGCTCTTCTGAATCACAAAATATTTCTCTTGACCCTCTCACCCCAGTGGCCTTCAGTGCTTGCAGATGAGTCACAGCCACAGGATGCATGTGGACAAAGGCAACAGGATGTTAAAAAAATACTTCCTTGAACTGCAAAAGATGAGGAGTCCTCCACAAACCCAAACGAGGCAAGGGGCAGACAGCAGGATGCTGACAGGAGAGGCACCTTACCTCTCTGCTTTATGAAAAGGGTTTAATAATTAGAAAATCTTACTCAGAAATGCAGCCATGAGGAGAGGCAAAACCAAATCAACCTTCCTACATAGAGGGAAGTTCCATGAGAGCTGGAGATGGACTTTTAACAGGGGTGTGTAATTGCAGGACAAGGGGGAATGGTTTTAAACTGAGAGAGGGGATTAGATATTAGGAAGAAATTCTTTAGTGTGAGAGTGGTGAGGCACTGGAACAGGTTGCCCAGAGAAGATGTGGCCCCATCTGTGGAAATGTTCAAGACCAGACTGGATGGGGCTTTGGGTAATCTGGTCTAGTGAAAGGTGTCCTTGTTTGAGACAGTGGGATCACCTTAGATGATCTCTAAGGTCCCTTTCAACCCAAACCACTCCATGATTCTACATATGAGAACTCAAAAGACAGTCAGAACAAGTTAACATATAAAAGTGTAATGCTGCTGACTTCAAACAAGTTGCCAAATTAAGTTTGACTCCAATATTTAATACTTTAAAAAATGAAGTGAAATCTTAATTTTAATAGTGACCCTTACAAGTGAGGTCCCTAAAATGTTTTGTCTTCCTGGCTTGGCCGAGATAGGGAAAAGGAAAGAGCTGTTTCAGGGACAGCAGTACCCTGCCTGTAAACTTTTGTTTCCATTTCACAGGTTTCTGTTATTTTTAAACCTTATTCCTTTTAAGAACAGTAAAGTTGAGACTAGTAAGTATGCAGTCAATTTATGGCAGGTCTGACAATATAGTCACTTTAAAGACAAGTTGCTGTATGCAACAACATTTATTTCCTTCCAGCTGTTTTCTAAGCTTGGTTTCCTTTTTCTCTCCTTTAATTTGTCTCATTGTTCAAAGAGTAAGCCAAAATTGATAGTCTGCTTAGACAGAACTGTACTGAAGGCTGCATCCTTCTGACCTTTAGCAGTGCACAAGGAATGTGAACTTACCACCACCATCTTCCCATCCACAAGTCTTCTCTTTATCGTGGTCTCTTTGCCATCCCACTTCTGCACTTGCACCAATGACCCTTTCTCCAGGGTTACAACACTCTGCAAATTCCAAGAGAAGAGTTTCAAACTGGCTGAGCTTTGCAGATTAGAGTAGCAATTCCCTTTATGTTCAGCAAGAATACTCTCTGGGATAATGACATGCTCAGTAACATTATATTCAGCATTATGCTGCTTCTTCTTTCAGTGCTTTATTTCAATAATTTGGAAAACTCAAGGAGCACTAAGGAAGTAGGTAAAATTTCCCCTGGTGTTCTTTTTGGAGATGTTCACACCACTCAGAGATCACCAGACCCCTTACCTTGACTTTCCGATCATCTGCTGTTGTTTCATCAAACTGCTGGCCCAGTTTGAAAGAGATGGTTGTATTTTTGAAGGTGCTTTCAGTTCTGATGGTCACTATGTCCCCTTTCATACTGATGATCACATCAGGCCTTGACAGGCCACCTAGTTTCCGGGTAGCTAAGCCCACTCCTAGAAATCAGAAGCAAAACAATTATTATATTCTAGATGCAAGAAACTCAGTAAACTCTCATGATTCTTCAGCTGAAGAATAAGGAAGAGTTTCTTCTTGAATACTTCAATGCCTGATTTAGATGAAACACTAATTTTTTAGATGAGACACTACTGACACAGAGGTGGGAATGGGAACCTCAGCATTCAGGGGCTGAGGCAGCCCCAGCTGATAAAAGTGCACCTTCAGCAAGAAATAAAGATATAAACAATTATAGAGTTATGCACATTTAGCTAAGAAGAAACATGGCTGATTACAAATTGGCATCAATTCCATATAGATAGAATAAGCAGAAAAAATTCAGAGGAAGAGTCTTGGTTCTCATAAAAAATTTTAAAAATACTTAAAAAAAATCCTTGACAAATCTGAGAATTTGTACCTTTGTTAATAGCTGTAAAGAAGAAAATTGACACTGAACTGCCAGTATGCTGGTGCTTGCTCATTAAAACATACTGAAGACTGGATAATTCCTAAGTTGTTATTAACATCCCTTAAGGATCCTTGCATCTAAACCTCAGTGAAAAGTACAAGTATGCTATACAAAAAATGTTGAGGTATAAGGGCTGAGATCTGCAAAGAGCTTCCAGGAAAATCCCATCCCAAAAGCTGTTTGTATTGCCTAGTCCTTTCCAGTCCAGTTCATTATCTACAGGCTGTGAGGCTTGGGGCAAGTAGGAATGAAGCCACTGGTGATGCATTGCTGCCTCATAAAAGCAGAATAGGGATAGCTGGAGTTAGTGCCTTTGTTAATGCTATGCCATGTTCAGATGAAATGATCTATAAAAAAGGGTATAAAGTTATCTGCAAAGTATAAAACTATTTGCAGTAATTATTCCATACTAAGCAATTCCATTCAGATGTTCAGAAAACTATCTGCAGCTAGAC
Source organism: Erithacus rubecula (assembly GCF_903797595.1). Classification (NCBI taxonomy): domain Eukaryota; kingdom Metazoa; phylum Chordata; class Aves; order Passeriformes; family Muscicapidae; genus Erithacus; species Erithacus rubecula. Next base: position 120,685,487 of record NC_136689.1, read on the forward strand.
TTCCCTCCCACATTCAGCCTGGCTAATTAATTAACTGCAATTTTTTTGTTATTCAGTCTAACATTTCAAATAAAGAAAATCAGTGAATCATTCATATAGCAAAAACAATGCAGTAGCTGACTGCCTATGCATTTGGCATACAGGAATGAAGCCAGCATTAAAATGAAAAACAATGTTTAATTTGTTGCATTTCTGGCGTTCTTCAGTAACAGATAGATTCATTCATAGTATTATGTCTGAAACTACAGTGTCATGAGACATCAGCTCCATTATATATTGTAAATTTTCATAAGTCACAAGTTTAATAGAGCAAAAAAATTAAAAGAGGAAACATAAAAAAATTTGTATCTCCATAGATTACTCTTGTGACAGAAAAGCATATTAGATCAGTTCATATTAGTTAGAGGGAAATAAATCTGTAATAGTAATTCATCACCTATGTTTTACAATTTAGGTGCTAAAGAAAAGAAATTAAATTATGTTCGAAGAGTAATTAAGTGCTTTTTGGCCAGACAGAAGGCACCATCCGTGAGCAGAACCTTCCCAAATGAAACTTACTCACAAAAAAAACCCCCAAAACCACCAAAAAACAAACCCAGAGCATTTCTCACCCAACTCTTTCATATAGTCATCAAAATTTTCGCTGGAGACAAGTTTCCAGGTTCCCACAAATCGGTTACACATGGTGCAGGCTTTGTGAGGCGCTGGTCCTGCAGAGAGGCAGTGTCCCCAGAGCTCTGGGTGGCAGACAGAGGCTGAGATGTAGTGGCCTCCCTTTAAAGAGCTCCGTGCCTGTGGGGCTTGGCCAGTGGGGGAGGCAGCCCCAGGCAGACAATGTGCATTTGTCCAAGGAGCTGTGACAGTACCAGGGCTCTGGGTGACCCTGCCTTTGCTTCCCTTAGAGACTGCAGCAGGGCACGAGGGGCACGTGGGATGGGGATGGATGGGGATGGGGATGGGGATGGGGATGGGGATGGGGATGGGGATGGGGATGGGGATGGGGACAGGACACTGCCACTGCACCCGCAGAGCGGTCAGGGCACACTGCAGTGGGGAGTCAGCAACAAGAGACGAGTGCAGGAGCACTGCCTCCCTACAAAATCCAGTTCTGACTGTCCTCCCAATGTCATTCTCCTGCTGTCACCATATAGAACAGAAATTCATAACAATCATCTGATCCAATGCGTGACCAATCCAGGGCTGACCAAAAGTTACAGCATGTTGTTAAGCCATTGTCCAAATGCCTCTCAAACCTGGGGCTTTGATCACCTCTCTACAGAGCCTGTTTCAGTGAATGACCATTCTCTCACTAAAGAAGTGCATCCTAATGACAAATCTGAATCTCCTTGATACAGATTTGAACCATTCCCACACATCCCATTCCTGGATACCAGAGAGAAGAGATCAGCACCTTCCCCTCCACTTCCCCTCCTCAGGAAACTGTAGTGTTACCACTATTATTACCTCTGTGCTAGTCAGATAAATTAAATCCGTGTGGATTGTGTGAAGGAACTATCTACAAAGTGGTTTCTTGGGTTTTATTTTTTACTTTCATCATCCATCCTGGAAAGAGCCTGTATTTTTTGTCATTTAAAGAAAGAACTGAGTTATACTGTTCTGTTTTCTCCCTTTGTATCAGAGAAATTATGCCAAGCTGTGGGTTCTTCCCTGCACATATCCCAGACAGGATCACAAAAAGAAGCAGACAATATTCACTGGCTCCCTTTTACAACTGGGCATATTCAGAAGGTCACTGCATCAGTGGAGATCAGCTCTTGTGCTTGATAGCTGGATGGCATGAAAAGAAGCTGAGTCATTAAAGTGCTGATTCTGTGTTCAAAGTCACTTGGTGAGAAGCAAGAAGCTTTGCTGACTTGAGAGGGGGACATATTCTGTCCTCTTTTTGTCTTTCTGCACATGGAAAGTTGGTTTGCCATAAGGTAAAGGGAAGATTTAAGCCAGCACAATCATATAAGGCATTGCATTCAGATGTGTCCTACTGCTGCCAGATTTCCTCAGGTTTTCCTGCTTCCACAGAGAGATGCCATGACCTCCTTGTGTCCATGTATTGCTTATGCTAGGGAGCTCTGAACTGGAGCCAGCATTCCAGCTGTGGACTGCTCAGTGCTGAATAAAGGGAAGGATAATCTCCTTCAACCTCCAACACTCCTAGTGCAGCCCAGGACACCACTCACCCTTTGCTGCCAATGCATGGTGCTGGTTCATATTCAGCTTGGTGTACACCAGGATCCCCAGAACAAGCCAAAGCCAAAATAGAAAGATTGTAAGATTAGAGTTTTCAGCATTTAAAATGTTTTTTTTTTTTTTTTTTTTTTTTTAAGGTTTACATTTAGAACTATTGTCTGATGGTTAGTGAAAAACAGACACAAAAATCAAATCCATAAACCACGTGTATGTGACAGGCAGGAATTTAAAGCACTGTAGTTCAAGACACCTCAAATTATCTGAAGCAGTGTAAGACCACATCAGATGCAATTCTGTTCTTCCCTTTCCTAAACCATCTTCCTGGAGAAAACTGTTGCTTGATATGTGCAAAGATTAGAGGCTTTTTCCAGCTTGGGTGAACAACAGTTACCTGTTTGCCTTTTTTTGTATGATTCTAATTTCTGGGTTATGACAACCTATACAGACTCTTCAGATCTACATTTTAAAGGCAGACACACTGGGATTATAGGTTGTGGGACCAAATTTCTTTGTTTTACATCTGAAAGAATGAGATGGAAATCATGGTGTGCCAAGGAGGGTGAGGTCTGACTTGAAAGCTGTCAGAAGAGGAATATACTGGAACAGGCAAATAATAGAGTCTGAGCAGTGAAATCATTGGTTTATGTAGTGGTTGTGAGAAATAAAGAGGTCTTCAGTCACATATTTTGGTGGCATATGCAAAATGTTTTTAAATCCCTGAATCATAGCATCAGCAGGGGAAGCTGAACAGAGCTTCCCTTGCTGCACAGGTCTAATTGCATGCAGGGAGCAAAAGTCTGGAGCGACTGAAAATATAAACAAGGCAAAGAACTCTTTCTCCTCCACAGTAGGAAGCAGATGCTGTATTTGTAATAAGTAAATGTCAGTCTTTGAAGTTGTTGTCCACACAAAACTCATCTAAAGCAGAGATGCATAATATCACATTTTGTATAAAGAATAGCTAGCTCTTTTATCCCATCTCTGGAAATGAGCAAACTACTTCTAAATGAAATTGCCCATTATTGCTCAAAAAATAATATGGAAATATTCTACTGTTGCACCTCAAGCATTCTTTGTTCTTTTATTTAATTGTCTTACCCACATAAAGACACTTTAAGAAGAGAAGGCTGGTGCCTTTGGGAAATAAAAGATGATTGGGATGTTGTAAAATCAGGCCCAAAGAAATTCAAGAAGAGAAAATTAGTCAGAATAGAACAGCTACACTGCAGTACCAGTAACCTTAAGAACAAAAGTAACAGAGAATTATTTATTCAGACAAAGCCCGCCTTAAGCAGTCTCAAACAATGTTGACATTGCCACCATTTATCTCTTTGTCACTAAGAAAAATCAGTACTTTCATTTAAAGGACTTACAGTTTAGAAAGAACAGGAGCAGTGAATTATATCTCAGTAGAAATAATTGTGGAAATCAATCTTTTATTGAAGTTTAGAGGGGAACAAAGCCACAAGGATTGTGAGTACATATGAAAAGGGAGAGCCTTGATTCCCTTATTTTGCTTATGGTTGATGTAAAACAGGATTTAAGACATTGCACTTGGAGATTGTGAAGAAGCACAAAAGGTAAAACTTTATAGAAACAGATAATTAAAATTTCAGAGACTATTTAGAAATAAAGATACTATTTAAGGAAATACAGAAAGTAAAATTATGTGGATTTCTTTAAAGGAAATATGATCTAGGCAAATTCAAGGCCAAAAAAAGTCTAAGTAAATTCTCAGGGGAGCAATGAAGAAAACAGAAATAGAAGGGGAGAACAGAGGTCAAAGAGGGACCTCTGTGAGGTCACCGAGGATGTTTTAGCATTGACTCCATGAAGCAGAAGAATCAACCCTGAACGTGGGGCCAGCAGCCTCCCTTTTCCCTATAGAACCTTGGAGAGTGCAAATAGCTCCTTGTGCCCTTAGCTGGGATATCCTACAAGACCAGACCAGGACAGCTGGGCTGGGGGAATGAGCCCAGACTGCACTGCACACAAGGGCCTTGACTGGCCAGGACACAAAATTCCTTCGAGTTCTTTCCAGTGGAAATAAATAGTTAAAAGGAAAAGAGAAAAACAATGGATAGGTCAATGCTCAGAATAAGCCTTTCCTCATCTTTCTGCTGAACTGCCAAAATTCTGTGGGTGTGAGTTGCCTTTCCCTTCTGTCATCCAAGGACCCTGTAAAGGAGCAATGAGTGAATATGGTGAGGGGCAGAGATCTCATCTCAACATTCAAGGTGATAACTGTGCTGCCCGTGGGTTTGTAGGGGTTTAGTGAGATCCTTCTTTGGCAGAAAGGAATACTCTCAGGTGTTTACTGACTTTTGGACAATAGTTCATCATTACAGAAGAAAGGGGGAGACTCTGCAGGTAAGGACAAGACACTGGTCTGGCTTCAGCCCCTAGAAATGTGTGCTCCCACCTCCATCTGGCTCTGAGACAGAGAGGAATCTGGCTCTTTTCTTGACAGAGAGGAATCACCTCTGTTTATTCAAGCAATCACTAGACTGCTGCCATTTTCAGACAATAAATTCTGTCCTTCTTCAGTTAATAAATTCCAAAGCATCACTAATACTTTCTCAAGGTGCTGTCCCTGCTTAGGTTTATAGACAGAATGCAGTTGTATTGAAATTTCTAAAAATTGAAGTTTTAAGTGTCTTGATTCATTCACAAAGTTCAAAGTCATTCACCAGGTGCCAAAATAAATGGTGATGCTTTTAGAAGAGATTACTCTTTGTTGAAATATTAGGCTGTGAATGTTACAATTGTAACTGCTGGCTGGAGAATGTAAGATTTCTGGAAAATAAAATCTGCTGTATGAATATTGAAATGCTGGAAATTTTACCTCTGACAGAGTATTTCTAAATCTGTGAATAATAGAATACTATGGGCTGATATTTAATGTCTATATGTCTATTTAAGTCAATGTTTATGCTTCTGACAACCATCACTCCCATGTAGATATTTTATCACTAAACTGTAGTTGTATCCTAACTCTCATAAATAACTTTGGTTAAGTGCTAAGTTTAGTACTGTACATATGGAGTACTCTGAAGCATTCTTCCATCCCATATGCAACTGCTGTTCTCTAAATTGGTGAGATTTCACAAGCAATGAAGCCAAGGTTGAAACACAGGAGTTGTTTGTTAGTGGTTATTTCAACATTCTCAGCAGAATTTACTGATATTCTTTGGCATTGCTTTTAAATAACTCCTCAGCTTACATACAATGTAAAAATCCTTCCATTTCCCTATCCGTGCAAAAACTTGGGAACAACCTGAGTTATGCAGAGGAAAGGTCAAGTGTATGAGAGGTCTCTGCTGCTAGCAGTAGGGACTCAGCACCACCACCTCTGACAGCTGACTTGGGGAATGTCAGAAATATGTGGAATTTGGTTCAGATCTTAATCGCTCAAGATACAGTCATTTCCCCATTTAGGGGTTAAGACACACTTTTTTATACTGATTGTCCAGGTTTTCCCCAGAAATCTGTGGGGTTTTTTTGTCATCAATTTAAGCCCTCCCAAGTGTAGAAATCATGACTTCTATAGATGAAAAGTTTTGAAACGAAGGCCTATGGGCACTAGGAGATGGAAGTTCTTGTTAAAATAAGCAGAGTTGAAAAACATGGTGTCCCAAAGGGCTGTGGATCTAGAAAGTCTTGTGTTCCCAAGACTGATCAAGCCTAACAAGCTAATAGAAAATGCATGTAGTAAAGGAGGCTGTACTGCCAGCAAACTTGCACAGGCTTTGAGTAAACCTGAGTATTTTTTAAGCTATGATTTTTAATTCAAGGCTTTTAGCCCATCTAGGACAAAATGAGACGTTCAAGACAGGCACATTGGCAAAATAATCACAGGTGAAGGCTCTAATTGCTGTAATTTCACAGTTGAGGTGGAAAAGGACAAGATCAAGCTCCTTCAAACAGTCCCCAAGTTTAAAATTGTCTGCATTTGTGCACAGAGGAGGTGCCTGGTACCCTGCCCATGTTTGGAAGCCAAAACTGGGCATCCACAGATCATCCTCCTCCGTGTCCCAGGAGCACTCCAGTGCTAGCAGCTGAGGAAAGCAGCCCTGTTATTCCCCTGGCTGTGCACAGAGGGGGTGGCTCACTCACAGCACTCACCAGATGCTGCTCCTGTGTTGAGGTGTCCATCTGCCCTGTGGCACAGGTGCCACTGGCTGAGCTGGCTCCGGTGCTCTTTTCCCAGGGAATGGCTGAGTGTGGTCCTGGCTATCACACGGTGCTTTCCTGCACAGCACCCCTTCCCACTCTGCATCACCCCCAAGCCCCTTTTGACAAACTCCAGCATAAGCACACATTGTAGAAAGCAGAACATTTTATTGAATAGGCACAACAAATTAGACTAAATGCGTGTAACTGCTTTGGGATATATCTGAAAAAAAGTACAGTTCTCTTTAAAACAGATTGGTGGGGCTTTTCTTCTTTGGTTAAGTTGTTTTATTCCAGCTTTAAGCATTAGTCCTGTGTGAAGGTGGTTTCTTCATGCTTTTTCATAAACTCTTTTGCAGGAAACATTATTCATGGTGCATTCCTGGAAAGAAAAGATAATTCAATAAGTTTTTAACTCTTAATAAATATTTGTTAGTCAGAAGGTAGAGAATTACTTATCTATTAGGAACCAGTTTAAGAAAAATTTTATTTTCTCCACTTCTAAAGGCAATTGATAAAAGAATGGAACTCAGTTTTGAGAGCTTCAGCAACCAAAGATTGAAAAACAAGCAAAGGAGTGAAAAAATTTTCAATTACCGCTCTACTGACCTCCAGGAGATTTCTAATATTTTCTTAAAAATCTCTAAAGAAGGTCCTAGGACTTCTTTGGAGGCTGACTGGACCCTGGAGTTGGGCATTAACCTTTTTTCCTTCACCTTGTGCAGCTGTGGCTTGTCTTCCCACACGTGAGCACAGCACATGCGTGCACAGAGAGCTTTCAGACTTGCAGCTGCTGGTGTCAGCTTCTGCATGCTGGGCTCTGTCCTCATCTAGTTTTCAGTTAGATCAAACTCTGTTTTGTTCAGTCTTTCTTAATGAAGTTGTTATTAAAAACTATTTCTATTTCTTCTCCTCTAGTCTCTATCCAAAGGAATTTAAATATTGGATTTATGGATACATTATTTTTCCCTAGGGGAGGGCAGAACTCTTCAGGAATTTTGTGTATGTGTACTGTTTTGCAGGATTTAGGAATCTCAGCTGCCTTTTATGAACATAAATTTAGTCCTGTCCCAGATTCTTCAAAGTGTGTTTTTAAAACTGTAGAGCAGAGCTGGAAAGCCCCAGACTGTAGGTGGGCCTTACTGGCACCAAGTCAAGCACAATAGTCTCTGACCAGGTAAGACCAACCAACAGAGCTTGGACACAGGTTTCCTTGCCCTAACATCCTATTATTAAAGCAGCTGTTGCTGATGCATAGCAGGACTCCCACAGATGGCTCTAAGCTCTGCTGAAGATGAGCAGGAGTATTCTGTATCAGCCTACACTGGATGTATTTAATGTGGGCTTTCCTCTATACTGTCCAGGGCTTAGGGATTCTCATATGTAAGTTTCCCTGATAGGGATATTGGGTTTTTCTTCCTAAACTTTCCCAACCATGTCTTGCTATGGGAACAGGCACCTCCATACCATTCTGTAAGTTTAACAGCTTTTCAGTTTTCATCTTCACTCTAGTCTCAATCAGAGACTTCTCACCAAGTGCACAGAGCCCTTTCAGATGCTTTCCCTCCCTTGGTTTGAATCCAAAGTCTTACATAGCTAAACATGAATTGTGCACACTGAATCCAGCAAGTAAGTATCAAAAATTAACTTACCACCACCAGGTTCCCATCCACCACTTTTCTCCTTATGATAGTCTCTTTCCCATCCCACTTCTGCACCTGGGTCAGCACACCATTGTCTAGGGTTATGACATTCTACCAAAATAAAAAAAACAAAGTGTGGCTGTTTCAGCAGGGTGCTCTGGTCTCAGGAGAAGATTCTCCAGGTCCAAACAGCACTAAGAACAAAGCACCCATTACCTGTGGAGGCAGCATTCCTGCACTGGATGTCAAAATCACAGCTCTGCCCTGCTGCTCCCACATCCATTTTGAGAGATGTGTTTGCAAAATGCCATTTCAGGACTCACCTTTGTTTTTCTGTCATCTGCTGTGGTCTCATCAAACTCTTCACCCAGCTTGAAAGAGACCTCTGTATTTTTGAAGGTACTTTCTGTTTTGATGGTTATCACATCACCATTGATGGTGATAGTTACATTAGGCTTGGCCACACCAGCCATCTTCCTGGTAGCAAAACCCACACCTGTAAATAAGATAAGGCACTATTGAACTTTTATCTTTCCTTAATTTGTTTTTCTTACACATTGGAAAAAAAACCCTCAGTGCTTTTTGCCCTATTGCTTTCTGAGTATTAATAATCCTATGTTACAGAGATCCTTTAGTAAAATCTCACTTGGTACTGCTACAAACCAAGCTGGATGGGTTGATGTAAGGAAATTCTCTATCCTGTCATTGTCAAAATAGTAAAAGCAATATTTTGACGACTGAGATTATAAGAATGCCAGATATTTGCACATAGAGGTGTTCTAGATTTGTAGCTTGTACTCTAATTTTTATGCTAATTGTATCTAAATTTAAATAAGCAGGGATATATGACAGTTTCTGAGCCACAAAAGCATGAAAACAAAAAAACAACGAAAAAAACCCAACCTTTTTGTATTTACAAGGGGGTAGGTTGAATATAAGGAAATGATTAAGAAATAGCTGGCAATGATTATGTCCTGAGTAAAATCTGGAGCAAAGATTAAGTGTGTAAGGGTCTCACTTGTTGAAAACTGTCAGAATAAGTCACATAATTTGCCCTAAACTGCAAATAACCCTCCCAGGTTTTTAGCATGCACTAACTGAATCAGTACAAGTTATCCACTGCTTCCTACACACTAACAGAATGCTGAAACCTTTTAAATCCAAATTTCAATTCTAAGCGAGAAGTCTACACCTTTAGAGAAAAGTGTTAGACATCAAATCTTTCAAGTATCTGCATGAATCCATGCAATTGTCTTTGTTAGTATTCACTGGAGGCAGCTACAGCATTTCATTCAATATAATAGCCATGGCAATTAACTAATTTTCTTAATCCAGAAGCATTTTAAAGTTGTTTAGGTGTGCTGCTCACAGACCTAAGGAAACTTGCTGCTTTCTAGCATCACGCCGATTTCGTGTCCAAACATAAAGGATAATTAGCACAAAATAATCCACTAATGTGTTTTATTTCCATTTATAACACTACTAATAAGGCATGCACAGACTTGTCTTACCTGAAATTATTCCCATCAGTCAAAGTTTTTCTGCTTTATAGGAATTTAACACCACGTATTGAAACAGACAAATACTCCAGTTTGAGAATATCTGACCAAAATAGTGGATTAAGCCCCCCTTAATAAACAGCATAGCCAGAAAAAGCAAATAAAGAGTAAAGTTCAAAATTGGCATTGCTCCCCTGCTCCAGATACAAGAAGTTGAAATAACAATTCTCACCCAGTTCTTTCATATAGTCCTCAAAGTTTTCACTAGTAAGGAGCTTCCAGGTGCCCACAAATTGGTCGCACATTTTGTCAGGCTGGAAAGATGTCTTCCACAGGTTCAAACAGAAATGCAGGACAGGGGAATATTATGAGCTCCAGGAGAAGAGTACTTATCTTTAAAAAGGAGCTGTGGCCACATGATGCTCTGGGATGACCAATGAAGAGGGAGCCCCAGTGCCCAGTGTTTTGCTTCCTCCCCTACCCCTCCTCTGCCAGTGGGTCAGAGTGCTATTATTCATATGCCCTTACTAGCACAAAGATCACTGTCCTGTTTCTATTTAATTATTTTTTTCATTCAAGAACACTCTACCCTAAAGGCAAATAATTAAATCAAATTACCTTCCAGAATAAAAAGGGAGGCTCAAGCTCAACTCACAAAAATTAATGTTCTCTCCTCTGCTCTTTCATTTCAGTCCACTATATCAAATGGACACAGCTCAATTAATGGACTTTCAGATCCAAAAGGCTCATTGGGAACATTTTACTTGCTTTCAACACCCCTGCAATCAGAAATTTCCTCTAGAGAAATACAGAACTACAGGAAGAAGTGGACTTGGAGCACAAAGAGAGAGTGCTGGGGTTATAGAAGGCTAAGTCAATAAAATTGCTTCCTTGATTGGGATCTGCTTGTCCTTGGACCACCTGAATGAATTTAACAATAGGTCTGTAACATGTTTTTATGCAATGGAGATGGGATATGGGGTTCTGTGAGAAGACAAGTAACAAAACAGAGGATTTCTCTCCCTTTTACTCCCATGCTTTCAGAAGAACTATGTTGCAATGACATTTTGAGTAGTTGTGGCATACAGCTAGGCTCTAGTATTGACCTACCAAAGGTCCCTGGACACCTCATTTCTTTTCTGTTTGTGCTGTTCAGGCATTAATTTGTTTGAGGCAAGTTTGAGGCACAGGGGTGACATAATGGGTCTATTTTGACTGATCCTCTAAGCCCTTGTCATACTTCACAAAAAAACTATCAGAAAGCAGTCAAGCAAGTTCTTAGACCTTCCTTTGTCTGTAATATGCTATTCCAATGGCAAAAAGCAGCTAATAAGAGCATAATCCTGCCCCTGCTCTTCTCTTTAAGTGGATTTCCTGGAATTACTCTGGTGGTTGCTAGGCATCGATATTGTGGAACACATGTTTTTCTACTTGTTATCTTTGTAAGTAACAATGCTATGGAAGAGTTACTTATATAGGATTGCAAGATCATGGGGGTATTTGTAAGGGAAGGGAAGTGAGGAGGTCTCCAGTGCATCCTTCCACACAGTCAGGGTCACCACTGAGCCCACATTGGGCTGCTTAGAGCTGTTCTCTTTTGTGGATCAGAAAATTCCTGGGATGGAGCCAGCAGAGTTTCCCCAGGCAACACACACCCCTGCCCAGCTCTCCCAAGGGAAAAAGGGTCTCCTTATCTTCTCTCTGCATCTCTCTACTTTCAGGATGAACCACTCCAGTCTCACAGCTTCTTCTCACAGGACAAATGCTCCAAACCCATGAGGATACTGCGGGTCCTCTGCTGAGCTCACCTCAACACTGGATGCAGTACTCTGGAAAAGCCCTAATGACTGCTGAGATGAGGGGCATGATCACTTCCATCACTATTGGATGTGCTTCTGACCATACAGTGCAGGATTTTTTTTACCTTTCTGTTTCCAGGTCTCAGCTCACTGCCCACCAGGACCCTGAGAGCCTTTTCTGCAGGGCTTCTCCCTAGGCAGTGTGTCCCCAGCCTGAACTGCTCTGAGAGCTGAGCATGTTTGTGCCTTTAACATGTCAGTCTATGGGGACTAGAATAGCTAATCTTAGATTTGGCCTATTCTTTTAAATTTTTTTTTCATATTCAATTACTTTGGCCTAATCTCAAAATAAATAAAACTACATGCTAGTTATGAAGCAGCTGATGCCTTTCCTGGTTGGTTTTTGCAGAGTGTCACATGCTCCAATGTTCTTTAAAAGGAAATTCTGAGGTCCTTCAAGTTTGTGTCATTATCTTGAGGTATTTTTACTTCAGATTACTGGCTTGGGAAACTCTGTATTGTGTGTGAGCAGATGGTAGGAACATGAAAATTTAAATCCACCATTTAAATAATGAGAACTGAAAGTACCGAGGATTGTTGCAGTGGCCCAGATAGAAAGGCTGTGATGTGGATGAAATCAGTTCCTGTTTTTACTTTTCTTGCCTGTTGGGAACTATTCTGTGTGCACCTTACTACAACCAGCACTCATTTGTTTAGAGGGGAAATAGGGATTTTATATTCAAAATTATAGTCTGGGAGAGACAAGTAGTCTTAGTGTTAACAGCTGTCTGTGATGCTTGTAGTATTGGAAGAGTTTTTGGGGAGAGCAGAAGCACCTTTCCATGCAAATGAATTTGGAGCAGACAAGTGCAGCCTCCCCAGGCAGTCAATTACTTGCACTTATTTAAAGTGAATCTGAGTTATTTGTAGATATCTTGTGAGTGTGATGACTCAAAATTTCAAGAAGAAAGCCAGCCTGTGGGTTGACTTGCCTGTTTACTTCAACAAGCAGCTATCTGGGAGCACATTTACAGCTCTCTCTTGGGAAGTGTCCTGCCAATGGTATGCCTTCCCTCAGGAGAGACTTCCAGCAACCTATGGCACTGATGTCGTCTGATGCAAGTCGTGCCTGCTCTCTGGGGCAAATGCACTCAGTCTGCTGATAAAGACCAGAGTTTTTAATGGTCATGAAGAAAGCAGTGAGGCTTCTGAGCCTGGAAGTTTGAGCAAGTGATTAATGTTATTTGCTGAAGTGTCTTGACAGCAAGAGCTGGGAGATCTGGCTGAACAGCCTTGTGGTTATTGACACTGATGTAATCTCATACCATCAGAAACAAGGGCATCCTCAGAAGTGTAGAAATCTTCTTCAAAATGAGCAGAAATTTTGAAGAAGACACAACTGGCAAGAGATAAACCAAGAAAAGGAAGATGGTAAGTTGGCCAGTACAGGAAATGCTGACAAAGGAAATTCATCTCTTAATCCTGATATGAACTGAGGCAGCTCAAGTCTGCAATAACAATGATACATTGTCTGCATTGTGGTCTTGGAGTGCTGTGACATTTGAGGATAGCTCCTGATGCAGGATATACAGAAGTGATCACAGAATTCTCTGGTTCTATAAAGTGCAACAGCAAAGCACCAGCTGCATGGGGGACATCATTAGATGGGAAGATAACAATGATGGGTTAAATCTCACTCTGTGACTCAGACCAAAGGTGGAGATCTACTTGAGATAAACTGCTTTTTACAAAAATAAGCACAATAGTAACCTCCCTTTGGCCCTTTCGGGCTTGCAGGAGCAATGACGCTCTTGTACTAGAGTATGTGAAAAAGAGGGTGTTTATTCCTGCAGTGAAGATCTGCCACTTAGGAGACCTTTGGATTGAGCATTGTGCTAAACCTTCCCTGGTGCTTTATGTTAGTATGGAATTGTCAAAGAAAAAACACATCTTACTCTCAAATGTGAAAGCATAAGTTAAAGTTATGACTGCCTAAAAGGAGGTTTCTTTCTCGAGTTCATTCTTGTCCCAAAAGGGCAATAGAGCAAACTCCTAAAGTGTAAAAAGAGTAAAGAATAAAAACTCCTTTGAGTGCTCTGGCTGCCAAACTGGTGACTTCCAATGAGCAGCAGTGTATTGTGCACTTGTCTCCATAGTTCTGCTACTCTTTGGATAAGAACCAGCATGAAAAGACATCCATGCTCAATTCCATGGCTGATGACATTGACAAGGACTTCTGTTGAACAATTCCTTAAAAGTAACCTGGCCTCTGTATGGGGTCATTACTGGCACAGGTGGCAATATTCATAATAATAAGAAATATGTATTCTTGGCACAGCTATAAAAAGGTAATCTAATTCTGGAGCAGACAAGAATAGATAAAGGAATGCCATCTCTGCTCACAAATTTGCTACTTTCATTTCTGATTAACATTTGAAACAGGTGAATTGCCATGGAATTCTGCCTAGTCAGGAAAAGGTGTAACTAAAGCTTTAATACTCATAATGTGACACACTGCCTTTACAAAATACTGGCCTCAGTTGGCTTGAAAGTTCAAGAGGCCAATTAGTTTTCAGTGGTATTTTTCTCCCTCTTGGGGAAGGAGGTGAGGAGGAAAAGAAACAAGTCATTTTTCCTGTGCTCACTCACCCAATCATTTGTGGCTGTGGCTTCAGTCCTCACTCAGAACTGAGAGTACTATTGCAAATGGTCACTTTTGAAGGAGTCAGATTTGCCAGCAGCAACAGATCTGCTGTTTCCTTGAGTGGGTATTGGCACTGCTCTACTCAGCCACACTGCTGGCCTGTGACATTTGGAGACCTCAGGCTGGTGTGCCCCAGCACCTGATTTTTATTTTTTGTGATTCTGGCTTCTTTTATTTAGGGTGAGTCCCCACACCCTTAAATATGTTTCCAATATCTGAAAGCAGGGCCATGAAAATGAAAACATTTAAAAGGTGGTTCTGAAGCACTAAGCTAAGTTTGTGCTAAAGCTTTTAAGAACAGAAATGAAATCTCATTACTCTGAGGCAAAAAAACTCCAGTGGTTGACTCCATTAACTTGCAAATATGCATAACTATGTTTTCTGAACTTGCTTTAAAGATGAATAAAAAATTCAGATATGTCTGCAGGGTACAGCAAACCTCTGGGCCCTTGTCTTCACCTGAGAGACAGCTGAGATTCTGCCTTTTCTCAGCAGATGGCATGGCTGTAATGTATGCTCTCAAATATCTGTGGGTCGTACAGCTGATTGCTATTCCTGAGGAAAACCTGGACTTCTCATATCTCCTCTAACATGCATGTCCCTCATTCCTGGAGCAAGGCAGTTGGCAGTGTGAATTTTATGAATTGCAGGTTGTGAATTAAAAGGAATTTCAGAATATCAGAAAAGTAAAAAAGGAAGAGCATTTGCATATTGGGTTTGTTGTTTTGTTTCATTGCAATGAGAAGAAATGCAGGTACACTAACTCCTACTGGCATGCAGGTGACGGGCTTCCAGGAGATAATGTGGACATTTCTGTAAAAGAATATTTGAAATGTCAGAGGTCCACCTCATATATCCTGCATTCAGCAAATGCCATAGTAGGCTTAGTGATAAATTGAACTTCATGACTTATGAATGTTTGTATGAGAGATCTTAATTTGCTGGCTATCATGTAGGCATTGCAGATGCTTCATGTTTCTAACTACCTATAGATTTTCCTGATCTAAAGAACAAGTTTAAGGTTGTCTAAGGTTGTTCTAATATTCAAATCTGTCCAACTTTTTTGTGCATATGGTCCAAGTCTTGCATCTAACATCAAGGCTTCTCTTCTTGAGATGTATGAGAGTTGGCCTTTTTCTGAATCCTGCTTTGTCCTGTCCATGGACTTACCCCAGAGCACACAAATCCTTGCTGCTCTCCCCCTCTACCTTCCCCCCACCTCATTAATAAAAAGGGGATTTTCTTTTCTTACTTTTTAATCCCTATATTTCACTATAAATTTAGGTATTGCAGCAAAATTGCGAAGAAAGTAGTGGCTCCCAAAGCACTTTTGGGTTTCCTCTAGCAATTTGCAAATTTGCTAATACTATGCTGAAAATCCCTTTGAAGTCCTTCCCCAGATGATCTTCTGAATTATCCCACATCATCCAGTTGAAACCCTCTCTCAAACCCTCCATCTGAATGAAGGAGTGACACTGTTGGTTATATCTGCTTTAGGACTGCCCAAGAGGACTCCACCCCAGCTCTGCCTTGTTACTGCAGCTCCTGCAATACTCTCTGTTTTATTTCAATACAGACCTGCATTTAGAAACCTTCCACTGTTTTGTTTGCTTGTTTCCTGTTAAACATATCTTTATCAAGATGAAGAAAAAATCTTCAAATAGGAATGAAAGAGTAGTGCATATTGGTAAAGTATAATATCTTGTAAATTTAAGCTATTCCTATCAGTGCTTGTCCTTCTCTTAAAAGCTGTCTTCCTGTGAAGCAAGAGCACCTCCACAATTTCACTTGTTTCTAACCCAGCAAAGAAAGAGCAAAGTGTAAGAGAAGTATTTCAACAAGACTAAAAAAACCCTATACAAAATATTCAAGCTCTGCTGAACCTGCAGTCTGAGTACAATATATATGGATTTGGCAGCCTTGTTTATGCATGCCCTCTTTCTGCATGCTGCAATTTCTGGCTTCCTATGCTTTCAATCTGCCAGCTTGCTCTGAAACTTTCAATGAGCTCCTCCTTGCATTTGCCAGAAGGCTATCTATTATTACAGATGTATTTGGATTGCACCCAAAGACATAGTGCTCTATGTAAAGGAAAGTAAAAAAATTCCAAATATGAAATGTTGAAGCCTTCTGAGAGCCCTCCCTGCAGCGTGGTGAGGAGCTGGTGGGAGTGAAGGCTGGCAGCTCCCTGGCTCTAAGCAGATCTTGGTGGGAGTGAAGGCTGGCAGCTCCCTGGCTCTAAGCAGATCTCTGATCCTCTGCAGCTGACTGCTGCCCCTGGGCACTGCCAGCTGAGGAGGGAGAAGGAGCCAGCAGCTCCTGCCCAGACACTGACCTGGCCTTGCTCAGCCTCTTGCAGCTGCCTTCTCTGCAGCTGGATTTCATTGTCACTGCCAATCTCACTCCATCTCACCTTCTACCAGACATAAGAGACTGGGAAGCAAAAGGATCTCTGAGGAAAGAAGTGCCAGAGTTTTCTAAAGCAATCTGTCATGCCTGCCTTTCCCTCTCTGGACAGCTCTCATAACAGAACTAATCAATGCTGTTTATGTTTGACATGTGAAAACTCACATCACATCTCCAATAAGGGAGTGTCTGTAAAATTCCCTGCTTAATGCAAAGCAGTAATTCAAGTCTTTGTGTGAAGGGACTGGAAGCACACAGCAGCTTGCACAGGGACAATGGAGTTTGCTCAGTGTGCTGCATCCCTCCCAACACCATCTTCAGCAGATGTGGGGCAACAAATGTCCCTACAGCTCTTTTGCCCAAATACCTAACTGTCTCTAAACCTTATTTTTGGTACACAGAACCTCTAAATCTGTTACCCTGAAGCCCAAAAATTACTTTTAAATGCTCTCTGCCTTCTATTTTTCCCCTCTAGAGGATTCCATCATAGCTGGCAGGCATGACAAATTGTATGTCTTGATTGGAGGTGCATGCCATGAGGCTAAATGCATACTTTTTGTAACAAATACTGTTCCTTCTTCAGCTCCTGCAGGTTCTTCATTCTCTGATGTCATTTTAGTCTTACTGACAAATTATTTAAGCTGAACAAAACTTAATTCCTTTTGTGGCTTGATATGTCTTTAGGTATCATATCTCTGTATAGATATAGAACATATCTCTGTTCTAAGAGTATTTTCTGCATTAGCTTTGTTAATTTAGCTTCTGGTAAGCCAATACTAACTTGTTGAAATTGTATTGAAGTATCTGAAAATCTCTTCTGTCATTTTTAATTTAGTGTCTGGTTTATTGCTCCTTCAGACTGCTCACCCCAATTAAGGCATGGTTGTGCCCAGTCATTGGCACAGTCTCCAAGTCTTCCATGAAGAAGACCCCTGCCCAAGAAAGCTGACAGACTGAGTGTGTTAGTGGGAGGTGGGGTATGAAGGCTTTAATTCCCTTGACCTGAAGTGGCTACTGAAGCTACATCTCCTGATACTCAGAGAGTGGGAGGCAGGGAAGTGTTGTTCAGATGTTTTGGTTCCTTACAGTTGTTATATAGTTCTTCCTGTGCCTATATAACATCCCACAGAATCACACATGACAGAATAATTTAGGTTGGAAAAGACCTCCAAGATTATTGAGTCTTACTTTGACTACCTCCACTTAGAGCACAGCACTAAGTGCCATGTGTAGTTATTTCTTGAATACTTTTCCAGGGATGTTGGCTCCACCACCTCCCTGGGCAGTCCATTCCAAAGTTTATCAACCCTTTCTGTGAAGAAAATGTTCCTGATGTCCAAGCTGAACCTCCCCTGGTGCAGACTGCTGAAACTATGTCTACTTGTCCTGTCACTGATTGCCTGAGAGAAGAGAATGACTCCTACCTTGCTGCAGCCTCCTTTCAGGTTCTTGTAGACAGTGATAAGGTCTCCCCTGAGCCTCCTTTTCCCCAGGCTAAGCACCCCCAGCTGCCTCAGCCACTCCTCACAGGGCTTGTGCTCCAGACCCTTCCCCAGCTCCGCTGCCCTTCTCTGGGCACACCCCAGCACCTCAATGTCCTTGCCATGAGAGACCCAAAACTGAGCACAGCACCTGAGTGGCCTCACCAGTGCCCAGTACATGGGAGCAGCCACTGCCCTGATCTCACTGGCCACACTATTGCTGACACAGGCCATTGGCCTTCTTGGCCACCTGGGCACTGCTGGCTCATGTTCAGCTGCTGTTGACCAGCACCCCAAGGCCCTTTTCCACTGGAGTGCTTTCCTGCCATTTTCCCCCAGCCTGCAACACTGCATGGGGTGGTTACAACTAATGTGCAGCACCTGGAACTTTGCCTTGTTGAACTTCATACCACTGGTCCCAGCCCATCAATCCAAGCTCAGACTAAGTTTTTAGCTGCAAGCCTAGCAAATTTCACAGCTTGATTCCTTGATTACCATGATATCTGCTTAAGCTGAGCTCTTTTTGTCTTTAGAAAGGATGAGGGATAATTTTTACTATTTCGTCCCTGATAGAAACATACATTTTCTGAAGTGGAAACAGCATTATGTCCTTCTTGCCTTGCCTTACAACTACTTCTCAGACAACATGATATTAATAATTTGGTCCCATTAGCAATAAAAGAACTTGGCTGCAGAGCACAATGTTGGAGTGTCAAGCCAGAGGTGTTTATTTGCCAGTTCCAGCAAGTGTCTAGTAGGATGACAATTTGACTTTACACTACTTGCTGATAGTCAAAGGAGTACAATTTGGGAAGTGCTGAAGCTACTGTGTCTTGCAGACCATACTGACACAACTAAGAAAACTCTTTCCATCTCTCTGATTCCATAGGGTAAGTGTCAGTACACATCATGTGCTTGGAAGTGCTTAGCTACAACTAAATCCAAACTAGTCCAGGTCAACATACTGCTCATTCTTGGGTGAGCACAGCTGTCTGTAACCAAACAACTCAAGTTGGCACCACAAAAACACTGTGTGCCTAATATGATCTAATCTGGCTGTATAACATCTTCTGCTCTGTGAAGCAGAAAATATTGGAGACTGCTTTCTCAACTGATACAGCAAATTACCCATATGTTTCCTGAACATTTGTTGGTACTCTGTTAACTGTTTAAAAGAAAAAAATCTTCCCGTTTGGTAGCCAGTTCTAGGATCAAACCAGAAGATGCTGAACCCAGTATCCACATTGGCACTTGGAAGTGCTGCTCACAGAATCACAGAATCATAGATTCTGTGATGCTATGATCCTACTTGTATGATATTTGTATTATGAAGATAAAAGCAAGATTATTTGCATTGCATACTAAAAAACCAGTTTAATTCTGAAAGAGTCATTTAATGTTATATTGGAGATAGAAGAAATTCAGGTCTACAAGCTCACACACCAGGGCAATTCCAGGTTGAAAGTTTGCTTAATATGTAAGAAGAGACAATGGCTCTTAGTTTCTTGAGTCTGCAGTGATGTCAGCCTGCTGAAGTCCCAGAATTGCATATTACTTGAATGACTGAAATAATCTGTAGAAACACCTTACTGAGTGCTCTTGTGCAACAACCACCAAGAGATGTAATTTAATTTAACTATGTAATTTAATTTTCATGCTGGAATGGCAACTTTCCTATTCATTCTGGGAGAGTGTCAAGTGCAACCAGAATACTTCAATCTCAAACTTCTCTCTTGTGCCTTTCAGAAGCAAGATCATCTGCCTCCTGCCTCATCTTTCCTTTTACCTTTAAATGTGACTGTATTATTCAAAGGAACACATTTGAACAAGAAAAGTTACATTGCACATTGATAGAAAACATTAATTCTGAAGACTGGAATAAATCTCTTTGGATTGTTTGGATTAGTGCTATTCAAAGTCACAATGACTCAAATCTCTGTTACTGGAGGCCAAATTTTCAACCTGTTTTTAGGCAAGTCTGTGTTTGGGCAACCTGGGCTAAATTAACACCTAACACAACTTCTGAAGAAAGCACGTCCCTCACACTTCAAAACCTAATTTCTGCTTCCTGCCATGCTAGACTGTGAATTACCCTCTTTGGAGAGTAGAAAGTATTCAAGATTCTCTACCTTCTCCTTTTCTTTCCTCTATTACACAAAGCTGGCAGATAAAACTTCTCTCTTTGAAAAAAAAACCAAAAGAGCAGTTGAGCATGAGATGTGTCTGTCTGTGATCATGGGTGACCTAGTTTACAGTGAGGACAAGAGCCAGGGTGCTCAGAGAGCAGAGTGACTCTCTCTCCTAAATTAGGACTTGCTAATGCCATCAAGATGAATGGAAAGGCAGGAACTGGCTCCAGAGAGCTACATCAATGAGATTGATGAAACTGAGTTAATTGTTTCTCAATCAAGTTTGTGAAAAGGCAAAGGCAAAACAGAAGGGAATTGTTATATTATTTATTCCTCTCTGTCTCTCATGCTATCAAGTTATATTTTTAAATTTGCTTACAATTTCTAGTCTCCAAACTCAAGCCCTTGCATTTTCGAGCCTTTGTCTTTGCTGCTTCTCCTGAGGCCCAGATAGTCACATCTCTCTTTCAAGTACTGATGAGTTTTTTTCTCCCTTCACATGCCTATCAAATGAGGAATCTAATTGGGTAAATATATGAAGGTGGATAAAGGCAAGGCAAGGCTCCTCAATGTCCTTTTTTATTTTTTTTTAATTTTTTTTGTATTTATTTTATTTTATTTTCTTAACAGAATTAAGGGTAAAATTTGGCCTTTTACAAATTTGAAAAAACATTTCCTTTAAAATCAAATAACTTTATTCCTTTTCCTGACTTTATAGTATAGGTAAGAAAGCAGCAACTTCCTTTCTCAGAAAAAAAAACTGAAAATCAGATGAGTATTCTGGGGTATGCAAGTAAAAGAAATGTCACATATTTGCTCACCTCATCAAAGAATGAAACAAGTACATGGTAGAAGGTGTTTCCAGCTATAGGGACCAAGCAGATCACCCACACCTTTTTCCCTTCCCTGAAAAACTATTTCTACAACACAAGGAAGAAGGTTCTTATTCCTTAAATTTTATAATGAAATGAATTTTGGGGATTATCCAGGTATTTATTTCAAAGCAATGTTTAGCTTCTGGCATCTGGAAAAGAGGAGCTACTTGCTTGTATCTGACATTCTTACTGGAAACTCTATGCTGTGATATTGCTGCAATAAACCAGCATATATAAAAGGGTCTCATGATCAGATTAAACTCCAAGATCAATCCCCAAGAATATTTGGACTTTTAAAGTAGTCCATTCCTCAAAACACTGAAATAAATGTCACTGTAAGTCTGTAAGTCTGCACATCCCAGTATCAGAATAGTAGCATGTACCTGCAAACCAGAAGGAGTTGTTGGCTTAGATCTTCAGCTTCAGTTGTGATAATTAGAGGCAGATAACATTAATTCAGTCATAAGGTTGTCATTTGCTGAGCTGAAGCACAGGCAATTCACCAGCTGTTCTGTGGCCACCAAAAGAACAATCTTTACTTGGACTATGTCCTTGTGGCCCCAGCCTATGTCAAATAGAGGATTTAGCCCTAAATGTTGCTAAAGAAAAGCTTAATAATTTCATATTTTATGATTACTGTGATTTGGCTGATATCCTGGTTGGGAGTGTCCTGGATAAATGGGTGTCTAATGAAAATGGGTATCTAAAACAAAGCAAGCCACCTTGGATTCTTCTTTACATACAGCCGAGGTCCAGTGGTGCCTTACAGCGTACAAATGGTCTCATTCTTAGGTCATTGCCTATGCTAGAATAATACTTTGTCAATTGTGTTAATATATTGTAAAAATAAGCCCGAGTGCTCCTATGTGAAGCTCTGTAACTTCACTTCAAAACCTCAGATGAGGTACACTCCACATGATGACAAGAATGATGAGAGTCGGATGCACTCAAGGTTTTCACCCATTTGCATTAATGGAACTTGAGCAGTTGAGGATTAATAAATTATGGCTGTCCCTGTTCCTAGTAATTAGTATTTTTCTCTTGAATGAGAATCTACATGACCACTAAGTGTAATTTTCCAATAATGCTTTGAAACATTGGTCAGCATTCAATCTTCTGTGTATAAAGCCATAAATCCTTTCCTTGATTTTCAATGTTTTCTCATTGTAATTCTAAAATAGAGATGATATCTTAGTCCTAAGTAACTGCTGCTTTGTATCCCTGTAACCATCAGGGAACTAATAAAGTATAGCAGATGAGAAAATCTCAGCAATGTAACATCTAAGTCAACAATGAATAATAACTATATTGCAAATACTGACAGTCCTGATTGCAAGAATTTTATGTATTTTTGGGACAGCAAAACTATTCCTAATAGAAGAATGTTGTTTTTAACACTCCCCTGCCTCAATTTTTTGTATTTCTTAACAAAAGTTGATCATATTCTTCTGGTGAATTGAAAAATAGCCTTCAAATTGGTAGCAAATATGCTGTGACTCCCTTTAGTGGATGTAGAAGGTTTAATATGGCACATAATTTCCACACTTTTGGGCAAGTGCTGCAGTATTTAAGAAACAATGTCTAATGTCTGAACAAGAAAGCACCTTAGCCCTCAGCCCCCTGTCAGCTGTAGAGGCACTCAAAGAGGGGGAAAGTAGTCACAGAACCTCCCTGACTTTTCTAGAACTCCAGGCAGTGTCTAAAAAAAAGTTTCAATTCCAAGAAAATCAAGTACTGTCCTCCTAAATCAGACCTTGATGTGATTGATATGCCTGCAGCTTCTTTTGAATTTTCTTCACCCAAGAGGGAAGGATATGCCACAGGTCCAGAAAAGATTATTTCAGTTATTTTAGACTTGGTTATAAATCAGGATCTGTTGTTCATAACGTACATCTAATTTTCATTGACTCCATCATGTTAATTTACCTCAAACTTGCCCTTCAGTG
Organism: Erithacus rubecula; assembly: GCF_903797595.1. Taxonomy (NCBI): domain Eukaryota; kingdom Metazoa; phylum Chordata; class Aves; order Passeriformes; family Muscicapidae; genus Erithacus; species Erithacus rubecula. The sequence goes on from NC_136689.1 coordinate 120,708,347, forward strand.
GATCTTGTTCCTGGTGTGTGACCCAACTGTGCAGACAAGATGGATCATGTCAGCAAGGCACATGCAGAGCCACTTTCTCACTGGACTGGAGGCTGAAAAAAGGCTTCTGCTCCTCTGTTGTCTGTCTCTTGATTATGTACTTTGTGTTGTCCTGTTTCTGGACCTGTTTAGGTGCCTGCTCTCCACAGACATGTTGCTGTGAGGAAATGGAAAGGTTATCACAAGCCTCCTGCTCATGCTGCCAGTGATGCTTGAGATTGCAGTGGTATTTACAGTTTCCTTCTTAGGATGGTGCTTCTGTTTTACTGAATTACAGAGGTTTGGGTTCATATTACTTAATTTCAGCCATTTCACAGTAAATCAGTCAATTTAGCCAAGTTAGTCCAGTAAGCTCCAGGTACAGACAAGGTGAAGTGAGACAGTCAGGTCCAGGCCACATATTAATGAGGTATATTTTACAGCAGGATACCTATGGAAGTAAATTTATCTTTCCATTGGCAGCAGAGGACACATAAATAGCTATCTTAAAATTAAACCTCCTTCCTGCACAGATTTTGGTCTTGCAGCATCAAGGGATGATTATCCAACACTTAGAAATGCCCATATGCTGCAGATCAGTCACTCAGCTGGTTTAGTGTAAAACTGCTGGGCAGCAGTCAGTACAGGCTCAATCCAATAGCTTCATTAAAAACAGAAATAGAAATAAAATCCTTCCCAATAAGTCCTGTGGATAACACAAATACTGGCAGAATCATAAATTGTGACAGATGAAGGGTTGGTGGTGCAGCATGAGCTGGACTTGGTAGCAAACAAAATGTGCTGGAGTATGCATAAAAAATGGAATACTGGAAAATGATATATTTGCAAAGGCTTTTGACCAGATCACCAAGTATTAACACCAAACAGGGCTAATATGATTATTGAGGGTGTTAAGGAAAATACAATACTTTTTTGGTGTAAAGACATCTGGATGCAGAATGAGCTGCACACATTTTCTGAGGGATAGAAAAAGCACACATGGCTTGAGTTGCTTATGGAAGCAAAGACTGAGAAGGAAGCTGAATGCAGTACAGTCATCTTGCCTTTACTCAAACATACAGCAAAAGGTTACTGTTATGTTGATATAGCTCCTCACTGTAAGGTGTAACAACAGCCTGCATCTCTGAGCAGAAACTGGACAAATTAAAAATAGAATTGGGCACTCGCTAAGCAATCGAGATTATTAAAGCCTGACAGATTTTCTCTGTATCTTGTTTACAAGTCAGTACCAATTATTTTCATCATCATCAGTCTCCAGAAGATTTTTTACATCAAACTCAAATTTTCTATTCCATTTGCAGTCACTACTGTGTGAAGTTCAATGATTTAGGAAATACAGAAGTGTGGCCAGAGGAATACCTTAACTTCTATGAATCTAATGCAGAAAACATACCCCTTATGGTTTTATTAAAATCCTTGGTCAGATCTGCTCCTCGGTATGGAATACCTATTGACATTTCAGTATTCTTTTCCAAAAGTATTTGGGTTTTACAAATGTTCTTGCTGATAAGCTGCTTGTCTTTTTTTTGGAAATATGAGCAATTCAGTGGAAATGTTTCATTTTTATTTGTTTTACAGTCAAATGGTGTAGTTTGTTTGAACTCCTTACCCAGTGTGAAGAAGATTGTGTTGCTTTAAAGACATTTTTGTTTTGATGGTGATCATATGCCTTTCAGCACTGATTATCATGCTGTGTTTGGCTAGCCTGACTGGTTTTCTTGAGGATAAAACCACTCAAAAAATAAAATAAAAGTAAGAAAAAAAATCAAATTGTGTAATCTCTGCCAGAAGAAATAGAAAAATCCTGTGGAATTGGATGTTTTGTAAATAGAAAAGTGGCACTGATGAGAAATGCAAATATTTCACAGCATGTGATCTTGAAGAGCTCTTAGCATCTGAAATATTTAATTTCCTGCGGGGGATAGGATGTGATTTGTCATTTATTAAAGTCAGTGACTCTTATTTCCTAAGCAGGAAAGACATTTTCCAGCACTGCACTTGCACTGTTGTCCTTTACAGCTGCAGTAAAAGTGCTTTGCAGGATATTCTATACATGCCTTGAATGTGACCCTGACCCTGCAGTTGTGATCAGAATGCACTTCAGGAGGGTAAAGGCATACATTAAATAATCTTCACAATATGAAAGATTTTAAAGAGCAATAGTGCTTTCTACTTTTCTTCTTTCTTCTTTCACTAGCTTTCATAGTGAAATAAAATATCGCTAAAAAAAACCCCAAACCACTAAAGGGGGAACCAAACACAAATAAGAATGCATGCTTTCAACATGTGTACTAACTCCATAAAGTAAAGCATATGGATAATAACACTTAGGGCTGTAAGGATTCTGCCCATCAGTTCCATTTACTACCAAAGTTGCTCATGACCAGACAAGCTGGAATAGAAGATTTATACATCCAATGAGGATTAGGCCTGAAAACAAACTAGGGACAGGGGCAGATTGACTAATTTCTCTAGCAGTACTTTTTCAGAGTCCAGAGAGAACTGAAGAATGAAGATCACATGATATTCCTACTGGTTGAACCTTATTATCTAAGATGCTGCTTACATGAAAAATAACTCTGCCAACATTTTGTTGCTGTACAATATTCACCTGCAGCTTATAAGCAGCCCATCCCATTCCATACTTAAATGAGAAAGGATCACAAAACCCAGGAGGGCCAATACTTTCCTGGGGTGCATGAGGCACAGCACCTCCAGCCAGGCAAGGCAGGGGATTGTCCAGCTCTGCTCTGCTCTGCTCTGAGCTGGGGCAGCCTCACCTCCAGTGCTGGGGGCAGTTCTGAGTGCCACAATATAAGAAAGATATTAAACTATAAGAAAGTGTCCAAAGGAGGGCAATGAGGATGGTGAAGGGCCTTGAGGGGAAGCTGAATGAGGAGGGGTTGAGGTCATTTGGTCTTTTTAGCCTGGAGGAGACTGAGAGGAGACCTCGCTGCAATGAGGTGGTGAGGGGAAGAGGAGGGGCAGGCATTGATCTCTGCTCTGTGCTGACCAGTGACAGGACACAGCAGCCTGAAAATATGTCTGAGGTTTAGGTTGCACATCAGGATAAGTTTTTCACCCAGCAGGTGTTTGGGCACTGGAATAGGGAAGTGGTCACAGCACCAAGACTGACAGAGTTCAAGTTGCCTTTGTATGATGCCCTTGATCACATGGTGTTACTCCTGAGGTCTCCTGTGCAGGGCCAGGAGTTGGACTTGATCCTGGTGGGTCCCTTCTAACTCAGCTTATTCTGGGATCTTGAGTCAGAGAAGCCAGAGTCTTACAGAGATTTGGTGCTCAGAAAAAAAAAAAGGACAGCAGCTATAGAGCCCATAAAGAGTTGAGAAGGCAAAATGCAGCTCCTGCTCATTCTGGGCATTGATACCAGTGAAGTTACTGCCAGGTTGCCTGATGTCAAACGAAACAGGAGACTTTATCCTGAGCTTGCATGTGAGGTGCCTGGTGGTCCAAAGCTGAAAACAGCCAAAGTCACCACATGCACCACATGGTCTGCACTCAGACATATGAGTGTTCCCTGACAATGCTGTTCCCACCGGCAGAGATGTCCCTGCCAGTCAGCACCACCCTTTGCAAACAGCTGCATCTACCTGACCATGCAGCTGCACAATCAAAATCACAATCAAGCCAGTTGAAGAACCACAAGCCTGAAGGAAAAAATTCAGGATTTCCCAGAGATGCTAATTAGACTGAGCAAGCTGAAACAACTCCAACTGATCAATCTCATGAAAAATACTTGCAGCATTTATAGCTCTGTGTGCTCTGTGGAAAGCTGTTAGGAGCCTACTCCAGAGCCTGGTCTATCACATCTGCCTTTTATTTCTTTCTAGCACGAGTTTCTCAAATGTGGGAGACGGGCAAAAATAAAATATACAATGTATAACTCCTGCTATGGCAAGTGCCATTATGTCTGTTGTTTGATGAACTTTTCTCCTGAGCATTTCTAGCATGTTTTGAACCCTATCTCTCTGGCTTGCTCAGTGCTGGATAAAGATGTTTTATAGAGAACAGTTTTGCAAGTATTTTTCTCCTGCAAAAATGGCTGATTTTACAGGTCATAAAAACTGAGACAAAATATTCTCTTCAAACTTCATGCCTTAAAAAGACAAGCCTTAAACTGGGGCATCTTGGTGTTCAGGGAATACTTTCCTGAACCAGATAGATTTTGAAAATTATTATTATTGAACAAACATATCTCAGGGTAGAAAAGATATCTGAAATTAGTTGTAAATGTCTCTATATAAGATTGCAAACAGGAACATTGCAGAAGAGATTAAAACAACTAAACACTCCCCCACACTCTCCCTGAGTAATTTACTTATTTCTAGCAAATGAAGAACAAGTGTCTCTGCTGTTATCTTCTCTATCCTTCAAATCTTGTCTCTTTTTAAAGTGTTCTAGTTATTTAAAAGTGTTTTCATTAAAACACCCTTTCCTTGACTTCTAGATGCAAAATTTCATGATTTTGATAAAGTTTTTAATGTTTCCCGTCAAAAATATTTCCCATTTTTTTCTTATGGAAAATAAAAAATTATCCTTAAGGTATTAAAACTTAGCTTACCTTTTAAGACTATTTCTGTGATAAACATACAAATTTTTGCCAAAGCTGCTTGTGTTTGAAGACTGACATATGGATTATTAGTAAGTGGATGTAATAGCAGAACTGACATTCTCTTCCAAGTGAAGCAGATTACACAGCCCTTGTAAACCTTACAAAACAGGTTACTCCCTGCAGTTTCATTTCCAGCTTCTGCTGAGTATATTATCTTTGCCTACAAGATATTCTATGGATATTCTGTCTTCATAGTTTTTGCCACCTTATTCTTGCAAATAAATAGTAAACTATTTCATCCTTTCTCTTCTATCCCTATTTTTCTTATTTCTACTTCTAAATGTTGTCAATAAGAGTTTTTAAAAAGATAATATTGTATACACACTCATATATTCTATACTTATGTATGTATACATGTGTGTGTATGTACATATAAAAATATACATAAAATATGTCTTATTAAGTTCTTTCAAATATTACATTAATTTTTTTTTGCAGGAGGTTGATCTCAAGTTCCCAAAAGCTGATCAATGACCTTTCTGGATATGGTGAAGGATAAAAAAGAAACAACTGTTTCAGTATCATATACAAAAAAGTCTCTTTTGCACTCTGTTCCTAAGTGACCCTATCCATGTGACACATAAACCCCAGAATTTTCTTGTGAATGATGACACACGTTACTTAGGCAGAACTGATGTGAAAATGTGTCTCTGAAGCCAACCCACAAGCCCTTCACTTTCCTATTTCAGTCTTCAACCCACAGTATTTCCCTTTTCCCATTAACAATTCATCTGAGTCTGAATTCCCACTAACAATCTTCATCTGCTTCCCACTCCTCTGCTCCATTCTCAAAGGCATAAGAGGGCAAATCTAGATAGGGGACTTGGCAGTTCTGCAGAGAGTCTGATGATGCTGGTATGGCTTTCCAGAGGCAAAGGATGTTCAGTGCTCTGGTCCTTGGCTGAGCATCAGCCATAGGCAGAAAATATCAGAGGGAGACATGGGGATACTTAGTAAATCTGGGTTTAAGATGTGGTGGATGATGGCTTAAGGTTAGTGTACAGTGATGCTGAAGAAAGGAGCAGAGGAACAATGAGACTTCAAAGGACAAGAATTTGTGGGTTTGAGAACTTTATTGACAAAAGACTTTTTGTAGAACCTTTGAAAGACAAAGAAGTGGTGAAATGTCTGGGGGCACTGGGAAGGAGCAATTGCCATTGAAAAAGAAGTGAGGAGATTCAGGGATCTGTTATAAGTAGAGAAATAATGAATTCACTTCTGTATGTTGGCAGCAAACAGAAAAGCAAATAAGACAATTATTAACAGCTTTACTCAAAGAGTCTGAGTGGCTGGGGGAAAACCTGCCCAACATGAGTTGGGAGTTATCCAGGCAGTATTCAAGGACTTCTCTGTGTAATTGATGGAGATGCTGTTGTCAAGGGCTGAAAGCTGTATGGATGTTTAAATATTAACTAAACTGCCCTAGCCTTCTGCTGGTGCTAGGAGGTTTTGATCCTGCTTCTCCATTATGGCATACAAGGGCTGGAGCTGGGAAACCAGCAGGTCCCATCAGGCTGTCTGGCTATATCACACATTTTGTACCATGGTGCTTGTTAGTGCTGCCTTTTCTGCAATAGCTGTTGAGAAGGTGAATAATTTAACCTCTGAGTAAGATCCCAATAGAGGAACTGAAGGAAAAACAAGTTTGCTGGGTAGAGAGATGTTCTGAAATTTTCATTTGTGCTTCCAATTGCTTAGGTCCTTCCTTGGTGTTAGAAGCAGCAGCTCATTCTGTGACCTTTTACATCATGATTTGGGTTCTAATTATTTCACTTAATGCATGTCATTTGGAACATAGCATTTTAAAATTAATTCATACTTAATGTCTGCTGAAGGAAAATAAAGAAATTGACCAAATAATTATTTTAGAATGTGGCAAAAACCTTCTTGTTTTTGGAGTGACTTATTTCCATATGGATGTACTATCCTTAATATCTTTATTATCTGGCAATATAAACCAACTAAAATTGCTGAGGACAAAGATGAGTCTAGTTCAACTTTCATAAAACTTTTCTTCAGATCTGAAATAGATGTAACTGTTGGAAAAACTAAGCTTGGTTTTGCAGCAAAGGTTTTCTCAAAGCAATTTCTTACTTTTAAATGTATTTATCACATTACCTTTCCTCCCCCATGTGTTACATTCAGGTTCCAGAGTAATTTATAATCACACAGCACAGCTAAAAACTACTGTTTGCTTGGGAGTCACCTTGAAGAGTTTTCAGACAGTCCAAACCTGTCATTGTGTAAAATTTGGCATGATATGATGGGTGAACATAGCCCACCCCCCACCCTGGAGATTCAGGAAGCTTTGTTAGACCCTGCCTGGGGAGAGTGAGGGTGGGTGGCCCTCTGCTCAGTGCTCTGTGCAATAAGAGGACACCCACAGAGGGCTTGTGCTCAAAAGAAGGAAGTGATGTAAGCAATTACAGCTCCTAAAATTAATATTTCTTGCTGAAAGTCTGTTGCTTCATGACTCTCTGAGAAAGGACCTGGGAAACTCAGGTGCAGGGAAGCTTAATCCCAATGAGACACATCCCACTGCAGCTAATGCTGACCAATTATTCAAGCTACCAGTGTGTTATTTCTGGTGACCAGCTCTCCATGCCCTTACCATTTCCCTAATCTTCTTTTCACTAAATCCCTTTCTAAACAATTACTTAAGAGAGGAAAGCAGTACCAGGTAAAGTAGGATTAAAATACTGATCTTCTCAATGAACTGAGACTCAGAAAAATGAAGGTATCTCACAAATATGAAAGCCACTAATATTTAGTTTACTTCTGCTCAATAGGATTAAAAGGATTTTGACAACCTGCTGATGTTTCCCCTAAGGCTCTCCTCCCCAGCACACTACTCCAGACAATCATGTAGAAACCTATGGAGGAAATGAAAGAGTGCTCTGAGTGTGAAGTTTTAAAATAAAGCTTTAACTGAGTCATAGACTTTGTGTATAAAAAGCATTGAATGATGCTCAAAACCCAATGCTGGATAAATCTTTGTGATGTGGTGAAAATTTGTTATTAAAGAAGAGACTCTTTAAACAGTGGTTTTATCAACATTAGGGCATAACAGCCCAAATACTCTTCCCACATCTTCACAAGACATGTGCAGTTTGCCCTTGGAAACCCATCTGGAAAAATACACCCACCCTCCAGTACCTGATGGGAGCCTTACCTGTGCAGGCAGGGCTGGCTGAGAAAAGTCTCAGATGTACCAGCAAGGCTGCAGATTGCTGCCACAGCACTTTCTTTCCAGAGAAATTAAGTTTTATTTGTTTGATTGTTTTTTAAATGTAGCAGGTGCCTTGCTAAGAAAAGTAGCCCAAGCTGTGCCAAAGCCTTGACAGGAACTGATGGTGAAATGAGCCTGCAGCTTCAAAGGCTTCACCTTTGGTGTGTAGAACTGTGATCTGGAAGTATTGTCACATCTAAGACTGATTAGCTGTGAAAAAAAAAAAAAAAAAAAAAAAAAAAAAAAAAAAAAAAAAAAAAAAAAAAAAAGCTTGAAAAAAAGTACCTTACCATTTATCCTCCTAGCAAACAGGATATATTATGCTGTGTACAACAACAGACCATTTCTTGCCTCACAGAAGGAGATGTGAAATTCTGTTAAGGCAGAGATGTTGTTTTCTGCCATTCACCTTACTTTTCTCAGTATGAGTAATTCTGTGCCATTATCAACTTGTTTTGAAAAGCATCTAAAACCAAATTACTATAATAGACCTGACATTTTTGTAGCTTTCTTTAGACTATTTTTTTTACTAAGAAATGTGGCCATTTTATAATTCCTTCAGTTTTGGAATTGTTCTCCACACTATCTGCACAGAATATCTCTACTCTGCTATCAGTGTTTCTAGCTGATGGTTTTACTTGCATTTCTCATTCATAGCTTCCTTCAAGTCCCATGGGAGACAGAGGCTTTCATTTAAAATCTTAGATTATAGCTTTGCTGACTACAAAAAGGTCCAAACCAAAACTCCACTAAAGATGTACACCTGAAAAGAAATAGCATCTAATTTATCAATTTAAAATTAGCCACCTGACGTCACCATTATTTGTTGGGGTTTTTTATTACTGGGGACTGAGTACACTGAGTTTCCTTACATATATATTTATTTCTTTATTGTGTGGCTAGTCAGAGGTTGGTGTTGAAGAAATGACTCTTTATGTCTTTGCTAGTATAACGTGTGATCTAGTCTCCTCTGGCTTGTACCATCAAAGGACTCCAAATTTCTGTTGATCCAAACCCAAGACATGTAAGAGAGTGGTGGGGTTTGTAAAGATAATAACAGTGTTCACAGAAAACCTGATATATAGAAAGAAAAAGTGGACTACCTTCTAAGCCCACCAGCTCTCCCAAAGTTGTCTTTGTTTTTCAGTCTTTTGTGTACACAGAACTGCAGGTACATCATGAGGCAAAAGGCCCTCTGCTCAACCTCACACAAACTCTAACAGCAGCTCCAAAACTTGCAGTTTTTCCCAGTGTGTCCATGAGTTCTGCAAGCTGTAGCAAGGTCCTGGTGAGCTGGGTGCTCACTCCTGATGAAGGGCTTCCCCCCAGGCATTAGGGCTGGACACAGCTCATTAAAGGGAAATCAGGGTCAGCTCCCAGACCTGGACAGGCTCCAGCCATGGGCAGTGTGGTCATCCTGAACAGCCATGGTGCCCAACAGAAGCACTGGCCACCTGCATTATGGGCATGGCAGTCGTGACCCTGGCCTTTGTCCCCTCCTGGCTCTCCAGGTGGCACTCACAGTGGAGCTGTGCATGGCATCTCTCCCTTCATCCATCACTGTGGCACAGGAGGGTGTGCTCTGTGCTCAGCCTCTGTGCTCTGTGCTCAGCCTCTGTGCTCTGTGCTCATCCTCTGTGCTCTGTGTTTATCCTCTGTGCAGAACAAGCTCTCCCAAGGACAGGGTTCACATCCAGAGGCAGATCAGTGAGCTGGTAATGGGAGGATGGCAAGCAGAGCAGATAAGCTATGCCCACAGGACCTGCAATGTTATGGACCCATTATCCAAGGAACCTTAGTGTTACTGGTGATGGAGCAATACTTTTCTGATATCATCATAATGATAGATTCAAAAGCGTTTCTCACCTTCATACATTGTGCATGTGTAACAGATAGCTGGGTGGGTTATTTGGAAAACAATTCCCAGGCTCTTTAAACTTTGCCTTTTGTTTGTTACTACATGAGAAATAAAATTACAGGGCCCAACCCACCGCTTTTTAATTTTGTCCAGTAAGGGGAAGCATTTTTGCATTTTGGAGACAAACTGACAGAGCACACAGCAAACAGAAAAAAGTAAACCACAAAACAGTCCCTTGCCTCTGCTTCTCTCATCATCCCCTACAATGAAATTACCTTAAAATAAACTCAATTTTCATCATATAGTTTGGTTTTGTACCATTTACTTCTGTACCTGCAGAAGATTCTGAATTTCTCTGCATCTAGGAGAGTGAAAAACACATTCTTCAGACAGATGTTGTAAGTGCAATTTTTTGGCTTCTGACTGGGTTTTGAGAAGACAAAGTCTTCTAAACCAAGAAAGAAAGCAAAGAATTTATGAAACACTCTTCAGTTTGGGGTAAGCTTAGTATAGTTAGCAGTGCAGTTAGCATAGCCGCAGCCATAAAAAATTTTTTTGAAGGCAAATTTTTATGAAGGCAAATGATGCTGTCAGACTGATGGTTTAGGTAGGACAAAAGGGGTTGACTTTATCTTGAAAAACAAGACGTTTATTATTGTCAAATATATTATTGTCTGGTAAATAGGAACCAGGAGAAAAACAAAAGAAAGGTTCTGGCTCACTGTGGATGAATTATAAAATACCTGGACAGGGAAAGGCCTCTGGGAACAGTGTGGATAACACCCATCATACTGAGTGAGAGCTGCCTGATCCAAGCAGAGCAGATCCATATAAAAGGGAAATTTGGTATGATTTCCTTTGGAAATTACTGATGTTGGTTCATTTTAAGAGCACTGAAAATTGAAACACCTAAACTCAGGGGACACATATAAACCTGCATCTCTCCCTTCATCTTACATACTACTACTACTGAGCATTCATCATACTCAGTATCACCCACTTGTAATTGAACACTTTGTATCTAGGAGTAACAGATTCTAGCAACAATTTTAGGAAGAAACATTTTCCTAAAAATAGCAGACATTCAAATAACTTTACCAACAATTTTTAGCTCTCCTTTTCCACTTCAAAATGCAGTTCATACACAGCAGAACAGCATCACACAGTTGGGCTGAGATAGCTGGCTTCCACAATGTCCTACAGCTTATCAACTAGGTAATCAGTCTTAAAATTTGATGTGCCAAATTAGGGGTAGAAAGTAATTTAACTTGGATTTCCCATTTCAAACTGTGCCAGATATGGATATCCAAGATTTTACGTTAGCTGTTTTCTGAAATTATCTGACTCCAAGGAAAGGATTGGTCTTTAACTGGATGAATGAGCTTTTAAACCCTGACTGGGTAAAAATCAGGTAAATCTGAGCTGTGTGGGGATTATTCCACTCCTTACCTACTTTGAGTTGCCTCCAACCAATGCTCAGTGACTCTGACTCTGTGTTCTGGCTTTTATGGGTGTCACCTCCATGACCCTTCCTTTCCCCTCTGCTCTTTGTTCCTGCCATCTCTGCTGACTTCTAAAGGAAGGAGACCTGAGACAAGGCACTATGTGCTCCAGGCAGCTGGAGTCAGGGTCCCTGGAGCCTGCTGGGACACACTTTGGCCACCCTGTGGCTGATTTTGGCTGGCATAGTGCTAATTTTCTTCACAGTGGCTGGTATGGGGCTGTATTTTTAATTTATGCTGGACATAGTGTTGATAATATAGAGATGCTTTTGTTACTGTTGAGTGAGGCAAGCACAGAGCAAAGACTTTTTCTGCTTTTCATACTGCCACACTGGTGAGGAAGTTGGAGGTGCTTGGGAGGTTGGGAGGAGACACAGCCAGGACAGGTGACCAAAGAGATGTTCCAGATCATATGACATCATGGTCAGCATATAAAATGGAGGGAAGAAGAAGGAGAAATGGAGGTATGTTTGGAGTGATGTCATTTGTCTTCCCAAGTCACTGTTATGTGTGATGGGGCCCTGCTCCCCTGGAGATGACTGGACACCTACTGCCCATGGGTAGCAGTGAATTAATTCCTTGTTTTGCCTTGTGTGTATGCATGGCTTTTGGCTTTCTTTGCCTTTATGTCAACCCAGGACTTTTCTACCTTTTATCCTTCTGATTCTGTCCCCAATCCCTGGTGTGAGTGAGTGGCTGTGTGGGGCTTGGCTGTTAGCTAGGGTTAACCAGCATCCCACCCAGGTGTGCACCTCTATCTCTGTGTGTGTCAGTTCCTGCTTTGCAGCTTGGGTCCTATTTCTCCAGTTGCCCAGTGAGCACCTGTGGGCCCTTTTAGCTTAGTCCAACTGTTCCAGAATACTTGTAAAATTAGTTTCAAGTTTTTTTTCAGGTCAGCATGACTCTGGACAATTTTTTAAAAAATTTTCTTACAGGAGCATCTCTTTATATTTTCCCATTGCATAACAGGTAGAGAGTTTGGTTGTATTACAAAATGCCAGGGCTGGGCTGTTTGCATTTTGCTGCAAATGTAGCTAAGAGTGGAGAGAGAATGTCCAAAAAACCTGAGATCAGAAATCAGCAGGTCTTGTTTTAACAAGCCTGTTGAATCCACTACAGGCTTTTTGCTGAGTGTGCAAACAGCAACAAAGGATAAACTTCAGTGCCCAGGTGGTGTAACTGCTCCATTCTCTTCCCAGTGGCTCACATCTGACAGTTTGATGAGCTAAGCTGCAGAAACAAATGGGACACCTTTAGCTGCCTTTATGAACGTCTTAACATTTTTTTTTTCTACTTTCATCTGGATAAAACCCAAGTCAGTGGATTTGCTACAACATGCTGGTTCAAGATCAGGATTTTCTGTATGTGACCTCAATTCTGACATTTTGTTGGAGGTTTAACTAACTCCATAATTAATAGCTAGGGTCCTGATGGTGTTGCCATAATAGATGTTGGAATCTTGACTGCTATAGTAGTGGTGCACACTGATGATTAGAGAACCTCTCCATTCCCTCCTGGTGCAGATGAGAAACCTACTATTACTTGTACTATAAATATTTATGCATCTTCCAGCTTTGCAGCAAGCCCTAGAGGAATGAAAGTAGATTCTGTTTCCAACTTCTAAGTTCCAACTTACACATCATATAAGCAGAAGTTTTGATTTCTGTTTCCATGTTTGTTAGATTTTTATAGTCAGACACTGTCCCAGGGACTTCCAACCTCCTGAAGCAAAGGGGCAAAGGAGAACAATCTTCTAAAGTTTTTATCTGGATTTTTCTCCAGTTGCTAACTTCTCCTGTCAAATCTGCATCTGATTGTATCTTATCATAGAAGTCAGGTAATGTGGCTGGAAATGACCTTGAGAGGACTTTGGCCTCGGGATCAGCACTAACAATGCATATCTGGTGAATATCCGAATAACTTGCTCTTGACAACTTGCAAGTAGATATTTCCCACTCTCTCCCAGACTTTTTTTCTTATGAAAATTAATCTTTATTGCTGAAGTTTAAATCTATGAATTTTTTTGTTCTGTCTTCACTGAATGTTCATTCTTTTACTTTTTGCAGAAGCTGCCTGAATAATTCAGGTATTACTAAATATGACCTCAGTCTTCTCATTTCTGTTTAACTGCTTTCCTCCTTCATAGTCTGTCTTTCAGGTGCCTGATCCTTCTTGCTGTCTTTTTCTGACCTCCCCTGACAAACATAGTAAGATGGTCTCTTAACTTGCTGCTTCTTTTTTGCTTCAATGCTAAGCACACTTTTCAGTAACGACTAGCAAAAAAATACTTCAGTATGACTCTGTGGCTTGTCCTTCTACAGAAACCAGTTTAAAACATACTTTTATGCTGAGATGTATAAAATCAGATTATGAGGATACTTACAGTCTTTGGCTATGTTTTCTTAGTCATCCTTCTGGCAGAAATACAACATTTATGCAGAAAGAGCTCCAGAAGTCTTCCATGTACAGACTTGCAAGTAGGAGGAAAGGCAATTAGTGGCCCAGTTATGTGTAGAAAGAGAGGCAGGTTCTTTGTGAAGAAAATGAAAAAAATTTGAAGAAATTACTTTCCAAATGAGGAATTAATGGTCCTAACCAGAGAGATTTGGTCCTAACCAGAGAGATTTGAGGGTTGCAGCATGCAAACGCACAAGGTGATGATTTGAAACTCTATGAACAGTACAGTGAATGCTCAGTCTGAACTCAGCTGGTTAAAAGTGTTCAAACACTACCTGGAACATTTTCTTCATGACCAGAATATTTTCCTTTTGTCACCAGAAAGCAAAGCAGGAGCTTCTGCTGGTTCCATGCTTGTGCTTCCTGTGCTCCTGACACATGCAGTCACTTGGTGATGGTTGAGGCAGATTGAGCCCCAGCTACATCAACCACCTGGGAGAAATGCTAACAGCATCCCCAGGATTTCCATCATGTTGTCTCTTCCCTGTAAATATTTATTGCTTGCATTCCTCTACCTACACTGACAATTCAGCAGACTGCTGAGAACTCAGCAGATATACTAATTTTTCCAGTGCAACTTGTCTGCTGCCTGGACACAGAGCTAACTTCCTTGTGCTGGAAAGGTTTTAGATCCCATTTACACTAAATCAAGTTTTGCAAAGTGTGAAGCTGCAAATGACATAGTAAGTTTGGATATAGTGCTGTTATCAAGATCAAGAGGCTTTTACACACACATGGTGTGAAGCAATCTTAACAGTCAGAGGTGTTTGAATCATAGAAAATTATGGCTGGAAAGAGCTTCCACAGATCAGCCATTCTACCTCCCACTCAGACACTGGATAAACTCTACCTACAACTTTACTGGCAGATATTTGTCTTATGTCTTGGTTAAAGTCTCCTATGATAAAGCTTTTCACACAGTTCCTCAGGCAGTTTATTCCAGTGCTTAACTGTGGTCAGTCATTTTCCTAATGTGTAATTTAGAATTATCTTTAGTGAGAAAAGCAGTATGATCAGAGAAAGGTAATATATTCATCACTAGTATGACTGCAGTAAGAGAGTGACACACATGTACCTTGGAAGCACTAACACAGAGAGAGAGACCTGTGTATAAACATACATGGATCTGAGCATGGCAGCAGCAAAACTGACAGGGAGTTATGTAAACAGGGTGGCTGAAAGTGCTGAGCTCTGACATTTTACTGAAGTTCCTCCCTCTCTGGTTCATTGATGTCTGAGCCAGTGCTATGAAGTGGTGCTTCCCTCCATGCAGATTTCACAGCTCTGAGCCTTCACCTGGGGCACCTCCTTTAGCAGCAAGTGCAGAGCTCACTCCTGTTCATCAGCACAGACTGGCAGGAGGAACAAACTTTTTCTATAAATCACTCTCCTGTGGAGCATTCATGTGAGCTGAGGAAAATTGGGTTCAATGCCCACTTTTGCCTAGGGAGTCCTGACTCATAATTTGCACTCAGGTGCCTTATCTTCAGATTGCTCACAGTTTTCCGCTTTTGCAATGCCCTGACTAACATGGAAAAAAAGTTTAATTGCACTGGAAAGCAAGAGTGTGACTTAAAGTGTTGCAATTAGATTCTTACAGTGGAGCTTGGAGCAGTTGGTTTGGGTCTGGCCACAAGGATTGCATCAATATTATATGCAATATTTGTTTCATGTAAAATGCAAACACAAACTTTGGCTGAAAGAGCATCACCCTCCAGCCCAACTGCCTCTCTGAGGAATCATGCTTACTTTCTGTGACTCACCCAGCATTTAACTTTTCCACACAGTGGAACAAGTTCAGCAGGTGAAGCAGAGCCTCTCCTGCCCTTGGTTACACACCCTTTGGAAGGTGAGCAATAGTGGTTTAAATCCTTTCCCACAAAGAGAAGAACAAACCCTGTATCCCAGTTCTTGGTGATTGTTGCAGAGTGTTTGAAATATTTTCTGTCTAGCTACATTTTGAAGGAAAACAGCAGCTTCCATTTGGTTTCATGTGGATCCAAGTTTGAGAATTCAGCATGACCTTGCCTGCCCACAAGACAGGCAGAGGAGTGTCTGGGGGGACACAGACAGGGAAGGACAGGGGCTGAGATGCACATGGGCATCCCCATGGGCCCAGAAATGGAGTTGCAGAATGGAGACCATTACAGAAACCCTCCTTCCTTCATGGTGAAGCACTAACAAACACAGGTCTTGAGGGTTAAACAACTGGATGTAAATTTACTGCAAACAACTGGAGTTAAATTTAAATTGTCTTCCTAAGGACATGCAAAAGAAGTATAAATCTGAAAACTTTTTGTTTCTTGGTGAATGAAATTTAGCCTTTATAATACCACTAATGTGTTAGGGGATGTTGCCTGCTTTTAAAAATGGGATCCTGCATTTTAGAGATCAGGACACCAATTAATTAATTCTTACTACTTCTTCTTAGTACTCTTCATCAAAGAAATTTTATCTAATTATAGTAGTTTACTACAAACTTTTCCCCAGGGACTTTCAGACTATGGTATTGCTATATGTGCTGAATGAATTAAGGATGCATGTTTCTAATTCAGCCATTCAGGAGTATTTTAGAGCCTAACTCTCACAGAGTTTCTTACCTCTGTTGTTGTAATTTCTGTTGTCATGAAGTTAATTCTGGAAATTACTTAATAACCTGTAGAGAGATTCTGATATTAAAATTGGCTTGCATAAATATGGACAAAAGAAAGAGAATTCACAATTAGGAGGTGAAGAAAAAGGCAGACTAGGAAAGCAAAATAACAGACTTCAAAAAGGTGTATTTGACTAAATTCAGATAGTGTATCCCAAAAATTTCATGGGAATTTGATGAGAGGGAAGGTTAAGCTAAGAGGAATGGCTCACTCAGAGAGGATTAATAGGAAAGACAGATACAGAAACAATCAGACAGAACACAGAGGCAGCTTGCCTCCCAGTCATTTCATCACTGCCCTCAAATTCAAGAGGAAAAAGAAATGAAAAAGAGGTCATGTTCATAGTTACAGGAAAAGAAGAATGAGCTTGAGCAATTACAGACAGGATCCAAAAGACCAAGGCATAAAAGAAGGTGTCAAATAACAAGAAATTTGGTTTTAAACAGCCTTAATAAAAGAAGAATCAGGCAAGAGGAAGGCCTCTGCTTCACTTGCAAAACAGCTTGGTATGGAGAAAACCAAAACACCCAGTTCTTTCTTTTGCTTTTGCTTAAAATGTTCAATGAGGAGCAAGTCTGCAATAATTAATATAAGTCCAAAAAGTATAAGATTTCAGCCCAGGTGAAGGATGAGATAAGGAGGTTTTCGGAGGTAAAATTCTTATATGTTTGATGTTTCAGCATGGCTGATAAATTGTTCAGAATTATATTTAAAGACAGGTTGAAACAACCTCGGGAGAACATATAGGAAAAGAACAAAAGAACTGGAGAAAAGATAGGGAATAATGGGCCTTACTAACAGCAATTGAAAAGCTAATTCTAAATATTTGGGTGCTGAAAAAAAATTCTGTTACTTGCCAAACTATATGTCAAGAACAAATTATGTAATTTCAACATTTTCTTCATCAAAATGACAATTGTTCTTACAGTTCAGGAAGGAGTAATATGTCATCTGTCCTGACTTTAAAAGAGACTTTTGACACTCCCTTTCCAAGTTCTTACAGGTGTATTAAGGAGGATGAAACTAGAAGAAGAGGACAAGCAAAGGTGTAATCCTCCATGATTCATTGTCAAAATGGAAGGATTCATTTTTCTACAAGGTTTTCACTAACGTTAAATTCATCTTGATACTTGATATAAGAATAATTTTTGTTTTCCATGGTCACATGGAATGGCACAAGAAATAATAAACTTAAGTTTTGGAAAGTTTCATTTTAGACATTAGAATAAACATTTCTAATTGTGTCACAAAGAGAAGGAAACACCTTAAGAGTCTGTGTCACTGGAGATCTGTAATAACACTTAAAACAAACAAAATCCCTGAAGGGTTTAGACTGCAAGGGACCTTGATGGGCATCTGGTTACAGCACCCCTGTCATGGCCAGGGACACTTTCCTCTAGAGCTGGGTTTCTCAAAGTCTCATCTGTCCAACTGGCCTTGAAGAATTCCAGAGGTGGGGCATGCACAACTTCTCTGGACAATCTGTCCTGGTACCTCACCACCATCACAGTAAAGAATGCCTTGCTTATAGCTAATCTAAACCTGCCCTCTTTCAGACTGAAGCCACTACATTTGTCAGGGATGAACAATTGTAGTTGACTCTGACTCTTCTCTCCCTTCCTTTTTGCTGTAATTAGAAGCATTCAAACGGAAAATAATTGACTGCAAATGCAATAAAAATAATTTTTCCTAACTCTAGAAAGAGAAGAACCCTCCCCTTAATTCATGGAGTTATGCACTTGCACAGCTTTGAGAATCAAAGGTTCTATCACATCAAATATCTGTGATGTATGTGAAGATCACTATTTATCTGCAACTTTTATCTTTGTTTCCAGCAACTGCAATCATAATTAAATTCCAGCATTGCTGTTGTGGTTCATGTTAAAGCTTCTTGCTTTGCTGTGGCATAGCTGAGACACCTATTAGTCTCTGGTGATGTTAATTAAACAATGAACATTGATGGCAGAGAATTTTAAAAATAGTTTGTTGTGGGAGAAAAAGAGCTGCATAGAAATGCAGGTATTTATGAAGAGAAGTAGTAGCAACATGGAGAAAATAACTCCAATGAGTGAATATAACAAAAGAGAACTTCAGCAGATCCAGTTATTAAAAAGAAATATCAGTGTTGCCTCCTTAGACTCAGCATGTGCACTGCTGCCTGCTGGGATGGAGGGCTCTGCTCCAGCAACACCCCCAAATCTTTGCATGTCCTGATATGAGCAGCCATAAAAGTGGTAGTATGAAAACTGCTGAGCAAAATAAAATGTTCTGCTGAAAAATACTGACAGAGAC
Organism: Erithacus rubecula; assembly: GCF_903797595.1. Lineage (NCBI taxonomy): Eukaryota > Metazoa > Chordata > Aves > Passeriformes > Muscicapidae > Erithacus > Erithacus rubecula. The sequence continues at coordinate 120,727,011 of NC_136689.1, forward strand.
AAACCTGCCAGCCTGGAACTGTGATACAGGGTACTAGGCTTGGGAAAGAGAAACATGCTTGAGAAATGCAGATGACATTTTGAAGTACAGCAGTGTATCTGTAAACTTGAGACACTAGTGATAGGCCCCAAAATTATAAGCTGCAACAGCAATTTATTGTCTGAAAAACTGGAAACAGTTTGGGAAAATAAAATGATTCTAAAGGAACAGCAAACAGCATCATCTATGGGTTGCTACATGTACAAAAATGGAAATGCACAGCATCTATTGGCTGCTTGAAGTGGTGACATCCCACTCCCCTTTATGCCTCTATGATCTAAAAGGTATTTTCATCCAAAGTGAAGCCACTCTCTCTGAGTACTTCTTATGCTTCACTTGTTTTTCTTTACTAAACAGGTTAAATCCCACAGAAAGCCTCAGTGAGTACTTGGATGCTCACCAGGGATGTCTGTCTGACTCCAGGCTCAGTGATGCAGATCATCTCCAAAGCGAGAATTTTACACAATTATTTTACTGCATTCCCTTCGGGCACAGTTTTGGGGGATTGTCCTACCACCTCTGGGATGGTTGGGTAGCCCTCTGGGTTCAGTTTGTCCTCTCCTTTGGGATGGTTTGGTCCCCTCTGAAATCTGCCTAATTTACTTGATACTGTCCAGTATTATTTACTCATAGAAATAATCTATTCACTAATTATGTTTGTAATAACCTGTAATATCATATACCCCCTTTGTTATTACTACACAATTGGCTGCTCATATTATCTGCCATATTAATTAATGATTGATGCTATGTTATTGATTGCTTACCATCAGTTTTGTTGCTTGATATATGTGTATCTTCATTTTATTAATCATATCTAATTTCTGTTGTGGGTTTTTGTGCTATTAGTGCTAACCTGTAATGGGGTAGAGAAATTTAGAGGATAAAAGCCTCCATTTCCTTGTGTATTATGGAGTCCCAGAAACCACAGTCATGATCCCTACCCACAAGCCAGGTACCCCATTAGCTTGTGACATGTTCCCATCCATGTGCTTACTTTCCCTAAGCTTGTTCCACGGTGCCATTGGGAACACAAGTGAACTTACAGGTTAGAATGTGACACAATGCTTTCCTGGATGTACATGAAGCTGTAAGAATCAGTAACATCCCACTACAGGCAGGCTCACACGGGAGGTTCAAGAAAAGGAAAGTACAGCTGCACTGAACATGTTTGGGAAGAGGCTGCTCTCTTCACTCAGGTCAGTGGTTTTGCAGGGTTCAGCTGCTGAGCACTGAGCTACTCACAAGGCCAGAGGCAGTGGGTGATCTGAACACTTGTCCCCTCAGAAGCTGGGGGAAAAGGAAATCTTTACCAGAACCACCTCCTCCTCTCTGGCACAGTGCTGGTTTGTCACTGCTGAAAGTGGAGGCTCAGGGATATAAAGCATTTTGGTGGTGATGAGAAGAAAGTATTTGACACAAAGTCTCCTAGCCTAGCCATGAAAAAAGCAAATTGATGGGCACAAGTAAAATTAGTATTTATTAAGTAAAAGTCTAAAAATTTGAACTTCATCATACATTAATTTGTACAGAAAATTTAGCTTTTCCAAAGCAGCTATGTGGGTAATGGCTAGGTTATTAATATGTATAATATAGATGTCTTGAATTTGGTAGATGTAATGGTTTGAAAGCAAAAGCAGTGGGAGAGTCCAAGTCAGAAATACAACTTTAATAGGAAAAAAAAAGAGAAAAATAAAATTCATGCAATAGTACAAAAGAAAAACCACTGAGTCAGAATACAGCCTGATACACTGCTACTGGTGATAGCAGTCCAGATGAAGTGATCTTGTTGCAGTAGTGATCCTGTGGAAAGGTCTGATAGCTCTTGTACTCTGGAAAGCAGTGAGTGAGGACTGCCTTGGTGATCCAAATCACAGTTTTTACCTATGTAGGAAATATTTGGCTCCTCCCCCTGGGTGGAGCATTTCCCATTGGGATGATGTAATTTTATCAGTCATGAAGTGGCACTCAATGGCTCATTAATAGAAGATATGTTCCTGGTGGAAGGGTGGGTCGTGGGAAAGATAAAGAACATTGCCCCATCTGTTTTTAACAGATGGCCCATTAGCAGAGGATATCTCCCACAGAGATAAGAATCACAGCCCGGCCAGGTTTCAGCAGATGGTAATAACGACACACTTTTAGGCACATCTTTACATTGTAACCTAGGACAGTAGATTAACATGACATTTTGTCCCCATGCTACTGAGAATAACTACTGTTGAACTGCCTTGCCCATCTAGATTTCCTCCCCTGCCTTCGCTCATCTGATCAGTTCAAATTGCACCAACTACAAGCTGGTTTAGCATGACAAAGTACCTGCTGTATGTCTCTTCAGGCCCACCTACGTACCTGCTGTGAATGAGTTTGCTTTAAAAAGCCAGTGAACTGAGAGCCAAAATTAAACCAAACCAAGCAAATTCTGTTGCATGGATCTTCTGTTTATCCAAAAACTTTCCTTCTAGGGGAAAGCTATTGCAAATTGTCTTTTCTATCATTAGTTTGCAAGATCTGTGCCACCATAAGGCAGCCCCCCAGCCCCCTCTTGCATGCCCTTTTCAAAACTAAATGCATACTGCCAATAGTGTTGCCATTTGAGTTCATTAAGTTCATGGTGTCTCTGAAGTCATTGATAGAAGCCATTGCAACAAGCAGGGTGGGAGCTGATTTATAGTTGCTGTACTGCGTTTGGAAATGCTCGGGATGAATTTTCACAGACTGTAATGGAAGAGTCACACTTCTGAGACACTGCCTCCATGTGTCATCATGCATATGTTGAAAGATATGAAGCAAGTGGGGAGAAAAAAAGCCTTCAAATGAAACTAAATTTTAATGAACATGCCCAGGTAAATATGAACAGAGAAAAAAATCTGTCTTGTTTTATTCGATTTGCTGTCTACATTACTCAAAAGGTGTAATTTGATTTTGGGGTTTTTTTTATTGTAACTGATGCCACTTTTAGAAAATCATTGGTCTCTTTATAGGCTAAACTGCAACTGAGATTTACCCACTTTCTTATCTTCTCTTCCATCTTCTGTGCAGATGGTGCCTTTCCTTGTGAAAGTTCAGCCAATTAAATAGCTTTAAATATTTGTGGAAAACTGACTGATTTCTTATTTTCCTAGATGTTCTGCTAATTTTTTTTTTTTTTTTTTTTTTTTTTTTTTTTTTTTTTTTTGGTAAGAGATGCAAATTTCTGTTTTCCAGAAAGCTCAGTCTAAAAGCTTTACTATGGATTACATCAGATCCACAGGGCTCTGGGTAGGTACACACCCTTTGGACCAGAGCCATGTTTGGAGTTGGAAGTAACTGCATTTAGTGTTCATTTCAAATAAATCAAAAGATGTAGTTTTGTGGTCTTGCAAAAATTTTTTCCTTCACTTCTTGAAGTTGTGTCATTCTAAAAGGGAAGACAGGGGAAGACAGGAGGGTGTCCTATTCTAAAGAACTCCAGTGAAGAACATATTTACCTGAGAGAGGAAATGGAGTTGTGATTCTTCTTCCCATCCTTTGACTATTTTGTTCATAATTCTTTCAATTAAATTAAAAAAAAACAAACAAACAAACAAAACCACCCCAAAACAAAACAAAAAAAACCAACAAAAACCTAAACAATCAGCTCTCTAATATGGACTAACCAGGAGACATGATCCACTCGACTTCAGTTGAGGTGCACTGAAGATTACAATGAAAACTTTGGGAAGAAGAAATAAATGCTAGTAACAGAATCTGCTGAACTGGAGGAAATAACTGAATATAGAGCTGGGGTGGCATTTCCTAAAATCTCAAGTATTAGTCTTAACAGTTGGCAGGTACAACTGGCTTGTGACTAATAACTTCTGACTAATAACTACTAGTTATTAATTTCCCATGATATTTCAATAAAAGATTGGAGAAGTTAACTGAACTGGAATGCGTACTGTGGAAAACAGCACATATTTTCTCTACTAATTGATTAATCTGACTGAATAGCAGTGTTTTTCAGTGTCAGACACACAAATGACTGTTGATGGGAATCATTATGTCCAGGTTTGCACTTCCTTTCAGTGGAAGCTGCTATTAACATTTAAGTGCCTACAGAAGAACAGCTTTTTACCTCCCTCTGCTATGACAGTTTGTCATTATGAATTCCATTTCAACACAGCGACCTGAACAAGGTGCACAGATGAAGTGGGGTACAATTTACTTTTACACGGCTAATACATTGCTAATTACAACTAAATAAATATTGAAACAGGAATTTCTAATAACATTAACCATTACTCTCTTTTAAATGTGTTTTGCTGGAGGACTGACAAGAACTGTAACCACAATTTCAAGTATAATGAAGCAGAAATAAAGGGTGTTTTTATTGTTTTTAGCTTTCAGTTGTGAAGTGATTGTTTGCCTACAGCAGGCCATTGCAAACATCCAGTAAAGTGGAGGTTTATGCCATTAATAATAAAAAAGTCATCCTGATGAACTTTTATACCTGAACTTGTTTTAATTCTGGAGGAACTATAGGAAATTAAAAATACTTACAGAGGTTTTCTACATACCTCTATAGATGCCATCATACCTGTTTGTCATGAGAACTGGAAAAAAATGACATTTCTAAAACTAGAAACCTTCCCTTCAAGTACTAATATAAGGTGATACCAAACAAGGACATCCTGTCCCTGCTGCTGTTGGCCTATTTTGGCCAAGTTCCTCTCCTACCTTCCCCAAGATTTCACACTGCTGCAATCCCCAGGTCAATATATCTCAGATGGGTCCTATTTCCGCTGCTATTAGTCCTTGGCCAAGAACCCAAGTGCCAAAAACAGCATTAGGAGCCTTTCTCTTGTCCAAAGGGAAATTTGCAACTGAGGAAGGAAGGACAGTGTAGCAGTCTTGCAACACCATAGGGAAATCACAGTACAAAAAAGATATATCATGCTGATCCTCGCTAGAGTAACTTATTTTAATTCACCCTGTCTTGTATTAAAGGGCACAGCAGACATTACAGGACATCTCTCTCCTTTCACTACTTGTTTTCAGGAAGCAGAGTAGCTTGGGGCCTCCCCAACAGCCTGTGGAGATGTGTCTGGCAGCACACCCTTATGCTGGGCATGTTCTGCCTGGTGTGCCCTGGCAGGGCATCTGCAGATGTGTTACAGGGAGGCCAGGAAAGCCTTGACCAGAGAAAAGTCTTTTCCTGGGAGGCAGTACCTCTCAACAGCCACACTGAAATAAAGAGTGACCCTTTTGTCAGTAATGCATTGGTACTTCACCTCTAGGCCACTGCCTTTGTAGGCAAGGTCAGAAATACAAATAAACTTTTTACAGGATGCAGCACAGAGACCCATGAAACCTTGAAATAAGCAGATGAAACCAGAAATAAGCAGGTTACCTGTCCATGCTTGAGCAGATCCTGAAAAATATAGTCTGAATATACTATTGTACAGGGACAATGCAGACACAGTTACTGTAGTTCCTTTACATCATCAAAACACGTTTAGAGGCAAAATACTGAGCTTGTGTTTGGAAAACAAAACTGTTGTATCTCAAAACTCTTAAAGACCTGCTTATTTTTGTCTGGGTTTGTTGTCCCAGGACTGTATCTGCACACAGATTAATACACGCGTGTCCAGAAGATTATCTGGTAGGCTTAAAGAAAGGCTTTAAAAAAGCCATGTCCTAATTTATGACAGCAAAAATACAGAGGAATACTACAGCCTTAAATGCAGTATAATCTAATGACTTGCATGGTTTTTGTCTTTTTTTATAGTTCAGAATTGTGATCTTTTGTGATCCATACCACAGTCTTCAACATACACTGAAAAGGAGAGAATATTAATTCTGCTGGCACTGTTTCACACTCCTTCTCAAGTCCCAGAAAAACAGAGCTAAAATCCTCCAAAGGTTTTGGCATAATTCTTCTGCATAGCCCTCAGTTATTGCATCTAACAATAACCACGGGGAGCAGAAGGAGGGTGGATGGGAGGCGTGGGAAAGGGAATGCTCCCCAAATAAAGGGCTCCCGGCGTTTCCCTGGCTCCGGCTGCCATCTAGTGTTGTGCGGGAGCGGCGAGGGGCGCGGCGCTGCGGTTTGCGCATCTTCCCGACCCGCCTCCGCCTGCCGTGAAACCCGCGCCTCCGCCGGCACGGCACCGGCCAAGATGCGACCCGGAAAGCTGAGGAAGAGCATCTATGAGATGATTGTCAAGTATTTCCGTAATAACCTCTTCTAAAGAAAGTGATTCACATGGTTGTAAACGTAGTCTCAGCTGAGCTAAGGAGAGAATAAAACGTAAACCTTCACCTTCCACTGCATGAAAAGGGTAGGCTGGCTCACCTACTTCTGTGGCACAGCCATTGCTATTGTGTTTTCTTCCTCTTTTGCTCCCACTCTAATGGGAGTACAGACGGCCCAATTCCCAGCTAAAGCAACATTTGTGTAGAGAGAATCACCTCAGTGTAAAAGTCATCACAAAAGGGATTGTGCATAACACAATATGTGTAGGCAATCTACCAGTTATCAAGAGAGGCTACAAGCTTCTGGAACAGGATGTGCAGTCACCCATTATTTTTACCATCTTAATAGCTTGAATTGTGCTAGAAATTTAGTTGTGCTTTGCTTTGGGAGAGAGCATTCCATTCTTTAATCCATTCTCCTCCTGAAACAGGCGGGAGTTTGTAGCTCTTTCATGCAGTGCCATAATATGCTCTCGGGTGAGCTCAGTCCTCCAATTTGTTTGTTCCAGATGCTGCACATAGCTTTGAAGTGTGTCAGATTTTCTTTGCCCTGTTGTTTTAGCAGGCAGACAGCAGATAGGGGGCACAGAGGGTATTTTAGAAGCTCCTGTGGATCTTTAAGAAGCTGCAGATTTTTGTGTGAAGATTATGCAAACTGGAGAGTGATGTGACAGACTACATTCACTGTTGCTCTTGGTGCTGGACAAGCAGAAATCCAGAGGTGAAATGGATTTTGCCATTCAGAAGATCTGGCTGACAATCTTGAGGTGTCACATTATTAACATCCTGGTGATGCTTGGCATTTGTACAAAAAAAGGCAGCCATGCCAGCTGCTGTAGATCCAAAACCAATGTGCTGTTGGAGAGTAGCCTGCCAGCACTTTAGCAACAGGATCAGGCTTGTGGAGGAAGTGATTACCTCTCACACAGGTAATGAATAGAATTGAATCGGCAGCTGGCTTTGAGACGATGGGAAGAACCTCAGGAAAAGAAAGAAGGGTTCCTTATTTAAAATGCTTCATTACCAAGGCCACAGGATGACATTTTATATCTAGTCAGAAAGCCTAGCTGCCACAGACATTACACTAAGCAAAATTAAACCACAGCTTTAGGTCACAGATATTATGAAGGATAGTCCATATTCCATAAGGGGAGGGTGGACAGAGGAGGGATTTTCTGCCAGGCTATTTTAGAGGGCTGGGCAGGAGCCTGAAGCCTGTTGTGACTTGGGCAATGTTTCATGCTGAGAAAAGCTCTGCAGGATTGCATCTACTGGAATACTTTGCTTTGCAGCTAGAGCAAAGCTCTGCAGACCATCATAGGAAACAATCACAAATTATCAGCAAATCAATAAATGGAGAGGGCCAGTGATGGATGATTGCCAGGACAGAAGGCAAAGGCACAGCCCCTGCTGCATACACAGCAGTGCTAGAAGTCACTATTACCTATTTGTAGTACTACTTGTTTTAGTGACAGAGTAAAAATCAGTCCCCTACTCTGAGGAAACTACTGACAATGTTTATCATTTAAGCTCTCAAAGTAAAGACAAAGGGACTAGATTTACTCAAGTAGCCCTTTAATTTCCAGTAGTATTTTTTATTCTTATTTTTCCATTTGCTCCAGTTGCTGACTCCATCCACTTGATCTTCTTGCACCTGTGTTTCTCACTCAGAGCTGACGTTCAAACTACAGTGGAATTTGCCAGCTGAAGTCCTGTGTTATTCATTGAAAAGCTATGCAAGAAAGTTTGCTGTATACTTGATTGTTGATATCTTCATGAGGAATATTCATGACCTTAATTTGACAGTTTGTTCCATCTGTGATAACTAACTGCCCTTCCTTTCCAATTGTCTCATTGCCTAGCAAAAGCTATCTTGTAAATACGTAATTTTATCTTAAATTATTAAAAGTAAAATCTAAGAGGATGAATTCTGCCACTCCATCTTTCAAAGCATCAAAACCACAATTAAAGTTTTCAACATTCAGGGACTACCTCTCTATATTTATATATATATATAAACTCCCAAAAGCATTTTGAACACAAAGCAATCTTGACTTCTGTATTACAAGAACTTGTCAAAATTGCAGGCTAAAACAGAAACAAAATGTCTTTAAACTTAATAATTACATTTCAGTGTCTTTGCACATGACAAAAGAAGTGGGCACATATTAAAGAGGTATCTGAGAAGATAATGCTTAGCAAAGTCGCAAACTAGAATTTCTGATCCTCCCAAAAAAATGGCTGAAATTAAAAAAGCAAGCAGACAGTTGATGAAAACTGCCACTATGAGACTGAAAAAAAAATTACATAGTTTCTAACACAAATAGAGTGAAGATGGCCAAGATAAGAAAATAATAAAAAAAAAAAATCCTCAGATAACATTATTAAGAAAGCTAACAATGAGAAAGCTACATGCTTCAACAAGCTGACAGACCTCCAACACAAATGACTGGCAAGATAATTCAAAAAGTTTGAGTCTAAGATTGGAGTTGATTAATGAACCATGATCTCATTAGAACAAGTTGAAATAGTTACTCCAAAACCCAACTGCAGGTGCACATATTATCCTATATCTAAAGAACAACAGTTTATGATCTGTGCACATCACAGGCCAAGAAGAAAAAGTGTTCAACTCAGTTTGAGACTCACAGATCTAGCTTGATGGGTCTCAGCACTGGACCTGATAAATGCTAAGAAAGGAAGCACAGCTAAAGCCACTGCTGCTAAAGTGTATTTATTTCTAACATGTTCTTCCATCTCAAGTACTTTTTAGACATATCTCCATTTCACAAATAAAGTTATGCAGACTTTGTTATCCAAAAGCCACAGAAATGGTACAGAGGACATCTCAAAAGTAACCATGATCCCACACACATTATTTACAGCAATAAAATTACAGTGAAATGTTCAAAAGGTTTACATCCTTGTCAATAGAAATTTAAAAAGTAAAGTAACTAAGTCTGGCTTTTTGGAAAGACCTTTAAGTAGGAGGCTGACCTTGTTAACATTAATCATCTGGCATTAGATAGATCTTAAATTTTAAAGTTTCTGAAAAATCTGCACAAATCAACTGATACACAAACCTGACATTTATAATATGCAATCTGTTGAAACTTCAATATACCATTTTTAAAGCAGAAATAGTGGGACAGCAGTACAAAAAGTCAGGTTTTCTGAAGCACTGTTGTCTCTTAACTAAACAACCAATGAGACTACATTCAACACACACACACAAAAAAAAAAAATCATTCTAAAAACCGATCTGACATCTCTTCTTTAAAGTGCATTAATTATCTGAACAGTGCACTGATGCTTTTAACAATTTTAAATACAAAAATTCAGAGAACCAGTATAATTTTCAAAGTTTACAGCAACTGACACCTAGAATTGAATCACTAGGGTTTCTTAAATTATAAACTCTTCAGGTTCTGGTATATATCTTCCTCTGTGTACATTCTGTAAAACAGAATGAAAACCTGGTCCTGGTTGGTCAGTGATTTTGCAGTTTAGTAAAAATTATGGAAAATTAGAAAATTATATTAAAAATAGGGGCTATGGTCTTATTTTTTCCCAGCTGAAGTACTGAAAACTTTCTTCAATTAATGATTCCTTATACTTTGAAACACACTCATCCATGAAGAAATCCAACCAAAATTAACAAAATGAAAATCATACTGCATGTTGATTTCAAGTAAGTACAACTGGTGATAGTTATACTCAGAATTAAGTCTGGAAGATGCTGTATTTTCCAGCACAATAATTATTATTTTTGAAATTGTAATGGACTTGCAAGTGTACTGACCACATATGAGGCTAAATAAGAGATTGTGTCCATCTACCACTGGAAAGGTAGAATGATGACTACAAAATCAATGATAGGTAAGTAATAAACGTTTTAAAATGTAATCAAAACTACAAGAAACCAACAGGTTTGGAAATGTATGAACCAGCTCTACAAAAACTCCAATGAGATAAGGAAATGGATGCACTGGAGACCTGACAGAGAAAGACTGGATAAACAGTAATGCCTTCACCTTTTTGGGTTCAGGATCAGATGTGATGATATGGTGTTAGGACAATGGGTTTTGTTTTTGTCACTTGCAGAACTAGAGAGGCTTTATTTATCTATACATCAAAGCTACGTGTTCCAGTGTAGTATAAAACTTGAAAATAGTAGTTGCATATATTTGCTTATTTTCTAGATTTTTAATCTAACTGTGATGTTAAATAAAAACTCAACAGTTAAAGCTTACTTAGAATGTAGTTCAATCTCAAAGCTCTACTTAGCAGCCACACCAGTACTGAAAGACTACCATCTATTCAAGGTGTAGAACAACCACCATGTGGGAATATGAGACAACATTAGGTAAGGACATTTATGGTGCAGCTTTGGTGTTCAGTTGGTTGCATCATCTCTTCTTAGAGGAATTACTTGAAGTGCTTTGGCTATTCTCTCTCCAATAGCTCGACTGCTTGCGGCAATTATTCTTCGAGACATCAAATCAAATGGTCCACCTAGAATGCAAAGCAAACAAAGCAACCAGTTTATATATGAAGAAAATTAAAAGTTGGTATGAAAATAAGCACTGAATAAAGTGAGTGTAAATTGTATATTATTATTTAGGACCAAGTTTTTCCTCCAGACAAAAATGCATTTAGCACAACAGGTGTCTTGCATGAGCTGCATTTAAATTCTCTTCAGTGCATATTTACTGTCTTTTCTCACTTTTCCAGGAGTCCAGCCAAGGGAGTAAAGGTTGCCTTGTTGCTTAAGAACATACAATCAGCCTGTTCTTCATCTATTAATAGGTTGGGAACTGTTAAGTAGTGGTAGCTCAAAAGAGGACTGAAAAGAACTTCTTGCCTTCTCATTTCAGCTACATTTTGCTCCCTATTAGGCATTTAAAAGGACAAAAGAGTATTATGCAGGCCCATGTTACCTGTTACATCCAGCAGCACCCCACCAGCTTCAGTAATAATGATTCCAGCTCCTGCCATATCCCAGCAGTGAATCCCCATTTCGTAATAGGCATCAGCTCCACCCGTTGCCACAAGGCACATGTTCACAGCTGCTGTACCAACAGCTCTGATCCTAAAGGAGATACAAGATGTTGTTTTAACTGAGAAGAGTTTGCAAAAAAGTTTGCAGTGTCCAGGTACACTGCACAGAGAACACAGAAATGTCATGATGGAAGTGAACTGAACCAGAGCAAGCATGATGAAATGCTGCAGTTAAACATAAAAAATGGGAATGAAGTGCTGCTTACAAAACTTCAAGAGTTTTCAAAATACAGCAAATTTCTAGAAATTACATTTACAGATTCTGTTAATCAATTTTTGTTTAAACACATCTTAAGTGATTTCTTAAACTGAAACATATTATGGAAGATTGTTTCCCATGGAACAGTAACAGTCTACAATGCTCTTTGAATAAAAGAATTCAAGGAGAGTGTACAATTTTTGGTTCTGAAAACTCTTTTTTTTTTCAGTTTCTCTGATGATGCTCAGTAAACATCTCTGACTTGCCAAATCTTCTAACAGTAATCACAAAAAATAAATTACACAGCATAAATTTGGTCTGGATAATTTCACCAAACCCTGATGTCACAAATTCCAGTTTCTTTTGGAAACGTCAGTGTACTTAGCAAGTAAGTATGACTTGTACAAAAAACTGCAGTTATTTCAATTACAGTAAACTGTACATTAAATTGTAACTGATAGCAGCTATACTATTGCAAGAAGCAACTTAAATCAACTCCAGTCTCAAACTACTGTCTACAAATAAAATTCCCAAGATGAACTCACAACACATGTAAAATGTATTTCCTACTTGCATTTAGCATATATTCTTTAACAATATCAGAAGACTTTTTGGAAGTAGAAAAAAATCTACATGTTAAGTGTCAAAACAAGAATCCTGAGAATCTCAGCATAAAACTTGTTAGATCAGAAACATGAATATGGTTGAGTAACAAAAAACTGTCTACTCAAACCAGCTTTATACAAATGGTTTGTGGAAATGTAGACTTTGATTTATCTGGAAGATAAGAAGCAGGGAATGCCATGTAAGAGCAATTTATGGATAATTTAAACTACTCAGACAAATTAAAATTGCATGGTTTTGAAAGAGGAAAGGGAGATCTAATTTGGCTTATATAAAATTGCAAAACAATTTTCATTACTACAAGGAAAGGAAACTAAGAAATGTAATATAGCTTCTATTTGTCCGGTTTTATCTAGGGAAAAAAAAAAAAAGAGCACAGGATTGTATTTAATTTTTTTAACTACTAAATACAACACTTTGAAGTCCTGCAAGCCCAAACATGCTTTGCTTCTCACTGATTGTTAGGGTTCTCTTCTGCATGTCTCAGCTTGAAAAAGCTAAAAACAGTTTCTCTGTGGAAGCTACTAGACAGAAACATTTAAATAGTATTTAATATTTAAGGTGTCAAACATAATACCATGAAAACTTTCTAAAAATCAGCATATTTACAATATTAACCACTGTCAGTATATATAAATATATATAAAATTAGGAAGTATCTTACCCATGAATAGGAATACTGAGAAGTCTTTCCATATTAGAAAGAATTATTTTTATAGCCTCTGGATCACGATTTGACCCCAATTCTGTTACTAAAAGGGATTTTGTAATGTCTGGAAAAGAAACAAAACCTCACTCTTCCAATAGCACAACTTAAATAGTCACAGTAACTACACAGTAACTACACTGCTTTCTTACAAGACTGACTGAATAAAAGTGAGGTATCTTAATAAAATATTACATATATCAAACATATAAAAATCTGTTATTATTTGGAAAATTGTAGGAAAAAATAAAATACAATGAAAGAAGCATGATCTGCTCCAACTGTGCATATACATTAATTGATTTACTAAATAAAATTCTATTGCTATAAAATTAAAACAGTCCTGAGATACTTAAGATCTTATTTGAAGCATGGATTTTATTTAATGGAGGGCTGTAAACACAGAAGAGTGGTACTGACTCAAACCAATAGGTCCCACCTGGGAGAAGCTGAATTGTTTGGCAGATTTGTTTCCCTCTAAATCTCAAACAGATTGCAGACATACAGTGAATTAAAGAAACAAAATAACAAAAGCACAATACATGAGAAATAAAATTTTCTATTGCTGAGTCCTGATTTTGTACAGATCACATCAGATGCATCAAAGAGAACATAAAGATGTTTCTCAAAACTAAACAGCCCATGGCCAAAGAAAGTCTTGCAAAACAAAACTATGAGCTAAGAAATACCAATATATCCAGGTCCCAAATTTCTCCTGTCTCACTTGCACTCTGGTAATTACCAGAAAAAGCTTCTCAGTTCAGCTTACCTTCTTGGCCTGATACTTGAAGTTTCTGACCATTGCAAAATGCACCTTTTCCTTTTCTGGCAGTATACATCTTGTCTTCTACACAACTATACACAATTCCAAACTCTATCTGCAAGAAAAAGGAAAAAATACCTTGAGGAAATGGTTTTTCCCTTTCTTTCTATTTACAGTGAAGCAGGAAATTACAGAACTTAGCTGTAACTAGCAGCAAGCAATACATTTAGATTTGATTAGTAGATATTAAGTAATAAAAAGTATACCTTTTTGTTTACAACAAAGCCAATTGAAACTGCCACAAATGGAAACCTACAAAACAAAACATTTCACTAATTTATAGTGAGATACCAAATCTTTTTATTACCATGCTTACTCTTAATAAAGACAGTGTTTACTTAAATGTAATGTATATTTCAAAAACAAACTTGGACTATATAGAACATAGTTTTCTGGAATTTGAACAACTTAGCTGAAGATAGAGCCAACCACACTGATTACCACTTGAAACAAACTCTTCTACCCACTAGGGGCTGCCATTCCTGTTACAGCTCTTCCTAGCCTAAGGATTGTTTTTAACAGCCAAAGAATGCAAACAAGCCTCTATGCCACTAACCTTTCTTAGAAGGAACAAAACGGTCTCAAAAAAAAAACCAACAAGTTACCTCTTCCCCCACCTCCCCTTTCTCCACCAAAGCCATGACAAAGATATTGAAGAATGCAGGAAGGGTGAAGACAGTGGCACTATGGTGGACTGCATCTCAGTCTAAGTTTGAAACAATCAAGCAATTAATTACTTTTTACCTTTTTATTCTATTCTCAAACATTTCCTTTTATTTTTTATGCAAAAAAAATACCAACTTTTAAGCCTGTAGATTCAGCAGAATGAGTTCTTTTCTTATACCTTTCTAAACACATTATTTAGCAGATTCAAAAGGTGTTTGAAAGCCATTGGGCACATAGCAGCAGTCATTTCAGAACTGAAATCAGGCAGAGTCAGAAAAGCTCACTGGGGCCAAAATCTATCACATTTAAAAGATGTAAGGAATAGGCTGCCAGTGTTAGTATGTAAGTCCCCTCCTCATCCTGGTGTGAAATACCACAGGTGATATCCTGCTTTCTTTCCTACTTGGGGCTCCTAAATCTCAATGGATTTGAGATTTCTTAGAAATCAGCACCTGAAGCTGTTATTTCTTCCCTTTCTGAAGATGCTGCAACCTCTTATTCTGAAACCTCTTACTGTTAAAATCTGCCCATCCATCTTTGGAACCTCTTCCATGCCAAAGGCTGCTGACCCCTGCTGTATAATACAGGCCTTGTATGGAACAACTGATGTAGGTAACAGAGCAAGTCTATTGCAATACTCACGGGAATGCTAAAATATTTGCAAAAACTGCCCAATGGCTCTCAGTAAGTAGCAATTTGTAACTATTAACAAGTTCATAGTATCTCTTTCAAAGCAGTTTATAAATTAAAAACAACTTTTCTTTCATGGAACTGGAGAAAGAAAAAGGGTAATCAGTTGAGGTTGCTAACATTAAAAAATGAAAGGTGGACCTGTGTACAAAGTTGGTAGTTCCATCAATAGGGTCTATAATCCATGTGGGGTTATCTGTCAGAATGCTGCCCTCTCCAGCTGCAACAGATTCTTCTCCGATAAAGCTACAGTAGAAACACATTTAAAAGACAGAGGTTGTTTAAAATGTCTGAATTAAAACATTGTACTTGACATTGAAATTCTTAAAAGTGAGGTGAAGCTTTGAGTACCATCAGTGATCATACACAAAAACTGAAATACATTATCTTGAAAGCACAAGACATATCTGATCAAGTCTGGATGAATATTTATGGTGTAAAGGATAAGCACAATATGTCAGGAAAAGAATTTTATGTTCCAACATAGAAGTAATACCAGAATTTAGCATTCAGAACATTGAAGTTTTCATCATTTTTTTCCAGTAACAGCATCATCAAATTTTGTTCAAATACCTATAGAAATGTATACCTTTCAGCTTATTTGTGCTATACAACATTATTTTGTAGCTTGTGTTTTCAGTGAAAAAGACCTTTGTGGTCTTTGGTACCTGGTTAGAACACTGCAGCAGCTGTTAAATTTGAAGACTGATTTCAACCCAAATACGACCAAAAGCTGTTAATCTCAAAAGTTTAGTTTTACAAGCATGACAAAACAGTAAATGGTAGCAGGATGAAATTCAAACCAGAGTTCCTGAAGAAGATGGGTAAGTGCATGCTCAGCCACAGTACTAAATTCCAGGGACACAGAAGTCACAGTGCCACAGCACCCCCAAACTTCACAGGTTTTGCTGCTCATGAAAGTGTTTCAGACTGCAAAATTATTAGAATGAGTCTGAGTGGGTGGAATTCTCCTTCAGCCTTTTACAGGTTGTCACAATTTATCACACATTACTCAACCTATGAAAAGTTTGCAGCAAACAAATGCTTTCCTCCAAAAACATGTAAAATAACTGCTGAGAGGTAACAAATGAGGTCCCTTTAATATTGATTGGGAGTTTTATGATTAACTACAGAAGTGAAGATGACTAATCAGAAAGAAACAGCATGTTTCCAAAAAACAGCAGACCTTCAGAAAAATGAGACTGAATATAGGTGGATGAGTAATTCACCAGGAAGAGAAGTTCAGCACCATTATATCTAATGTGCCATTGGTTACCTAAAATAAAAAGAAGCTAAAATATTCTAAAATGCTTATCAATGTCACAGAAACTGGTGTTTCAAGGTCATTCCACAAGCCTGTATGCTTATACTAATTTGGTTACAGAACTTGTGCACCTCCTCAGTTGTTCCAGTTCTATACAGATTTCTTACACTTCACATATACAGATACAATAACAAAATCTACAAGAAAATAAAAGAAAAAACCAGCAAACTGACTTTAAGGAAACTGTATTAAACCTGAGCCATTATGTCAAAATGCCAAAGACAGACCTATATAAGCAAAGTACACATAGAATACCCTTCAAGGATACGTTTTACATGGGGTAGGGAACAGGTACAGAGAGGGGTGGGAGAAGGGAAAAAAGGGGAAGAGCAATTAAGAAGACCAGTATTTTGTATGACAGTCTTTCTGTTATGCAGAACAAGAAGATCCTGTCTTCTTTTAAGAACATTTTACGCTGTAAAACTGTATGAGATTTGCCAAAGGCACACTTAGTTCCACAGGACCCATCCCACACAGACAGCAAAGGAACACTAGTTTCAAATGCAGACAAGAAATCTGGTTTCCAGGTCTCCTGGGGCTACATTTGACTTTCCAACACAAAAACCAAGAAGTTTATTACAGCTGGCTCAACTGCAAGTGACTTTCAGCCTAAATTTTGTCTCATGTCAGCAGACCTGGGGACACCTAGTTTTGTTGCTACAATACTGAGCAAAACTTCAACCCACTGCCACTTTAAAATACTTAATTTATAGAAGGTAATGCTACAACTTTCCAGCCTGCCAATTGAATTAAAACTTTACCATGCAAAACCATAAACTTTCCATTTTTCGTCTGTCAAGAGCATACAAGTCATACCTGTGAGAAGGATACTTTTCTTTTATCAAAGAAATAATGAAATTTTCTACTTTTTGATCAGTTTCTGTCACTAGATCTACAGGTGAACTTTTAGTCATAACAGATATTTCTTCTTTGAGTGCTCCACGGATTATCTGTTAAAACAAAAGGAAAAGAAAATCCTTCAGTGTTAACAATCTGAAAAATATTAGCTTTCAAAAAAAATTTGAGCATCATTTTTATGGTCATTTTCTATACTGCACACACAAAACACAAACATAAGCAGTAACAAACCTGGATTTAACTGCAAGAGCTGGGACTTAGATCTCTAGTCCCTATTTAGTACAAAGTTTTACATGGCCTTAAATCTACGTACTACAGAAAGATCTCCAGGTACACGAAACTACCTGAGGTCCATTTCGTTAGGACCAGTTTTAGATTTACAAATTTAAATGCCAGGGTTGAATAAAACATCTACCACTGAGTCAGCTATTTTTAGCCAGACCCTGCATTTATGACCTTAAAACTATCAGTATCAGCTTAAGAAAGAATCCTTACCTCATAGCCCAAAGAATTATTTTACTGTAACTCAGAAGGATTTTCTGAAGGAAGACTTTAATGAGGTCGTTGCAGAGACAAAGTTCTACAGATTTTGCACCTCCAGGGGACAGAATTAGTACATGTGCCATCTTGTCTGGCTGCCACAGCCTCCAAATGTACTAAGAACCAAACATTTGGTAACCACTTGTGCTGAGGCTTTGCCAACATGCACAAACCTCTTCTTGTTCTCAAATGGCAAAATACCACCACTGTAAGGGATGGTTCTTATTTACAAAGCAAAACAGCCTTCATGAAGACAAACAATCACGGAATGGTTTGGGAAGGAGCTTTAAAAAGCCATCTAGTTCCAACCCAGGTGCCAAGGGCAGGAACACCTTTCACCAGACCAGACCTAGGGCTGTGTCCAGCCTGGCCTCGCAAGGCTGGAGAACACAATATGATATTGGCTGCAATTATTGTCAATAAACCACTGCAGAAAGCTGACTGAGCTGCTCACAAGAAAGACTGTCACCAGATTCAGGTGGTAAAATAAAAAGGCAGAAAGTAGTTGTTTAAGGGTGAAACTTGACATGCTCTTTGTTTGCCATAATTCTGAATTTTATTTTAAAATCAAATTCAGGGAATAAAAGTTACTCCTTAGTCTTTAACCGGACTCCAGGCTAAGGAAAAGCAAAAAGTTGTTTTCTTAAGTTAACCAAGCTGCAAACATAAAAGACACTCTAATCTTGCACTTAAACACAAACTAGTCTGCCCATTTAGCTCTCCGACAAAACACTCTTCAAAAGAAATTCCAACATCAACCTCCTTCAAAAGTTACACGCATATTAGATTCAATAAATTATATTATTATTTATAAAGATCTTATACATACCTCCCCAGCTTTCCTTGCTAAACCAACTGCATAATCCATACATTCTTGCCAGGGATCTGCCATTTTTCCCGAGACAAAGAGCCTAGCAATAGGAGAGATTAATGCACAAAATTATTACGGCTCGTTTTCTGTCTCGTTTTTTCACAAACTGGAAGCGTTTTTGCCTCGCCTGCTCCCAGCACCGCGCGGATGAGGAAGCGGGCAGCGCGCAGGCCCCGCCCCGGGCGCGCCGCAGGACGCCCGGCCCCTCCCGCCGCGCCAAATGGCGGCTGCGCGCGCCGCTCTCCCCGCGCCTGCGCATGAGCGAGCCCGGGCTGGGCACGGCCGCCTCGGCGCCGGCGCTGTCAAAATTACAGGGAAAGTGCTGGAATTAGGCTTTGATGTCGGCTTCTTGTTAATAATTGGACGTGGCAGGACCGCGGTATAGTAAATGCTCGGCCATGGAGCACGCGATGGAAGTTGATCATGGAATTGAAAGGATGGTTTGGGTTGGAAAGAGCTTCAAAGATCATAAGCAGCCTCTCTGCCGTGGCCAGGGACACCTTCCACTAGACCAGGTTGTTCAGAGCCCAATCCGACCGGGCCCTGTTCTTTTCCAGGGATGAGGCATCTCTGGGAAACCTGTGCCAGTGGCTCAGAACCCTCACGGAGGGCGAGTTCAGAGAGATCAACGATTTCTGAAAGCTATGTGCTTCAATACTAACTAAAATCATACAGAGAGACTTCCCAAACCTGACTGATAACAGTTTAATTCCCCCCCCCCCCCCCATGGTCTTTTAAACCTATTTTCTGTCATCAAATAAAGGCAAAACACTGAGGATTTGTTTTGTCCTCAGAAGTTGCAAGCGATGTAACTGGCTGATCTATGTAAAATGGTGTTCTGCCCAAACAGAGAAGGGTTGCAATTTGTTTTATGCTTAAAATAATCATAAAATGTCAACCACACCAAAAGAAGCAGTCTTACCCCATTGTCCCAATGCCAACCTAAGGCACATCTAGGCCAAAGGGACAAAATTTTGACCTTTCCACATCACTGAAAAAATTTCCACTCTCCCTGAATCTGTTGTGTGGGGCAGGTCACTGCAATTCCACATTTCCTCTTTCCCATCTCATAAACAGGATTTACCCTGCTTTTTAAAGTATCCACAGTCATTAAAGAACTACAGAGATAATAAGTTGTGCTTTTCATTGATTATTTTGCAAATCATTCTTTACACAGTTATGCCAAAAGCAGACACCACTAAAAGAGGCACTTTGGCTCTTTCAAGAGCTCAAGATTTGGTTTCTGTTGAGGCAAACAGCTGAACGTGCCTCAGTACAATCGATAGAGGACTGCATGAGTGTTAAGAAAAATGGCTTTTATGACATCACTAATGTATACTTAACATTACAGCAAGGGTTTTACAGATGTTTGCATTCACCTTAAAATCAGCAGACGTAAAACAGCCTGAAATTCTCTCTTAAAAAAATATAAGAATTTTCCTAATCCAAACCACAATTTCTATTGTTTCTGAAATGAAATATTGTATTTCATGTACTAGGCTACTAGGAGGAAAACTAAGCTCCAAGGTGTATTTTTATGTGTCACCTGATAAACTAGATGAACAAAGGTGACCTATTGATAAAAAGTCTGCAAACCAGACTGATCACACCCCAGGGTGCATACTTTTCCAAAACAGACACAATAACAGAAAATTGTGAGAATACGAGAGATTACTGCCTGCTGTCTTAGTGATACATTTTTTCTTGTTTACTACAGCATTGCCCAGACGATCTAACAGGTCATGTAATCTAGGCAGAATTGAACTCTCAGTGTTAATACAACCCTTTCCCGTTGTGTACATTACAAATACATGCCAGGCAACCTTGTAGCAATATTGGGACCAGAACAAGGCCAGGAGCTGCTACCACATCATCTTATAAAAATGTTTGTAAATCCTTGACCTTGTGCATTCTCTAAAATTACAGCTAGAACAAGTAAAATGCTTGATATTCACCTTTTTCAGTTTGACTGAAAGCACTATTAAAATAATGAAATATTTCTTTTGATAAATTCCTCTTCTTGCTTGCATAACTTTACATACTTTTTTTGCATCTACTCGAACTTAATGTTTTATTTATTAACTTTGAAGTGAAATAGTTCAGCACCTTCTAAGCACAGGCTTGTAAAATTTACAGTGGTTTCAAATGAAGACTCCTCCAGTCTTTTGGTTTTCTTTTTTTCAAATGCAGTTGTTGAACTTTCTGTAAGAAAATGTGCTAATAAGTTTTAAAAACCCCACAAAAACAAAAGAAAAATGCTAAGTAAAGATATGTTGGTATCTAAAAGGTAAAATGAGAACAATTCTAGCCTAGGCAAGATCCTAAAAGTCTGGAAAAGTTTCTGCTTTTGTTCCTAGTGCCATTGATTAGGGTGGAGTTTTCACCTCTTCTCAATTATTTATGTCAGAATAATTTGGTTTTGCTTCTCAGTTTCTGAAAAATACCTGGAATGAGCTTCTGTGTACAACCCTAGACACATTCCTGGAAAAAGATGATAGTGAAAACTTTTTGGAGTCATATTGACTGTGACTTGCCATGTTTGTACTGTCATTTACAGGCAGACAGCCCTCAGCCATTACTGGCGATTGATGAAAGCAACCCTGGTAAAACCTTTGAGGTCTCCCCAAAGATTTGCTTCCTGCATCCCAAGTCTATATTCTCTTTAATCACATGAAAGTGTTATTTCAACTATTTTGCCTGCAACTGCTAAGGCAGAAAAATCAGGGGCAGGAGGAAGGGTGTAAGTAGAGAATGAAGATTTTCTGCTAAAAAGAAGAGCAATGACCCTGTTGCACAACAGCATTTTTCACTTGCTTTTGTAGCAATAGTGCAGGGAACAAGTTCTGCTTTGGGATCTTCCCAGCTCACTGGTTCCACAAGGCTAGTTGGCCTCTTACTGCATATTCTGTACCACAGCAGCCTAAGATAAAAAGAAAGATGAATAGACAATTGCAGATGAAAGGGAGGAAAATAAATAACAAGGGAAAAAAGAACTGTTCCTCTTGTACTGGAAAGCAAGATAACAACTGGAGAGACTGGCAGGGGAAAGCAGAAAAATGGTCCTGTAGTTTCAGCTGCCAGGAGATAAAGATTTCCAAAATATCCAGCCAGTGAAAACCTTTCCTTCATAGAAATCAAAACCACCTTTGTTTGTGTGACATCCACACCCCATCCAATAAAGTAATTTATTCATACCCATGTTAAAACTACAGTAAAGAGTACCAAATAAGTGATATGCTTACCGAGATCTTTTATCCACACCTAATCACACAATGAGATTTACAATCAGGATGACACCTGAGTGAATTTACTTTTGCTTCATAAAGCTTTTCTTATAAATGCCATTAAACTATAACAAGAAGAACCTTGGACCTGGTGTATGGACAGTGCTGGTTTCCAAATGCAATCAAATCTGTTCCTACAAAAATAAATACAAAATTTAAGAAAACATTCTTGATATTATACAGCTCAATAGAGCAAGAATTTATTCTAGAATGTGAATATCTGTAGTATTAGTTATTATAATTTTCCTTTCAGGACACAGTTCTTCTGCAGTCAAGCAACCGAGAAATTGATGGAAATTGTGTCTTTACAATGGAAGACAGATTCTGGCATACCAGTGCTTTTAAAAGAAAGCTGGATTGCTTTAATACTATGCTTCTAAAAAATACTGGATGTTTTTGTTTGTGGAGATGTATTCACTAACTGAAGTAGGATTCTGTATCTTCTATAAATAGAATGTCATTATCAAGATACTCCAGAATTACATTCCCTCCATTGTACAGTGGACAGTCTTTATCACATAGCCATGTTTCCAGTGTGTGCTCAAATGGCAAGGCTTCTCCAGAGGCAGTATGGCATAATCTCAGCTTCTGTAAAACAAACAGCACAGAAATTAATGCCAAGATTTGCCTATCCAAGATGAAAGAAGTGGGGTGGGAGAGGCACAGAAGGCTAAAGAAAAACTAAAAACAAAATGCAACAACATGGAAAATGTTATTGCTGACTTACCTGGGATGTTGATTTGTTGTTGTCATTTTTAAGGCTTGCTAAGGAAGCTGCAAAATCTACTACTTTGCCAATACTCCATTTACTGCAAAAGAACATAGGTTTGCTTTTCTCTTTGCTCCCTTTTGGTAAAAATACTTGAAAGTAAATTCTTTCTGTCTGGAAAAACATGAAAAATAAAACAAAAATTAGCCACAGAAGAAACACATCATTCCAGTCATATACATCTACTAAGTTTTTTAAAGTAAAACTTAAAACTTTTAAAAGTTTTTCATTAAAAAACTTAAAATTTCAGCCCCAAAATTACCAACTGAAATTTGTTTTATTCCATCAGAACAATTTTACTGCAAAATCTAAATGACTAAGATCATCAAACCCAATCTTCTCCAGCTGCAGGCATATAGAGGATGGACAGTAAGTTCTTAAAGGTGGACAGAACATCTTTTCTCACCAGTCCCACAGCACACTGTTATACACAGACACACATGGAAAGGTATCTGCCCTCCTGAGAAAAAGGTGAGTTTGAATAAGCAGTATTTATTTTTGGCAGCAGTATAGTGTCTCAAGTTGGAATGCAAAAGCAGTTAGAGCAGTTCACTGTACTAAAATGCCTGCTTCACAAACCAGCATTCAGATCAATCCTTTATCCTCTACTGTATCCTCCTTTTATGTACTAAATACTCTTTCTACTAGACTGAAAGATTTGTTTAAGAAATGTCAAGAGTAATCTGAGGGAGAGATTCTGAATGGGACTGGGGTAAAATATAGCAAGCATGACTGCTATATATTCATCATTTAGGATTATCCTTGCTGAGTCAAAGCCAGAAACTATCAAATCCAACAGAAGTCTTCTTTTTGAAGCATTTATGTATGCATTCCTTAGGAACATATGGAATTACTTCAACCATGCTTATAAAACTAACTCTGAATTTCAGCCTGTGCATTTTCCTTGAAATCTGAGTGTGTTCTTCACACAGAAGAAAAGAGAATCATGTCCTGGAGCTATCCCTCTGAAATATTGAAAATATTGGTGACTGGAGTAAATGGAGCAGTGGTTTCTTAGTCAATTGTGAAGGTAAAATTGGAACTTGCATTTGTCTCCCTGCATCCCCCAGAACCAGCAAATGCAACCAGGAAACCTAAATACATTCAGTATGAATATTCTGTGAGCTGCATTCAGGGGAACACCAACAGGACTATTAAAACAATTGATAAAGAAACAATGCCAGGGCCTCAAAAAGAGGTCACCTTTTCTGGGGACCAAATGGATTGTGGGCAGGAAATAAACCTCCTGGTCCACTTGGCAAATTAATTATGTAGGACTTTTCCCTTGAACACCTGAGGGGTGATATTACACCCTTACTGGAGATAAAATAAGGGAAATTAGGGAAAGCTTTTGCTTGTGGTAAAGATGATGGTCTTACCACTCTGGCAGGAGTTTGCTGAAACTCCCATGCCCTCTGCTGTGCAGTCTGACAATGGCATTCATTAAAAAGAAAGAAAAAAAAAAAGCAGGAATAGTAGGACAATCATGGAGTTGCCTGGGTGTTACACCTGTCCTCAAAGTAATGATGCAGTCAAGAAGTAGAATGGTTCACTAAAATGAGCTCTAGGGCTGTTTCCTTATGAGAAAATGGGGTAAAGCCCTACTTAAAGCTGTTTGATGTTTAAAATAACCAACTCACCAGATGCCCAGGGAAAGAAGCTCATTTTCCTGCTCTCCAACCAGTAAAATGTCTAATAAACTCCCTACTGTCAGTCCTTCTCTTTTTATTAGGGTGACAATATTCTAATTAACTACCCTTATGAAGTTTAAAATACCTGTCCAACTAACTCCCTTTACTGACTCCCACAGTAAAGGGCACATAAAAAACTGTTACTAAATGGGGACTCCATTTACCTGAGGTTTGGATAATTCCCAAGAATGAGTAATTTCTTGTTATTTCAGGAAATGAGTGAAACTTTTTGGCTTAGACAAACCTGGAGTATGCCCAAGGAATCATCACTTTACCTTCATAGAAACCTCAGCTGTAAAAAGATGATCACAACACCCACTGTATTGTACTGACCTTTATGTGTACCTCCTTCCTCCCTGTTTCACAAAATGGGATGGTGTGTCATTCAGTTTATGAAAATAATTTCTCAAAAATAGTTTTTTTACACATACAAATGGTGTTGTATATACATCACCTTAAATCTTCAGATGCCAATTCTGGGTGAGCAGCTGAATCTGCACCTGAAACATCTTGGTACCAATCGAAGTTGGCATACTCGTCCCTCTACACTCTCAAAATTAGCAAACTCAAACTTTTAAGGCACATTCTTATGTTAAGACTACATTGTCCACTGCAATGCCTGAACATTATTAATTCAGTCAAGCAATTACATGTTTCAGAGCTAGATGATCTGAAATATTGCAATTACTAGCCAAGTATTGAGATTTGACACTATCTGCAAAGGGTCCAGGTATTAAGGAACCACAAGCTAAGAATGCTATAAAATTCTGTGCTGCACTACTTACAAAATTGTGCTATTATTCTAGAAATCTTGTTCTGATCTAATAATAAAATTCTGTTCTCTGCTGATCATCAAATTCTGCTAAAATAATAAGCTTTAGTACAACTTAGTGCTGTCATCTTTCTGCCAAGAGTCCCCAAAAGAACCCTGCTAAGTTTGTCCCTGCTATGTGATAGCCATGTGGCAGGCAAATACATTTCTGCTATAAAATAGTAGAATTTGACTCCACTGCTCCAAACCCCACACAGACATCTTACAACTGACAGAAGACTAGTGAGATTACTTTTGGGTACCAGGCTGAAATATACAATTAAGGGATTGTGGTCTTGAAAAATTATACAAATAAAAATTATATAAGCTGAGGGAACTCGATGAAGATCAAGCAATTTAGAAAACTTTCCAGTTCCTTTGAGAATTCAATTACTGAAAACAAACATCACTGACCTGAGGCAGGGACTTGTCCCCACAGGCATGCATTTTCAGTTTCATTAATGCCACTTTTGCTGCTGTCTCACTGTTTTTTGCTCCTTTACGTTTTTTGCTTTTCACTTCATCACTTTTTTTAGAATCTGTGAACAATATTATTCCAGTTAGTGTGATCATTCTGACAGTTTTCTGAGCATATTATATGACATAGACCCACTTAGTCTGTTGGGTCCCATTGTATAGCCAAGCATCCCATCCTTTTTCATGTCTGTTCATGATCTCCCAAAGTCATGCACCAGAATTTTTGCTTCTAGCTGAATTCCTTTACAGTGAAAGGTAGATGAACATTATCACCATGTAAACACAGGCTGCAAAAGCCAAACAGACACAAATTCCTAAGTTTCTACACCTGTGGCCATCACAGCATTCACATGGCAACATTTCAGGTCCTCCTTTCTACACATAACCCCACTATCAGCTGGGCAGGGCTGTTTATTCTTTTTTCATCCTAAAGTTGTTTAAAACCTGCAAAACCTGCATGGTAGAATCAAACTCTTCTGGCCATCTTGATCGTGTAGGTGTGATCCTAGCAGATTGACATGCACATCCAACACAACTGCATTATTTGCACATTAATTAATACGTAAATAATAATGGCTAGGTACAATTGATTATATTATAGTACTTGTCGAATGACAACAAAACAATAATTCTGAAAGAAATCTGTGCCTTATTTATTCTTTAGAGATTCTCCTTGTACTATTGTTTTGCCTCAGTTTAGATGAACAGTATTAAATGCTGACATGTAAGTTTAGGGCTATTTAATCAAGGAACTCCCGTCCTTCTTATTAAGTCAAACCTGACCCCTCAAAGGAGGATCAGAAGCTCAAATAATGTTTGGAAAAAAAAAAAAAAAAAAAAAAAAAAAAAATCCCTCTGTACTTGCCTATAATATGCTGAACGAGCTGCTGGGTGGCAGCCATTCGGGGTTTTGGTGTGTCCAGCTTCTCACATTCATGGTCTGATTGATGACGATGCCTGTAAACAACAAAGTAAAACTTCTACTGCCTTTTCCATTCCAGTGAATGAATACTCATGTTTAAACACTCTGTTCCACTCACCTAAGACAAAAATGTTTTTCACAGTAAGGGCATAACACTGGCAAAAGCTCCTTTCCATTGCAGTCCTTGTATGAGCATGGGTAAGATCTATGCTGATCAGGTTTCACAGAACTGTTTCTTACATTCACCTAGGAGTAAGTACAAAATATTTTGTGCAAATAAACAGATACTACAGATATGAGTTACCATCCCAGCCTTCCCAAAGATCTGTGCTAGCTCTCCATTCTATGGGCAAACCTGGTCCAGCTATTCTCTCCTACTTTTGCCCTGGTTATGTTTAGCTCAGAGGCAGAAGAAGAACCATCATCCTACTCAATTTACTTCTGAGAGGAAGAAAAAGCGTAGATTCATTTCTTACAGCTTTTTACATTCTCAGTTAAATAATTCATGCTTATATACCACATGTATTCATCTAGTCTGAAAACACACAGCTAAGTTGCATGGAATTTTAATTTATGGCTGTCATATATTATTAGATTACCTCAGAACACCCATGAGCATCCCGGCTCCTGTGCTGAAGACTTTATGGAAAAAGAAGGAAATATCACACTGTTATCAACATTCCAGGAAAAAAGAAACCTGCATGTAAAAACATTTAACTGTTTAAAGAGTAATCTGACAAGTTTTACCATGGCAAAACTTCAATTAGGTAATGAATCTTCTCCAAAGTTTGTTCTATCCTATGCATTTCACTTCTTGAATGGATAGGTCATATTCTTTGATTGTAAAACATTTAGCTTTTGGAACTAATGACTCAGATAAACAAACCATTTCAAGTGAATGAAGACATTAGCATACTGAAGAGCTCAGTTCAAAGCAACCAGAGTTTGTCTGTTTTAAAGGGTTTTCAGTCATAATAGCAAAAATCCCTTGAACACTTCTGATATGTTAGAAATGAAATCTGCCCCCAATATCAGTTTCTCTCAGCTGCCTTCTGCTAATCTTAAGTGTAAATCAAGGTGCAGGCCTTGATTTCAACCTTGCAAGTCACTTCAATTTTTTTCAGGAAGAAAACATAATCAGCCATCTCCTTTTGTGACAAGTTACCCACCTAGTTGACACTGGCAAGGGATAGATGTGGTGTTTTGCATTTTAGCAAAGTTTTTGATGCTGTCTCTCCAAGTGTCTTTCTGGACAAAAGGTCCAGCACACAGCTAGACAAGTCTGTAGTACAATGGGTGAGCAACTGGCTGATGGCTTGGGCTCAGAGTCACAATTAATTCAACTGCTTCAATCTGGTGGCCAGTGGAGTACCCCAGGGCTCAATTCTAGTGCCAGTGCTCTTTAATATTTTTATGAATTATCTGGATACATGTTATGGTTGCCAGCCATAGAAAAGCTGTGAACTCCCTTGAGGGTGAAGTCAGAGAGATTCTGGATAGACTGGAGAGCTGGGCAGTCACCAACTGTATTGAAATGTAATGAGAGCAAGTGATTCTTCACCTGGGATGAGGAAATCCTGGTGACTGGCATACAACATGAGGAAATGAAAAGCAGATGTGTCAGAGGAAGTTCAGGTTGAACATTAGAAAAAGGTTCTTAGAGAGGGTGGCTGGGCACTGGAATGGGCTCCCCAAGGAAGTGGTCATAGCACCAAGCCTGCTGGAGTTCAAGGACTGTCTGAATGACACTTAGTCGTATGCTTTAGTTTTAGTCCTGTGAGGAGTAAGGAGTTGGACTTGTTGATCCTTGTGGGACCCTTTCAATAGTCTGTGATTCTATGCACTTACCAAAAGACACCTGAACAGCCGTCACATACAAAGGGAAGAAAATCTGAAACAAAGAGATTTGTTTTCAGTTAAGACAATATGGTTGTTGTTTCTATAGCTTCTAGCTTAATTTTCACATTATTAACTTCTGCTTACCAACATCACAGGGTAGGTATTTTTATAAGAACACTTAGCTACTGCATCTACACTTTAGCTAGATGTGACTTTTGTTAACTCCCCTAATTAGTATTATGGAAAATCATATGAGCAGGTAAATTGTATGCATTCCAGAAGTTGGAATTTGGCTTTAAATTCAATTTTTTTCAATATCAAGCTATGACACGGGAACAGATGGCTAGCCATAAAAATTACTAGTAATGTTAAAAACTGAATTTATTGTGAGACCACTCAGAACACTATTTACTGACAGTGGACAATTTATGGTTTTTTTTATGGACTGCCAACTGGAGGAGATGCTGGCTGTTTGTAAGGGAGAGCATGTCCTCCACTGGACAGTCATAATGATCCTGCCCCTTCTTCACATCATATTGTTTGTACCATTGGTTCGTACAATTGAGTGATTAAAACTGCACACACTTCCTAAGCCTCTGTACACACTGCCTGCCTACCACATAATTTTTTACAGATAAAATCCCTTCACTGTCTGCCGAACACATCGTTAATAGCAGCAAATGCCAGGCCCAGTCCACTACTCTGCTTTTTTCCATCCTTCGGATTTTATGCTGACAGACCACCAGGCAACTGGACCGGGTCACGATCATCTCGATGCCTTCATCTCAGAGTGGTCCCTCAGGCAGCTTTCGGTACAGGCGGTTCTGCTGCTTCTTTCTGAGAGGTTACATTTCCATTCACACTCTCCGGGATCACTGAAGGCAAGCAAGCGTGCGGAAAAGGCAAGCGGGCTATTAACCACGCAGTGACACAAGCGAGGTGACAGGCGCTGGCCCCGCACCGTGCCGGGCTGCAGCAGCACAGAGAACTCCTCGAACGAGGGGCACTCCCGCACCGTCCCGGCCCCATCCCCGCTTCGGCCGGGCCCGCCGCTCTCCCTTACCGAGCTGGCGGCAGTCGGGCACGCCGCAGTGCTGCCCCAGCTCCAGCTCCGCCATGTCGGGCGCACGCAGGAGGCGGAGAGGCGGCGGGACCCGCCCCGTGCCGGGCTGAGGCTGGGGCCGGGCCCGGGCCCGCCCCGCTGGCTCGGAGCGGCGGGTGCCGGTTGAGCGGCCGCGGCCCCGGCTCGGGGCACGCTGCTCTCAGCAGCCCGTGTCGGCCCGAGCCTCAGACTTCACTGGGCCCAGCGCTGCCGCGGGTGCTCCTCGGGCTGTTCCAGGGGGGAAACAAACAAACATGTTTTGTGTCTTATCTGTGTCTCTATTTGCGTCGTCCCTCGGCGCAGAGGCTGTTCCCGGAGGCAGAGCGATGGTAGCCCGGTTTCCCGAAGCACTTCGTGCACCCCGTAACCTGTTGGTGCCACTGAGGTTTCCTTAGCATCCACCACTTTTGTAAAAATCCACATTCCTTCAGAATTCAGTGTTTTCCCATCCCTGACCCGTGTGCACGCCTGTCCCCGAAGGTAATGCCCTCCCTTTCTGCGGCATGTCTCCAGTTCTAGGCTCCCCAGAGAGCGAGAGATGGAGGTCCTAGAGGGGATCCAGCAGAAAAACACAAAATTTATCAAGGGACTGGAACATCTCCCTACGGAGGAAAGCCTGAGAGAGTTGAGCCTCTTCAGCCATGAGAAGCACTGAGAGGAGCCTCACCAATGTCTATAAGCATCTTTCGGGAGGGTGCCAAGAGGCTGGGCCAGGCTCTTCTGCGGAGTACCAAGTAGAAACTGATGCACAGGAATTTCCACCTGAATATGAGGAAGAAGTTTTTTATTGTGTGGATGACCACGCAATCGAACAGGTTGCCCAGAAAGGTTGTGCAATCTCCGTCCCTGGAGATTCTGAGCAGCCTGGATGCAATCCTGTGCCGTGTGCTCTAGGATGACCTTGCGTGAGCAGGGAGGTTGGACCAGATGACCCACTGTGCATTCCGTGACATGGGAAGAAAGCAGGGGGAAGCACAGACTCGGCAGCCGCCTCCTCAGCGCAGGCCCGGGACCCTGCGGCGGAGCTCCTCCCGCCGCTCTGCCCGGCCCGGCGGAGCGCAGCTCGGGCTCCGCGGGGCCGCCCCCGGGCCCGCCCCGCCGCCAGGTGCGGGGCCGCCGCCCGTGCGCTCGGGAAGCGCTGTCACGGCGTGTGACAGCCGGCCGGGGAGGCAACTGAGGACCGGGCTGCCAGAGCTTTCCGTCGGCGGTGCCGAGCCGGGATCGCCGCCATGAGCAAGATCTCCAAGTTCTTCAAGGGGGGCGGCTCGGCCGCCTCCAAGGGCCGCGGGGGTCCCTCGCCGCAGGAGGCGCTGGCCCGGCTGCGGGAGACGGAGGAGATGCTCAGCAAGAAGCAGGAGTACCTGGAGACGCGGATCGAGCGGGAGCTGGCCATAGCCCGGCAGCACGGCACCAAGAACAAGCGAGGTGAGCGCGATTAAATCCCGGGCTGGAGCGCCCTGGGAGCGGGGCTGTGGCCGGGACACCTGGCTCGCAGGTGTGCAGTGTGTGCTGCGGCTGCGGGATCCGAGCAGCTCTCACCACTCGGGGCGGAATGGTGGGTTTGGACTTTGGCATCTATTAGCGTTTAATGAATTGTGGGCTCATGTAGCGGGATGGGAATTTGTTACTCCTGACAAATTTACTGTCTGTGGTTCCCTGTGCGATTCTCCTGTTCGTGCTTTGCACCACAGTCGGTGCAGGTAGCGGCTGGATACACGGAGGGCAAAGCGCTGCAGCTCAGGAGGGGCGGGGATCGCTGCCTGGGGGCTCAGCACTGGCTGGGCAGCCGGCCGACGAGATGAAGGATGTGCGGGTCTCCTGCATATTCACGAATCAATGCACATTATCCCCACTGATGACAGAACAAAGTGATGCAATTCTCTGTCCAAATAATGTAAAAGTATATCTGAAAAAAAAAAAAATATATATATATAGCTTAGAGCATTAGTGACTACTGCTCTGGGATGCTGTTAAATACAAAAGAGAGGATGCTAAGGGGTCAGAAGGTCTGTCTCCTGTGTATACTGATGTTGTCATCCCTGGGAAGCAAATGATGGTAGTCAGTGTCTTGGGATGTACAGGCCTCAGAGAAACAAGTTAATTACTTCCTGAAGTCACACAGGGGTCTATTTGTCTACTCTGAGCCGTATTTTAATTTAAATGCTTCAAGAACAGAAGAACATTTTGAAGTAAAAATTTGTGATGTAACAAGAAAGTAGATCTTTTGCCTTCTTGTTTTGTTACTCAGTAATGTAAAAAATAATGCCCTGTAACTTTGAACTTGTGTGGAGCTGTGTGTTAGAGGTGTCCTGGCTAGCCCTCTAATGGATTTGTAGTACTTTAGCATTTAATAATTATTAGCACAAGGCAGTTTAACTAAACTAACTTTTAGTGTAAAATCGTGGGTCAAGATGGAACAGATTTGAAGGCACAGTTAGGGGAATAAAGTCAGTTGAGAGCTCAGCTGAGCCAACTGCTCAAGAGGATGAGAGCTGTCACAATTGTCCCAGTCACTCTTTCTACTCCCCTGGCTTCAGCTGGAGTGTCTCTTGGTCCCTTGTTCAGGTACTGACACCTCTGTACTGTCACAGTGAGCTAGTTCAGGAGAGCAATCCAGCTGGAAGCTAATTTACTATGGGACAAAGTGACCAGGTGGCTCCTGGGGCTGAATTAATTTTGCAAAAGCCTGAGCTGCAGGGCTGGTGCAAGAAAACAGGTTGATTCCTATGGCTATGGCAATTCTTGGTTAAATCCAGACATGCTGCTCTGGAACTTCATCCTAAACCTAAACTGTAAGCTGGCACATTTACAAAAAGAAAAAGCATTTCCTGCCTTGCTCTTGCCCTTGTGCTGCTCCCTTCCTTTCCCTGAAGGGTGTGTTTCAGAAAGCTGGATATTGTAAAATATTATGTTTTCCTTTGTCTGGGTTATTTTTTTTTTACCTAGGATAGTTTAGATTCCACTTATCCAATTGTGTGCTTGTGTACCTGGTGTGCTTGTGCTTCACATGAGTGCTTGTGCACCTGTGAAGGAGAGAGTGGGGCACAGACAGGAATGAGAATTTGTTGGGAAAAGGTGGATCTGCTTCTGCTTTCAGCTGGTTATGGCAGTTTCAGGTGTGTGTTGGCCTTTTGCTTCAGGCATACAGCATTTGATATCTGAAGCTTTTCTCCCAGATTGTTTCCACAGCAGTGCTCAGTATGCAATTGCCCTAGTTCGTTATCTATGAAATTATTCATGGAGTTGCATTGCAAACTGTAGTGTTGAGCTGATCATGGTTAAAAATAACTGCCTTTTATTTTGTCATTTGCTCAGGGACCAACAGTTAAGAACAGTAAAGAGGCAAGAGTA
Organism: Erithacus rubecula; assembly: GCF_903797595.1. Taxonomy (NCBI): domain Eukaryota; kingdom Metazoa; phylum Chordata; class Aves; order Passeriformes; family Muscicapidae; genus Erithacus; species Erithacus rubecula. The sequence goes on from NC_136689.1 coordinate 120,759,874, forward strand.
GGGCTAAAAGTGTAGTGTGGCAGTTTTTATTCATGCGAAAAATGGTTCTAAAACCAACATGGAATTACCTAAGCACAGTGAGAGGAGAAGCAATATGAACCACATATTGTTTAAAATATAACCTTGCCGTGCCAAAGTGCTTAAATTTAGCAGGAGAGTCAGTGAACTTAAATAATAGTAATATGTCTTCATTTGGTATGTCAATTGCTTTGCAGTTTAATTACTGTTAATTTAGATATGACAGTATTTTAGTGTACAGTATTGTATAGCTCAAAGAAAATCTGTGCTAACCAGCATCTATTGTACCATTATGTAAACATACACACAAATGAGAGAATAAAACTTTGAACCTACATTGCTTATTGAAGTGAATGTTTCAGAGGGATATCACTGGTAATTTTTAATGTGGATTTTTTTTCTTAATTGCATCTTAATAGAAGCCTATGGAAACTAAAATGGGGCTGTCTGCAACTGGAGCAATATATATCTAGGGATAGAAAATGCAGCAAATTAACATGATCTCACTTGATTATTAGATGAATTAATCTGAGTCAGTTGCATGAACACAAGAGAGAGCAGATTCAAGCACCAGCAATTTCTCATGACTTCATATGACTCTTGAATGGGTTTCATGTGACATCAGTAGGATTAACTTAATCTAAAAACTGTAATGCTGTAGCTATGCAATAGATGTGAAACATCACTGAAATACTCCTGGCTTTTCCTTTGTGAAGTATCTCTGCAGTTCTTGTATCCAATCTGAAATTAGCTAGACTTTTGAAGTGATACATTTCCAGCATTACCCATTAGTATCTGATTGTAACTAGACCACTTCAGGTCTTTTTTGTTTGCTGAAATTCCTCCTGAAGAATTTATGTCATGAGAAGCAACATTTTTGTCACAGGTACAGGCTTCTGTTGTCTCTCCATTCCAGGAGCAAACTTTTTTTTATATCTCTTGCTGTACTTTTTTGGGGGTTTCTCAGTTTCAGCCAGTGCATAGCTGCCAACTCCATCTACATATTGGCTTTCCTTCTCCATTATTTGAAGGACATAGAAGAAAATTTAAAGAATGGGATGGGATACTGAATATTTGAGAACTTTGTTTAAAAGGAAATGTGTTTTCTGAAGCATGCCTGTAATTGTGAAAACAACATACACAGAAATGAGTGTTGTTTCAGCCCAGCATCTTTCACAAATCCTAAAAATATTAAAAAACTTAATAAAAAGAATAAAGTTAAGCCATCCAGAATAGGATTAAATTTTAACAGAAAGAACCACATAGTACTACTGAGGACAAAACCTATGAAGAAAGTGGGAATAACAGGGAGGGTTTCACAAGTAGATGCTGCTAAATATGTTGTATGTTATGTTTGGGCTGGGCTTATGATGTGTGTTATGTTTGGGCTGGGCTTATGTAGCCATGCAGCATTCCTGTTCAATGAGTTAGGTGTGACCAGCAGGCTGTGGAAGCCAAACAACGATCTGGTAGTTGTGTGCTGTGCTGGACAGGACAGTCATGCCTACAGCAGGCGGAGGGACAGGGTGGGAAGGAGGGTTTCTGGCAGGGTCATAAAGGAAAGCCCTTGGAGTGTCTTTGGTCTGTGAGTTACAGTGATTGTTCTCTGACTTTCATGATCACATTTCAAGTGTTTTGCCATGAACTGGAATACTTATAACTGGTCCAGTTTATTATTGTTCTTGATTGATTTCCTCAGTTGTAACTGCATATGGCTTCCTCCACAAGGCTTTAAGGACTTTGAGTGCTGATAATGAGCCTAATTAGGGCCCTATGATTTATATGGCCTCAGCAGCATTGCCTTTGGTTGTCCCGGAGTGAGGGAGATCAGAAGTCCATTAATCCCTTGCAGGCCTGAGGTGGGGTTTTGTGAACTGTATATCCAAGAGTGAGACCTGATATTTTCTCAGCAGTGTTATATCTTCAGAAGAAACACTCTTTTTCTACTTCAGTAGTTTCCTCATGGGAATTATAAGGATTATTACCCAGTTGTTTTATTTCTGCTTCAGAAGATGATGAGATTGTTGGTGCTTTCTGTATGGATGGATGTTGGTGGTGGGCTTGACAGGTAAAGGTGGTATTACTGCACTGTTGCTTTTCAGTCTGATCTGTCATGAAACCATGAGAAGGATGCCACAACTCTTCCTATGTCATTACTTCTGATTTTCCTTCTGGAATGTGGATATTCAGTATGGCCAGGATTCTTATTGCCCAGCTGGCCATTTCTGCTTCCTGAATAAAGTGTCAGCATTGTAGTGATACTGGAAAAGCTGCCTTCTGTATGTTAATAAAAGGAGTTCATTTATATGCAAACTTAAACTGACATCATAGCCTTCTTTTGTTCCAGACACCTTGACTATAAAATAAAACCTCATATTAAAAGCTGTGATTCCTAATCTATGAGCTGTATCCTGCTTACTGGATTCAGAAGTACAGGAAATGTGCTAAAACCCGGCCAACCACTGACTATTGTAAAATTCAGGAGCTGAATTGGCTTCTTTGGAGCACAAAGGAAGAAGTGTATGAGACTGGTTTTAATTTTTTTTTTTTTTTTTTCCTGGAGAAGCTCTCCACCTCTTCCTGAATGAATTGGTGTTAATTACATTTGCTTCCTCAGACTCTACCTCTGCTCAAACTCATCCTCTCCAGGCTGTCTTCCTTCTTTGAGATCTTTGGAATGGGGAACACAATTTTTCAGTGCCATTCTTAGACTTTCAGTGAAGTGAGTTTGTGTTTGCTTCTCAATTTCATTATATTTTAATACATATGTTCTTCTCCAGTTTGGTAATTAGAATGTGGTAGCATTATAAAGCAGAAGCATTTCAATCCTGTAAGACTTGCACACAAATTTGAAAATGTTTGTAATATGCAGTAAAAAAGTATAGAAGTTCTAGGTACTTTGTAAAACACAGAAAAATAATTTTCAAATAACAAGAAAATTCTCATAAATTAGTGATAAGAGCTACTGTAGCAAAATAACTTGCAATAAAGGGTGTTCATTTAACAAAAATCAGAAAAATATTATAGCATGGTATGAAAATTTATAATGCTTCAATTGATAAGGAAGGAGTATGAATTTATTTCCTATGAAGTGCTTTATTCGATAAGTCACTGGTAGAACTAGAGAACAGGAAGATCATATGTTGTGCCACAATAATTAGGAAAAGCTGGTTGTGAATAGCTGAAGTCACAGAGAGTTTAGCATCTCCTGTGTTTTCTTGCTTTGGGTGTGGTTTAATTAAATGATCTTAAGGATTTTGAAAGCTGCTTTGTGTGTAACTGAGGAAATCAGTTTTCTCTGTGAGCAGCCAATAATAACAGCATCATTGCAGAGTCCTGTTTTTTAATAACTCTGACTAGAAAGACTGCCCCAAGGTAGATGCTTGCTCCAGCTGAAGTCTTTCTGCATCAGCTCCTTAGTGCTCCTCTGTCCACAGGGCCTCAGTTCCCTCTGGCCCAGCTGCTGTTACACACAATTTCATTTACATGTTACATTTGCCTGGAACCTCTAGCTTCCTAACCTAAGAATCCAGGATCAAATTTGATCCAATGGAAGCTGAAGTGGCTGGTGTCTTAACTCTACCAATACTAAGCATAAATAAGTAGGGAAATAATAAGTCAGTAAACATTGTTTGGGATTAAATCAAAATTAAGTATTTTAGGACTGCCAGTGAGAATTTTATAATTCTTACATTTGCCGTGTGTATGGCATCATCTGGTGTTGGTGCAACTTCTTTGGAATATGCATGATCCTTGAACCATTTCCCAAAACCTGGGAAAATCTTGGATTTGAATGCCACGATTAATCTGTTGGGATTGTGGTTTGCTGTCCTGAAACATCTACTGCAGGTGGTGGAAGGCATCTTAGCCTGTCTGTCCTTGTGCAGCTCATGATGAGCAATTTTGATAATGTTGATTCAAGCATTTGTCAACAAACCATTATTTTTTTAGTGTGCTCCTCCCTGGGAGGAATCCTGATTTCATTTGAAAAGTTGTGTACCCCAGTGTCAAGGCTCAGTGTTATTGCACCTGGGCAATTTTAACAGGATTGCAACAGTAGCTGCTGCTGTTGGTTGAGTTTGGGGGGCTGCAGGACTGATGGGGCTTGCAGGCTCTGAATCTGTTAAAAAAATTAAATGTGGGAGATGAGGGAAGGAATGGGGGTGCTAGTAACATTGGAAAAAATCAAACAATGGGTTAACTCAGTCTCTTGGTTTTGTTTGGTGGGGTTTTTGTGCCTGGCACATGTGTAGGTGGGAAAGGACTGTCATCAGGAAATGCTTGTGGCAAAATTGTGTGTGTTCCACACCCTGAGGCCAGGAGAAAGTTCTTTTCTCCTCATGCTTGTCACGTGCATTTATTCTGGTAATGATTTACTCTGGGCAGAGTATGCTGCTCGTAACTTAGTGAATATAAAAGACTAATCTCAATTTACAAAGATAATAGGCTGTAGCTGGATTTGACTGTGCCCATGTCTACAAAGTTCTTTAAGCTTTCAAATTCTAAGGTTTAAAGATCATATTCCTAAGTGATTGTAAAAAATACATGAGCTAAAAGCTGCAGAAATGCAAATCCTCCTCTGATCTAACCCATCTGCCTGGCTGGGAACTGTGCAGTTATTGCTGCTGAGACAAAGTTCAGAAAGCGCCATTGGTGGAGTTGTGGTTATCATGGCAGATCTTCTTACACTCTCTTCCTTAGGTTTTACTTGCATTTTGCAGTGGACTCTTTTCTTCTCTCATCTGTTTCCTCCCTTCTGCCTTCTCTCTGATGTTTTTCTTTTTCCTTCCCGTCTTCCCTGCTTTTCCTGTGTGCATAGGATGGAGTTCAAGATCTCCCACAGTGGAGGAAGAAGCTGATTTTCCTTGTGGTGCTAAAAGGAGTTAATCTAAAAGAGGCTTCCCAGCATGTTCATGCAACAGCCTGTTGGTGAATAACAGGCTGCCAGTCTGGTGTGGTCAAAGTTTGTCTCCCTCATAGTAAGGTAGGAGGGTGATAATTATAAATTCTTCAGGTCAGCTTGATGCTGAACTACTTGTGCTTGCATTTGTTATCAAAACACACAGTGCATTTTGCCTCTTCCCATTCCAGCTGCCTTACAAGCACTGAAGAGAAAAAAGAGATACGAGAAACAGTTGACTCAAATTGATGGGACACTTTCGACCATTGAGTTCCAGAGAGAGGCATTGGAAAATTCCCACACCAACACAGAAGTGCTCAAGAATATGGGTTATGCTGCACAAGCCATGAAAAAAGTACATGAAAATATGTAAGTGTTTTCTAGTAGTTTCCAGGTTGAAATTACTAACCACTTTAAAATTATTCCATTACTACAGACTGTTGTATCAAGTTAGATAGTTTTGGCTTCATTTTTGGTTTGGGCATTGAATGTCAGGAATGCTGTTAGTGCTATACTGTTATATTTGGCAGAAAAATAATAATTCTTTTCCTAACAATGAATCTAGAAGGAAGTTCACTTAACTAGTGAAATTTGTTTTCTTAAGTCTGTGTTGGCAGTGGAGAGTGGCCTCTGCCCTTGGTTTGTCTAGAAGAAAATCTAGTCATGGAAACTAGGTAGACTCTTCCTCAGAATCCATAAGCTGGAGTGTGGGATCCAAAGTACTAATTAGATCCACCTCCTTTCCCCCCACACCCCTTCCATAAAAAATAATTACTTTTTTATGTTCATATGTCCTATATTATTTCAAGGGGTGTTTTTCTGCCTGAATAAACAGGTTTAAAACAGAAGAGTTGTTCTGGGAGAAATAAACAGGAACTGAAACAATAACAAAGTTAACAATAAGGGGAAACCTTTAAATGGGGTTCAATTCTGTTAAGTTCCCCCCAGTTCTGGTGAAACCTTCACATCAAAAAAGATGCATAAAATCATAGAATATTTTGGGTTCAAAGGGACTTTTAAAGATAATCCTGTCCAAACACCCTGCAGTGAACAGGAACATCTTCAACTAGATCAGGTTGCTCAGAGCCCATCCAGCCTGACCTTAGATGTTTCTAGTGATGGGGCATCCACCATTTTTGGACAACCTGTGTTGGTGCTTCACCACCCTCATTGTAAAAAACTTCTTCCTTGAATCAGATCTACATTGACCCTCTTTTGGATTAAGGCTGTTACCCTCTGCCCTTCACAACAAGCCATGTAAATATTTATCCCCATGTTTCTTATGAACCCCCTTTAAGTACCAAAAGGCCTGTAAAGATGCTGACCTTGGGGGTCTGCCCATGGGCTGTGACTGGCTGGCAGAGGTATGAGGAGCACAGAGAGGGGGAGGCACACTCTGCTGCAGTTTGACTTCTGTTATAATCCCAACATGGAAGTGGCTGGACTGGGTGTAGGTGAGGTAAATTATTCCCTGTGAATTCTGCTGTTTATAGAGTCATGGGCATAAAACCAAAAAAGGGTCTGTTCAAGTGAGTGTGTTCTGTAGGATTTGAATGATGTATCTTTAAAAGAAATGTTTCCATGTTACCTTGCCAGGGATTTGAACAAAATTGATGATTTGATGCAAGATATCACTGAACAGCAAGATGTTGCCCAGGAAATTTCAGATGCTATCTCGAACCGAGCAGGCTTTGGTGATGAGTTTGATGAGGTTAGTACTTCAGGCCTGGAGTTTTAACTCCATAGTTATTTTGCTGTGCAGTGGTTTGTTTCTCCAGAAGTGTGGATGTGAAATTCCTTGTTCTAGCTTATGCTATATAGTGCAATTGCATCATTTTAATATAAATATAAAAATTAAATAAAACTATTATATATATGAAATATGTAATATACTAAATTAAAAGCTCAAATGTAAAAAATATTTTTATTTTTTTATAAATTTTAAGAAAAGCATTTTTAACTGCACTCCTGTAGTTATTGTTCTCATTTGAACCTTGGAAGAAGGTCACTAAAACATATAATTTGTACTACTCCAAGTGGATACTGAAACATATAATTTCTTGTTGCTCCAAATAGACATCCATGTGACTTAAGTGCATGTCCCTGTGTCATGGGCAGGCTGATGTTCATAATTCTGAATATTTGGACCATTTTTTAAGGTCTTTTTGGGTACTTGGAGATACAGGTCCTTTCCCTGTTGCCCAGACCACAAAAGTAGATCTGAGAGGTAGAAGTAATACCTGTTGGAGGCAATAAGGTTTCATTCTAGAGCTCTTTTCTTCTGAAACTCCCACAAGGCATTTAGGACCTTCTCAAAATTTTTTGCAGTAGCTTTCATCCAGTGCTCCTAGATTTGATTTTGTACATCTAAACAGGATATAACTTATTTCTGATCCAACCATGGCTGAGGTCAAGGGTCAAGGTTACTCAAAATTCTTGTAATCTGTGGAATGCAGAGATGGATATCAAGTTCAATATCACAACCAGTTTTGTTTTGTTTTAGAATTTTGTTTCAAAATGCCCAAGCACTAAGAATCATTTGAAGAATGTTCAAATCATTCACACTATTCCCAACTGATTTGTTCCTATGTGCCCAAATGGACAAAAAAGAAAAATGTAAATGCTATATTACACATATTTACTTGACTGGGAGGAAGAGGAAGTTTCATTCAGAAGTTCTAATTTATTGAAAATAAGAATGATTCTTTGTACTTTGTTCCCATTACCTGCTTTCCTGTATTTCCACTTTGAATGTAAATGGGCTTTCCAAGAAGTCATTACTGGCACAAGGGATGGGATTTGGCCTGAGCTTCAAACTATTGAAAAACATCCTGCCACCCCAAACAGTGGTACAGTGTCTTACTGTTCAACTGTGCTTAACTTTTTTGGAGTCTGGGCTTAGTAACCATGTTGTAGATTGACCTGGAAGTTCCTAAGGGATAGCAGTTGCAGCTGATGTGCATTGTTCCTGTTTGGGAAATAAGCCCCTGTCACTTGGAGCATCATTGTATCAGCTTTTGCATAGGAGCCTTATATACTTACAGCACTTGGAAGTGACTGGAAAACCTGGTTTGCAGGCTACTGCACCTTAAGAGTGCTAGAATCAATTACTCAATTACTAGGATATAAGGTGGTTTTTGTTGAAGGACAGTATTATAATTTTTTTTTGAGGGATGTTTTTTCCATGCACTTGGATGCATTTTCTGTTTCTGCACCATGGCTGTAAGGAGACCATGGAAGCATATGGTATCTCCTGCTCCAGACAGGCACAGGAACATAGAGTTCCTTCTCCCTGGGTTGGCACACTTAAGTATGTTTGCCTTAAATGATAAAACCATGATAAAGTAAATCCAGGTATAAAGTTCTGTGGTGGCTATGCAACTTTAGTTTTAACTTCTACATTGGTTATAAACAAAGTATAAATGTATAGGCAAAGCCCATTTCAGTACCTAATTTCTCCTACTTTACTACTTTTTTGACACTTCCTCTGCCCCTCTCCAGTTGTTTTTGCCCATTGTTTCTTTTAAACCATTTTATCCATGTGGCAAAGATCCATTTCTCTGCAGATATGTAACATTTAGCTTCCTTTCTTTGGGAAACTTCAGCCAAGGAATAAGTTCCTTGCTTATTAAAAAAGCATACAGCCTTTTTATTTTTAGCTTTGTATGAGTGGATTAGATCATCTGTCCAATTCAGCCTCTGCACCTAAAAGCCCACGAGTGCTGTGTGCTTTAAGAGTGAGTAACAGGACCCAGGAGGACAATTTTGATTCCAGTGCTGCTTTGAAATCACATATAATCCTGGACTTACGTGATAGGGCTGAAGTGTAATGTTTAATGACAGTCTGCCTTATAACCAGTGGAAGGTGAAATGGAGAAATGGCACAATAAAGTTAAAATCCATTGAAGAGTACAGGCTCTAGTTTTGGAACAAATCTGTTTTTACTCCCTTTTTACTCCCATATTTGCCTTTTTGGCATGTATTGTACTGCTGTTAGTTTTGTTTCTAATTTTATTCCTTGTCCTGTTTCTAACTTTCATTGTCCTACTTTCAATGTTCAATTAAAATTTACTTAATTGTCAATACTTAGTAAAAATTGCACTTTTAATATGCTGTTTCTTGATATATCCTTTCAGGTGTAAACTGTTTTTTTCAGTAGTACTTTGCTTCATGGTGGTTAAATGTGCCCTTGCGTGTGATCACTGTCAGTATTTGTAAATAATGTTTTCCTTGAATTTAGGATGAGTTGATGGCAGAATTAGAAGAACTGGAGCAAGAAGAACTGAACAAGGGAATGAGAGATGTCAGGTTGCCAAGTGTTCCGTCCACATCGCTGCCTTCTCGCCCTGGTAAAATGCCTATTTGCCATTTTGCATTTCTCAAGATTAAGCCATGCTGTGAGAAAGGGGAGAGGAAAAGAGGGTTTCAGGGATGCATTTAACTCTGTTATAACTTTTAAATTTTTATAAATTCCTTTTCCTATTTTTGTATCTGCTTAACAGAAAAAGAAGAGTGGGATTCCATTTTGTTGTGTTAAAAAAAAAGCATTTGTGACCAAATTCTCTGTAGATTTGAGGTGACAAACTTGGGGATCTTGACCTGACACATATCCTGATGAATCTCCTACTGAAATGTAGTCAAATCATTGAGGAATGATTTTTTTTCCTTTTCTTTCTTCTTTTTGGCAATTAAATCCTTAGTCTCTTTCAATTAGAGACTGACCCAGATTCCAAATGTTTGCATCATAAAGATCCAGCTTCGCAGGGTAGTGGTTTGATATTTTCCACTGGTATTTTAATTATAAATGAAGGAGGTGTTGGGAAGTATACATATTTAAAGACATATTTTCATTCCTTTGCTTGCTTTCTGCTGAACAGTCTTATTCCTGGTATTAAGCTGTAGTTTCATTTTTCTGTAGTTCCACCCTGTTTGTTTTGAATTCAGCCAGAGGCAGTCAACTTTTACTACACTTTTCACTGTCAGTTGAAAGGCTTGCTATGCACTGATATTAGTAAAAGAATATAAATGCTTGATGGTAAGGGCAGCACACATGTGACACAGGTTGTTCATGGTTTCTGCTGCAGAACAGGTTACCTAGACCAGCTTAACTCAGATACTGTGATATGTGTTTTGGTAGATGATACTTATTTCCTGAGAAGCAGTTTAAAATGTTCAGGCTGAGACTATGGCCTCATCCATTGAACTCAGTTGCAGAACATCTAGGAAAAAAAATTAGAAAAACAGTGAAAATTCAGTCTGGCCATTTATAATTTGTTCATATATTGTCTTCCATATCCATATCCAGCTGTTCCAGCTGACATTTTTATTAAACCCAGACCATCTCGATGTGCTTCTCACTATTTTAATTTTCTACTTCATCCATCTATATGGTCACTTCAGGCAAGATGAGCTGGTTGCAATTATATAGTTCAAGGCTGTAAAAAAACTGGCTTATGTTTGCTGAAACTCTCTGCTTGCTGTTAACACAGCAACAGCAAAATCAGACCAGGTGATTGATCTATAATGCTTCTTATTGGCCTGTTGCTCTCCTGATTTTGAAGATGAGGAAACTGTAATGGAGTGAGGCATAGTGACCTTCCCCAGTGACACACTGAGCTGTGACACCTGCAGAACAGGGCCTGAACCTGTGGTCCCCCATGTGCTTCTCCCACCTTTAGCTGCTGAAGGTGGTGGCTGCAGTTCCCCTCAGGACAGTGGCTGCTGGTCCTGTGGCTGCCTCAGGCAGGAGCCAGCTGGCTGCTGTGGAGGTGCACAAGCAGGTGTTCCAGCACACAGGACCCAGTAACAGTGTGCCACTGGTGCCTGGAGAAATGCCAGTCCTGATGTGCACAGCCCACAGATGGAGGAGGCAGCCTGAGGTTGAACCTGGGCTCTTGGGCATCTAGTCTGCAGGTCAGCAAATGAAGACAATTTGGGTGAGGTTTTAGTTTAGTGAATGCAGATGATGTGTGATAGCAGATTTGGGTACAAAGTGTGTGTGGGACCTGATACAGAGCTGGGAATTGCTGTTGCTGTGAACACAGCAGTTAACTGATGTCACCTGAGAAAAGCAAGTTCAGGAATGTCCTTCTCCATTTAATAAATGACACCACCCATTTAAATGGGATGAGTTCATTCAGAGATTTGCATGTGCAGAACTTCTCAGCATTATTTAGAAAAGTAGTCGGATGTGCAGCTGGCCAGGGTAGGTCACTTTTGCTCATTTATGTGGTGGTGAGAGAACTGACAGCATTCTTGTGGGCCTTTTCTGGCTGTGACAACCTTGAGAAACAAAATGTGTTTTTCTATGTGAGTGTTTCAGTAGGAATGACATCAGACCCATGTTGTGAACTTTAAGGTTCTATGGGAAATAATGATGGGGCAAAATAGTCACATCTCTTATGAGCTTCATTCCTGCATTGCTCATGTTCAGCTTGCTACTCAGTAAATTGGTCTGAGATCTTCAAACAGAAAAGCACTGTGCCTCATGCTAATGGTTCTGACTGTTACATTAGTTGATGGTTATTGTCTCTTTATCTGCAGCATCGACCAGGAAAAGAGCAGAGGATGAAGATGAAATGAAGAAACTGGCTGCCTGGGCTTCATAGGACCATGGTCTTTTTATAACACCAAACATTACAGTGCAGAATGTAAAGAGCTGTACTGCTGTTTTATAACCACACTGATTTAGTGTGGTTGCATTTCATACAGGCTGGGGAGTTTTGGCACATCTCGCTGAGACTAGTGCTACTGCCATATTACAAAACTAGCTTAAAAACCAGCAAACAAAAGAATTAAGTAGTTACCTAAACCTTCAGGCATCTTTTTTTTTTTTGTTTTGTTTTGTTTTGTTTCTCCCCATCCTTGTCAAGAGATTAGTTTTATTATAGGTTTTTAATAGGTGCTATCTTACTGTATCTGTTGGTTTGTAAAACCTGTATGCCTCACTTATGCTCAAACTGGATTAATTTTTGAAATGAGAAAGTGAAGTAAGTCATCAGAGCCCTATAACTAGAGGGTTATTTGGTTCAGACTATTTGAATATTAGCAAAACAGCTTAATACATGTATTCACTTGCAAGTTCTTTGAGCCCAAGAACTAATAACTATTCATTTGGACATGAAGATTCAAACAGTCTGCCTGGAGCAACTTAAGGTGTGCTAGATATTAGGAGGAAGCTCTTCTGTAGGCTTATTGAAGTGGGATGTGTTATTTGTTTTATTTTAATTGGCCAAAATGTCCCATGCACTTCTATAGGTCAATTTGAATTGTATTTTGGATTATTTCTGACTAGTTTACAGAATTGATCAAGGAAAGCAAAATGTCTAGGTTCTTACAGATTCCTGCCAAACACTACTGATTATCATGAACCCTGTCAAAAATCCAGAAGAGATTTGACCTTCCTGTGTTCTTCTCCTCTACCTTGTCTTTTTAGGATGAGTCTTTGTATGATAATACTCATTCTTATCAAAGGGATTAGCAACACATTTTTAATTATACAGTTGCAAAATAGTTTTAATTTCTGAGCATCTGGTTCTTTTCTCTTACTCAGTTGGTGAATGGAAATAATACCAGTGTGTTGCATTTGCAGTGCCTTTTAAAATCCTGGTTAAAAGATGATTCTGGGTTGTTGTAACACAGTAAATAGCTAGGAAGGAGTTACAGCATACTGCACTGGGTTACTAGTAAAGTTGGTGTGTTACTGTCCAGCTGACAGTGTTTTAGCATAAGGACCAAATGACACTCTTGAGTGCTGAACTACTACATACATAGAGAAGTTGCTGTTCAAATACAACCCAAAAATTAAATAGGCTGCTTTGTACTAACAAAGCTTTAAATGAGTCTTAAGCTTTATGCTAGTAGCCTGCTCTCAATCACAGGGAAATAGTAAAACACTGTGGAGTTCCTAGGGGTGTAGGAAGCAGGGTCCTTGATCTAGGTTTCTTGTTTTCAAATGAATTTAAATTTGTGATGACTGAACCACCTGAGGAATAGTGGTGGACTTGGTTTCTGTAGATCTTCAGTAAAGAAGACTGACCCCTTCTCCTGCAGGCTTTAGCCTGTGATTTGTTGGGTGTTCAGCTTCAACAGGCTTCAGTAGCTTTCAGTGTAGTGAATCTTAGGTTAAGTATAAGCAAAGATGTGTTTGTTTCTAGACATTGCCTGCTCAGAGCCTTTCAAGTTGAGCCCCACAGATGGAACCCAAAATGTATAAAACCTGTTGAGAAATTGACTTTTTCAGAACTTTCATTCTCTGTGGAAGAATTGCTTTTGGATTGTATTTGTATGAGAGCTGAATCAAGCCTTGCCACTTCAGATAATTTTCTTACTGGAAAAAAACAGGTGTGTTAATTCTGTTCCAAAATTTGGAGGTATCAAGAAAATTATCCCTTTTTATTGAGAGTAGAGAAAGTTTGGCATTATTTAATTTTTGTTTTAAATACAAAATCAAAGAGGAAAAGAAAAGACATACAGAACTTCCTAAAATTTAAAAATACATGTTCAACTCTCAAGGAGTAGGAAAACAAATACCAACAAAATGCTACTTGGTTTTAATGCTTGCTGAAATTCAGCATGAGATGCTAGCTGAAAGCAGGAATATTTAGTAAAACAGCAAACATTCTAAGTTATTTCAAATCAATTTGCTAACCTTTCTGGCTAGAATCCTGTGTTCAGAGTGTGCAGTTTATGCAGGTCTCCGAATTGAGTGCAGAACATATTGACACATATTGTGTGTGTGACTGTGCAAGGCTGGCAGTGTGCTTGTGGACACTTCTGGTATTTCTAAATACAAGGCCATGCCAACATAGTCCCATAGTTTAGAAAAGCTGGCTTCCAGCCTCTGTTCTTGGTTGAATAAGTAGTTTAACAATGCTTAGCTCTTATGTAGCATTTGGCATATTTGAAGTGCTCTACAAGCTAATGGGTCTCTAAGCATCCATTTTGATACTAAAGTGACTTTCAGTCTGCTGTGGAGAATGTGGGCCTGCTGTTTTTGAATAAGAACTTTCTATGTGAACACCCCTTACTGGAGACAAAAAAATTCTGTAGAGAAGATCTCCTTTTGCAAACCAGCATTTCACTGCTGACCTCCAGCAATGTTTTGGCCAAGTGTTGATCCTGAAGAAGCTTCAGGTGTGTTCAGTTTATTAGTCTCAGACCAAGCACTTTACAAACCAAATTTTTGAAAGGTGAAGAAGTGAAACTGTATATTCAAGTGAGCTGCTCTGAAAGCTTATGTATAGTGGCTGGTGATCCTTAAAGACAGACTTATGTACCAGTTCACAGGCCAGGAGGTGAGGTTGGTGAAATTGTACTCAGAAACACTGTAGAGATGTACAGAAACCAAAATACACCATGGACCTCTGTAACTGGAGTGTTTGTTGCCATATTTTTTTGGGACACCAGTTTTCTTCAAGGGCAAAGTTGTAGGGTTTTAATTCAGCTGGGGGAGTGGCTCTTTCCTGTGTAAATTCAGATAACATTGGGACAAATGGCTCTTTCTTTTTTGAACATATGCCTGTCTTCGTGCCAAGATGGTATTTGTTTAGTATGTAAGCAGTCGAGAGTGAAGAGTGTCAATGTGTTATTGTGAATGTACCCTATTAACTGGAACATATTTTATAGGAGGACTGTGGCAGCAGATGGTGTACTATAACTGACTTCCTTTCTTGTTGCTTATTTATTCTGAGATTGTATTTTTCTCCTGACAGGCTTAGACATTTTTAACCTGGATCGCTTTAAAAAGGGGAAAATATATTAGTAAAATGTAAAACCAAATCATATTTGTGTATATATACATGCTGTAAATAAATATTTTGGTGTCATGTTTGTGTTACATGATTTTATTAAATTGCTTTTCCTATCAGGGTGAATTGTAAGTACCCTCCTTACTTTGTCATCCTCTTTTAAAGGATGTGAGAATATTTTGGAACTTTTTTGGATGTATTAATCTTTCAGCAGCCAGTTAAAATTCAAGAATTCTTTGAAGTTATTTGGTTTAAAAAACAACCAATGGAAAACCCCACCCCAGTGTAAGCTGTGATGTTTGGGCTGCATTCCTTCACACTTAACTATTGTGTTGCAAGAAATTATTTTAAAGTGATATATTCAAAATACCTTCTTCTCCTCCTCTCTGACCCAAAGATCTCATAATTGTTTCAGAAATATGTGTTTTTCACTTTCCAGGCCTTACATGAAAGGAGAAGTATCAGGTCTTTTAAAAATAAAAAAGTAAAAATATGATAGGCAAGGATGAAGTGAGACAAATACAAAAGGTATTTTTTCATTCATCTTACTCTGTTTAAAGTCTGTGTGTGTGTATAGTGCCTCACCTTTAATGTACACACACATATATTTACATATATGTATGAAATCCTGGAGCAGTGATTTAGGACCACCAGTCATTATCTGGTGTGGAAAGGTTTCAATTGCTCAATTAACTTCTCTTTTCCTCTTTGTTAATCCTAAGGGCTTTGTCACAAAATGCCAAGGAGCTGCTGTAGTATGAGCACTGCTCTCTGTGTGTACAGCTGTGGGGAGTGGAAGGATGAGTGTGCAGGGGGAATATTTAGAAAACCTTACCATATTTCAGGATGTAGAGCTTCGATTTTTCTAATTATGTCATTGTTTTTGAAACATAAGAAGAAAAAATTAGTCTCAGAAGTTATTTAGCAGTACATCTTAGAAATTAATAGTAGTAGCATAATAAGTAGCATAACCTCAGGTATTTTCTCACATCTTTCCCCATTGCAGAGACTGTGGCAAGACCCACCTTCATAGCACTGTTGAGTCAGGTGTATATTGTAGGGAAAATATAGCTAGTTTATGTGGCTTTGATCATAGTTTAAATGGTTTGTCTTGTTACCAGCATGTAATTACCTGGTCACCACTGAACTATACTCTTAGGATCAATATCTACAGATAAAACTAGATTATGTAGTTATGAATTGCTAATATCAGAAATATCAGACCAACCCTGTATATCTGAGATGATTCTGTCAGGCAGGGTCACACACCCCTCTGCTGCCCTGCTTCCCTCCTCTCCTGTACACTGCACTTGGGTTTTTGTGTTTTGCTTCTATCTATCCTTGCTGACTTTCCCCCCTGCAACTAGAAGTCTTCTGGTAATTCCCTGATTGCTGTTTAGTACAGTTAATTGTCAAATATCTCTTTATCAAGACAAACCTTGGGCAAATGCCATTTTGGAGAGTTTGGGCTTGACACTCACCCAGCCCGTTACAGCCTGTGCTGCCTCTGCAGCCACTGCTGCTTGGGGTGTTTTTAGGGAAGCAGGGTATTCCTCAGCTGGCTTTCTCAAAGGGCAGGCATCCAATTCTCCTAGGATTGAAAGGCAAGGTGAGGATCTGTGATCTGAGCTAAATTTCATCAAATGGGTGTTAGGCCAGTTGTCTGAGCTGGTGGTCTGCTCCCATGGAGGTGATAGGTGTCAATACCTCCCATTCCCATTGCTGTGACATCAGCTTTCACCATGTGAGTCATATGGGGCAAGGAGTGTTTTGTGGGTTCAAACAGGATTTACATAAACACCCCAACTCTACCCTGACTTTAGCATCCTTTTCTCAAAAAATTAAAATTGTACTTTAGAAGTAAAATGAGAGTTCAGATACATTTAATTTATAAAAACATCCAGATATCTTAGTTTTACTTTTCTACTCAGCTTACTAAAGAGACCTTGGTGCAGCTGCTGAAACTAAACCCAGCTGGGACTGCAGATGTATAGGCATGTGTAGGGCTGTTGTATTACCCTATAGCTATTGTCTGTTCCCTGCGTGTATTTGGGGTGTTGGAGTGCCTGGTGTGGCTGCTGTGCTGCCCATGGTGAGCTCCATCAGGGCTGGGACTCTGCAGACCTCCAGGAGGAGCTCTGGGCTCAGCATACAGCAAGAAACTCCAGCAGGCTGGAAAGGCTGCACTTTTCTCACAGGACCTGATTTCAGTCTTTTTGCTCATTCTGGAAGAAAAGGCCTGCTTGGAAGTGCTGCTCAAAAACCAGGGGTGAAACCCTCTCACTCTTCCCACTCCTCCCACAAACTCCCATTTGGTCAGAGCTAAAATGATAAATTTTAAATACTAACCCACCCTCTCAGCTGCTTCTCTGGCTTCCCTTTTCTTCCTTTCCCCTATGGCCACCTTGGCACCCAGCTTTGTTCCCTGCTCTGGACTGATGCAGGAGCTCAGAAGCAGATCATGCAGCAGTTTACCATCCCCTCTCTACACACTCATGTAAGGCAAAGAGCTAAGACCAACCTCAAAGCTTTAAATCTGTTAAAATTTTCAAGAAGTTTAATACTAGTTCAGTGATTTGTGCCTTGCAGTGACTAGCTGCAAGCTGGATGTTGTTGGAACACACTAAGGACACTAAACTGTAAGAGGGATTTGTCAGTCAAGTCTGTCTCAGACCCTGTGAGGGTTCAGAGCACCTTGGTCATTGTGAGGTAATGTCAGTGCTATTTTGGGTTAGGTGGGACATGCCTGTAGGTAGGTATTGCAGCTGCTGGTTTTGAGGCTGTTGATGTTAATTTGTAAAATTAATCAATTTGATTTAATAAGGATTTGGATCTCAAAAAGCAACTTTACCAAGGAGAGGATTTATTTGGCACAGGAAATTCCATCTGAACTGACACCTTCTTCTAAGTGTAAAGCAGTTTCAGAATTTCATAGATAAACATATGTTGGAGATACCACCTTGCATTTTTAATGTTAAAACCTTCAGCTCCCATTGCTTTGCAAGCTATCAGCAAAATATTTTAGTCAATTCAGTTTACTGAGCTAAGGAAAAAAATTCCCCTTTGTGAACCAAGCAATTCTGGAAAAAGTTTCTAACAGCATTAACCTGAGAAACAGATCTCATCTGTATTGCAGCAGACACTTGTGGTTCAACACAATGGACTTAATTTTATAAAGAAGACAATAGGAGAGAAAAAATGATGGAGGATAATGATAACAAGTTGAGACACTAATTTATGTAGCCTGAGAATCTGTCTAGAGCACATATTGTGTCTGAATAAACTGAAATCTGAGTTAACAGCTGCTTCACCAGAGCAGAACATAGAAGCCTCTTTGTTGAGAGAAGAGATCTTGTGCTGTGACCTTTGGATAATCATGAGTCTTGTGTAACTCACATCGTATGAAAAGTGAAAGATGTTGGTCTTTCCATGGTTTTCTAGATTCAGATGTGAAACTTGTCTCACAGACAATGCCAGTAGTGAACTACAGTATGCTGACAGCCAAAATAGATAAAAGTAATTATTTGCATGTTCTGTTTCTCATGTTAATTTACAGCAAAGCTGAGATGAATATTTGATTGTTTAATGCTCTTTCATCATACATTTGCACATTAATTTTGCTGTATTCTTAAATTACTTTTTAATTGCCTGTTTAGGTAGGAACAACTAACTCAAATCTGACCAGCATTCTCTGCAGTTATCTCTACAAGAAACACATTTTTTGGGCTGCTTTTGTAAACCTAAGCAGGAGCAATGTCTCTATAGGCACACAAACATTTCACTGAATCTTAGTTGTTTTTTTTGCAAAAGATTATACAGAGTGAGACAGTTTTCTCATCTGCTTTTTCCAATGCAGGTTATTATCTCCTTGCCAAATTAAAATCTAGGAGGAAGCTACTGATGTTTTTGTTAGATTTACAATTATCCTACAAGTTGTGCTGCAAGATTTCTGAATTCATACTACACATCTACACACAAAAAATAAACTTCTCAGGGCAAGACTTCTAAATGTACAAAGCAGCTGCCATAATAGAGTAGAGCTCTTGCCTATTGCCTCTGCTTTCCCCTGTAACAGGTGAATTTATCCTGCAGAAGGAGGGGGAAATGGAGACTCCATCACACCACAAACAATCCACCCCATAATGTGGTCACCTGAAATGCCTATAAAAGAGCCACAGGAAATCTGGGATGAGAGATCCTGTCATTTCACCACATGTTGCAGCTGCTCTCTAAGTTCTATCTATCTATCTATCTATCTATCTATCTATCTATCTATCTATCTATCTATCTATCTATCTATCTATCTATCTATTTCTGTCCATCCATCCATCCATCCATCCATCCATCCATCCATCCATCCATCCATCCATCCATCCACCCACCTATTTTTCAGACAATGCAGAGCCATAATGAGATCTTGAAAGGTCAATGTGCAACCTTTTCCCAGTAGGTGCTTGCCAGATGAACAGTGCTTGACAAACCCACATTAACTGCCAACCAACTGCCAAGCAGTGTTTCATAGCCACCCTCAACATTTCCATAAAACAGCTCTGGCAGCTGTGGTTTCTTCTCAATGAAAAGCATTAACCCATATGGGATTGAGAAAACAGAGGCCTGTTTCTCCACCACATGCAAGTATTCTAGTGCCTTCAATTTGAACTGGTAGAAGAAAGAATATTATAAATGTAGAAGCAGCAAGTAATTTGTAAGCAAGGGTATTTAAACCTACCTAAAATCCAGTTGAGATATCCTAATACAAAGTTTCTGTATTGTATAGGCAAAAGTCTCACTGGATCAGCAAATCATCTAATTTTAACCTGCTGACAAGTCAAGGGGATCAGCAGTAACCCTAGGACTGCACCAACTGACTTACTGTGCAATTAGGGTGAATCATGTAATTGCTTTCTTCCTCAGGTTTTCCTTGTTTGCACAGCAGAGGGAAATACAACACCTATCTCTCAGATACAAAGTGGGGACAAACTTTGTTTGGTGAGCACTCTGGTGAACCTCAAGTCAAGTAAGTGCTGAGTATGAATCAGGAAGCTTTAGCCTTTAGCTCCATGAAGAGATCAAATGTGCTAAAAAGGGGAAAGGTCTCAATGGAGATTGTGTTGAAAACCAGGAAAACACAGGTTGGAACACTGATTTTGAAGCTTAGCAAATGGTAAGGTGCAGAACCTTGTAACTTCACTTAAAATAGATAAGAGTTGGCCACTGCTGAGTGTTGATCTCAGAATCCCATTTATTAGGCCAGTGCTTTAATCAGCCTCTTCTAGAAGGAAGACCCATGCTGAGCGTTCCTGCATGTGGGGCATGATCTCTTCTCTGACCAGGGATGCATGTCCCTGTCTCCTAAAGCTGAAGGGTTCAGCTCTGGCTAGCAGTGACTTCTGAGGACTGAAATTATTACTCAAGTTCAGCACTTCCATGTCCACACCTCCTCTTTCTCCAGAGCCATGCTGCCCTGCTTTGCAGTTTGTGATATTTGCAAGCCATACCAAAATTCCAGCCTGGGCTGGATGCTCTGAAATCTTAATGAGACAGAAAAGGCACAAGTCACACAGACAGGGGAAGGAAAACAGTGGGGATCTGGGTTATACACAACAGAAATGCTTTGAAGACCATTTTTCTCAATGTCAGATGGAGGTTAAAGGCATAAAAGGACAAAGAGAACTTTGCCAGCTGAGTTAGAACATCACTAGTTTTCCTGATTTTTAATTTCAGTGTCAGGTGCTGTTCTGTTGTGAAGACTTCTTGTAAAAATATCTCATTCTCTTAAATAAGAATAGCCTACACATCAGGCTTTCTGATTTATCTAGCTAAGCAGAATTACATTTGAGAATTCAGCCAATTACAGAGCTCCTTCAGCCTTCCTATTACATGACAGTGAAAAATGCTAGTCTTGCAAACATCCTGCTTGTGCACATCCTGTGCTCTGGGCAGCATCAGTGTAACTCTGCCTGACCCTTGTTAAACAGGATTCTTCAATCCTAGTATCACTTTGTTTCAATGATGCTGGGTAAACCTGCAGTTTGGGGATTTTAAATATATCCACCAGAACAAAGATGCTTTGTATGTGACATGGGGTTATGTTTAGACATGTCTCATGACAGCCTTTTCCTGACTCTAGAACAACCATCACAATGGTTCTGAATATATCAACCCAAGACATTTCAAGAGAAACATCTTGTATTCCAGTCTGACACTCAAGATGTCCAGATGGAAAATGATCTGTAAACTGGCCACTATTACTGTGAGGATGTCATGTTTGTCATTTATATAAATGTGGTGATTTGTATTAATTCCCTGAAATTCCCTTACAAAATAAGGGTATCTACAGATACATTAATCTTTTATTGTTTAGCATAAAGCATGTTTATGCTAAATGCTTAGAATTTTCCCTTTTTTTCCACTCTTCTGAATCCACGTAGTTGCATCAGGAGCAAAATGTAAATACAATCTTGGCAGATCAAAAAGCCTGAACAAAAGCCCTGGGCTCAGTGTTTTCTGTGCAGTGCACAACCTGAGAAGGACCAAACACAAAAAGTTGTCCTCTGAAAAAAGACTGGGATAAAGGTTAGCACGGTGAGGCTGGCAAAGAAACGCCAGTGCTATGGGAGATGTTCCTGAATGGGTTACATGAACACAGAACCTAAACCACTCACAACACAGAGACTAACAGTGGAGAAGCAGTTCTGGTCAACAAATGAGTGAACAAATTTTCACTTTCAAAGGGGAAAAATGCTTAAGTGTGAACTATGGACGAATTTCTCATGTCCTCTTTCCCTTCTGTCTTTTCCATTCTCTCTCATCTCTCCTCTAGGAGGTTAAGATCCTATGCATTAACAATGTGCTGCAGATCATAAAAATGCAGCACCAACTCCACTGCTCGGCCAAACTCTTAAAAGAGACATCCTGTGGAGATGGCTGGAGTTATCAGTTCCCAGATTCCTTATTAGATTCAAACAAACATGGATGTGAGGATACAGTTCAGTTACCCAAGCATCCCATAAAATTCTGTATTTTACAGGAAAAATAAGTATCTAGTTTGGAGTGCTGGACCTGTCTAGTAATCTGAATGTTCTGATCTCTTGCACAAAGACTTAATTAAAATATAGAAAGGAATTATAGGAAGAAAGACCCTTAAGACCTGGCATTCCATAGAGTGTTTCCTATAGGATTCTTCCCTTCCTAAGTGATTTGTGGTCTTGCTCTATTTATTTCGTTTATCTGACATTTCTAAAAAAATCTGATTGTACCAGCAACTTGAGAACATAACTTTTTTTGAATTCCGCACCACTCACCCAGCATATATCAGAGCCTGCCATAGCTAGCATGGGAAAAATTCCTCCATAAACAAACCACATGGAATTTTCTACAGAGAATTCTACTCAAAATCAAATATTCTCTAGTAGAATAAATACTGCTCGTTCACAGCTACATTTCAAGAAAGGAATAGAAACTGCAGGGGAAAAAATTAGATTATTTAGTATCCTAATGAGCTGCAGAAAGTAAAAACCATTGGGGCAGACATACCATCTAGAACAGGAGCTTTTCTTGTCCCTTTTAACTTAAACTGTAAGACCCCAACCCTTTACCCTGAAAACAAAGATGCTTAACACAAAGAGGAGAGCACAAATTCCCACTGCAAAGTGCACCATAGAGGCTACTCCCTCCTACCACTGTAGGTGCTGTTTGGTGAATGTCCAAGTTTAGGACAAATTTGGGGAAAAAAGAGCTCCAAAGGGCCCCCCCCCCCCCCCCCTTTTTCTTTTTTACAATTCCTTCCTTCAATGAGCTCAGAAAGAATTGTTCTTGTGGTGAAAATGGAAAAAACTTTTTATTAACAAAAATACAAAAGAAACACTCCCCCAACCCAAACCCAGATGAGACGAACCCAGCCGGTCCTCGCCGGGGAGAGCGGCAGAGCCTCCCAAGCCCACCTCCAGCAGCGGCCCCCGAAGTCCAGATCCTTGTCCTCCGGAGTCGGTGCAAATCCCTGGAGCAGGGAGAAGGGAGAGAGGGGGAGGGGCAGCCGGGAGCAGGCCCAAAGCAAGCCCAAGACAAGCTAAAGCGAGCCCAAGACAAGCAAAGCAAACCCAAGACAAGCCAACACGGGGGCACAGACAAAACAGCTGGGGGAAAAGGGAAAAAACGGCCAAAGAAGCCAGGGGAGGGGGTCACAGCTGAGCAGACGGCAGAGAGCAAGACACAGCCCACAACCGAAGCGCAGCAAGAGAGAGAGAGCCGGAAAACACCAGCCTAGATAAAACCAACCGAGGGAGGGACCGGCAGCTGCACGGGGGAAGCAAGGAGAGGAGCCAGTCCAAACATCAGCCCATAACATTCCACCCCTTATCCCACATCGTGATCATTGACACACGATTGGGATACACACTCACTAAACACGATATGGAAATTTCCTGACTTGCTTAAACCTTCAATACTTACACATTTCTTTCTATTCATAGAATCTAGTATACAATGGTGGCAACACTCAACAATAACATTTGTCTATACTTCATCCTATAGTCAGATCTCCCTGAGGTACACAGCAGGTTGTTCCATCCTTCTGCATTATCCACCAAGTACATCCTGGTCCTTGAGCAAAGGCAATCCCACGAATGGGTTTGCCTGTACTCGAGGCAGGATGAATCCATACTGTCTTTCCTAGCAACCCTCTAACATGGGCCACTGGGACTTTATCTCCATCTATCACATTAAGGCCTTCAGACTGGGCGGGACCTGCTCGGTTGGTGGAACCTCGAGTGTTGACTAACCAAGTGGCTTTTGCCAGGTGCTGCTCCCAGTTTTTTAAAGATCCCCCACCCAATGCCTTTAATGTGGTCTTCAACAATCCATTGTACCTCTCCACTTTACCTGCAGCTGGTGCATGGTAAGGGATATGGTACACCCACTCAATACCATGTTCCCTAGCCCAGGTGTCAACAAGCTTATTTTTAAAATGCGTCCCATTGTCTGACTCAATTCTCTCAGGGGTACCATGCCTCCAAAGGACCTGCTTTTCCAGGCCCAGGATGGTGTTGCGGGCAGTAGCATGGGACACAGGGTAAGTCTCCAACCACCCAGTGGTGGCTTCCACCATGGTCAGCACATAACGTTTTCCCTGGCGGGTCTGAGGCAGTGTGATGTAATCAATCTGCCAGGCCTCTCCATACTTGTATTTGGACCACCGTCCACCATACCAGAGGGGTTTTACCCGCTTGGCCTGCTTGATGGCAGCGCAAGTGTCACAGTCATGAATGACTTGGGTAATGCTGTCCATGGTAAGATCCACCCCTCGGTCTCGTGCCCACTTATAGGTGGCATCCCTACCCTGATGGCCTGAGGCATCATGGGCCCATCGAGCCAGGAACAACTCTCCCTTATGTTCCCAATCTAAGTCTATCTTTGAGACCTCTATCTGTGCAGCCTGATCTACCTGCTTGTTGTGCCTGTGTTCTTCATTAGCCCGACTCTTGGGAACATGGGCATCCACATGACGGACTTTCACGGGGAGCTTCTCCACCCGAGTGGCAATGTCTTTCCACTCATCAGCAGCCCAGATTGGTTTTCCTCTGCGTTGCCAGTCAGCCTTTTTCCACCTTTCCAGCCAACCCCACAGAGCATTGGCTACCATCCACGAATCAGTGTAAAGGTAGAGCTTTGGCCATTTCTCTCTCTCAGCAATGTCCAAGGCCAGCTGAACAGCTTTGAGTTCCGCAAATTGACTCGATCCACCTTCTCCTTCGGTAGCTTGTGCAACCTGTCGTGTGGGGCTCCATACGGCAGCTTTCCACTTCCGGTTCATCCCCACAATGCGGCAGGAACCGTCGGTGAAAAGGGCGTAGCGTGTTTCATCTGCTGGCAGCTGGTTGTACGGTGGAGCTTCTTCAGCCCGGGTCACTTGCTCCTGCTCCTCTTCATCAGAGAGACCAAAATCTTCACCTTCTGGCCAGTTTGTAATTATCTCTAAAATCCCAGGGCGATTTGGGTTACCAATACGGGCGCGCTGCGTGATGAGGGCAATCCACTTGCTCCATGTGGCGTCAGTGGTGTGGTGAGTAGAGGGAACCTTTCCTTTAAACATCCACCCCAGCACTGGCAGTCGAGGTGCCAGGCGAAGTTGTGCTTCTGTGCCAATCACCTCTGAGGCAGCTTGAACTCCTTCATAGGCAGCCAAGATTTCCTTCTCTGTGGGAGTGTAGTTGGCTTCGGACCCTCTGTAGCTTCTGCTCCAGAATCCCAGGGGTCGGCCTCGGGTCTCACCAGGCACCTTCTGCCACAGGCTCCAAGACAAACCATGATTTATACATTCCTGAAGCAGATTCCAACATTCTCATAAATCTCCTGTAAGCCATTGCAACCAAGCCTAGCCCGATGAGCATTTTCGTCAATATTCCTTTCATACAAAAACTACGCATCAAAGACAACACCGGAGCTATCTCCGGATGAGTAAACAGACCCATTGACCACAAAGGCATCAAAACATCAAAGAAACCTAACGAGCCGACATACAAACAGGTCCCCACCACGAAAGACATTATGGATTTAAGAAACTTAGCCATGCCGACAGCTGAAACCAACATAGTATTAGATAAAAGTTTTTTCCACTTTTTTCTGGTGCTGATAATCTGAAGGTCGTGAGTTCCCCGTACGGGCCACCAAAAAGTATGTCCAAGTTTAGGACAAATTTGGGGAAAAAAGAGCTCCAAAGGGCCCCCCCCCCCCCCCCCTTTTTCTTTTTTACAATTCCTTCCTTCAATGAGCTCAGAAAGAATTGTTCTTGTGGTGAAAATGGAAAAAACTTTTTATTAACAAAAATACAAAAGAAACACTCCCCCAACCCAAACCCAGATGAGACGAACCCAGCCGGTCCTCGCCGGGGAGAGCGGCAGAGCCTCCCAAGCCCACCTCCAGCAGCGGCCCCCGAAGTCCAGATCCTTGTCCTCTGGAGTCGGTGCAAATCCCTGGAGCAGGGAGAAGGGAGAGAGGGGGAGGGGCAGCCCGGAGCAGGCCCAAAGCAAGCCCAAGACAAGCTAAAGCGAGCCCAAGACAAGCAAAAGCAAACCCAAGACAAGCCAACACGGGGGCACAGACAAAACAGCTGGGGGAAAAGGGAAAAAAACGGCCAAAGAAGCCAGGGGAGGGGGTCACAGCTGAGCAGACGGCAGAGAGCAAGACACAGCCCACAACCGAAGCGCAGCAAGAGAGAGAGAGCCGGAAAACACCAGCCTAGATAAAACCATCCGAGGGAGGGACCGGCAGCTGCACGGGGGAAGCAAGGAGAGGAGCCAGTCCAAACATCAGCCCATAACAGTGAATTAATTTCCTTCCCTCCTTGGGCTGGTTCAATTGAGACTATTGTACTCACAGCTAATGTTGTGTTGTGTGCTCTACATCCAACTAATGGTTGTCACAGTGGGAAAGGTATGGAGTGGGAGTTTATAGGGACTCATTCTTGATTCAGTAGTAGTCAGCATTTTAATTGATTCAGCAGTACATATATTAAAAGCAGAGAACTGGTGTGGGCAGGCTGCATGTGCTTCAGAGGATAAAAAATCTTGAAGAGGTATTAAAGAAAAGCAAACCCCCAGTAAGATTAAACTATGCACTATGTCTTAAAATCTAAAACTAAGGGGGAAAACCCTGTTGTATATCAGTGGCTGAAGACAATTGTCTACAAAAGAAAAGAACAATGTGTTACTGGCTGTTATTCTTGTAACTAGTTCACTCTGCTACAATTCCAGTTTGAATATTCTCCTGCACTTTCAGCATGGTACAGATCTCCACTTACAAATGAAATATTGGAAACTTGGCTTCTTCTGTACTAAAATTGCAGCAGTGAGTGAAAAAAGAAGGAAACACAGGATAAATAGTGCCAGAATGGATGCAAGCACACCAGAAAAAAATTCAGTATGGGATTGACTTGGAATAAAACTTGATCAACATGTTCAGGGCCACAGCAGGCTGTCCACCTCAAATTCTGCATGTCCTTTAGGGAGGATAACCATTCATTAACCAGTAACATAGATGAAGTGATACCACACTGCTGCTGACCAAATTCACTTTCTCCAGCTCAGTTTAGTTAAAACAAGGTCCCCCTAAATTAAAATGTCTATTCATAGGATACTAAATACTTTGAGTTAGCCAGGTATATTCTAAATCTTGAAGTTTGCATTTGTTTGTCCTCTCATGACTAAACTGTCAATTATATTAGTGCTTTCTTTAGTGTCTAGATTTGCAGATTTACCTGTTGTACTGTAGAAATCCCTGCTATGTATGACCCAATAACCTTTTCAGTATTTTTAATATCTTTATAGTTGTAAATTTAACAATATTTTAATAGACAAAGTTCGATATTTTCAAACATATGTGACATCTGACACAAGATTTCATGTATTTTCAATAATGTGCCAAAACTTTATTGAGTTTGCTCAACATCTAGGAGGATTTATGTAGGATATTATATTAAAAAAAAAAATCAGTTCTTTTTTTACTTTCACCTTCAACAAAAGTACAATAAGGTTTCTGGTGTCACAGCATTCTCATTCATTTTCATGCAGACAATTTTTGGTACAAACAGGACTCAGACCAAGGCTGAGGAAGTGTAGGAAATCTCTGAGGTAAGAAATGTCTCATTCTAGAAGTATTTTATCCTTCTACTAAAAAAGGAATCAAATATTTGTTTTTTTTCTACAATGCAAAAAAGAAGACAGGTGTTTTGTCCATGGTTTTATTTCACCAGGAAGGTTTATACAGTTCTGCATAAAAGTCATTGTATGCATAGCCTGAAGTACAAAGCTCCCTTTGAAAACTCCAGCACAAAGACACTGCATATTGACAACATTAAACAACGACGTGGGTGGTATAGGGAAAAAAAATTAAAACAAAACAGCATTCTTCCTATTGGAAAAGCATAATAAAACAAGGCACTTTCAGTAAATAAGTGAAGAACAGAAAAATGCTGTATCAAAGATTCCACAGAACTGACCCAGAGCACTGTAACAAAATTCTGCAGTAATGAACAAGTAAAATACAAAAAGGCACTACATAATCCTCTTCCTGCATCTACCATTTCTCAACCAATTAGCCAACTGAACTTGGCACAATGGAGTCTTAATTATAAAGTGCATCTCCTGTCTTAATACATTTTGAAAAATAGGCTATACAACATAGGTACCAACATCCCCATGTGTACAATATATTGAAACAAAAATACACTGCGACTAGATTCAATCTAGTTATGAACTGTGCAGGAAAAAATATGGCTTCCTTACAAGTCTTTCAATAACCTCCATATAATCTGGAATATTTTTAAACAAACATGAATGCATTAGCAAGGTGGTAAGAGGTAGTGTTCTGAGTAAAAGGCAAACTTAGAGATTTTGTTGTTACATGGGTACATAACAAAGAGATCCCAGGTTTTCAAAACAGCATTACTGAACGAAAAGTATTACAGCATGCTATCTTGGGATGAAAATACACAGTGTTTTGGGGGTCTCAGATCAGTTCTTTCAGCAAAATGACCATTTTACAATGTCTAACTGTGATCCCATTTTGTAACTACTTTTCTCTTGGTACTGGAAGTTTTCCTATTGCATTGCATAAAATTTCCAGAGAAAATTTCTTCAACTTTGGAATATAAAACAAACATATTCTCCATTCCTAAACACAACTGAGTCCATTTTTACTTCAGCAAGCATTATTTTATGGCTATAAGGAAACACAAATACCAAACAGATGAACACATCAAATGTGTCACAACAGTGGCAATATATGACATATGAGTTAGATGTGTTCCTTGATTTAATGTGAAACTTTAGTCATTCTGCTAGGAAAGTCAGCCAAATTGTGTATGTACACTATCTAAACTTCAGCTGATTTTAGCCCTTATTAGAACTTCAATATATTAAATATATAAAGGCTAGATAAAAACTGAAATCAAAGCAGCACTGGGTATATTTCTGACATTAATAATTTGTAAGGATTTATGTAAACATTCAATAGGTGCATTCTTGCTCTTTGCTAAATTCTTGCTCTTTGTAAATTCTTCACAGCTCCTCTATGATCCTACCCACAGATACACCCTTAACATGAACCTTGGCCAGGTAACAGCTGCTGCTGGCAGCTCAGCTATTCTTCATCCGCGGTATAGGCTACTTCAGCAACTTCAATTTCTGGGACAGAATTTCCAGCCAAAGAGCCACTCCAGCATGGTTCTTGGTTCTCTTTGTCTGAGCTGCAAAGACAGATCAATAAGTGGAAACTGGTATGATTTTCTACAGCCACTTTATGCAGACAATCCACAAAACATTGACAAAGCTTTTTAACTTATCGCTTATTCCAGATCTAAGGTTATCTATCCTGAGGGCCTTTATGCAGCAGAGAGGTGCAGTAAAATACTGAATTTCTCACATGTGCAGAATTAATGCAAGACCAAACATTTCAGAAAACATACTTTAAAAATAACTAAAATACAAGTAAAATAATAGTATTTACCAGCTGTCCTCACCCAGGGTACCCTGGTCTGCTTCTACTGCAGAAGACTCCACCTCACCACTGCACTCACTTTCTTCTCCTGACATTTGACGAGTCATTTTTCCTAAAGATAAATCCCTACAACAGATAAGAACAGAGTACCACCAATCCATACAGCAAACATTTGTTACTGAAGAACTGTTTGTTTCATTTTCCCCTTGCAGTTTCTGCAAAAAGACTGAAAGTAACCTTTCAATCTCACTCCTGCATGCCCCATTTCTTTTACTGGTACAGAGATGGCAGGGCTTGCACTGGAGAGCTATTAAAACAGTTTATTTGTTCCAGCTGTTTATTCCTAAACTGCATTCAGTCCTCTAAATCCCTCACCAACAAGATGATTAGAGGGATGGAGCACCTTTCCTATGAGGAAAGACTTGGAGAATTGGGATTGTTCAGCCTGGAAAAGAAAAAGCTTTGGGGTGATCTAATTGTGGCCTTCCACCTGAAGGGAACCTAAAAAAAGATGTAGAGATGCAGAAAAGCAAAGATGCTTTTAACAAGTGCCTGTAGTGACAGCACTGCTCCCCCAAGGGAGAATGGCTTCAAACTGAAAGAGGGTAGGTTTAGAATGGATATTAGGGAAAAAAAAACTTTATTATGACAGCGCTGAGGCACTGGAAATAGTTGTCCAGAGAAGTTATGGATGCCCCTGGAAGTGCTCAAGGCCAGGCTGGATGGAGCTCTGAGCAACCTGGTCTAGTGGAAGGCATCCTTGGTCATGGCAGGGGGTTTGGAATTAGATGATCTTTCAGGCCCCTTCCAATCCAGGCCATTTTATCATCCTTTGGTTGCATGACAATTTTGTAGTTTTACAAAATTTAAGTCCCAGAGGAGTGCATATGACTTAAGGCAAGAAATTACATTCAGACTAAGCCACACACATCTTGCCTAAATGGCAAAATACAGTCAGTAGGAAGACAGGAGGATGACAAAAAGATTTCTTCAATAGTTTCTCACTGTAACTTTACAAAACCACACACTAAGTTTCAAAGCAATGCATTTTTCCATTAGTGATAAAGACATCTTTTTTCTTAATGGCAACAAGATAATGGTTCAGCTAGCTTGGCTAGGAATATGGTCATGCAGATTGACCAAAGAAATCCTTTTTTCCAAACCATTTCTCTATGTGGAAAACATACGTCAACTTAGCATTGAAAGCTATGACTTGAACTGGAAACAAAAGCTTGTGATCCATTTTGTGTTTAAAGTCATACTACCATATTTCTTTCCCTTTTAAAATTGCTTAACTACTGTTATTATTTTGTATTTATTTTAATGCATGCATTTTATGCAAAGTCCTAGCAGCATTCTGTACCATGATTCCCAGCCTGTTTTTGAGCCAAACCCAGCAATAATAATAATAATATAATAGTAATAATCATCATCATCATCATCTTGCAAGTCTCAGGACTTGTCCAACTGTCACCTTCTGCCTTTCATCCATTGTAGGTACCTGACCATTAGAGTGTGTAGGTATAAGATGCTTAATTCTTGTTGGCCATCAAATAAAAATTTATTTAACTTTTCCTGACTATTTCGCTATTTAAGCCAGCAGCCTGTCAGAAATTTCTCACCAAATGTAATTACTTGCCTTCAGGAGTAAGCAACAACCTGAATATGGCATTCTGATCAGAATTTTCAGTCAGCCACAATAATTCAATTTAAAGCTTTTTCCAAAGGTAGTTCACTAGAACATTTTAAGGTGTGATTTGTTTTTCAACCTGGATATGTAGGACTCAGCAACCCATTCAGTATTAAAATAAAATTAATTTTAATTTTTTTTCTTTTTTTTTTTAATTTCTCCACTGCACATGGTCTGATACACACACAGAGAAGATGCTTTTTCATCTGATCTCATGTTAGGAAGAGATTCTTCACTGTGAGGGTGGGAGGCACTGGAACAGGTTGCCCAGAGAAGTGAGTGCTCCATCCCTGTAAGTGCTCAAGACCAGGTTGGATGGGGCATTGAGCTACCTGGTCTAGCAGAAACTGGATGATCCTTAAGGTTCCTAAAGAATTCTATGATTCTGTGAAATTCTAATGGGATCATAGGAATTCACTCTTTTGCTGAGGAAATGCTGCAATACTGACTCAGCAGCTCTAATGGGACACTGGTATCACAGCATCCATTCTTCAACTCCTGCTACAGAATTTAGCAGAGAGGTATCATTTTCCCTTGGGTTTAAGCGGACAATCTCCCATGCTACTTAAATGGTACCTGCAGCATCTCATTCCAAGCAGTTCAGAACAAGTTAAACAAATTATTACAGATATATAACTGCTTGATCACTATGCTCTGTCAAAGTTTTGAGTATGGACAGTATTTGATAACTCAAAGCAATTTTCTCACTCATCTCTAGCAGGGCATTTCACATTTTCAACATTTCAAAAGCAGAACAGAATATTGCTCTATCTTTACAGGACTTAAAGGATTAAGAAACAATCAGAGTTACTTTAGAGGGAAAAGATGGGACAAGTTTCTCAGTCATCTGTACTTAACAGCTTTTAGCCACCAGCAAATAAGAGTTTACTGAAAAATATTGCTTTGTATGTGGTTATGTAGGGAAAATGGATTCCAAAATACAGCTAAAATTGGTGCTTGTGACTAGAGAGAGAAAATGCTTTCATGGAGATAACCTCCTAAAACCATTAAAATTTCTACATACCTAATTCTTCTTTCAACAGCATCAATATGAAGTTGCTTTTCATTTAATAGTTTCTTCAGTGATTCAACCTCCCTTTGTTTTTCAAGCAGTTCTTTTTGTAGGCGATAATTTGTTTCCTCCAGAGTTTCACAGAAAGCCTAAAAGACAAATTTAAGAGCATCTTCAATTTAACTTCAGTGCACTGCATTTATTAACTTTTTTCTTAGAAATACCAATGTGTAACAGTTATAGCTGCTTGTGGTCAGACTGATTACTATAAAAAGCTATGTACATTTTAAATAAAATTCTGATCTTAATAATGCTGCTTTGCCTTGAATGATCAATTTACTATGCTAAACTGCAATGCAAATACTTTAATCACATAGTTTGTTTGTCTCACAAGAGACACTAGAAGAGCAGTTCCTGATTTTGAACCTTTTTGTCTTTATGGAACATAAACTGAACTCCCTCCTCCCTTTTCTCCTCATAAATTTGTTTTCACATGACTTGAAAGTCAGTTTCAAAGTATCTATATATTTCTAAACGTGAGGAATGCTTGGATTAAGAACACATTCTTCCTTACCCAGGATAAACACAAACCTGTACAGTTCTGTACCAAAAATCTGCTATAAATATGAAATCATGACAATCAGAAGACCAGTACAAATGTATTTTGAAAAAGTTTAATAGGATGTTGTGAACACTAACTACTCAGCCATGACAAATATGCTGTGCTCCTCTGCTGAGCATTGACATGTATGTATCACACTCCCTGATGGATCTGTCAGTGAGCAATACAAAAGTCTATCATGAAGAGCCCCTGTCTAATGCAACATCCACTGAAACACAGGAAGTGACAGAAGCATTGGCACAGAGCCTCCTCATCTATTACTGGAAAGCACAACTCTTCCAACAGTAATGTGCAATTCTGATTCAATAATTTACATATTCTCTATAAATAACAGCTCCATGTGGGAGGCGTTCTTGGCTTAATATTACTTGCAACTAACCACCAATTCAGAGTCCACTGAATACAAACATTTCATATGAGCTTGGTTAAGAACAATGCTGTTAAGACACTGTTTTTCCTGAAGTTTTAAAACACATTACAAATGTCAAGAATCTACTATCCATTGCTTTAACTGAAGCAAACTCATGATCTTTAAAAATGTTAAGTTTTCCCGTAATTATATGATACAAACAAATGAGGAGTTTTCAATTCAATAGCCCTATTTTTTTCCATGGAATTGCAATTTATTTTATTTACTCAGATAGCAAATTTGTCTTTGTTGACAGGCACTTGAAGACCAGTCATGAGTTCAGCCATAAATTTATTCATGTCTGCTAGAGCCAAGAGCATGTGTCATGCAACTCATTCTTGACACAGCATTTGTAGTGTTTTCTTTAACTATCACTCTGGTTAAGCAGTCATCCCATTTCAGTCAAGCCAATTAAATAAATTTTTCTGCTCTTTGTAAAAAAATTCAAGGTTGTTGATACCCTAACTGAAAATTTAATGTTATTTCCTTAAGAATATAATTAAGTTTATTATTTCAACCATTTAGATGTATGCACATGGAAATTTCCCAATACACAAAAGACATAAAAAATATTGCACAAGTGTTGAAAACTGTTTCATTGTTCTGTATGAGAATTGAATAAAGCCTTTTGGAAAAACTCATCTCTAACTGCAGTCTGAGTATGAGCTGCCCAAGCAAACACTGTTTGCAACTGAGTGAGAAAACATCAATATATTCTGAAGGATGCTGCAATAGCAGAAAAGTGAACCAAAGCTGAGAAAGGGAACAGTGTGTAATGAGCTGTCTTGTTATTTAGACAGCTGGACACTGGAGTTTGGAACAGTTTTGACACCCAGGTTGGACTAATTTTCCCTGTAATTCTGAAAGGACAACTGGGAGACAGCTTTGCTTTCATGAAACAGAGATGGCTGGGAAAAGATTTGCAAAAACAACTGCCAAGGATATGACAAAAAACAAAACAAAACAACACAACAACAACAAAAAAGATTTAGTGAATATTTTAACTACTTTTCTGCAATTAAATTTCTAGGCCTAATCAGCTTCTAATGGAGCAGGTACCTGTATCTCTCCCCCAGAAAAGAAGAAAAGATAAATGTGTTTTGGCAAGTCCTTGGAATAACAGAATAGACATAAATCAAAAAGAAGCTATTCATATTTTCCATTATAAGGAAAACAGAAGATTTTTTTCTGCAATGCTTTGGATGGTAATAGAAAGGCAAAACAAAAGTAAGTTTTGAGGTGTTTTTCAAAATGAACTCCACGAATAAGCACATGAACTTTGGTGCTTGTCTTGTTTAAGGCAGTTCAGAAAAAGAAAAAAAAAGCAACAAACAGTAAGGGACAGATACAAATGTTTTTAGTATGCAGGAGTTCAGGCTGCTAACAATCAGAAGCAAGACAAAAACCACGGATTTCAGGTTAAGCACACTTTGAATGTCTTTGGAAACCTGCTTGGAAGAAAGAACCCATAGGAAAATACCTTGGAGCAAAGAGCAGTCCAGGAGAGCTAGCTGATACTTAAGGATCACCACCTGCAGCTCAACAAGTAGAAAGTCAAGCAAAGGTTGCAGGTATCCTGTGTGGATGAGCAAGGATCTCCTAAGCTCAGACATTAAAGGCAATTGTACTAGGGGTGAACACATGGAGAGATGACACAGGAGCAATGTAAGGCTGCTGAATAATCTTAGAGAAAAAGGATTATGAAAGTGAAGGACAAGCTAGAGCTGAATCTGGCAAAGCATGTGAAAAGAAACAAAAAAAAAAAAAAGGATTCTACAAGTACATCATCAACAAAACAAAGATGGGAAATCATGGACTTGTGTTGATTGGAAAGATCAGCCTTTAGTAATTCCTTCCCTAAAACCAGAAGGAAGGTCAAGACAAACTCACCTGCAGTGGGGGAAGAACAGATCAGGGAGCACTTAAACAAATTGGACATACTAATGTCCATGGTTGCACCTTTTTACTGTGCTGGTGGTCAGCCACTGGAGCAGGCTGGACAGAGAGGCTGTGAAGTCTCCTCTGAAGAACATTAAAAACCTGACTGGACATTGACCTGAGCAACCTGCAGTAGCTGACCTTACTTGAGCCAGGAGGGTTGGAATAGATCTCAAGAAGTCCTTTCCAACCTCAGTCACTCTATGAAGAAGGTGTGGTATCTCTTGAAGAATTTTATGTCAGCTATCTCAGCAAGTTCACTGAAATGGGTAATAGCTAAAACTACAACAGCACAGCTGTTCTAATGGTTTGATTAAATTCCAGTGGAAGAATAACACAGATTTCATCACAGCATGCATGACTGAAATTTCAATGAAGATAGCACTTTAATTTTTTAAATTATCTGAATAAATAATTACAGCAATTAAAAAAAAAATCAGTTTAAATGTCAGTGATGAAAAGGGATTGTATTAAGTACGAGCTTGTGACACAAAAAACATACCATGTCACATGCACATAGTAATGTAACAAAAGCCAAGGAACTCCTACATACATGCAAAACAAACTGGCAAATATAAATTTAGTTGAATGAACATCATATAACATTCATAATTCCTGCAAGACTAACAGTGTGTGTACAATTCTAGTTATTCTATAAAGCAGAAAATCTAAGATCATCTGCTCTAGACAACCTTGATACAGCTCTGCATGTCAGTAAAACTTCTGATACAACAGGCTGCAGAACACAGTACTATTTGCTCAGTGTGCTCATATGCACGTTGAAAGGCTGTTGGTTTACAACACCACTTGACACTAGTTTTCTGCAAGAACATTGTTTTTGGTGGTGAGAATTAATCACTTAACTGCTTTCATTACCCATTACAGAGGTTTATGAAGTAGGTGATCTTTAAGGTTCCTTCCAACCCAAACCATTCAATGATCCTGTGATTTTACAGCAAGAAACATTTCCCAGCAAGACCTGAAGTCTAAGGTATAAGCATTGTAACTATGTGTTGAATGTAAACTTCCAAAATCTCTCCTTATATTCAGTAGGTCCCTTATAAAAGTAGTAGCTTTACAAAATAAACTTCATCCATGGCTCATAAAAGGCAAAAAAGAAGATCTGTTTTGGGACAGGGATGAAGTACAGCAGTCAAAGATGATCAGTGTGCACTAATTATTAGACTATGCCCATTCTAGAAACACATCCTTCTGTGATTTTTGTGAAAGAACAGAAACAGAAGTGATTAATTCTGTATCATTACACAGACCTTACAATATTCTAACAATACCAGTCTTTTGCATTCTGTCTGTATCCTACTACTTAGCACTTACCCTGCTCTCTTCTAGGCTGTCAAAAGGACCTGGAGGATCATCCAGACAAAGAAATTCTCTCACTGCAAGGCTTTACCAAATAAAAGAGAGTTAATTAGTTGAAATACAAAACCAGCAACAACACTTAAAAATGATCACAAAACAGAGATATTTAAGTGATACAAAAATTTGCATCCTCAAATTTACTCCCAAGTATTCAAAACAATTAACAAATAAATAGTTAACAAACTATTAAGTTGACCAGAGACAGTATTTAGAATGTAACTAATGAAGATGAGTAAGCATTTTTAGAACACAATTTTTCATGATTTTTCAAAATTTTCACAGATTTTTTTACTACATGACAACTAGCAAGTTTATCACTTTGGTATTGAAGAGATTTGAAAAATTCTCCTGGAGAAAAGTATTATAAAATAAGTATTATACTTAGTGGATGAAAAGTATGCTGTTAAAATCCATATGCAGATCCCTTCAGGTGGCATCATGGGATTTAAGCATGAGTACTGAAACATGTTCACAAGTCTCCATTTTGCTAAGACCATTGGCATAAACACATTATATAATTTTTATATATACAGTCTATATTTTAATATAAATAATAAGTTATAAAATTATAGCAGACAATGTGCCATGGATCTGCTACACAGCCATCTCTGAACACACATTTCAAACTAATGCCTTCCATTTGGATTTGTTTAACAGTTGCCATCCCCTTCTGCGTGTTGTTTTGCAAAGGCCAGAAAAAGGAAGTAGGTGTAGTCCTGTGGTTTACTACAGAGTATTTCAAGCATGTGTCTCATTCTACCTTCCAAATTTAGATTACTTTGCACAGAACTCATAAACATCTCCAAATATATCCCTTCAGCCACCTTTTTAAGACTTACCTGCTCAATTGCATTCATTCTTCTTCAAATAACCTCAAATCAGAACACTGCATACACAATTAATTAGCAAGCAGTAATTTAGGAGCAATGCTGTGCTGGGTACTCACTACTGCAAATCTTTAATTTAATCTCCTACTGCAATGAGTGCACAAAAATGAAAAATGTGAATCCAAACTTAATTTCCTGTCTCTCCCTCCCACCTGAGCCCCCATGGAAAGGTGAGGGCAAAAGGCAGTAATTTTCTGTTTTCCACGCACTCTGCATTTGAGATTTTCACAAAGTACAAACACAAGAAAGAAACTTTCACCCAGCTACCATCCTAACCAACCAGCTTCAGGTATGGCAAGCAAAACGAGGAGAAATTTCTTCAAACATTAATTCTGTTATACTATCACTTGTAGTTTTAAAAAGACTCTAAAGGACATTTATCTAAAGTACACCAAACATTTAGGTTTTTTTTCTTTACCTAAAATAGGCACCTGATGGCATGAACATTTATTTGCAGCCTAGCTTTGCTCTGAGTCTGCTCTGACCCTGCTCTCCTCTCCATGTGTTACACCTCTTCCTTTCATTTCATGCATAGAGTACTCTGCCTGTAAAGTACCACAGGGATCTTTTCTGCCCTGCCACAGAGCTGGCTGTACACGTGTGCTGGCTGACATCCCTCTCCAGGGAGGAGCAGTGCCAGCATTAGGAGAGCAGCAACGGGCAATGCAGCACATGAGATTCCTGACTCCAAGCTGAGTTCCTCCCTTCCAGGCTTCTTATACAGGGTGGAGACAGGACAGCTCTGTCATCTATATAAAGCCAGATGATGCTTCTGTTTAGCAGGTTAAACTTCTTTCTCCCACTTCACGAGTTATATGAAATTTTCCTGAACACAATTTAACTCTGGGTGGATTTCAATTTCATCTTTTACTGAATCTTCAATACAACATAAAAATTGAGAAGAAGTCTATAAAACACAAACTCTAAATTTAGCCACCTGCATATATTATCTCCCATTTTATCTTTAAAGTACTTTGTGAATCAAGTTTTATTTAAAAATAGGTATACCAAATGAGGTCTCCTATCCATGAAAGGCAAATTTCCCACTGTCAATCTAGTACAAAAAGAGAAGTAAAACAGACTTCGCTACAAAGAGAAAAGGCTTTTTTGGTTTAGGTCTGACTCAAGCAGTTTGACTTATTTGCAAAACTGGAGAAGCAAATGGTGAGCTTTAAAGGAGAAAACAGGGTGAAATGCTCACCACTGCTCATATGAGATACATTCCCATTAATAGCAAATTTATTCTCTGATAAGTGGGTGTGGATCAAATCTCCCTCTTTCTAATCTGTTCTTGAGGAATTCAGACCTTCCATAGATCCAAACATTGGAATCATGTCAATAGGTTATAAAGTGTATTAAAAAATGTTGCCTTCATGCAGAGCCCCACATGGACAAAAGCTCTACAAA
Organism: Erithacus rubecula; assembly: GCF_903797595.1. NCBI lineage: Eukaryota > Metazoa > Chordata > Aves > Passeriformes > Muscicapidae > Erithacus > Erithacus rubecula. The sequence goes on from NC_136689.1 coordinate 120,798,379, forward strand.
CCACATTTCAGTTAACCATCTCTTCATTAGCCAAAAGACAAACTGACTCCACAAACATTTTATTTTAATTCTTTTTCTTATCTGATCACCAACACAGTTTAAAAGTTACAGTTTGGAGTTTTTTGCCTTAAACTACGACAAACACTTTTGTCCAATATATCCATCACTAAGATACAAACAAGCCAGCTGAAATGCTGAATTAGCTGCAATATGAAACATAAAGACTTCAGATCTATTTACGCAAGTCCATTCCATTCACTAGTGTGTCTCCAGCAACACAAGAGAAGCTACATTTAGGGACTATTAGAGATTGATTCCTCTTCTTTTTAGCACACCTATTATTGTGCAATTTAATTGTTAGGAAGTTTTTTAACCTCTCAGCTGCATACCTCACCCACATAATCATATTTAATAACCACTGAAACAGAAACTTGCAAGATGAGCCCCATTTCTTTTTTAAACCATTTAAGCTTTGTCTCTGACATCTCACAACAAAGCTTTGCCACTCAGCATGACACACTCCAGGATGACTATGAATCATCAAAATATTAACACTCTTTACTCACCTTCCCTCTCCCCCTCTTTGATGATTTCACACACCCTGTTTGTCTCACCTAAGACAACAGACTAAAGAGAACTCTTCTTGCAGGGAAGTTTTTCTGCAGCTTTATCTGCTCTTGTTTGCTTTTGCTGTACCTCTAACAGATACCTCCTTTGAAATGGAGTGCTGTGTTTTAGCACTGAACTATATGGAAGTACAATTCAGATTCCCAGAGCAGTAACTTCTTTTTCCCCTTTTAAGTTCCTGTAATGATTCCAGTGAAACTTTTTGACTACTGCTGAGTACTGATTCAGAAAAACTAGTGGAATCAATATCAATAGTTATTTTCCATGTTGCAAAAACCAGCTGAGTTCATAAATCTGTATGGGTGTACTTACTGTCATTTTCTACTTCAAGACATGAAAATTGATGTTAGTCACTCTGTACCTCAGCATCCTTCTACAACAGTTTGCGATCCATTGTTCACTCCATTCTCCAGATAATTTCAAGATGTTCTGAACATCAGTGTCCACAACTGTGATCTAACATTCCAGTGGTACCACCCCTAAATTTCCATCAATCCTCTTCCCCTTGTCTTTTACCATTTTATATGAGCCCTGTTACAGCTACTTTTTTGTCTCCACAGGAAATATGATATTATTTTTATTTACCTGCTTACAACTTAGTTTTTTTTTTTTTTTTTTTTTTTTTTTACTGCAAGCAGTACCAAAGTCAGACTGATGTACAAATCCCTATTTTCCAGATTCAGCAATCAAATGCCTTACAAAAACATGTCAAGTGTAGTAACAGCCCTTCTACAAAAAAGTAAAGTAGATATAAGCATTATATGGTCTCACACCATAGCTTGGTAATTTTAAAATTTTGTTCCTTTAAAAGTCTCGAGGGAATTAGGTTTGCTTAAGAACATTTCTTTTTGTTTTGAATGAAGTTTCAGATGATGACAGGTTCTCAGACTCATTCCTCAAAGAATCTCTAGTAAAGCAATCTTAACTTTTTTATTTCTGGTGCAAAGGCTTTAAAATGAACTGCTTTGCCTCTAGCAAGTTGCTTACTTAAATTGTCTTCTCATCCGTAATAAAATTACTTTACATTTCATTTGCCAGAATTACATTCTATTAATTTTCCTGCTTTGGAAGAATCTCCCACTTTGTACAATAAAAGACACTGCTGAAAGAAATCTTTTCACTTTGGTGCTTAAACACATTATATTTTTTAAACTATTGAGACTTTCTTGATTTGTGGTTTACATTTACTTATGTACTGGAATCTTAAAGATACTCCTACTATTTTCATGTCATGTCAATTAAAAACCTGTAGTTTTTTTTTATGTCAATATAAACCTTTAGTACAGATTTTAAGAAGTAATTGCTTAATACTGTAGGTACTCTCCATTATGAAAGCCTAACATACCTAGTATAATATAACAATATTATCAATTCCAATGTGAAGCACAGAAAAGTAATGTTTTAGGAATAAATATGGAATTATTCTAACATTTTAAATATTACAGCTTTTATTTATCCCTGTACAATTCAAAATACTGCAATTCCACTTTTTTATGCTAAGATTAATTTAAAAGGAGATGGAATAATTTACATAACGATTAAATACACAACATGAATGCTACTGAAATCCCTCACCACCCTGCCCAAAGATACACTGCTGGAGCTTTATAAGAGGAGTATGGACAGAACAAAAGCCACAAAAGCACAAGCAGAGGTCAATCACATACCAGTTGGCAATATCTTTATGAGCTACCAGGTTCTGGAGGAACGCCTGCAGCCCCAGCTGTCGATCTTCCAAGAAGTCGGGGTTGTAGTTGTCCTTGAACCAGCGCTTTGGCGGAAGGGCCAACCGAAAGCCTGGAAACATGTCTTTTAGCTGAAATTGAAATGAAAATTTAAAAAATTTAAAATATGAGAAAAATGCTCATTTTGCCACAGGCACTCATTGTACAGTTCTTGCTCAGATTTATGAGACATTTCTGACTTCTGCTAAGTTCAAGCACAAGATAAGTCTCGACCATAAGTACAATCCAAATTAGAACTTAAATTGCAAACACAGTTCTGTCACTTGCTGAGCTGACTTGTGCAATAGAGTGCTTTGTATTTTTCCTCAAATTTAACAGATAAAAATAGGAATGAAAACCTTTGCTTGGTTATTTAATGTTTGAGTCTGCTATTTAAAGCCTTTGAGTCTGTAAACATAAGAAAACTGTAAAAAAAGTATCAGATGAATAAAAATTTCAGTGGTATTTCTTCTAAAGTACTCAGGGATAAAAAGTAATATATATATATATATATATACATATATATATATCTAGAATAAAACCCCATTACAGATCTACAACTCTCCATCTTGTCTTTCTTGGGGGGCTAGAAGAATAAATTACAACATATGCATGAGACACTTCTTGTAAAGAGTAGTTCTTTGTACAACCAGAAAAATAAAATTTCAATATGCAAGTCTGGCTCAAACCCTAGTAACATGCAAAATCATACTTCTGACTGACTAAAACAGCAACAGGGTACAGCTGATATTGGAAATACCCAGATTTTTTCTTTGAATTCAGAAATAAAATATACAAGTGAATGAAAGCATAAAATTATACAACAATGAACCTCTCCAAGTGTACCAATTATTTTTCTAACATGCATGATAATAAAAAAAACTTAACACTTTGATAAAAAAAAATTCAATGGTTATGCTTCACAAAGAAAAATCTGGGAGAGGATTTACAACCAACACAAAAAAGCAAACAAAGTCTGATATCTCAACTGCCACAAGAAATGTTTCATCTTTTTTTCTGAATACAGGATCTAGCCAGCTTCTGTCAGAGATGCTCTGCAAACATCAATTATATTAACATGAATGCTCCAGTGATAGAAATACTAATGGGCAGCTCTTTCACCAGATTAAGTTTTAGAAAAGTTAGAACAGATACTGCACTTCAAATAGAATCTTGTAGGAGAATAGATTGTGGAAGATTAGGAATGGGGTGTGCAGCTGTATAAGACAGGTGAACAGCACTGAAGAAGCATGGAATGCTGATGTGTATTGTCCAATCACAAAAGAGTAAAAGGGCAAGCAGGTGTTATGCATGTGAGAGAAAAGGTATAAAAAACAAGGAGGAGAGAGGGGATGTGAGGGGTTCGTGTTGTGCTGCAACAGAGAAAAGGCACGTGGCTTTAATACACTGCTGATGCTTGCCATCTTTGGCATGAGCCTTTTGAGCCCACTGTCAATTGGGGGAACCTATAAAAATTTTTACATAAGGGGCTGACACCTGTGTCAGTTGAGTCTCTCATCAGTTTGTGAGCTGTGTAAGGAGTGAGCCACAGAAGAATCTCTTGGCACACTTTAAAGAAAGAACCACATTAATGGATCACCTTTGTTTATATAAGTATTGTTTCACAGCATGGGGTGCTTTTTAAACATAACAAGTACTGTTTATTCAAATAGCTCATGATAGATACTAGTTCTAATCTACAGAATGGTTTGTTATCAAAGCCATGATCTTTATTTCTGAATTTAAGTACTTGTTTTCCTCTTACTGAATTTCATCTTGATATTAGACTCTTCTTTATATCTTTATGTTTATCTTGGGTCCCTCAAAATTCCTTCATGTCTTACCAAGTTATCATTAATACCATATATATATATATATATATATATGTATAAAATTATGTATCTGAATAGAACAGAACCCATAGAATATAACAAAATGAGTTCCTGTTAGTTGTACAGAAGATCGTAGATAACCATTGCTGGCAAAGCTTTTCAACCACAGATATTTCTGCTTAATGGTACTTTTACTTGCCTGGTCACATGGATCATGTAATTTAATTCTAAGGAGAGAGTACACCTACCCACAGATTACTCCTTTTGTGGATGAAGAGTGTGAGAACCAGCTGCTGTCAGTGGACTAATTTTCAACAGCACAGTCCTGGGGCATTCTTTCTTGAGCACTCCTGAGACACAGCAGGAAAATCTGTGGGTCAGACAACTTACTCTGGCTATGATTGCTTGCTTGGATCCAGCACCTGTCCTGCTCCTTCCTACATCACCATGTGACGTTACAAATGTCACATGAGTCACAGTCCTGGGGAGAAATGGTAAACTCCTTTGTTCTTTAGACTGGCCATTTCATTAGGTGTTTTCAAACCATTATTATGTTACTATTTTGTAATTCTCTAATATTTCCTGAATGGTGGTATGTTTGAGCTCCTAGAGTGGACATTTCTGTATTATAAAAAGTATGTCTTACAAACCAAAGAGTAAATGGTTTAGATGTACACTGAAATATGAAAAAGTTTCAGACAGTGACAAATCAAACAAAATAGAGATTTTTCCTATAAACAGAAGTACTAACACCTAGAAATAATGGTAAAAGCCAAATATTTTTGCCAAACATTTGGTGGCAAAGACTAAAGGTCTCGTATAAAATTTAAATATTTATTCTAATAGATATTTCAGCATTTTAAGTTTTCAAACCACTAACAACCACACTAAAAATCAACAGAGGTAAGCCAATTCTTGACCTATACCTGACACAGCTGATCAAAATCCAAAATGCTGTATGACTTGACTTCCAAAATCTGAATTGAAATACCAAGATCATTGTCTCAAAAGAAGTCAGGCTTTTGTCAATATCAGGACATTCCTTAATTTAAGATAGACTGTATTTAAGACAAGAATTTCTTCAGAAAGAAATCTCTAAACTAATTAATTTACATTTAACAATACAGTTTTAGAGTCCAGTGGTGCTTCAAAGGTAGCCTAGAAGATATTCAAATAGGTCAAACCAAGAACCTGGAGAAATTTGTAAATTCAAGTCCATTTTCAAAATTTCAGTTGGATTTAGCTTTTAGTTGATCAGGCACACAAATCCAAAGTGATAACCTACACAAAAAATCCCTTACTACGGGTAAAAAAAGGGTGTGTTATAATGTTCATGTTGAAGCATGAAAGAACATACTAGCAGAAATTGTGTTGAACTGGCAATGAAAGATTATTTTTCGGAGTGAACTGTGGACAAAGAAAAGTGCAACTGTTTCTTGGCTTTTGATAGCCAAACACTATTTAGCAATCATAAAAACCTGTGCTTTTCAGACAAACATTTTTTTCCCTTCAAATATTCTAAAAATATTAAGTTGTTGACCCAGAATTCCTATTCATCTAGTGTTTCCTCCATCTTCAAAGATCTGAACTCAAAAGATCTCAACTAAAGAGAGACCAATATACTGAGAACATAAAAATGAAACTTCAGTTTTATGATGAACGAAAGCAGAGTCTGTTACACAGAAAAGAACTAAACTATTGGATCATTCCTGCAAGAGAATACAAGCCCCTAGTTCTACTTCCATGTAGGGGGATAAGCATTTAGCAGTTAATTCCTTTATTATATAAACTAAGAATAAAAATAAAGTTTGAAGCACACTAACAGCTTCAGATGAAGTTGTTACATTCTGTTTACATCAGTGGTAGCTATTACATGTATCTTTGAAAAAATGAGGAATCATATTTTTCTAGTCATTAATACAGTATGTATTTTATATGCATTAAAATCAGAAAAAAACCCAGAAGATGTGACAAAAATATAAGCCATGAAAGAAGTGAGGTAAGACAGCTGAGAATTTACCAGTTTATAATTCCCACCTTGTCATTAAGCCTGGAGAAATCTGTGTACCGTCTGAAAACCACCCAGCTTTCCTCTGGACTTCTTTTCACCAGTATTTTGTATACCTGTGTGGAATGACAGATATATCAGAAAAATGTGCAAAATTGCACACTGCATTGTCTGGAAGACTGAAATGATCCTCTGCTTCTTAATGAAACAAAACTCATGGATAAAAAAATCTTAATTGGAGTAAAAGAAATGCAAATAACAATAATTAGTACAAAGTTTAATTTAATTTCAGAATTTAAGGAAGGAGTTCCTCTAATTCCTAAATACATACAACTATTTCTGTCTGCAAGAAAGAACATATTGCCCAGCTGAACAAAAGGCTGAGCTATCAAAAAAGGGAAGTGTTTTTTAGTGATCTACTTCACGCTTTGCTAAATTACAGTTTTACTCATTGACCCTGGAGGCCTCTCTGCACTGAGTAACTGAAGTAATGGATACTTTGAATCAGATTTAGCAAGACAACAGCACTGCAACACCAGACTCTTCTTTAAACGCAAATGGATAAAGAAACAAAACAAGGATGACAATGATTCTAATAATACTACAATTACTTTTTAGGAGGAATAATATTCCAATGAATATTAAATGAATCTGAACACAATGAATCTAATAACAACCTCAACTAGAAAACATTAAACAGTGTGTAATGTCACAACCTTACTCTCTCCAACTAAGAAGAGACAGGTTCTGCAATTGTACTGCTTTTCCCAGTCTGTATATAAAAAATATAATACAAGAAAGAAAAAGAAGTTTTTAGGATGATAAACAATCCCTCATTTAACCAAATTCTGTTTAAAACATTTTTGAATCAGTGACATAGTAAAATATTTTCCAGTACTTCATGCTGTCACAGCAGGTTGTCTTAGCTGCTAAGTGTATTTTTTTTATTGCATACCCAGCATGTGATAACCCCAGTGCTAGCCAACTTCTGTACAGGTCTGAGACTGCTTCTAGCAATTTTGTATTCCATAATATATTAAGGTCCAGATAGTTAAAGAAATTACAAGTTATTGTGGTGCAAATCAGATGCAATTTTTCAGCAAGTACTCCTCTTATCTATGTTTTAAACATAATTTCACTTCCAAGATGTGTTATCTGTGAAAGTCATGGATTGTGAAAGAGAAAAAAGCTATTAGTCTTTAAAATTCAAGCTGCAGGACATGCTTAGAAAACCAGCATTAAAATACAATTTTTCTATCTTGCATTTTATGTATATATATAAATATATATATATATGCAAACATTTTATTACTTTGCTGTAATACTAAAAGTATAAGCAGTTCTATTTTCACAAATAAATTTTAGAAAGAAATGTAAAATTGTGAAGACTCCTTACTAGTACACCGTAAAATGAGTACAAGAAATTTTGGAACATGCATGTGAATCTACTTGCTGATCAGTATTTCTATTCTTGTATTCTACTGGAAGTTCTGCAAAAGCACTGGTAAACATGTACATGAGAAAAAAAGGAATAATTTCCAAGTGAACATCAGATAACAAAAATAAAATTCACCAATTACAGTGAACTTAACTGTAACAGGGAGTGCAACCAGCTTGTGATTACTGGCCTTAAAATTATGGACAACCTGAAGCAAACATGTTTGTTACTGCCAAAGTTTAAAAAACCCAAAGTAAGGTGGTTGGCTGTTCTTTGGCTTTTTTTTTAAGGTTTTCAATTAATGAATAAGAACTAGAATATTACAAAAACTCAGTTCTTTCATACAACATCTTGGATAAAAATCACAAATTAATTCAACAAATTTGTTTTATTCCACTCAATTATAAATTGCTGAATTACTTTATTCTATAAATAAAAAAAACACCAGTAAAAATACACTCATGTGGTAATGTTCTCTGACTGATCCAGCACATCATTATAATTTCTACATGGCTTTAAAAAAAAGAAAAAAGTGCTAATTGAACAGTCCAGGACTGCAAATTCACTTAAGACTAAATGTTTATGAGGAGATATTTTTCAGCCTAGGTTTTCTCTCCCATAAGCTTCAGCAACCATGTACTCTAACATGCTTTAACATCTAACTCCTGAAGTCTGTACATCATTCAGCTTAATCAGATTCTTATTTTTGGACACTATGAGATGCTACCAACAGTAAAAAAAGAAATCAGCAATGGAGTCTACTCTTTCTGATAAGTGATCTTAATTTGATTCCCCCTCTTCCATCTCACTGATTTAGCACTGCAAAAGCAACTCAAATTCCTAGGACTAATTACTTGCTGGCTTTAATGCACAACAGCAAACTGCATGCAGAACATGCAATTGAAAACAAAGTTAATTGTGTGGTTTCAGATACCGACATAGCAATAGAAGTGAAATTGGGAAGAGCAAAAATGCATCCAAGCATTTTACAATGGAAGAATGTTTCACTTGTACTGTGACCTGGCCTTCTACACACATAAGGAGACAAAGTTGTCATTGTTAATGCAGTAAAACACCTTAGAGGCACACTGCAATATGTCTTGGCAATGTCTTCAAAAAAGACAGAAAAGCATGTCCAAAGAAGGGGAACAAGGTGGTGAAAGGCCTAGAGAGCAAGTCATGTGAGGGCTGAGGGAGCTGGGGATATTTATCCTAGGGAAAAGGAGGCTCAGGAGAGACCTTATGGATCCCTACAATCACCTGAAAGGAGGCTGTAGCCAGGTGGGGGGCTGGTCTCTTCTCCCAGGCAATCAGGAAATGCCCTCAAGCTGAACCAGGGGAGGTTTGGGTTGGACATCAGAAATAATTCCTTCATGGAAAGGGTGGTTAAACATTGCATTGAACTGCCCAGGGTGGTGGTGGAGTTGCCATCCCTGGAGGAGCTCAAGAAACGACTGAATGTGGCACTTTGTGCCATAATCTGGTTGTCAAGATGGTGATGAAAGGCTGGACTCAAAGGTCTTTTCCAACTGAAATGATTAATTGTATCTTCAGACTAATCCTTGTACATATAACAATAACAACTGTTGGTTACTTAAAACAATTTTTTTAAACTACATGTTAAAAAAAATTTGCTCTTCTCTTATACTAACATGCATGAAGATGTTAGAAACTGAAAATCACAGGAAAAGATAGGCTATCATTCTCAAATGATTAAAAAGTTTCATTATTTAACTCTTTGTGAAAGGATCTTTATTTCATTAGTATTTTAACTGTCATAAAGATTCTGCACTTCTCTAATCTAAAACAGCAGGAAAAAAGTTTGTCTGCTATTTCCTTCTACTTACCCATTTCTGATTAATGTTGTTCATCTTAAGTAATATAATTAATAATCAGTAACAGCTTTCATCAGTCTCACAAGCACTGCTGTATTATCTCAAAGAAATATTTCAACCACACCCACAAAAACAAATTGTAAAGGTATATTGATATATTTATGGCATGCAAAAAAAAAGAGCTGCCAGCTACAGTGCACTTTGAGAAAAATCAATACAAACCAGTTAGGCTGCTGTTCTGGCACGAGATATGGCATAAGTGACTTCCCAGTCTGTTTGCAGAACAGATTTCCCCTTACTAGAAACTGAGCTGGGCAAGAAGTTGAAACTTACATGTCTGCACTTCAACAGAAATATTTGAAGTTACTAATAACTCCAAAGGGCTAACATCAAAGTTTCTTATCATTCATGTCAAATAAAAGACTACATTTTTTTTAGGAAGTTCAACTACACAGAACTTATACAAGTTCAATTTCACAAGGAATTGTATCTGTAAGGAATTCCTGACTTTCCCAGCAGAAGTTGATACATGAAACAGAATTAATTCCTTCTATTCCACAAACACAGTTACAGAAAAGACTGCTTTCTAGTCCCAATTTTCCCAACTGTATAAGAGGAATGGTTTTTGCCTGTCAGGAAATACTTTGAAGCTAAATTGGTAACATCCATGAACTGCAGGATTAATTCCTGAAGGACATGCAAAGCACATTCAATTGTTATCTTGTCATTACAGGATCAACTACGCTATGCCCAAAACTTACAGTGAATTTTGCCCTTTCTTCCATCACCTCATAGCCAAGAATAGTAGGTGTTGATGGTCGATCTTCCCAGCTCCTGGAATCTTCATTCTGCTCTATTTCTTCTACAGGCTGAGTACAATATTCTATGGATGTATCCAGACCTGTAAATTTAGTCCTAACAAGTGGACTGCTACATGCAGATGACGTGGAACCAATCTGGTCAGGCACGCTCATCTTTTTAAAACTATCAACTGTAGTGTCCTCCAGCTGTCCTTTTGAGGAGCTCGAACTCGTTGAGATGCTCCCAAAGGAAGAACTTCTTTGGTTTCTGTTTGTAAAGCTGGATGATGAACTTCCAATAGGAACAGGAACAGGAACATATGGTGTTGCCATCCTTCATGAAAAAAATAAAAGTCTTCAGTTTTTGGTCCAGGAATTTAAGCTTAGTTCGCTGTACAAACCATGTCTCCTCTTGTTTTCAGGAACAGTACCTGCAATTAAGGACAGAAAGTATTGCTGTAATTTTTAAGTCAAAGTAACACTAAGAGCTTTGGAAAAAAAACTGTGTTAGCTCTGAAATAGTATGTGGCAGTGCTGATGGTAAAACATTTTCACAAAGAATTTGGCTTCATATAAATGGTGCTTTTAGGTTGTATCTCAACCATTTGACAGACAGCTTTACAAGAGTTCTGTCTTGCCCAGCTATTAAAATCAAAATGGCAAAGAGGTAAAGCAAGATTACAAAAATCCTTTTGTCCTTTAAGACTTCAGTGTTATTTAGTTTTATCCAGAGTCAGCAATTTTTTGGCATATGAGGAGTAGTTTCAGTGCCTGTTTCATCAAAATAGTACAAAAGGTTTTCTCAGAACTGGTTCTGTAAGACATCCACTGCAGACTATGTGAGCCAAACACACAGGCAACAATACACAAGACATGAATCAAAACACATGACAGTAAACAGCTTAGGTGAAAACCTATTTGCATATTACACATTTACTGAAGCATAATGGATCTGTTTTCAATACTAAATATTTTTTCAAAACAACTCTGTTGTATATAATGCCTCAGACATTTGTCACAATGCAAATGGGCACATTTTCTGGAGTCTGAATTGGAGCAATTAAGTTTTACAAGCATGCACATCAAAAGCAGGGCTGTTATAGCAGGTAGTTTTCCATTCTAGAAGATTAAAATGGGAAAAAAAAAAGTGCACAGAAAAAAAATGAAATAAACAATTTAGGTTTTTTTTTTCTACAACAAAACCATTTCAAACAAGTCTTTTGTGTGTATGTGTAAACATTTTTGGAAAACAAGCAAAATAAAATTAAGACAGCAGTATCAAACTGGTAAAAAAGCACCATCTCCTCATTTTAACAAAGCAGAGGAGCGCTTACAAGATGCAAATTAAATGCCACCTCTTTGGATTAACAGGATTTGAGCCATGATCCATTTCACCCAGGAATAAACCAATCAACCAGGAGGCTGCAGGAAGCTGTGGAATGGGAAACTGCCAATCTGATTCATATCAATCAATCATCTACTGCAGCAAAACCAAATGAGATTCCTAATTGTGAGTGTGAAGTGATGCTTCCCCTCTCTTGCTCTAAATTAATCCTAGAGCAGAGGAATAAACAAATAAATTTTGAATGAAGCAGCACAAGCAAGACTGAAAAATTCTCTTGAACAAATTCCTTGAGTGAAGGAAAAAACCAAACTTAGTCATCCTTTCAGCTATATCAGGAAGCCTTCACACACTCTCTGTCAGAAAGTTCAGTTAACTTGACCAGAACAATTTCAAACTGGCGTTAATTTCTTGGGAGTATCTCCTCTTCGCTGTGGAATGAGGCGGGACACTCAGCAGCATCTGAGGGAGCTGAAATGCCAGTATCATAAACCCCTGCTGACTCACTCAGCTGGTCAGGGATGGGATTTGAAGTATCCAGCAGCTTCTGCAGTCACACAGATTGTGGAGTGAAGCCACGTGCCAGACATCTGACCTGCCTCAGCCTCAGTGTGGAGAAGCAAGTCACACCTGTCTCTGAGACAAGATGTTCTCCTGCAGCTACACCAGATCTAAATACCTTTTTTCCACCCATATCTTAAGAAGAAAATCTATTTTCTGCCTCAAACAGTAAGTTTTGCCATCATTTTTCTTTAAAGCAAGGTGTGAAGCATTGTCTGATAAATTTTCTCTCGCAACATTCTCTGAACAAATTAAACCTTAAAAAAGGTAACTCCTTTTTCACTTGCCACTTCAGTGACTCTTCCAGGTTACCAGCACAAGAAATTGAGAGCATGCCTTTAAACAATGTCCCACCCAGCTATGTTCTTGCTAGGTATAGGATTAAATTACTGTAAAAGGAAGAACCTAAGTGAGTCCAGACCTCAAAAATCAAACAATCTATACGTAAAATGTGATCATTCTCTGTTGAATGACTGTGAACCTGGAGTGGAAAACAAACCCACATCTCAGGGACTATCTGCTGAAGCTAACCTAGGAGTTTGTGGAATTTTAAGATGCAAAAAAAGCTTGTACTTTTTATCACTTTATGAAAAGAACCAAACCTAAAACCCCACAATGACATTTTCACCAGTGAAAATACTTGTGAACAGTCTCTCCTAGAAGAACTTCTTTCTTTAAAGCGAAATGCCAGTCAAGAACTTGATGTCTTGAGCTTGTTTACTTACTACATAATACTCTTAACTGCACATGAATTTCTGAGCAGCTGCACCAATTTGGCAAGCAAGAGAGCTCAACACAGACCACCCTGAGGATAAAGCCCTTGGTGTTGAGAGGCCAACACCTGCACTGTACATGCTTCAGCAGCTTTCATTTCAGACCAGCTCTAATTCAGTACCACTGCCTGGGTACTTATTAGCAGCTGGACCACTAAACCTGCTCCCAGGGTACATTTTCTGGTTTAGTTTCTTTTGCACTCTGCAAGGCCACCCCAAATTGTGAGTCAACGACTATTAAAGGTGATGATGACACTGTTTTCTTCTGAAGGACATTCTTGACTCAATCTGGCACAGTAAACACGCCCACAGACAAATAAAAGGGGCTGATACTACCTGTGTCACTCACAGATTCTTCTAACTTTTAAGAGTAACAGGAAAGTATTCCCTGAGTAAGAGAAATGTCAGGTCAAGTGAGCAAATGGAACATGGCTTCACTTAACTTGAATATTTTTTCTCTAAAAACAGTTGAAAGAAATATACAAGAAATATACAGAAATATACAGACTCACAAACACATATCTATTCCTAAATACATATGTAAATCCATCTTCAACTGTAGAAGTATCACAATTGCCAAGTATGTAAAATATTTACGTGCTATGAGTTACAACAGGGTTCAAAAATCACATCAATCTGCACTTTATGAAGGCTGAATTCTGAATATTAGAAAAACATACAGTGCTCGAACAAGGGTCACAACCCTAGGAATGCAACCTTATCTACAAATATAGTTTATTGTCAACTCATGCAATTAAAGGAACTGAGAACAATTTTGTTTAAAAAAAATCCTTTCAGATAAACCATGTCACTCCCTACTTACCTCGGCACAGCAAGGAGGGTTTGTGTGATCAGTTTGCTCTACCCCAGCTGCACAGAACCAGCAGACTCACTGCAGCACACCAACTTTAAGAGTAAACTGCTCATGACACCTATGAGACACCCCAGAGACTGCACTTTCTTGTCCACCTATTTATATGACTTTCTGCAAGAAATCTGCTTCCTGTTCGGAACCTGTATTTGTTTAGCTTGATTCCCAGCTGTGAGTTAGGAACGAAAAGAGAAGGAAGAGAACATTTGCTGGAAGCACAAGACCTGAAACAGGATAGGACAGTCCCGGGAACCCGGCTGTCACATGCTACAAGAGCAGCGTGACACCAACTTATCCCGGTGTTTACAGCAGCCACCTCCCTTTCTGCGGGCGAAGCAAATAGGCTGTAATAAAACCACTTAAAAAGGGTTTGCCTGCAGCTTGCAGCTATCGCAGTTCCAAACCTTTTTAAGCTAATGGCTTGTATATTCAGTGAGAAACACGTAAGCCACACGATTCAAGGATAATAGATTAGAAACAAAACAATCCGTACTTAAGAGTTGTAATTGGATTTAGAAGACTTTTAGCTATGCAATACTATTTGTGATCTGGTTACATATATTGTGCCTCTGTTTGGATAACGTAGAGAAGCTGATCTCTGCTGTTAAGGGTTTAAGTGCTACTGAGGAATGTCAGCTGAAGAACAAGCGGAATATATAAAGAAACAACTTCCAGACTTCGGTTTCATAATATTTAAAATAATAATTTTGTGCCGACTTCAGCCGAGTTGCCTAACAACATTTTTTACTTGCTTATGAGCTCAAAATGGGGGGGCTATTTACCACACCTCACACATACACAGAGGAGCAATTCCTGCCCCAAAGAGTCTCCCACGGACCCAGAAAGAACTGCAGGTACCTTGTCCCGGAACCCGCACATCAGGGAGCGCTACTTCTGACACCGAGGAGAACCAAACCAGCCCGGCCGGCACCGCGGGGCAGCGCCCGGCCCGGCCCCGCCGCCGAGGGGCCGCGCTCGGGGAGCGCCGCCGCCGCCGCTTTACGTAACTCCAGCGGCGGCCCGAGCCCGTGACACCGGCGGAGCCCGGGGAACCCTCCCGGTCCCTCCGCACGGCTGCGGGAGCCCGCCGAGGAAACACCTGGAGGCGCGGCGAGGCCCCGCCCCGGGGAACGCGGGGTTCCGAACCGGCCGTCCCGCCCGAGCGGGACCGGACCCCGCGGTGCCACCGCCCGCGGCCGCCTCCCCACAGGTGCGCGGCAGCTGCGACAGCTGCGCGGAGGCGGCGGGGGTCGTCGTCCGGCGCGGGACGGCAGCGGCGAGGTTCCACTTCCCCGGCCTTCCCCGCGCGGGCTGCCCGCTGCCTCGCTCTCTCCGTGCCCGCCCCGGTTCCCGGTGCTGCCGCGCCGGTGCCCGCCCGCCCAGCGGCCCCGCTCACCTGCTCCCGCCGCGCGCCCCGCTCCGCCGCGCCACCGCCGGCCCGCCCCGCACGGGGGGCGGAACAGGGGGCGGGGCCTGCCGAGAGCGGCGGGAGGGGCGGGACCGCGCAGGGACTACAAAGACCGGCGTGCCCCGCCGGCCACCGTGAGCTTCGCTTTCCGGTGCGCGGCGCGGTGCATTTTGGGTCTGGTAGTTCTGTGGCGTGGTGGTGTAGTTCTGAAGAGGGGGATTGTGCCCTGAGGGGCGAAGGAAGGGAGGGCGCAGGGGGATCGGGGGTCTCCGCACTCCCGGTTCCTGGGAACACAAAAGCCCCCGGTCTCTGCTAAATGCGGGCTCTTAACGTGGTTTCACGAAGCCCTGCTATAAAGCCCCGCTACTGTACCGTGAGTTGCCGGTGCAGGGCAGCGCAACGGGAGTGGTTGTGGAGCGCCGTGTGAAATTGCACGGATCAAAGTAATCTGGGAATTTCCCGGGTAATGCGAGGTGGAAAGCATTGATCTTAAATAGTGGTGGATAAATCGGTGTTTCGCTATCTCACAGTGATGTAGGGTACATAAGCAGGATGACACACTGGATTTGGCAGGGTAGCTCGTATTCATCGTGAGTAAATTAATACATTCAAAAAGCATTTGTGAATGGCTAATTCGGAAGCCATGCAATGGGAACTTTTTTTGATCCAATTCTATTTTTAGTATGCTGTACTGGGAAGAGACACTGCACTAGATTTGGAAATGCCCTATTAAATCTGAGGAAATTGATTAAATTACATTTTGAAAATGGCACAGCCAAACCTGATATGCTGAGTATATAATTATTATGAACTTTAAGCTTTATCTTACTCAGGATGAAAATATTCCTTAACGTGGAGCAGCAGAAAGCAAAAAAGAAAAAAAAAAGTTAGAAACAAGAGAATGAAGCATCATTGCCTTCACGTCACAGGGTTCTATCCGCCCGCAAAATCATCAGGAATGACTCTTGGCTCACTGGCGGGAGAGGCAATGCAGGGCTAAGCTGAATTAGAATCGTGTCTGTGCTGTTCCTGGCTTTCTCTGGGCAATAGTTCCTTCGCCCCTGTGTGCTCGCTCTGTGGCAATCCGCCTTTGCTAATGGGCGGCTCTGCTGCGGCTGCTTGTGCAGGCAGAAAGGGCTGTGAGTGAGCGAGATGAGCCACCCTGTGGCAATACCCTGCAATTTGCCTTTATTGAGGCAAAAGGACAAAACTCCTTGCTCAATGAGTAAAACAGTGGAAAGCTTTTTTGTTTGTTTGTTTGTTTTTTTGTTTTTTTGGGTTTTTTTTTCATATATTGGTACCAGATGTCACTTGTGTTCGGCCTCCATTTGCTAGTTATTTAGTTTTCCAGAGGATTGGTATATATATTATGGGCCTGATCAAAATCTGTACAGCCTTTATAATCCTGTGTGCCAAAACCATGATGCTTGCTAATGCTGGCTGGCTCACTAGCTTAATTTAACCTTGTTTAGGGGCTAGGGCTTGCAGAATCAGGAAAGCCTATTAATGCAAGAGAACTTTATGCAACCTCTGTGAACTTCCCAGCACTTTCTCTGCTGGGAAGAAGAATGGGGGAAATGCCAATTGTGTAACACTGGTGGTTCAGCAATGCCACCTTCTGTTGTAAGACAATAAAACCCAAGAAAATAATCCTGTAGGTGAGAATGCTGGAATAATCTTACTGAATTAAATGCAGCATCTTTTGTTCTAGTTGAGTCATAATGTGATAAGTTTTCAAAGTCCCACCTGTCCCTATGACCCTGTGAAACACTGAGGGTAGACTTTCAATCAGGTTATGGGATTTAGGTACTCAAATCTAATTGCATTTCAACTGGATGTAGGCACTTAAATTCCATTGTAGTTTAGAATGCCTGCATTAAATCCCGTTATATTCCAATGGGATTTGGGCCTTTCTCTCTCAGAATACTATGAAGTCTGTGACTTGGAGGACATTTGTTTTATGACAAAACAGCCAATTTTTTTCTCAGCTGTAGAGCCTTCAGTATTAGAAGTGGTGGAGCTTCTTCTAAAGGTAATTCTTTAATTCCTTCCAATTTCTAAAAACAGCACAACTTTAGAAATGTACAGTTGGATGTTTTGAAAATACACTTAAGCATTGAAACTGGAAATTTTGTATTGGCAGGAATTTCTGAGTTTCTGATCCTGAGTTGTCATCCCTGTAATACTTTCAGCAGTTGCCCTGTCATTCTAATGTCCCCTCTTCAGAGGGGATATATCAGTGTGTGTGGATGATATATTTAAATACTTCCTGTGCCTGTGTGATATCAGCACTTGTTCAGAAGGACCTTGGTTTTTGGAGCTAAAAAACCACAACCTTTTTCGCATATCTTTTGAGAGCTCCTGTCCTTGGGAGGTTCTAATACTCAGTTTCAGATATCCAGAAAGGACTTGGGGGAAGGTAAGAGACAGGATTTAAATTCCATTGTGGGCTGGTTCTTTGCAGGTTTGGCCTGACTCTCTGTGATTCACTGCTCTGTGGCTGACTGTGTTCAAGTTTCCTTTGAAATCATTGTGGGGCACCTTGTCTGTGCAGTGTAGGCTCCTGGAAGTCTGCAGTCCTTGTTCAGAGTCCATGCTAAGTGACTAGACTTTCTTAAAGTCCATTTTTTATTAGCTCTGGATCTTTATGTTTTCTAGCTCAGGTTTTGAATTTCAGACTTGACCCTTGACCATGACTTCAGGTATGGGAGACTGATTACCTCTGTGGCACCTGATTCTCCCAGCCTGGTAACACCAGTATAGCATCTTCTGATGCTTGTTATCAACCAAGGTCATAATATCCTGTTACACCTCAATTGGTTCCAGTGTGGTATAATGATAATGGTCCATTTATGGAATAAAGGTAGACTTGTTAGGCTTTTTGTGGAATAACAGGTTCACATGTTGGGTTCAGCTGTTCTGTATTATTCTGGGCAATTCACTGAGTTAAGAATGAGGCTTGATAGTTTTCTGTTCAGGTATGCTTGTTGTGCTTCTCTCTTAGATGGGAGTCAAGTAAAAAAACCAAAGTCTCTAAGAAGTTAAAAAAATTCTGCCTGCCAGGCTAGGTCTGCTTTGAATTACAAGAATATTTCTCTCGGGGATTGCTTCCGGATAGAGAAACTCATGGATTTTATGGCTAGAATTTTGAGACGAATGAATTAAAAGGGTGAACTCTAAAATAATTTGAGTTATAAAATTTGCTTCTGTCCAGTAGCAGTTATTGAAATGCCTAGAAAACTGTCATTACTTCTTCCTTCCTTATTCTTACCATTAGCATTTTTGGCTCCTCTCTTGGCTAGGTATATCTTACTTCAGCTTTAAAATACTCAAGTTATGATCACCAACTGCTAATAATAATATGTCATTAATAAATACAAGCATAGAACCATCAATGTTAGGCCTTCAAGGTCATGCAGTCTTACCATCCACCTAACACCAAACTGGATCACTCAGCACCAGATCCAGACACTGCTTGAACACCTCCAGGGATAGTGACTCCTTCTCTTCCCTGGGCAACCTACCCCAGTGCTGACTACCTCAACAGTGAAAGAAATTTTTCTAGTATCCAATCTGAATCTCCCATCTCAGCTTAAGGCTTTTCCCTCAGTTCCTCTCACTTCAGGCAGGGTAGAGGAGAGTGGCCCCCACCTCACTACAACTTCCTCTCAGGGGGTTGTAGAGAGTCATAAGGTGCCCCTTGAGCCTTTTTGAGACTGAACTAACACAGCTCCCTCAGCTGCTTCTTATGTGACTCATTTTCTACACCCTTCATGAGCCTTGCTGCCCTTTGCTGGACCCTCCAGCACCTTTTGAAGTGAGGGGCCCAGAACCTGAGGGACACAACACTTGAGGTGCAGCCTCACCAATGCCAAGTACAAGCAGACACTCATCTGCAGATGGAAAGCTGGAATTGTTCAGCCTGGAGAAGAGCAGATTCAAGGATGCCTTGCCCATGTGCAGAAATACTTGATGGGAGTGTGCAAAGAAGTCAGAGCCAGGCTTTTCTCAGTGGCTGCCAGAGATAGGAAAAGTGTCAGAGGGCACAAATGGAAATAGAGAAAATTGCATCTGAACATAAGAAAGCACATTTTTATTGTGAGGGTGATAAAATACTGGAATAGATTGTCCAGAGAAGTAGTTGCTTGATGATATTTAAAACCTGACTGGACACAGCCCTGAGCTACTTGCTCTAGCTGACCCTTCTTTTAAGCAGGGGCTGGACTAGATGATTTTGAAAGGTTTCTTGCATCAGCAACCCTTCTGATTTTTGTGAGCTTAGAGACCCTCTATCCTGCTGTTGCTGAAGAACAAAAGGTACCAGCACCATTTCTATTTCTGTTTTCTTAAAAGCAACTACTCTTCAAAGAGTATGGGAGAAAAAACTTCTCATTTGCTGATGTGTGATGAAGTAAAATTCAACTTGTGGCAAGTTGACAGGCAATCTTTGAATGTATTTTCTGATACTTTTTTTCTGAATAAGGTACTTTTTTCTTGCCTTCTTTTTTCTTCCCTGTAATCATTGTGAAAAGAACATTGTAAGGAAAACCCAGGGAGCAGAGAACAGGGAATTATTGTTAATTTAGTAGACTATGTGTTTTCTTTTCAAGCTAAATAAAAGTATTCTGGCAGGGATTACAAGCATTTAGATTGAGGAATCATATTCATGTACAATAATGAGTTCTTTACATGGCTGGGAAACTTCAAGTTTAAAATGGTTGGTTGGCTCTTAGCTAAAAGTAGCGATTTTAACTGGTCTTGGTTTTACATCATTGAACCATTTGCTTGCTTTTGCTGCAGGGAAGAGGTGGTTCTTTCTCAGTAATACCCTTTTGGATGTAATGGTACCCTGGGTTTTAATGTGATGTGACAAAGCTTCTGGTCCTTTGATACAGCTTTTCTTAAAGGTTTTGTTTTTCTTTCCTAATGCTCTACATCTTACTGTTTTATATGGTGCAGTGTATTTTAGTATTGGTTTGTGAGAGTCTGAAAAGTGTTTCTTTCTCTGTGGGGTAAGGAGAACACGAGCAGACACACAAGTGGGACAGACTGTTAATTGTTTCCAGTGTTTCTCTGTGACCTTGGAGAGATCACTTAAATTTCACTTTATTGTCGATTCCCAGGTTTTGCTATAGGCTCATTCAGCAAGCTAACAAAGTTGCAGTGAATATAATCTTCTAAATCTGAAAGGCATTACTATTACTCTTGCAACTCAGTGTTCTGAATTTAAACTGATGCTTGTCTTTCTTGCACGACATAACTCTGTTACAATGAGTTCCTTTTGCCCAAAATCACTAATACAACCCTACAAAGAACAGCGTTCATTAGCTGTATCCTGTGCACAAAGGATATAAGTTTCATTGTTTTTTAACAATAGCACAGAAACCTTTCCATTCATTTCCAAAGTTCAAATAGCTGCAGTGGTGTGAAACAGCTTTGTCTAGGAGAAACATGTGTCACATTGATATGGAAATGAGCACACCCTGTGCTTCACTAAGTGCCAGGGTGGCAATGTTCAGTACTGCCACACTTAAGTAAGCTTCTGCATTGTGCTCAAATTCTGTTCAGCCAGCCAAAATTCTAGCAGCTTTTCCTTCTGTGTGAGAAGTAGAATTTGAAATAATGCTGCTATACATGACATCCACACGTTAAATTGGAGAGAATCATACTCTTCTCTTTTTCCTCTGAAGTAGCAACATGGAGTTAGCTTTAGATGACTATTATACAATACTGTAGTTAATTTATGGTAAAAAAATCCTGCAGATAATTTGGACTTCTAGCTTTGAAGAAGATCAAAATCTCTTCTTCAGAAGGACTTCGTTTTCTAGTTTCTGTTTATTTAGCCTTTTGGTCTCTTTCTACTTTTCTTTGTGAATTGCAATTAAAGGATATGTTGCACACTGACATGTTAACTAAACAATATCACAGGCTATTCTAGGGCTGGAGGCTACTGTTTAGTGATTATTGCTCCTGCTATCTTGCAGAGCCCACAGGTGTTCTAAACATTTGCAGAGATGTAGAAAAACATTGTTATTTTTCAGATGGATTTGTAACTTTATATTGAACAGGAAGAAACAAGTGATGATAAAAAACATTTCAGACAAATTGGTAAGGGAGAGCAAGGGTTATCACAGGAAGATCAATCACTTACTTACCTGAGGCCTTGACTTAGAATTTATTATCAGATTGTTGTTTATGATGGATGATTACATGGAGCAGACTTTTTTAGGAGAGATGAGGTCTGAGGGAATGCCTTAACACATCTCAGCTGTTTCAAGTCTCACTGAGGAGGCAGGCAGGAAACGCCCAGTCACAGACACTATGAGGCAAGGCTGCCTCACAGTGTTTTCTGCACTGATTGTCTTGCTGTCATCTGGACATGGTTCCAGGGTCTGGAATGCCAAAGCCTCCCTTCTGAACTGCACACATGCCTGATTTCCCAGTGCATGTATGAGTATGGGAGGGAAGCAGAAGCTGGGGTAGTCCCAGCATGTTGGTAGGATACTGCCATGTCTCACACCAAGACTGGAGAAGAGCCATGGGTACCACAGTTCAGAAGCAGTACTGGTAGTTTCACCTAGAAACATAGACACAGCTGATTGCTGAATATTGCAGCATTCCCCATAACTCAATAATTTTAAATGAAGGGGAAAATTAGACAATTGTATGAGTGAATAATATCCTTTATGTGCTCATGAGGAAGGTAGTCATTAGGATGCCTTTTGAATGAAAACATTCCTGTGGCTGGATGTAATGGGAATGGAGGTGTTGCAAGTGTAGAGTGAGGTGGCAAAAAACAAGGGTGGATGTGAGGAAGGTAAGCAATGTTAGATGGAGTTTTGCTGTCAGAACTGTCACAGGTATTTCAGAGGAGATATCATATTGATGGAACAAAGCCAATATTAGATTGGCCAGTTTTTAATCAGAAATCAATATTACCTTTCACCACTACAACCATTAATACCCACATCCCTACAAATGCATGCTACTGTCATAATTGAAAAAAAACCCATCTTATTTTTGATAGTGTTACTTTCATAAGTGCTCCTAAATGCTGTCATGTTATTCTGATTCCCTGTATGATAATGATGTTTCAGCAAGAAGACCCTGGCTTATTAGGTCCACAATTGACACTGCAAATTGTTTTAGTCTTTTAATAAAAAGAGGAAAAATAGAAGGAAAGTAGTTGGAAAATTTGAGGTATAATTTATATAATATAATTTGAGGTATAATATATTTGAGGTATAATTTATATAATATAATTTTTTGGGGTTTTTAAAGATAAATTAAAAAATAAAATCTGTAAAAATATATAATACGATAAAAAAGTAAGAAGTTAAGTTTTTATTTAATCGGCATCACCTTGTTGTTTTTCTTTGTATATAAAAAGGTTTTAGAAGGGAGTTCTTCTAGTTAAGCTGTATTATAGGTAATAATATGGACTTTATCAAATGTCTCTTTTGGAAAAAGAAAATGTAGTTGGAATGGATTCAAGCTGTTTTTTCCCCCAAATTTATGCTCTGATATAATTTTGCTGGGAACCAAACAAGGCAAATAGACACAAAAGAAAAGATAACAACAAAAGCCAATGTTACATTTTTATTGTTGATGCTGATATTTATCTTTCAGCTTCATGAATTAGAATGCCAAGTACATTATACTATTGCTGCATCCAGCCCAAAACCCAGGCTAACCTGCATCAAGCACCTTCCAGGGCATAGGTTGACAATGAAATAAAAAGAGGTTCTGTCTTGGTTGGCTCAAATAGATTTCCACCAAAAAGAAACAGTGAAATAGGAAAGAACAGAAATAAACAAGAACAAGAAAACAAAAAGAAAAAATGTTACATATAGGACCCAAATCCTGTGTTCTGGATGGTGTTGCAGATTAATCTAAAGAGCAGTGAACAATTTTGGGACAAAGGGAGCTGGCCTTTTCTTACTCTGTAATATATTGGATTTTACACCACAAGGCTCCTTGCCTGGTATTAAATGGAGCTTCTTTGGTTTGAAATGAATTGTGTGCTGTAATTTGAATATAGCAATCTGACTATGTCAAGAGAGATGGTTGAAAGGAAGCATAAATAATAACCTTACTATTTCTTTCTGACATGTAGATTGTGCTGCACATTAGATGATGAAGATATTTCTGTCCTTTGATATCCTGTGCTCTCACAACAAATTATTGTACATCAAAGAAATGAGCTCTGAGTCAAAATGATAGTAAAAGTGATGAGCTAGAAAATAATGTAAAGAGCTAGTACCTATGAAATTACTGCAAATGTCTGAAGAAATGAGGTAAAGGAAATTGCTCACAAAGTTGTTCAAATAACTTCAGCTGCTGTCTGAAAAATAAATAATCTGGGAGATGACTATTAAAAATGAAATGTGATTAGAAGCTGAAGTTTTTGGAGTACTGTATCTGATACTGCATTACAAGCCATCTTTCCTTATATCTTCCCTAATGAAAGTTTTATAAAGATTGTAGTGAGGGCAAGTAGAGGGCAAAAGGATTGCCAGTGTCATAAAGCATCTTTCTTATCTAAATCATTAGTCCTTTTCTAGCTGTGTCAATAGTGGTTTGAAGTTGTCACCTCCAGGAGATTATTTAGTGGTCTCTTTGGTATGAATTGATTGTTTTGTTCTCATTCCTGTTAGATATTTAAAAAAAAAAAAAAAAAAAAAAAAAAAAGATTGCCTGGAGTGATAGCACCCAATTGATATCAAGGAATAAGCAGTGGTTGAGGATTCATTGCAGAGAGAAAATTGTAGTTAACATGACAGACTGTCCTTCTATGAAAAAGTTAAGTGAATGATGTAGAGTGGTTGGGGAACTTGTCCTTTTTGCCAGACCAGATTTTTGTGTCATCTGGTCTACTGTCACATCAGTGGAGTGTCTTTCCTACCCACTCAGGACCAAGGTTTCTTCTTACCTTTTTAAACCATCTAAGCTTATGTTCAAAGTGGATATCCCTAGTAGCCCATACTAAACAAAAGCATTTTCAGAGGACTTTTGTTTTTCTGAGAACTTTTTTTCATGATTGTTTTTGTATCATTTTGCATAGGTTTCCATGTACATAAATGTTGGACTCCAATTCATCATGGCTGGGTCTCAGTTGTGTTTGTATGGCCAGAGA
The DNA here is from genome assembly GCF_903797595.1 of Erithacus rubecula. Lineage (NCBI taxonomy): Eukaryota > Metazoa > Chordata > Aves > Passeriformes > Muscicapidae > Erithacus > Erithacus rubecula. Next base: position 120,822,734 of record NC_136689.1, read on the forward strand.
GGAAATACATGCAAGAACTATCATATGGAGCTCACATATGGAACTACAAAATTAAAAGCAGCAATGAACAGAAGATGTATTATGTATTCTGGGGGGATACTTTTCATGTTAAAAAAAAAAAAAGGGAAGCAAAAGAGGAGAATGTGACATTTTAGTAACAGTTAAATATTCATGCTGAAAATGTTAGTGATGAAACTCTGAAGGCAGAAAGCAATGTTTCCTGTTACTTAAGAGCATGGACTTTTTATGACTTCCTGCAATGAAAGCTTATCTATAATAACTTTTATTTTGGGGGCCTCAAATTAGTTATTGAGGTGTCTCTTTCAGTTTTGGAGTCAATAAAATGGGAAAAACAGTACTTTCTATCTCCCTCAAAAAAAATGTTACTAAAGAATTCAGTGTTGGCTTACAGATCAACAGTAGTAGGTATGTGTTGTATCTGTTCAAAGGCCCAGATTAGCACCAAGAGCTCTTCAAGTGGGTGTTACAGACTAAGATACCCAACTAGCACATTTCTATCAGCCAAGGTTGAAATTGTTCAGCTGTTGCTTTTGAGCCTTCCCTTGTGCTTTCTTTTTTTGCCTTAATTTTTTCTTATTTTAATTTTCAGAGGGAAAATAAAGAGGAAAAGGGCTACTCTGATCTGTGCTCTTGGTTATATGTTTGGATGTTATTGGAAATTGAAAAACAAATTATTGCCATGTTTTGTTAAAGATCCATTTGTCTGGACCAGATGTTTGTTCTAGAGCCAGTGCTGCTAATGAGGAAGGAGGTAACTAACTATAACATGATTGATTTCTGGGTGAAGGTCCATCTTTGCCTCTACCCCTACCAGCTGTATGTGCTTTCAGTATTGCAGAGAATTCACATTTTCTGTATTGGAAATAATGTTATATAGCCTGTCCACTACTAGGACTTAGGGAAGAGTATATGCTGATGATTACCAACCAGCAGATCAGCACTCTTTCTTTAGGACCACATCTATCTTTATTTATTAAATGTATCTTGACAAGCGAGTTTCTTTGATTATACTTACTTTACTCTTCTATTGCCTTGAAGTGTGAATTGTGATTGCTTAGATAAATGCACTGAAACACTGTTTGTTCCCACTTTGGCTTCCTGAAATAGCTCATTATGTATTCCAGTGAGATACTGTTTTGCAATTTGCAGCATCAGTCTCAATTGTGTGAATCTCTACACATATCTCAGCAACCTCTTCAGGAGTGATGGGTAGGGGTACCATTTCCTTCTGCTTTCCAACAGTGAAAGAATAATGCTCTCACAAAACTGTGTGAAATTAGAAGACTATCTTTCTCTGTGCTAACTCCCTATTGTCATGTGTAATTTTAAATCAGTGTGGTTAGAGAAAAGGATGAGGCATTCAAGCATTCTGGGTGGTCTGAAAAAAATCTGTTATCTCCCCTTAGGTTTTCCACAAATGTACTTGAGCTTTCCTTTAAGTCTCCTATCTGAATTTGAGAATCCCCATAAAGGAAAGAAAGATTCAAGGAGTCTCTGAATGCAAGTTGTAAAAGCTGGAAATAGGACTAATGGAATCTCAGTGGTGTCCCTAAAAGATAATGTAGTGGCAGGTACTGAACAGAGAATGAGGTGTGATTTGCAGATGAATGCTGGGATATTTACTTAGCTGTAGGATCAACCACACCAAGAGCAGATCAATAATTCAAGCACTTCTCCTAGGTGACAGAACTGCTGTCTTCTTGTAGCTGAGTTAGTGCGGAAAGGTGCAACAAGCTAGCTCATTTATTTTCAATAGGATTTTTAAAATAGAAGGCAATAAATTTATTATCTATTCTCTAAAGTAATAAAAAAGGGACAGTGTGTAATAAATTGTCCATAATTTATTTTCAAAAAGGGTTTCTAATTAAAGATTAGCTCTAACTAATTTAATCACACTGGGAAAAAAATGACAATTTTCTAAAACTTTTAGGTCTTGTCTATAGTTATTCTACCTTAACACTCTAAATTTCTCTCTTACCTGCAGTATCCCTTCTTTTTTTTTTTTTTAATTACTTTTTTCCTGAAGACCAGAGACTACTTCCATTATGAAATTCAAGTGTTTATAGTAAAAATTTTCAATTTTGACTGATTATTCTCACCTACAGAACAAACTTTTCATTTTTGCTACAAAAAATACATGGTCATATTAACTGTTTGCAATGAATATTGCTCTCTTTAATATCTTTCTCCATATTGGCCTATCTTAACATTTTCCTGTCCAACAGAGAAAATTTTGAGATTTTAGAGAGTTTGGGGTAGTTTTTTTGCTGCTAGTTTCATTCTAAATTTATGTCCATTTAATTGCGTATGCTGTCTGCTTGCTTAGTTTTAAACTCTTCTGTTCTTGATTGTATTTGCTATCATCTTTGGCTGTATTTTCAGTAAAGTATAATCAGAAAATGTTGCTATTTCTCTTTTTGCCTTCTTTCTTTTCTGCTTCTTTTCTAACCCTTAAAACTAAAGCAAAGCAAAATTTACCTGATCTTTAGTTAGGTTAACCGCCAAAAAGGAAAAAGACATTGTTAAATAAATGGGTTCATATTGGTTCTGAGAAAACTGTCTTCTGTTCCTACTTAATTTGCTTCAATAGGTTTGACTCCATTAAATTATTTCCACTGGAAGAAAAACTTGGTAAAAACTTGGTAAACAGAGTAAATACATTGACACATGTAAGTTTGCACTTGATACAATTAAATGCCCTTTACTTTTCATCCTCCACTCAAACAGAGAATGCTTTCAAGGACCGTGACAGTAAAAATTTGGCACCAGTCAAGTTCATGAAATTGACTGGTTTACTTTTAAAAAAGTCTTTAAAGATTTCTTTAGACACTTCTGTACATGTTTCTGCAGTCTGAGAAGACTTCTACCCTCAGAAACTCTCTGTATATGGACTGAGACATCTGGGCTTTTTAGCACTTGTAAAATAACACCCTGTCAAGTACTTGATGATGCAGGGAAGGTAAGTTGATCACTCAGCTGACTGACAAAATCACAGTCTGAAGATTTCAGAGTAGAGGGAAAAATGTTACTTTTGTTAATGCTTTCTCTCACCTTAAGTGCATAGAAGTCAGGTGATATGAAGCCAATCTTTTTAGGAGATGATAGTTTTTTGCCCAAAGCCACTTTCACATTTCTGCCTTTTACTTAGTTCACACTTAACTCTTTTAACCTAATCTTGCATACCATTGTTAGAACACGAGCTAATTTCCTTCAGAGTGAGTTCTCTCAGGCAGTGCTTACTTTTTCAATGACAACTTTCTCATGCTGAGTTTTAAACCATGGTTCTTTGGGCCCCAGTCATGTCTCAGTGCTTATGATAGACTTTTATAAAGTTCATAATAGAAAGCATTAGGAAAGCTCCTATGGTCTCAAAGGCTCCTACTGCTGCTCTGAGGGTGGCAGGTGCTGCTGTTGTAGGGCATTTTTGATTCCCCTCTTTCTCTGCAAGGATCTACTTCTGGACATTTGAACCTCTGATAAAGGAGTGAAGCACTGACTGTTGGGTTCCTTTTATTCCTGTTATTTAGCCATGCACACTATTAGTCACTTGTCTCTTGCTGTGCACAGGAACACCACCTCTGTCCATTGTTCACACTCTGTACCTTGCTAATGACTGTGCAGTATGCATGCACAGTGCTGGTTTTGATCTGACATTTGCATTTGCACCCATTTCAAGGGCCTTTTTTACTGCCTGAGCAGTGCGAGCAGGCAGTGGTGGCATGTATCTGCAGATTAAGCCCCCTTTAAATAGGAAGAGTTTGGTTCTGACTCATTTCAGGTAATATCTTGTTCTGGAAGTGCTTGTAGGTTCAGTGTACCTATTCGTGTGACAAAGTGCTGTTTATGTAAGAAAGGGTAACAAAATCAGAGTGTTTATGCTTGAGCCCAGTGTTAGGATATTAACTCATTCTGCTACGGAGGAAGACCTGTCATAAAATAAATGTTTGATTCTGGGAGAGAAAGAACAAATCAGTAGGATAATGCACCTTGAGAAACACAAGCAGTAATTATATTTCATTATTTGTTGATATTCCCCTTCTGTAATCTAGAGAAGTGTTGGCAAAATTGGTTGCAGAGCTCAGGATTAGCTCTAGTGTGTTGCTGGCATCCAGGTAACCTGGATGGCTTAACTGATGTGAACTGAGTGTGACTGGTAGCAGGCAAACAGAAAACAATTTGGTCAAAATGTCTTCTATTATATTTTCAAGGATGTTCTCCATGGAAGAAAATGTTGCTTTGGAATATATTTGTTTAGAAGAAGTGCATTCATAGGGCTTATATTATATCTGAAAAATTGAGACGAAAAGTTTGGATCTCTGTGCATAACAGACTCTACATTTATGAGCTACATTTTCCCAGCATGCATAATTCTAAATATTGAGTGATGGCAATTACTAAGGGCATTTGAAGAGTGAGACATTGAGGAGTGTTGTCATATTATATTAGTTATGGGTAATAGCTGCTGACTTTGGAACAGTGATGTGAAAATTAGACCACTTCAGAAGCTCAATTTGGAAGCTGGGAGAGTCATGCAAGGTGACAGATCTCTACCAATGTAGGAAATGTCTTGGAGGCAGATAACTGCTGTTTCATGCATAAGTAGTCAGAGTCCCAATATTTTTTCTATGCAAATCAATGTCAAAATTCAGGTTAACCTGATTAGGATCATCTCCTTGCAAGAAAGGATTTTCTCTTGCTATATCACAGGTACGTCTTATAATTGCATTTTAGATGGAGAAAAGTTCTGAATTACATCATTTACATAATATGTTGAATCTAGCAGCCCTGGGAGAGTTCTTAGTATCAGTTATTGTCTGTATAGAACAATTCTTGTTCAGAGAAACAAATGAGGAAGGTGCTCTTCGGTGAATTTAGGAAGGCAATTTGAATTGGTATGCATGGTGTGCATTTGTGCTGATCCTGCATTATGCATTTCTCACAGATGTATCACTAACTCACCTTACATTTGGTGAGAATACTTTGAGCATTCCATCAAACTGCTTGCTCATCTTTGGTAGTTTGCCTATAACAGTGTGATCTCCATAGCTAATGATGCTTAAGGTTTTTGTTGCATCTCATCCCTCATCTACATAGGGTCACCTTTGCCATTTTTGAAGAAAGACTCCCACAAAAGAAGGGTGTTCAGGAGACATTGACAGAGACCTGTAATATGTCTCAGGGAGGAAGGAAGATTCTCTCTAATCTGTCCTATAAGTAATAAAATGTGGCCAGGCAAATAATTTTTCTTCTCCGGAAAAGTTCAAATAAGCCATAAGGGAGATAATATGAACTCATCCAGCATATAAAAACCCTCATGTTCTCATTCATTCATAAGGCAACAATAAAGAATTTATTTTGTGTCTTGCATATTTATCATTTTTGGATGTCAGAAGTATTGCTTTCTGTTATCATTTTAAAAGATTTTCTGGTAAACCCCTCACGTCTTCCAAGGAAGATGTGTATTATAGCAGGAAAAGAATCTTTTGCTATCATAATATAATCTGTATTTCAGAATGGAATTAACTGTATTCACAAAGAACTGTTTTTAACATCTGGTTATCTAGATTAGGAGTGTTGCCAATGTAAACAGAATTTTCAAATGGGAAAATTTTATAGATATGGAATTACCATGGACTATATAGTGGCCTCCTGAACACAATAAAGTATGTCAGTGCTAAGATTTGCATACCTGTGTCTAGTTTGGAAGAAGTATATGCTGCAGTGAGGCTGCTTTAGTAGGTTGTTTTGCACAGTATGGAACACTCAATGGTCTTGGCAAATAAATAATTTCAAAGTTGCTTCCCCTGATTTGTCTCAGTTTGTTACCTCATTTCACCTTTCCAAACAGTGAGACTCCAATTTCAAGAATGGCTTTAGTGTTATCACCAAAATGATTCCTTAGCTGATAAATCCAAATATTAATGCCATTTTTTTGACCATTGAAAATTATAGAAATGCTTTTCTGGATGTGCTCTTTAAAAGTAATTTTTTTTGCTTCTTTGTTCCAGTGCCACTTTTTGCTTTTGTAAAACCTGATTTTCTTGGTTTGACAGAACAATGCATGGTCTGCTGTTTAGAATAATGTTCACATTATTTTAGGATTAAAATGGGTATGTTGTGTTTTAGTGTCCTATCAAGTATTTACAGTGATAGGCATCCTTGATTATTATCCTTTTTTAAGAATGTAAAAGGAAGGAAAAGCAGAAGAATGAACAAACTTTGAATACATGAATTCCTATTGTTATGCCTTGTATAGAGCTCCATTCTCTAAGTAGTGAGGGTCGTGCTGATTGTAAGTACACAAGAACTGTGCAATTTTTAGTACTTAAAGTAAGGCTTGATTTTGTGTCTTAGACAGCTCTGGCACCATTTCTTTATATTTCAAACAAAGTATAATATACCTAAAACTCAGAGATAAAAATGGAGCATAATATGCACTGAAGCTGTATTCTTTATACGATGGTAAGTTTTGGTTATGACAAGATTGATTATTACCCAGCCTACTTTTTGTGTAATTTCTATATTAATTTTTAATCTTTCAATTTCTAAGTATTTGTCTAAAAGGGGTTTTAGAGATGAAATAGTGGGGAGAATGTTTTTCTTTTCAAATCAAACACTTAGCTTTTCTCCTAAAAAGTGCTACTGGTATATTTATCTTTCACTTTTGCTAACTCTGAGTACAGGGGTTAAACTGCAGTAAATCTTTAGAGTATACTGTGTGTTGCATATTTAATTACAGCTGTTCCTTAATAGACAAGTAAGAACATTAACATTACCAGTTCTGCAATCTAATATTATTTATTGCATTTTTTTCCATAAGTGATTGCAATAATAGTACAATGAAACTTCTTTTCTGGAATCAGGTTGTCAATTTTTGCCACTACTTGAAAAGCTTGAAAACAATAGGAAACTCTTGAATTTGGTGCATTTGCATGTACTTGGAGAAAGTGCTTTTGAATAGGACAGCACTATATTATTTTAAAGCACTGAAGAGTAAGTAATACAAAATAAACCAAGAGGATAATCTCTTACATTTACAAATATTTATAATGGTATTAGTTCCAAAGAAGTTAACTAAGGCAATTTGAATCTGTAGACGTGAACAAATAAATAAACATGGCTTGCCATCAGCTTTTTCAGACATGTACCCATATTGCTGTGGAGTTTTTTGCATTAAAACAAATAAGGAAATCTACCAGATTTCTCTGGGGCTCGTTTCAGTCAAGACACTGCTTTATTAGGAAGCATTTCACAAACAGGTAAAAATGTTGTGTCACAGAATTTCTGGGGTTCCTGGAATTTGTAATGTGGTGTTTTAGAGCTGATCTGAAACTATTTGGTTGACTAAAGACTTGGAGAAAGAGTTTAAAGTTGAAATTAATTTTAATTAAAAGTCCCAGATTGGAAGGTCTTGCAATGATTTCCCTTACTTGTCCATGAAATGACTTTGCTCTTTGTGCCACTCAGTGCAATGGTAAGAATGTGTCACCAGGGTGGGCCCGACCTTGCACTTGATCCCAAAAGGACTTTGCCAAATTCACTGAACCCAAACCAATGCTGAAGCAGTTTCCCACAAGCTCTGAGGAGTGCAGGAGGATGCTAACTGAGCTGTGTAAATTTTTAGCATGAGTGGAGTGCTCACTTAGGAGGGAGAACTAAACATGGGTGTGCCTGCTTTTGCTTGGCTACTGTCCCCTGCCAGAAGGCCAGTGGCATCCTGGCCTGTATCAGGAACAGTGTGGCCAGCAGGAGCAGGGAAGTGATTCTTGCACCGTACTCAGCACTGGTGAGGCTGCACACTGAGTTCAGTTCTGGGCCTCTAAATTTAGAGAGGATGTTGAGGTGCTGTAGTATGTTCAGAGAAGGAGGATGATGTTGTAAAGGGTCTGGAAGACAAATCCTGTGAGAAATGGCTGAAGGAGCTGCAGATCTTCAGCCTGGAGGAAAGGAGGCTCAGGAGAGACCTTATCACTTTCTACTGATGTATAAAAACAAGGATGTAACCTCATGGAGGTCAGTTTCTCCTCCCTGGCAACCACCAGTAGCACAGGAGAAGGTACATAAGGTACTCCAGAAGTTTAGGTTGGACATTAGGAAAAAGCTTTTCACATAAGGAGTGATTGGGCATTGGAATGGGCTGCTCAGGGAGATGGTGTTCTTGTCGTCTCTGGAGGCATTTAAGAAAAGACTGGATGTGGCTCTTACTGCCATGGTCTGGTTGACATGGTGGTGCTAGGTCACTTAGGTTAGACTTGATGATCTCAAAAGTCTTTTCCAACCTAGCTGATTCTGTGAATCTGTGTGAGTCAGCAGTCTGAGAGCCAAAGGAGTTTGAAGACTAATAAGCAGACATTGCAATAAGTCATGGTAAGAGACTCAAGTGTGCAGAGTGGGGCTGACCACTTAGCAGAGACCTTTGACAGGACAATATACATCAGGTCCCAAGTCCCTGCATCAACAATGCTCCTGTAACCTCTAATCCTCCAAACTCAACTCCAAAACCTAAATATTCGCTCTAAGAACCACCTAAGACTTAAATTAACCTGTTGTGATGTTTGAAACGAAAAGCTTGATTTAAAAGCAGGGAATTTACAGAAGCACAACTGAGAGTTAAATTTGTCTTGTGAAGCCTTTATTTCTGGTAGTAATGTTTAAGATGGAAAAAACCCAGCTTGACTTCCTGTTCCCCAGAGTGAATTTGTGGGCCTGAGATTTAGAAGAAAAAGCAATTTTGCTGGTATATTGAGATATTTAACCTGCAAATCTGTATGAGAAGACAAAAAATGCAATTTTCACAATGCTTTGATTGCATTTATTTGGAGGAAAATCACATTCAGAAACTAGAAACAGCGCTAAATGCCAATTGTAAGATGCATGCTTTAGTGCTGATTTCCTGCTACCATCTGTTCTGTAACAAAAAGGCAGTCTCAGTTTCTGGGTCAGAAACAAGGCTGTGGTCGTAACTTTGTACTTGGAGGATGTCATGTGCTTTAAACCAATTCACTCCTGTGGTGCTGTGCAGTAGGAGGTCATCTGAGAAGTGTAAGATAACCCAGGACAATTGAAATCACACAGTTTTAGCAAGGATCTGTTAGTTTTAAACACTAACACAGTTTGGCCAAGGACTATGTGTAGATTGATTCTTCAAAGGTTAGTGCACATCTCAGTAGGACCTGGAGGCTTGCTGGAAATGATTTTATGTTTATTCTTTTTCAAGAGGACTTTATAAAGTTTCTAACTGGGTGATACTTTCTGGTTAATACCAAACTTTTGTAATGGTTAAATTTGCAGATGATCATCCATCCTGTCTGTAATTCCCACTACAGCCTCTTGGAATATAAATCAGTTGTCCCATTCTCTATATTACTGTTTTAATGAATAGCATATTTTTGTTAAACATGTCACACGAGTAATCTTCTGAGTTAACAGCATACTATGTATTAAAATTTTTTACAATTGAGTTTTTATAGGTACCTGAAAGGGCAACATATTCCATTACCACAGTGTGTGATCTAATGGTTTTGTGTGTATGAGGTTTTGTGGGAGCTGAAAGACTTGCTTTTTGTTACCAATCTTCTGAAATTACTTTTTTGCCCTAATTTTTGTCCTGTTTTTGTTCTTTTTCCAAATGAATGTTCATATATTCTTCATGAAAGAAAAAAGATACTAGCTGTTAAATGTTTTCATTTGCTGGAGTACTGCTTTTTCAGGTTTAGTTTGGGCTTTTTAGAAGAAACCCAGTAGATCAATGTTTGTAAATATCGCCACCTTGGAAATTAATTTTGAGTATTCCAAGTAAGGGTGGAAATGTCTTGAAATTGGCCTAAGAAAAGTCACCAGCACTGAATGAGGATTTAGTCTTCCTAATGTGAAGCCTTCCTTCATCTTTCTACTGGCAGCCTTGGGAATGGAGCATTCCTAGTGTGTGTTGGAATTCAATCCATCTCAGACTATAGGAAACCCACAGGACACACAGGGTGGTCCTAATTTCCAGTCTGGTGTTGGAATTGTCACTCATCTTCTACAAGAGTCAGGGAGCACTGAAAATCGACATCTACACAAGAATCAAGAGAAAGTGAGATTGCAGGCCCTGTTCCTTCAGGAGTGGCATGTGCTGTGCATGGCTGGAATCTCCAGGTAAGCACAGGTGTGCTTCCCAGGGGGTGGACTTCACTGACCCCTGTTTCCCTTCATCTGTGGAATGAGTGGGCTTCTAGGAAGCCCCACTGCCTGTCATGGTTCCTGGGATGGTGCCCCATGGGCTGGCCCAATATCCTGATGCAGGGTAGTGGTCCTGCATTCTTCCCTCCCATACCAATGTCAGTAAATTGCTTGTAACTTTTTCAGGGACTGGAGTCCTTATTCTTCTCTGCCTTGTCTTGCTTTGGATTTTCACTTTCAGGTTCAGTGATGGCCTCCTAGTGCATTTAGCAGCCTGTAGGTGGATTTAGTCATCTAATCATATGTTATTCTAGAAAGTAACCACTTGGATTGTGGTCTTTGACATTCAGTGCATTTTATAGAACTTTGAGTAATTTTCTGTTTTTTTTTTTTTTTCCCTCCTATTACTCTTTGAATGCTAGCAATTGAATCCTGTCTTTGTTCACAGAAACATGGTCAGTGGCTCAGCAAGGCTGTGCATATCACAAACATTTGTGAGTTTACCTTACTGTAATGGAAGCTGAGGACAGTATCCAAATGGAGAGATTAGAGCTAATCCTTGGAAGTAAAATGAAGTTCACAAATTGTTTATTTGATAATTTGGTTTATTTGTTTAGTTGTTGCCATTCTATATAGTCCACCTGTTCCATCTTGATAAAGTGATCATTAATTGTTCAGAAACATGTCTCTTTTTTTTTCTGTGCTGGTGCACACGACTAATGTATGTCATTAATGCCATATAGAGGGAGCAGTTTGGAAGAGTGGATAATTTACTCACCATGTGCACTTAGTTCCTGGCCTCCTTGTTGAGGTACCCCTGCTGGTTTGGAGTCTGTTTTTGTATATAAACCTTCCCTACCTGTGATAACCACAAATGTAGTGAGCCTACCAGTTTAATTCAAGGATAGGATGGTATAACTTCCGTTTTCAGTCTTTGGAAATTAGAAAGCTCTGTTCTGTTTTAATCTGTGGTACAAATACCTAATTCTGGCATTGCTACCTCAGTACTACATTGCTACCTCAGAGCTACATTAGGAAAGACTGTGAGATAATTACAATCATTAAAATATGAATAGACTTTAATTCATATTAGAGAAACCAAACACTTTGTACAACAAGTAGCTAACAGTCATCCAAGTGCTTAATAAACCAAGTGCTTATCCAGAAATATAAGTGGAAAAAAGCTTAAAAATCAGTTGATGTACAGTGCTTGCATCACATTAATGATAATAATGTACTCTGGTCTGTGCTAACACCATCATAAGCAGTAGCAGTCCATAGGGAATTTGTTTTTTAGTGAAACATTTAGGATGAGGGGTAAAGTCCTCCTTCATCATCACTGGAGGCACTGTCCAGAGGATGAGGCTCACCTGGGACCCCATGGCTGCCCTTACTGACTCATCTCCAAGCAGCTTTTTCTTCCCCTCTCTTCATTTTCCTCTCTCCTGTTCTCTTTTCTCTGTCCTTCTCTGCTTTTGTTTTTGTTTTTTCCCTCAGGATTACTTTCTCTATTAGATTTGATATGTGTCATCAGCAGTGGATCCTGCTAATAAATCTTTGTGCACATTGCCCTGCCTCAGCATCCTTTGTGCAGAAAGGAAATTGATGATCAAGGCTGAAAGAAAAAGCTGTAAGAGAAAGGGAAAGATGGTAATTCAGACAGGTAGAAGCTGAAGACAAAATAAAGGTCAGGATGCAGGACTATAGGCCAGACATAGCACTGGTATGGATGTGCTGGTGTGGTTGTGTTGATCTCTGCTTTCAAAATGCTCTTGCTGAGGGTATGGTTTGTAACAGGAAAATTATGGGATGCTTTCAGCATTCTCTTCAAAATTGCAGTTTTTCTGGAATGAACACATCTGGGCAAGAAGACTGGGGCACTGGTATGTCAGGCACAGGGACTCTTAGTGCCAGCAAATATTTGTAGAGGAGCAGAGTGGGTCTGTGCATGCTGAAGAAAGTGGGATGCATGCAGAGACACAGGCTTGCATCCTCAGCATGGTCCAGCATCTTTCCTCTGACAAAATGGGGTGCAGAATGTACCAAAGTTCTTCACTGTGACCTTTTCTAGTTTGCTTGTCTGATAAATAGTTTCTCCTTCTTCCTACAGAAACTTATAGACATTGTGCTATCATGGAATCATAGAATTGTTGAGGTTGGGAAAGATCTCCAAGGCCATCAAATCCACCATTAACACTGAGTACCCCAATCACTGAGCACTCTTGATGTTGTGTTAGTCCAAAGGCTGGCTCATGTGCAGGTGCTGCAGGGCTGAGATCCCCACTGTGGGGTGGGGTGGGCATTGCATCACACCAGCAATCCCTGCCATTGCCTGGAACTCCCAGCAGAGTTTCCAGAGCTCCCAGCAGCCATCAGAAGCCTATCTGCAGATCTATAGGGCCAGGAGGCTCTGTACAAGTACCTATTTCTATATTTGCTGCTCTTTTTGCTTAGAAAGCAGACTTAGCATGATCCTTATTTTGAGTTTTTTTTCTCTTGTGTGTATGCTTAATTGTATATTCCATAGGAAAAGTACAATTAGGTGATATTCACAAAGAGGTACAATATCAAATATAGTGTTATTTTTTCCTATTCATAAGTATTTGATAGAAAACAGCAGGTGTTATATTTTATCTTGGAGCTGATAACATTCAAGAAAGAAGAAAAGAAAACCTCTCATTTTCCCATAGGTATAGGACTGATAAATTATTCCAATGATAGATAAGGATAGAACTCACCCAGGTAACAAAGCATTGGGAAAGAAAATCACATAACAGTAATAATGATAGCAATAATAGCAATAATAAAAGATGAATGTGTGCTTTCACTGCTAAAACCTTGCTCTGATGCAGAGCTCCAAAACTTTGCATGTTATTCATTCTAAAAGAAAATTTTTTATTGCTCTTAAATTAAAAGAATAAAAAAAAAAAATCTACTGTACAAATGGAGAGGATTTTAAGCTTTGACTGACAGCAGAGGTCCCAAAGTCTTTCATTTTTACCTGCTTTTCTACATTCATGTGTGGCACAAAATTGAAATCCCAGTATATAAGAGGAATTTGTAACTCCAGCTGTCTTTTGCATCTATCAGATGGGGATAATAAATATCCAAATGCTTCTAAGATCCAAGAAAATTCTCAGGGAAGGAAGTTGAAATAAGAGAAAAGGAACCTCTCCCTTTTGTTTCCATTGGCTTGCTCTTGATCATGAGGAATATTCCTTCAGGATGTTTCTCTCACTGCACTTGAGCTATTCTTATCTAATAAATGCATCATATACCCAATGAGTTGTCAAGATTCATTAAAGGTTCTTGGTCTATGACACATCTCTAAGCACATTCTCAGAGTGCCTGACTTGAGAACAGCATCACAGTTTCCAGCCCATCTTTGGTCACTCTGAACCCTCCTCTTTTATTTGGTGCTCCTCAGTCCATTCTTGGTGACTTGCAGGCTGTCCTTGTCAGGGTCTGCTCAGCTCTGGGTCTGCTGTGCAATCTGCTGTCCTGTGCCTGGGATCTTTGGTGTTGTTGGGGCTGCTCTCATGGGCTGGAGGATGGTGAGAAAAATCCTTATGGAGACTTTTACTAGTGAAAGCCACATCTAGACCCTAGCCAAGACAGAATTTACCAGATGTTCTGGGTGTTGGCTAGAGTCTGTCATTGGAATAATTCTGTCAAGAACAGTATCAAAAAAAAAAAAAAAAGAAAAAAAAGAAAAAAATCACTGATTTTTCTGGACTAGATCAAGGGCTCTGCACAGATAGTTATAAATTATTTTAAAAGTTTTATACTATATAAAAAGATTTATCTATTTAAAAATCTATGTCTTGTTCACTCCACCCAATTAATCAATATGAGAAAAAGAAATTATTGAAAGTTGTTTGTAATGAAATACAAGAGAATTAACTCACAAAGTGGGTCCACATTCTTTTGTATTCATGCAGTACCTTGCTGATTATATATTTCTTTGATGCCCATCTGAATTGGTGATTAATTTTTTCTATGTATTCTTCACTCCTTACCTACTTCAGGTATATTTAGATAACTAGCTGGCTGTAGTGCTGTGCAATTGATTTTAAGTTAATGTTGGATAGTAGAATAGTTGTTTGTGGTACAAAATAATAAATGGAAGCAGCTCTGATGTCTGCTTAAGAGTGTTTTAGAGATCATTGTTTAATCAGACCTTGAGGAATTGGGCAAAAATCTGTACAAGTCAATGGAGTTGCTTATGCAGAGCTGAGTGTGGTATAGTGAGCTATGAGCTGGGTTTGCAAGGAACACCATCTGAAATAAGCCTTGCTTGTTGGTCTTGGTTGAACATAGGGAAAACCTTGGATACTTTAAAATTTGCTGGAAAATAATGCAGAGGTAAAAACCTGCCATAATGGAACAGGCACTATTCAGGTGTTTAGGACTAAAAGTAATCATGGTAAGTAGGTCTGAATCGCTGCTTTCCTTGGCCTGAAACAATGACTTAAACATAGTTGTCTTTCTTTTCTGAAGTCAACACAACATAATTTGTCATTTGGCTCTTCTATTAGGTCATTCTTTATCTGTTCTGTGATGTGGCAAAAATATCTAAGAGATGCCTCCAACACAAAAGTAAAAATGCTTCATTCTGGAAATCTTTGCACATAATAAAGTTTAGGTTAAGCTTAACATTTTTTTCACCTAGCTCACTAGTATGTCCCCTTACCTGAATAAGGCCTGTGACCTGTGTCTTCAAAGCACCTTAATTTTATGTTAGGCATTTACTGACTCTTTGGAGCTAAAAAAAGGTGATAACTTGTGATTTTAAAGGTTGGAAGTTTTAATATGGTTATACATGTTTAGACTTGATGATGTATTACACAGAAGCTCATTACAACTTCACCAGTTATTTAAAAAATCTCCATTGTATTTACCCAGGGAAAATGTTGCCTCTGCTAATGTCTGTATATTAAAGACAAGGAGGTGCTTATTTTGAGTTTAGCTTTTTAGCAAAAAACTCAGGATCTGCTCTCTTTCTTGGACTGATGGATTGCAAATTGGCTCAGAACTGAATCAGGGATTTTGTGTTGTGCTGTCATTCATTAAGTAGACTGAAGTAAAAAGAAAAGGCTGAAGGTCTGACTTGCTTGGCAGGCAGCAAGGGAGAAATCCTGAGCTTGCAACTCTGCCATTCAGTTTAAAAATGTTGAATGCATCTGACAAAATGGAATATTATTCTTGCCTGGTTTAATTCTCTCTAAAACTTTTGTAGTCTGACTTTGCCCAACAAAATGTGAAGGTTTCTCATCTTCTTTGGGCATAACCTGGAAGATGCCTGTTGTTCCCAGCTGCCTTTGAAATAACTTAGCTGCAGCTGAATTAAAAAGACTCAGTTTTGCCAGTTGTATAATTTGAACTGGTCAAGCAGGTGAGAAGAGAAATTAAATTAACTGAACCAGAATTAAATTTTTTTGGCAAAATTTGATATAAGGAAAATGTTCTTTTACAGGTTCTAGCTGAAGGGGAAGATATATTTTACAAATGCAAAGGAATTTTTGTTGAACCATTCTCAACCATTTTTCTTGAAGTGAAAGGAGGGAGCCAAGTTGTGAAGCAATTTATTTTAAAATAAAAAACTTGGCTAACAGGTTGCAAGGAATGAAAAATAATAAAAGAGTGTCTGTGGACTAATTTTTGTACTTGGAAGGTTTTTTTCAATTATTTTTTTGATGTGGTCCTCTGTTTACCTGAGCTACTACACATAATAATGTGTCACTTTCTTTACTCACAATAGTACAGAGATTTAATACCATCATTCAGAATTATTAAAATAGTAATATTTTAGTAGTATGTTGCAGATCCTAATGATGATTTTGAATTCTTACAGTCTTGGTCTCTTGATAGCTTTTTTCTGTCTGTTCAGTGGTCCAAACATTATATTATAGCAAAACATTTGCATTGGATTTCACATTTTTTCATTGATGAAGGCATGCTTTATTATTGTTAGAGTACTGCATTTCACCTTACTGCCTACTCTGCTATCCAGTTGCATGTTAAAAGTACTCTTTTAATAGACAAAATGTTTTGATGTTAAAATTATTAAACTTACTAACACTAAAACTAGTACCTAACTCTGCCACAGACATTTTGACTAGTCCTGAGCCTCCTTCCCTGTCTGTTAAAAGGAAGGAGGAGAGTTGATATCTCATTCTTTCTCCTATTCTTCTTCTAGAAGAAACATATTTTGCAGAGTGTTTAAACATAACTTAGATGCTTCTGTATTAGAAGTTTCTGTTTCCAGCTTTGCTTAAAAGAGCACAGATGTGTGCCATTAAATCCTTTCCTGATCCAGGACCATGGA
Organism: Erithacus rubecula; assembly: GCF_903797595.1. Lineage (NCBI taxonomy): Eukaryota > Metazoa > Chordata > Aves > Passeriformes > Muscicapidae > Erithacus > Erithacus rubecula. The sequence goes on from NC_136689.1 coordinate 120,839,244, forward strand.
CTGAAGGTTATTCAAGGTAAGAGGAATTTTTCAAGGTACCCTGGGAGTGTGCCTGTGCTTGTACACTACATGGGGCCACCTGCAAGGAAAGAGAGTTCAGAAGGCTTGAGTGGTACAAATGGTTGTGAAAGGTGTTTAGTAAAAGGCCATTTGGACCACCACCATACAGTGAGAACATTTTGTTTTGTCATGGGCTCTCTTTGTAGAAAGGACTTCTATTCACGTCTGCACAAAGACTTTCACACATCAGCCTCATTCTTTAGGCTGTTCCTTGTGCTCTGGATCTACATCAGTTCTTCTACCACACTGTGTCTGGAGATTGGGCTGAGGTTTCTATTTATCACCCTGAAGGATTCATTTATGGTCTGTTTCTTTGTTTTCATCATGATTCTACCAGTGTTGCATGTGAAACTCCTCTACAATCCTATTAAATTGGGAATTCCTTTGTCCCACTGTCTGCAGAGGAGGAGTCAGTAGCTATTGTCAGAAACTACTGAGAAATTGAGACAGTGAGTTCTTCCCTGTTTCTGTCTTGCTAAACTAATGGTAAACTGAAGAGCCCAGCTGGGAGTCTGGTCTGGTCTCTTTGCCAGTCAATGCTGACTGTGAACATGGTACAGATAACAAGTTGAACTGCAGTCCTGGCAAGCATTGGCTTTATTGGCAATCAGTGTGAAAGTATACTTGTTTCTTTGCAGAATTGGGCTGCTTATGATTGGAGTTGGTAGAATAGAGGTTAGACTGTAACCTTAATTTTACTTACTTAATCTCATGCTTGAACATTAATTTAAACATGCTTTTTCTTCCCTGGGGAGAAGATTATCTGTTTGGTTTAACATTCAGTGGTGTTTACACTATGTCTGGATGGTTGACAAAATTTCATTATAAAGTCTAAAACTAATTTTTCATTTTGAATTCCCTTTCTCCCCCTAGTACTCAGAAGGAAGCTGAAGATTGTTTAAGCTTTCTCATTACCTATGGGCAGTTGCATTATGATTAGTTGTGGCCAAGTTGTGTATAAACAAAATGCTTGCTTTTAGGCATTTCTCCTGAACATTGAGAAGCTAGGATTCATATATTCTGTAGGAGATATGAAATGATAAACACATGTTTTTCCTCAATATGTGATTAGTAGGAGCCATGTGAGGGTAGTGAGGATTAGAACTATCCAAACAGCAAAAGAATTAAAAATAAAAACATCTGCTAATATTTCAGTTATATAACAAACCCTATACCCCTTCTTAAAAAAAAAAAAATCTTACTTTTATTTTAAAAAATCTGAGTTATAGTTGGTGCAGCTGAGTGTTTCCTTCAGGCCCTGTGTATGCTGAATCTGATTTGGACCAACTCTCTGTGCAGATCAAAACATCCTTCTGGAAAACAGAAAACACACCTATGTTTATCTTTCTCATGGGGAATCATCCCCCACCCCCCCAAAAGTGCTTAGAAAGGTACTGATGCTTCCTTTTGCTTCTTTTAAGTTACATAATTTTTAACCCATGTTCCTTGGTGTTTATTTTCCAGTATAAACTAGGTGTGATTGATACTGTGGAGTGACTAAAAATTAAAACATGATGTAACTAACTCTTAATTGCACTTTCATTTGTAGCTCAAGCTGTTGTCTCCTTATGTCTCATGAGATCAAGATCTGTCATCAACTATGAAGCCAATTTCCATCAGACATTTTAAACAAGACAGAGTAATGTGTGCAAATCTGTAAATTAAAAACAAAAAAAAAAGAGTTCCTCTCAGAGTTAGAATTAATTTCTTGGTTTTTTCCCCAGTCTCATGTACCATGGTGAAAGTGTTTCATTCCAGATGAGTGGCTATGTGAAAGGGTATGTTGTCCCCTTAGACAACTTGGTTCAGTTTTGAGTGTAGATGAAAGCATGCCTGACATTTATTTTCAAGACTCTATTAGCAGACAGGGCTACTCTGTTCAGTGACTGAGTTTGTTTGTGCTGATATACCTCAAAAGCTTTTTTTACAGGCCCCAAATAAACTGCACTTGGATTTCATTGACAGTGTATCAGGCTCCAGCAAGGTATATTTTGTTAAAGACTTGTGCATATTCAGTAGTGGATGTTGGTGAGTGGAAGCTTTCAGAAGTGTGGAATTACTGTGCTCAGAAACCCTTGGAACAATACTCATTCTTTTTCATATCATACCAAATCATCTTTAGAATACAGAATTCAAAGGTAGGTAGTTTATTGCACAGGTATAACTTCAGTGAACCATCAAAATCCCACATCTACCTCTAGCAAATTTTATTATTGTTCCTAATGGATAAAGGATCAAATCTTTCTGGTAAGGATTCTTTTCTGCTGTGTGAAAAAGAAAAAGAGGAGGATTGTTCAGCTGCCATTACTGTTGGTGGAGCAATATGAAGCTTGAAGCTGAGTGTTTTATGAGTTTGCAATAGCTTCTATACTAGCTGGAGACTTCCAGGAAATATTGTGTTCCTACCAGTCCCCATTACTGTTTTTAGAGCTTTTTGTAAAGGTGATGCTGAGTGTCTATTTCTTTTGAGAGATCCCTTTACCTGGGGCATTATGAGAAGAAGGAATGTGCAGCTCATTTCTGCACACCATGAATATGATTGTGGAAGTAGAGCATTTGGCCTTACACACTGTAGATGTATTAAACTGCTTCTTGCCCTCAGAAACTGAATAAATATATATATCAAAGTTAAGTTCCATGTAATTTTGATATCTGCTCATGAATACCTTGAAAATGTCATGGTTTAACCTCAGACAGCAATAAATCTGCACCCAGGCTCTTGGCTTACCCCTGGTGGTGTGGGGGAGGGAATCAAAAGGGTACAAATGAGAAAACCTATGGGTTGAGATAAAGACAGCATAACAGGTAAAGCAAAAACTGTGCAACCAAGAAAGGCAAACCAAGGAATTAATTCACTGCTTCCCATAGGCAGGCAGGTGTTCAGCCATCTCCAGGAAAGCAGGGCTCCGTGCAACACAGTGGTGACTTGGGAAGACAAGCACCACAACTCTGAATGTCCCCTCCCCACTGCCTTCTTCTTTCCCCCAGCTTTTTATGCTCAGCATGATGTGATATGGTATCAGATATAGTTGGAGTCAACTGTCCTGGCTATTTCCCCTCCCAACTCCTCATGTGCACCCAGCCTGCTCACTACTGAGACAGTGGGAGAGGCATAAAATGTCTTGGCATTGATCAGCAAAAACAAAAACATCCCTGAATTATTAACACTGTTAGCATAACCTCACACTGTGAACAAATTTAACTCTACCCCAGCCAAAACCATCAAACAAGTAATTGTATTGTGAGAGAGAAGTCTTCTTTCCCAAAAAACAGGCAGGCTAAACTCAACAAAATAAAGAGATGTATGGGAAAGACATACAGCATATATACCATCACTGCATTGATTTCAATGACTGTCAGAGGAAGCCCTAGGTAATTTTGCTATTTATACCAGGTTTTGGAAGAAATCAAGCTGTGCAGGGTGGGACTGGTTCTGGTGAGTCTGAGTCCATGCCTCAGCTACCCCAGACCTAAGCAAGGAGCTCTTCCCAGTGGCAGCTCTGTCACTGCTGGAGATCACAAAAGGACCACCCTTCAAAATCTCTCAATTGAAACATAGATCTAAAAGAAAAAAAATTTGCATAATACCTGGTTGTAATATGTGATTGAAATTTTTAGCATTCAAAATTTTTTGAGGAATAGAAAGAGACATTTGTCTCCCACCTATTTTATAACCTTATCTGAGCCTATAAGTACTGGGAACATGTTGACCTTGGAGTCATGGAGGTTCCTGAATATGGAAATATCTTTTTCTTGTGTTTTGGTAGTCTGTCTCTAGCCCTGCAGTTCAGGGCTTGTCCTTGTACTGTTTCCCTCTCTTATCTTCCCTGAGCCTGATCTGTGCTCCAGAAAATAAATTTTCATGTGGGGAAAATGTGTTTCCTATCCTTTAGTTGCAGAGGCACCTTTAAAAGTATAAGCAAGTTAAATCTCTGTGAGCTCCTAGGCATTCTGGCTGAGTCTAAAATGAAGATATAATCAAGCTGTCTTTGAACTGTGTAGAGCCCGTTTAACAAGGATAGTGTGCTGAATTAAAATAGCTAATTAGCTGTGATGAAAAGCTGATGGACAGGGCTGGGTCAAGGCAGCTGCCTTGCTCTGGACTGGCTTGTTCTGGGGAGCCCAGGGGCTGTCTCTGCAGCTCTGCACCACACTGAGCAGGCACATCTCCAGCAGTGGAAGGCTGTACAGCTGTAAGCTGCCATTGCTAATCTGGCTGAGGGGCTGTCAGAGACCGTGTCCTGCCTCCTGGTCAGCCTTTGACCCCTGGAGTGCACAAGGCTGCTTCCTCCTTTCATCTCATTGCTCTAATTTCTGCAGAAAGGAAAACCAAGCAAAGTCCTGGAGGACCCCAGATCAGCAATCAAATCCTGGAGTATGTGCTGTTCTTTTCTTGGTAATTAGGTACAGCCTCAGGCAGTCAGGGTGGCAGTCATCTCATTTAACTGAAGGTGTTGGGGGTTAGCTATGAGGTCTGGACTGGTTGGTCACCTCAAAAAGAGAGAGGAAGGTACTTCCAGTGAATGTTTTATCCCTCCTGGAACAGAAGAGATGAATCATGCTCTGGAGGTGTCTGTCTTTCTCCTCTTCTGAGGCAGAGAAGAAGCCTCAATGGTAGCATTGAACTTGATGCTGGTCTTTGTGACAGCTGGAGTTCAGTGAGGTGCATTTTTTGGTGTTTGAAGTGTCACCTCAGCCATGTGCTGGACCATTTGATGTTCAGGGTACTGTAAAAGAAGAGACGTTCCTAGCCTGAGATCTCCACTATCTAGTATAAATAACAGCTTGTTTATTGAGGTGATGAGAAGGTGATACGTGGGAATGAACCATCTCAGACCATTTAAGAAAAAAACAAACTCAAAAATCCTGCAAAGCCTAGGAGTTCAGACAAATCAGTCTATGAATCTAGCAGAAGCAATTGCACAAGTAATTAAAACTATTTTCTTATTAGATCAAGTCAGCAAGGCACATATTATGGGTAGTATTGTAGGGAGTATGTTCTTTATTTTCCTTGTTTTGATTCTTGTTCTAGACATATAAACCAAATGCCTTTCTATTTAATTTCCAGTAGATAGCAGCAGTTCACAGAGAGTATTTTTTCTTTACTTTTTTTCTTTTTTTCTTATTTTCCAGTGAAAGTGCATGTGATTCAATGAGGACCTTAAAATGTTTCCTTTTCACTCAGAAAGTTCTGTAGCATTTTAGTACATGCAAAATGTGCTGGTTTTGTCACCACAGCTAATTTCTGAGGAGTATTATTGAAGTATTGAATTTATCTTGAGACTGAGTCAGAAACAATTTTATTCACAACACCATGGAATAAAAGAAAAAGAAGAGGAAAACAGGGCTCTTTTTAGTCAATTTTTGTAGGCTAATATTCCGTTACATTCATTAGCTGAAAGAGAATGTATTTTCCTCAGAAACTTGATTAAACTAAAAATTTGTTTCAGGAGCAAGAACGATCAAAGATTTGAAATGTCCCAACAAACCACATCTGACTTGTTGTACCAAGTTCTTCAGAGTTCCTGAGTTTGGTGCATCCTGGCTGTGGCAGAGGGTTAATTTCAGGGTGCTAAGCTGGAGTGGCTCTGTCATCATGTAAGGTGTCTCCTGAAGTGATTGTACGGACCAGATGTGAGCACAGAGGGGTGCTCTCACAGGAGTTGGTTCTGTTTGGCTTCAGTTACCAAACAAACCCTTTTTGAACCTTTTTTCTTAGTAGATCTAGAGCTGATTTTGTGGAAATGATGAGAAAAATGATGCTTCTAGATCAGATATGTAATCAGATCTCCACAAGGAAGGAAAAATAGATTGTGAAACAGGAAAGTGAGTCATTATCATTCTTGTGTCACGCTGTACATTCATTCCACCTAAACTTCTAATTGTACTTAACACCCTTTGGTTTGTTTAGTCTTGCCATTTGTATAGGTAATTTTATCTACTCTATATGTTTTTCAATATGCTCAGAATTAAAACCACTACTCAGTTTTAATTGTCTGAAATTTCTGCATAGAATTTTTCCTCTGTAAAATTGGTGGCAGCTGGGTTTGGCAGAGACAGCATGCTGTGTATGAGCACCTCACTTCTAATAACCAAAGGCAGTTGCATTGAAGTCGGTTTTCCTTCATATCTGCAGAACAGTTTTGGGAATCTTAATCTGAGTCTATGTTCTAAAAGTACACAAGATCTTTATTCAGCAGAATTGTATAATATGAAAAGCTTTAAAATCAAGGTCAACTCCTTACCTTTTTTTTTTTTTTTTTTTTTTTTGGTAGTACCTTTAGCTATTGCAGTGTTATGTATTTATTGCAGTGGTGAGTAAAAACTGAGATGTTATATTCATGGCTTAACTGTTAGTGGTTTTTTTTGTCTTCAGACCTTACATGAGTCGTGAGGAGAAGGATGCCACATATTGGGGAGTCCTTTACTGGGTAAGCAGTTTCCCTGACATAAAGGATGACAAAATCTGATTGAGTGGAAATAAGATTGAGTTATATTTGAATTGTTGAAGTTCAATTGATGAAGTTCAATGCAAGAGACTGATAAATGACTGAAATTTGCATTTCTGGTACATGGCCTAAAAAGGTCTGAAGGCCAAAGCAAACAGCTTAATTTGCAGCATCCTCAGGACTGAGCCTGGACTGAGATTTGCTTTATGATGATCTGACCTATCTTTCTGGCCTATCCTTATTCCAGTTACCAAGCAAATAGATTAATCACTAGGGCTAACTTTTTTTTATGCTTTTGAAAACACTGAATACATGATTTAGCTTATTGGCATTAATCAGCAGTATTAAAATTTTAGGAAAATGTGAACTACTTCTTTCTTCCACAGTAGTCAAAACTGATTTCATCATTGCTTGAAGCTTGGTTGGAGAGCTACCACTGAACTGTGCCTCAATCACTTCCTAGGCAGGGACCCCACCATCTTTGGACTATTGTATATAGGTCTAGTTTTAAGTGTAGCAGAATAAAAGCCACTTAAACATATAAAATTTTCAAAAAATGTGAAGAACAATTGAAAAAGCTTTGAAATGATGTGTGTCTTTCTTGGCTAGGTTTATCAGAGCTTAACTGTACAAGATTAATAAAATTTTTTTCTGAAAAATTAAATGGTAGTCACCAGCATAATCAATAAGTGAAAATCCTAAATGGGTCAAATTTGGTCCAGCAAGTAGATCTTATTCCATTCTTTTTAATGGAATAGTGACTGAACCTGCCTCATTGTTCCAGTTTCTGCAAACAATGAAGCACTTAACTCCACATATAAGTAGTGAATAGAATAAATGAAAAAACTTAGATATAATAGCTTAGAGGACTCTTCCATACAGTTCTATAACACCTGTGTGATTTGTTTATTCTAAATTAGAAATTTTTGTTATGAATTTATTTATAAATTGATTTATTCTCCAGCTACACAGATACATTAATAAGCAGGCCTTTGTGTGGTACTGTAGTGCATAGATTTAGGTGACAGTAGCAGTACAATTTAAGTGATTAATATTATTTTAAGTGTTTAATTACAGGAACACATTAATACATGGGTAGTATCAAGCTAGATTGGAAGATATATACTGGTAAAAATCCAGCCTAATGGTTGCATTTTGCTATTGTGGAGTAAATTGATTAAAAGAAGAAAGCTAAAAACAATGTGAAGCTTGACAAAAAGTGAAATTAAATTTTACGTTAAAATAGTAAATTTGATGTTTGGATTGGCTTCTGGCTATGAATTCAAAATCCAATCCATATGTAACAGGGGACCCTTAGAATTTAGAAGATTATACATCCTCACTAGTGATTTCTTTTCACATTTTCATTAACCTGTCCCTGAAGATTGCTGAATGCTTCTTATGAAAGGAAGAGACTTAAGCCACAAGTATTCACTGAGCATTTGTACTTGCATGAAATATTGACTAGAGATTTTTAGAATTTGTGTACACCCCTCTCAGAATGGAATATAAATCTCTGTTATTAGCAGAGGCAGCTTCCATGTATTTAAATGTCTGGAGTTCCTCACAGATAAACTTTTCATGATTATTTCGGTGAGCAGCAGGCAGCACATTTAGTGAGGTGGCTCAGTGATATGGGTAATTCAGCATTTATTCACTGAAAGGGGAAGAATAGAACTCCTCAGCATAATGGGTAATGAATGTGTCTGACTTCAGTGACTACAAGGGGCGGATGGTGAATCATCTTCCTGCAAGACTGAATATAGCTTTTTTTCCCCAATACTTTCTGACATCTTTCATACTAGAGAATACATAAATCTATCTTTTTTTTCATGCAGCTTGGCTTTAACAGCATCAAACAAGTTATGCTGAACAAATCAGTCTTACTTGATGTCTGTTGTTTTAAATTCTGTAAAGAGTTTATTATTCTTTTGGATTATCATGCAAGCTATTAATTGTAATAATTTCAAGTGCACAGCTGTATTCACATCTTCTTTCAGAATGGAGGCACATAACTTCTAACATGTTCAGAATTCTTTCTGTGTACACAGAGCTAATTTATTCTGTTGCTGACTGATGGTTTTACTTTCCACATCCACCTGAGTTGATATATCCCACAGCAGAATACAATCTGTTCACTTACACCAAGCAATTTTGTATCAAAAACATACCTTTGAGTTCTGACAAATTTTTTAGGTTTGTCATGCAGTCAAACACTATACTGGTCTATGTTCTCCCACTCTCCCAATCTTCCTATCTCCCTGTCTTGAGCAGATTCCCTTTTCAACCTTTCTCTGTACTTCCAGCACTCTCCAATGTAATTAATGGTGTATGTCTGTGGTTGGCTCTGCTGCTGGGCAATGTGACTGGCAGTCTCTGGACAGGACTGCAGTGTGGACAATATGTGTCACATATCCAGTGACATTATTTTTAAAGTACAACAATGCAAATCTCAGTGTAATTGTTTCAGTCTCACTGTTTTGCTTAGACAGATGCATAATTGGCAATATTACTTATTAATCTTATTTATCTGGTATAGTCTTTTTAGTCTAATGAATCATAGCCCTGATGAGGTCCTGCAAGACAGGATAGGGTTTTAAATGCAAAGGGAATCAGGCCTTATTTTTCCTTCCCTCAACACTCCTGTGTTTCTGTGTCAAACACTGTCAACCTGACAAAAATAAGCATATATAAAAATTACATTTATTAATCTGTTCATCTTGATTATTTCAAAAGACATGTCAGTCTCAAGCTCTGAGCTGGAATCTTACCTTCTGGCAAGCTGATGTGGAAGTCATCTGAGTTAAGAAGAGAACAGATAAGGTCTTGATGTATCATCTCATGGGAGCCATCCAAGCTGCAGGATCTAACTGGCCATGTGAGGCTTTATTACCAACTTAAATGCCTTCAATGCCAGTCCTAGATGCAATTTCTATGTGAAACATCACTTGACTTTGAAAGTGTTCCTGAAGGACACAGCTCTCACCAAAATGCAGTCTAAAAGCTCTGCTTCAGGACTCTATAAGAAAAAAGGGTTGTCAACTTGGTAGAAATTGCTTATAGACAGAGAATTTTTCTTAAAGCAAATTGATATTTATTGATCATTCCTGTTACAGGAAGAAAAATGCTCTGTGTAGAGTCTTCACAAAAGACACTTCAACGCGGGACCAGGTGAAGTAGCTTTGTTCCTCTCTGAAATGTGAGCTGACTTTATCTTTCTTCTTCTTTATCTAAAACCAGTTTTTCTCCATGTGGTTTCATTTTCAGGGTCAGTGCTTAATAGGAATTTGTGACTGAGATTTGCTCTGCTTTTAGGTTCCACTTCAGAAATAAATTATATTATTATGATAGTAAATTAATTGGTCACTTAATAAGGCCTTTAGCAGTTACTAAAAATATAAATGAAAACATTACAGAACTTACTAAATGACATTAAAAGACCTAATTTAAAGGAAAGATTGTTTTCTTTATCATTAAAATTTCAAAACCCAGCTAGATGTTTGATGGCACATCTGAGTGCTTAGAGAATGACAAAAATTGTTTATACCAGTGTTTGTTGAGTTTGTCTTTTTAACTAAGGAAAAATGAAATGTAGTGAAGGGTAATATATATTAGAAGTAGCCCAGAAATAACATCAGGATTTTGTTAATTTGGGATTGAGTATGAAGAAAATAAGTGCAGAGTATTCAGTCCTTGTTCTCTGACCTCTTCACAAATATGCATTCATAATCACTCATGAGACAAAGCTTCTCAACCAAAAGCTTATTACAACCAAGTATATGTATTAAAACCTCTGAACAAATGCAGTTTAGATCCAGAAGGCTGGAGTTATATGGAGACTTGATCTTACATCAGGAGGATCTTGGCTGATAACCTTCCAAACACCTCGAAGTCCTAGCTGGGGTTGTAATAAGGCATTGTGTGTGTTGCAATGGTGCTGTGCTCCACTCCGTGGAGATTACAGGTCTATTATCATCTGCAGAAAGTTAATCTAGCAGTGCTCAAGGCTATAGCTTGTTTCTTTTCACCCTAAAACACTGAACTGGGAAAGACCCATTTAATCTTAGTCCTTGGCAATGCAGCTGTCCATTTTAGCTACCTGCTTGAAAGTGCAGACCAAAGCATTTTATGCACTAATATCAGCTGTGATAAGATCATTGGACATACTACTGGTGGTTTTACAGTTTTTGCATAATCCATTCTGCTGATTTATGCTATGAGAAATAATTGTTTGGAGTGTTGGAATTTGGAGGGTGAAGCTTTTTATTTTCTGTTTTTCTTCTGCTACCCAGGATATGATTGGTTTCTCTTTGATTCTTTCTTGGCACCCACACTCATATTATTCCTCTTCCCTTAATGTTGATACATTTTTTTGTTTCTTTTTGACCTTCAGAAAAACTCTTTTAGGGTGATTGAGCTTAAGGCAAACCAAGCATGAGGATGTGTCTTGAATGAATGCTGTGCAAGGAAGTGGGCGGGTGGAGGGGCAAGACAGCATAGCAAAAACACTCAGTGTATTTCTTCATTATCTTTTCATAAATTGTTTTTCAAATTGGTCAAAAGAGGAACAAATATTTTGGGAAGAGAATACTACTTTACTAATTTTCTTTTTTTTTTTTTTTTTTTTTTTTAATTTTTCCTTGAATGACCTCCATGGGGTTATTTCTTCAGTTGTGTTTATGCAACATTTTCTCCTTGAAATCTTAAAGATAATTTCATTACATAAAGAACATAATGAATTCACAGTGTATTTTTAGACACATTTGGTCATATATCCAGACATACCTGCAGCAAAATAACATTGGTGCTGGCAAAAACCAGGTAGTTGAACAGGTAGGAGGTAAATATCTACAGTCATTGCTTAAAAGTTATCAATTATTTGTGTTCCCAAGTTTAACTGTTAAACTGAATATTTACCCTGCAAACTGAGAAATGGCAGCCCATCTAAGCAAGTAATTTTCTTTTCAGCATTAATTTTGCTTCCTGTGCCAGATTCTGTAAATGTTTCCTCATGTATCATTGTGACAGTGCCATACATTTGAAATGTCAAATTATGCAGTGTCTGGTGTCATAAGAATAATATCAGCAGCAGGGAGAGACAAAAAATACCATGCAGAGAATTAATACTTGTTTCAGGATCTGCCTTGCCTGTTGTTGAAGTGCTATGGGCAGAGTAATTTAAGGGTTGTTTGGATGTATAGAAAATACATCCTTTGAGTATTTTAGCCAGCCCTTGAGGAGCCTTTTCCCTGTACTGAAAACAAATGATTTGTGCAGTTCAGCTGCAGTATTTCTATCTTTCCCTACACTCTTGCATTTGAAGTGAGCATATCAGAAAGGGCAGAAAAATGCTATTCTTTTTAGTACTTCTTTTCCAATTATTGTTAATTCACTAGCCTTTTATGAGATAATATACTGCTAAAGCAAAGTAAGAGGTGAACTTTCAGATGACAACTTTTACATGCAGCACTTTATTCTGCTCTCCTGCCACCCCATTTGCCATTAGATTTATACCACACTAGCACAGCAACTGAAGATTAAACAGGGATTAACCTTTTTGGTTATCCACAATTTCTCACACTATTTGTAGAATTAATATGATTTACCATTGTATTATTATTGTCCTGGTGGTGTAATTCTTCTAATATTTCTATGGAGGTTAGAGAAGTCAGGGCTGTGTAACAATCTATTTATAATAATAAGAAAAAAGCAATTGCATTATTATACTCAAGAGGCTTCACAGGAGGAGGCCATGTTATGTTGTTTTGTCATTCAGACTGTGTATTTCTACCCAAAGTAAGATATTCTGTTCTGTCTGTCCCTGGAGCCAAGCAATGCCAATGTGCTTCCACCATTCCTGACCTGTTTTTCCTCTTCCCACTCCATCAGAAGATTTAAGAAGGAGGTACAGAGCTATTTCTGTCAGCATTTTCTCTTATGGCTTGAACATTTCAGGGTGGTGGATAAGTAGAAAGAGCTGAAATCCTTGGGCTTGATTAATTTGCTCCAGTGGTGTCTGAGCTATCCAGAGTATCCAGCTCCCTCTAGAAGCAAATGGGTCTCATAGAGGTCTTGTGAAGTGTATATAGACCAGCTCTTCAGGGATTTGTCAGATGCTTTGGTGTGTCTCAAGTGACACTAAGGCATTCAAATAGGCATGACCACACCATACCCTAAATAACCAGTTTGCAAATTGAAATGTTTCTTTCATTTTCTGAATATCCAGTTCTTTAGGAAAGCAGGGGAGAGGCTGAGGTGCTCTTGAAGGGAAAGCAATTGCCTGGCAAGATGTCAAAATGCCCCACACTGTTGATCAGGTCCAGGAAACAAACGCACAGGAAATTTTAGGCATCTCAATCCACTGCTTGTGTAGGTGCAGGGGTGAAGTGGAACTGTCATCGTGATGCTTCCATAACCTTATACATCTCATACAACATTGTAGATAAGCTCAGGAAATGTGGGCTGGATGAGTGAAGGTGATGTGAATTGAGAGCTGGCTGAATGGCACAGCTCAGAGGATGGTGATTAGTGGTGCAGAATCTGACTGGGATAGCAGTGCTCTCCAGGGATCAGGGCTGGATTCAGTCATGTTCCACCTAGAGGAAGGGACAGGGTGTACCCTCAGCAAGTTCACTGATGCTACAAAACTGGAGAGTGGCTGATACTCCAGAGTACTGTGCTGCCATTCAGTGAGACCTGGACAGGCTGGAGAGCTGGGTGGAGGGCAACATGGTGAAGTTCAACAAAAGCAAATGCAGGATCCTGTACCTGGGGAAGAATAACCCCATGTACTGACAGGATGGGGGCTGCCCTGCAGGAAAACAGCTCTGTGGAGACCTAGGTGTCCTGGTGGTCAACAAGCTGCCCATGAGACAGCAGCATATCTGTGTCCAAGAAGGCCAGGGGTATCCTGGGGTGCATTAGGAAGAACATTTTCAGCAGGAAGAGAGAGGTGATCCTGTCCCTCTGTTCAGTCCTGGTGAGGCCTCATCTGAAGTGCTGTGTCCAGTTCTGGGCTCCTCAGTTCAAGAGAAACAAGCAGCTAGTGGAGAAGGGCTGGTTATGAGGAAAGGCTGAAGCTTGTTCAGCCTCGAGACAACCCAGAGGGGTTCTCACTGATGAATGCAAATGTCTTAAGGGTGAGTGTCAAGATGATGGACCAAGACCCTTTTTAGTGGTGCCCAGTAACAAGACAAGGAGCAACAGGCACAAACTGAAACACAGGACATTTCATCTGAATGTGAAGGAAAACTTTACTTTGAGAATGACAGAGCTCTGGCACAGACTGCCCAGGGAGGCCATGGAATCTATTTGGCTGGAGAAATTCACACCCCACTTGGATGTGCAATTCTGTGCAACCTGCTCCAGATGAACCTGCTTTAGCAGGGGGGTTGGACTAGATGATCTCTAGAGGCTGCTTCCAGTCCCAACCATTCTATGATTCTCTTCACATTCACATAATTTCTAGTATCTTTTCAATATGCTGAAGCCCAGTGTCTGAGATTTCCAAGTAGCACAAAGTCCTGGATTTAATTTTTTAAACATGTGGCACATCTGTTTTCTCTAGTTGTATCAGCCTTAAGGCCTGTAATGCAGAAGACCTCTGTGAGCTACTGTACACAATTAAGAATGAATATTGATGTGTTAGGTTCCTATTTTTGGTGCCTTCACTGGTTCCTAGTGTTTCATCTTGTGATAAATATTTTATTTTCTATAAAAGAGTCTATTTCAAGCAATATGATTGTATTGCATTGTATCTAATTCTCTGGGTATTTTAGAGAATTTATAAAAGCACATTATTGTGTTACTCAAATTCGAAATATACAGATGAAAAAATACCACACATATCGAACAGCATATATGTCTTTGTTTCATCTATGTTTACCTATAAAAAAAAATGTTTGAGCATTTAATGTTGTTTATCTTCAATATTTGTTTTGATTGTGGGGTGTTAAGAGTCAAATTGGAAGTTGTGGAAATCTCTTTGGCTTCACAAATGTGAAAAAGAAAGAATGTGAATGTGTTTTTCTGTATTCATATTTAATCATTCGTAAGAGTTATGTTATAGTTGCAATATGGTCATGGCTTTTTTAATCCACCCACAACCAAAGAGATATTGACAAGAAAGAATCAAGAGAAATCTAGAATATCTTTGCCCGTCTTGAATTGACACTGTAGGAAAAAGTCCAATTGGTAGGAGTCCAAATAGTGCTGCATTCTTTCTTAAAAATCTTTGAACACAAGGATTTCTTCCCCAGCTGCTTCAGCACCTACCTCTCCTTATAAACAGATTCTTTCTACACCTTAAAGAAATCTTCTTTTCCAACATTGCTGGTTTCTTGTATAGATAATACACAGAAAAGCAATTAATCACTGACTTGTTTATGACAGTATTTCCCATAATCTCATTATGTCTCTCCTCTGTTTGAAAGTAAGTCAATCCTATGGCTCTATACTCTCTCCTCATGTACTCTGTTTATCAGTCTTGTTGACTTCTGCTGAACCTAATTTCCTGAATTGTCACCTCTGTGTCTGATGAGCCACATCCACATGTCCCAGATTTGCATTTGCCTTTTTGTGTCAGCATTGTACAAGTGTTCCAGTGCCGTTTGTAGCATCTCAGTCCACTTCAGCTAGAGGGTTTGGGGGTTTTTTCAAATTGTTGATAGTGATGGCAGATGTGAGGTTCCTCAAGAGGGGTCAAGAACAAGACCCAGCTGTGTGAGATGTTCTATTTGCAGAGCTCATCAGACAGCTCTGCCTCCAGGCAGACCCTGTTGCCTTCTTGCACACCCCAGTGCTGTTCTTCCTAGGGAAGTGGGGCATTTCTGTGCTGTATGCTGCTTGTTGTAGCTCAACTGACACTCATATCTACTGCTTGAAGTTTGTTTGAATGGATTGATTTTATAAAACCTCCTTCTGTTTCCAGTAGTTAGTAATAGTTAGCTGAAATGACCAGTTCTCTGCAGAATGTGTGCAGGTAGTTTTTCTTTGTAGTACAGACACTGCTGCTGTTTTTAATCCAGCATGTCCTCAGAAAGCAGCACTTTTCAACCTGTGTATGGCATCAAATTTTTAGAGTCGCATTCTGCAACATTCATTTTTGTCCTTGATATTTATAAACCCTCAACTAGGAATAATCACACACAGACATTCAACCTAAACAGTGGATTTAGCAGGATAGTCATAGGGATTGGTGAAAGCTTTGTCTTGGTGATCAGTATGGCTGAGAATCCACGTGGCATAGCATAAAGTACATTTTTGTATTCCTTGATTCTCTTTCCCTCTGTCTTAAAGAAGCACTGAAAAAATACTCATTGTCTTCATCTGACATGCAGCTGGTTGGCAGAGTTAGTTAAATCATCCTGGGGAATTAGACTCTTTGAAGGCCAACTAATACAGTATTTCCTCTAAATCTTGTATTTCCTGTATCCATCTTTAATTACAAATATCTCTTCTTCCTCTCTCCCCTGTCACAGTCATTAAACAAAAGTGGGAATGTTAATTTCTAAAGCAGTTTATGTGCCTGGCATTGCCTAGGACCTGCCAACATCACAGACAGAGATTTATTGAACGTGAGTGTTTACTCTCTGTGGGTTGTTCTGCTGGGAAGTAATAGTCCTGCCTCTTCTCAGCAGTGTAGGTACAGTTTTATCATAGAATCATGAGGATTGGGAGGGACTTTAAAGATTATCTAGTCCCAACCTGTCCTACCTGGGCAGGGGTACCTGGCACCATACCAGGTTGCTCAAGACCCCATCCAGTCTGGCCTTAAACACTTCCAGAGCTGGGGTATCCACGACCTCCCTGGGGAGCTTATTTCCAGTATCTCACCACCCTCACAATAAAGAAATTCTTCCCAGTATCTAGCTTAGATTTTCCCTTTCCCAATTTGCACCCATTACTCCATGTTTTATCGCTACAGCTCCTGACAAAAAATCCCTCTCCAGCTTCTCTGTAGCCCCTTCCAGACACTGGAAGTTTGCTAGGTAGTCTCCACACAACCTTCCCTTCTTCCAGTGGAACAGTCTGAACTTTCTCAGCCTTTTCCTTAGGTGAGGTGCTTCGGCCCTCTTGCCAACTTTGTGGCCCTCCTCTAGACTTGCTCCAGCAGTTCTGTGTCCTTCTCATGTTGGAGGCTGCACCAGCACTGTGCACAGAATTCCCTCTCTTGACCAGCTGCCCACGCTGCTTTGGATGCAGGACACTGTTGGCTTTCTAGGCTGTGAGCACACTTTTATTTTCAGCACATTTAGAACATTCTGCAATGCACTTTGTAAAAGATGAGTATCTTCAGCTTTAAACACTGACTATTTTTTTTCTTACAGAAAATTTCTTTTCCTAATTAATCTACTTTTGCAGCTAATGGTGACATTTACAAAAGAAAAGCTTGAGAAGCTGAAGCAGACCACTCACTGAAATCTAGCAATCGTTATTATAGACTTCATTATTCTTCATGTAATTTTATTCTGTTCTTGCTTGATTTGATTGGAAATGAGAAACAGTTTGCAATATTTGAAGTGCTTGATCTTCTTTAAGCTTTCTTCAGTGCTTAAGGAAATATAGAAAAACCTAGGATTTTTTTTGCCTATATTGTTTCCTGCTGTTTTTTTCATCTGTAGATTTTTAAAACCTTTGTAAGGTAAGCAGCAGCTGTGAATATGAAACATGGCATAGGATACACATGGCTTTGGTAGTACAAAGTCTCTAAAATGTGCCTTGTGCAATACAAATTCTGTACACAAATGAAAATCCACAAGGTTATTATTTCCTAAGAGAAACAAATACAAATAAGTCAGATTTGCTAATATAAATGTAATCATTTGGATGAAAAGCTAGGAATTTGACTTAAATTTTACAGGTATAAGTAGAAGGTTCAAATTCTGATGTCACTGCTACCATTTTTGATTTATTGATTTTTATTTTTGATTTATTAATTTTTAATTTTATCCAAATGTATGTTCCCATCATTGATTTTAAAGTATCTAACACAGGGTGCAGTGTAAATTATAGTGAATTATCTTTAACAGAGTTTTACATTATACTGAGTATGGTGAATCCCAGATTTTGAGGCAAAGTACATGGTGTTTGTATAATTTTATGTAATTCCTTTTATTTCTTTTTACAAAGATCAGTTTGCTGACCATTACTTTTGCAAAGTCACATACTTTAGCCAGTGCCAGCTTTCTTTGCCACATTTGCATTTGATTTGTTCTTTATTTTCAAGATCATATGGGGTGATTAATGAATAGACAAAACTATGTATCTCTTTTCCATGTTTGCTTATAAAGTAGTGAAAAGAAATTCAAATTAATCATGAGTCTATAAAGAATTTAACCAAGTAACACTTCATCCTGTGGTGTGTTTTTATCACCTGTATCAAAATGTATTTATGGTGTCCTTCTCAAATGTGTGTTCTTCTGCTCTCTTGCTACAATTTATTAATCTGACAAATATGATGAACGTTCCTGGCAGTGTTGAGGAAGGGCATTCAGCAAGGTTCACTCAATCTCTCTGATTTTACAACAGCACTGTTCCACAGGAGAGCTGCATCTTTGGTGATTTATTGTGTTGTAGTGCTGATTCTGTGACCCATTTCTGCTGTTGTGATCTGTCTTGGGCTCCCAGGCATTGCAGGGCACACCTTCGTGCAGTTTTGCCATTGGAAAAAAGAGGGGTCTAAAGATGAGCAACTTAGTTCGACCCTGAGCTTCATGGGTCTGTGCCCTGGGGCAAGGCTCTGGCTGAGGAGGTTACTGCATTTCAAGGAGTGGCACATTTCTCATCCTTGAGTGGCACCCGAGTATCTGATAATGTTGTGGGAAGGCGGAAAAGAGCTGGGAAATTCAGGAGATCCATTTGATTCTATTCGAAAGTCAGAAATAGCATAATGTATCACCAAACTGATGGTATCTAGCTCTAGTGGTACTCTCAGACATGCTGATGATGTGAAATAAACTGCTTTTTTTTCTAGAGGCATCCATTAGAGTGCAATAGCCTCAAACATAAATTTTTGGCATAATTTCCCCCATTAATTTATTATTATAACTATAATTACATTGTTTTAATTTTAATTTTAGTTTTAATTTTTATGCCAGATTGTCTTTGAAATTTTGTATGTATTTCTCACTCCCCTTGTTGAATTAAGCTTTATTTGAAACTCTTCTACTGGAGTATTTCTACCATCTGCTCTCTAGCAATTATTCAAATTATTTGCAACCCTCTGAACCAGCAGGGGTGTATCTAGCACAGATTTCCTGACTGACATATTTTTGCCCTGCAATATGCCCTAGCTGGTACAGATCTGTATTGGGTTGGGTGGGGGTGGAGGGTGATGCTTACATTTCCTTCCAGTTATTTCAGTGTCTGTCTCACAGGAAATCATCATCTCTTGGATTTTACAAAATTAATAAAGGAGTAGTTTTGAAGGTTCTCTTTCCTTTACAATCTCAGCCTGTACTGGAATCCTACAAATCCTGATATAGCAAGAAGAATGATATTCCTACTTCCTACTTCTTGCCCTGTGTCATTTTTTATTAGTAAATCAGTGGTTTTGAATGCAAACCCAAGATATTCAAGATATCAATGGATTTGAACAAACAATTCATAGTTTAATTTTTGTCAAAAATTAAAAGGAAGTCAGGAAAAGTAATGTGCATATTACTGTGAAAAGGAGCCTTAAACTGCATTAGAAAGTGCCATAATCCTATAAGGAGATAACTAAACACCCTCCATGCTGATGGGCATCCATGTCAGCTGAGAGACAGTTCTGGTCCATTTGTGGCCTCCTCAATTAAGGACACTTTAAGAACAGTGTCAAAGTAACTTAACAGCCAGCAGAAATCTTTTTAGCTTTCAGCAAATGTTTATTCATTTTATAGACTCTCATATTTTCAAAAAACATGAGAACACTGTGCAGCCTCCACCCTGCCCCAAGTTTCCAAAGCTGTGTGGGGACCACTAACACAATGTCCAGGCCCCACAGATGGAGAAAATGATGAAAGATTTTAAATATAGAAATACAGTTCATACCACGTACTATGAGAAGGGCTGTGGGACATCACTGTTGCTCTTCCTTTTCTTATGGCTATTATTTGTTATAGATTCACAGTATTTTTTTAAAAACTATTACTAGGAACCTGGCTTTTTTTATGTTAAAGAATTTTGACCTCATTGCATGTTGTGCAATGAATGCATGTATGCATGAAACATCTGTTGTAAGTGCTAGGAGTGCACCACTGCTGCTTAGATACACATCCCAACTCCAGAGAAATTGTATTTCACTCACTGGGCTGATAACCTCAAACTGTACATATTGCCTCACTTTTGTGGAACTCAGCTGCTTTTCAGACATTTGGATTTCAGTAGAGTGGTGGCACCTGTTTAGGTGGCATCATAAAAGAGTTATAAGACCAAGAGTGGTGGAGATTTGTCTCATATAAGGGTGTTAATCTCCAGAACAGAAAGCCAGCCTGAAAATATGTGAAAGTAAAGAAAGCTCTTGCTTTTTAGTGCAAGGTCAACTTTAGCAAAGGTGTTACATGGATGAGTCCAAAAAACTGGCAATTCACTTTGGTGTGGTGGTAACTTCTGATACTACTTCTCCACTACCTGGAGGAGGAGTATGAGCTCTGTCTCCATCTTCAAATGGGCTAAAGACTGAGGCTGGGCCTAAGGCTTCCAGTTACTGCCCATCATGAGGCCACTAACAAATTTAGTAAATTCAAATATAGTTCTAAAAGTAACAAAAAGTGACTAAACCTAGAGAAAAAGGAAGGAGAGATATGTAGTTAAAGCTCATAATTGGAACAGCATCTATGGGTTATCTAAATATTTAGATTAGGTGATCTAATGGTAAATTTTATGAAACTTTGCATAAAATACTTCCTTAACTTTATTGCTGTATGAAATTGTCTATAGTCATATAATGAAGTGGAAAGGTTTCCACTTTATAAAGTTTCCACTTGAGAGTATTGGTAAACATCATTGTCTTCACAGTCCTTACAAAAACACTTAACACAAGGTCACTTCCCACTGGAGTTCCTTAGTGGAACACTAAACTCAATATGTGTAAATGCAGTTTGTCTCAGGGCTCAGCTTCAACTAGAGTGAATTTTCTTATGACACGAAATTTTCTGAGTTTATCTTAGAATATTTTCCACATCACATCGGGGTGAGTCAGAGGCTTTTCAAGTTGGTGGAGGTGGAAAAAAATCTGCAGTTTGCTAAACAGCTTTTTGATCAGGAGAGCTATGTCACAGACCAAAGATTAAGTTCCCATAATGATTTGTAATAGCAGTTAATTCTGGATTTCAGATAGCCCAAAGCAGCCTTTGGTTATTTGTGGTTGAAATGTTCACTGTCTTCTTGTTTTTAGCAAAAATTTAGTACAGAAGCAGAGAAGCCATCTCATCTTCCTTTTTCTATTTTTTTCCCCTCTAGCTACTATATTCTCACCTAAATCTTTGCTTTGGTTTAAGGACAAATATACATCTTTACCATTTTTTCTTGTGGTGTACATTTACAGTATATTTTTTCTCTTTCAATTTGTCCTGTTTCTTACCTCCTCCCTTGTACTTTCCAGGTGTCTCCTTTCATGATCTGAAAGTGCTGCTGAATAAAGATGAGCCAATAGTTAGTCCAATCCCAGACAGTCTTTTGTTCAGGTAATTGCTTGGAACCAAGCAGCTCTTAAGTGCTCTGACTTCCCTGACTGAGATTGACTGATGGAAAGATTAAGTGAGGCAGAGATTTATAACCAACTTAGTAGCAAGAAAGCCAAAATGTAGACTCATTTAAATAAGGTACATTTGGTTTTGCTTTTTCCTCTCTCTCCTCCCACTGTATTGAGGACACATCATGAATGTTATCTGAAGTCAGATAGAGCCAAATTCCTTTGGCTGGAGAAGTGAGCACCCTTTCAGTCACTCCTGAGTGGTGGTGGAGCTGTTCTGGTAGTGCTCCAATAGCTGATATAACATCATGCAGGAGAAGTAACTTAAAGAAAGAATTTTACCAAGTCTCTCAGAGAACATAATGTAATTCTTACAATAAAGTCAGTGATTTAGATTTATACCTGATTTATTTGCCTTGGTTTCCCACTTGCTAAAGATATTTTCTAGTATGTATTAGATGACACAACCCGTTTAGAGCAAATGAAATTGGCCTTGAAACCCTTGTCCCCATCTTATCTGTACAATTACAGCAGATTCTGGGTAACTAATAGTAACATTTTGCAAAAAAACCCCAAACCCCACCATAATCTCATTTCTATATGCAAACACCCATTCTAATCCTTGCTAAAAATTATTTAATAATTAATATTTGCATTTAGCAGTCTATATCTAAGAGACATATTAATTAGAAAATACATAAAAATATATTCATAGATATGAAAAAATGTCCCTGGGTTCAACAGTGAATCTGAGTAAGTGTATTTGCAATATTGGCAGCAGGTTTTTTTCTTTTAAGTCTTTATAAAGAAGCACTGAATAATTGAGAAACAATGTTATATGTTAGCTTCCTTTTTAAAAGACTAGAATCTATAAAATGACAGACATTTTTGCATAATTTGGAATCATAGCTAGATAATTTAATGTAAATTGCAATATCCTAGTCTCCTGAGTCATTGTCAGTATTATAGTTGTGCAGCTCCTGGGTCAATCAGATTTTAGATTACTACCCTTGGTGCAGACCAGCAGCAGAGCTCTTTTCCTCTCATCCTACACATCATCTATATAAATTTACACTTGGAAGGTGGGGATAAAGACTCTCCTTTTCTTTCCTTTGGACATTTGGTGTGTGAGCAACAGAGAGAACCATGCTTAGAGGTTTCTCTCATGGCTTCCACAGGGACCTTGGGGGAAGCAGCCTGCAAAATTCACCACATCTACAATTTATAGTGTGGGACATACAGGTTGTGCCTTTTCTAATGTGCCTGTTCATTAGAAGAATGAACAGCAAGAAGAAACCCTTCGTGTTGACAGTCCAGAGACATTTTGGATTAATAAGTCAAAGAGAAAAACAAAAAAAATAGTATATTTCAGTACAAAGCTTTTCATATCTGTGTTACATGGTGTTAATCTTTGGGCTCTATTGTGAATAAGATTTGCCCTCATATTTTTAAAACTGTGCATTATAATTTAATCTCTGGTCCTCAGAGCTCAGTATGTGAAGGATATTCCCTTAATAAGCTGTTTGATAATGATCTTGATGTACACACAAATGCAAATATGATGAATTAAATATTGTAAGATGAAGAGATAAAGAATGCAGAAAACACCAAAGTTCTTAGATTGATGTACTTAGATGGCTCTATTATCTGTTGCAAGAGTTATCCAGCATGATTTATAAATTCTATTAAAAATATCAAAACACTGTCTGGACTGTATCTAAGACAGTGAATATGCCTCAATCTTTGTTTCATGTCATTCTAAGAAAAAGAGTACATATTTACCCACACACTTCAACCTCTAGTTTTTGCTCAAAGCACAGCTTTAGCTACAATAACAAAGAGGAAATCAATCTTTCTTGAATCCCTAATTTCCCATGGAATTAAATGCCTCTTTCTCTTGAGAGAAATGTTTTCAGGGTTGGGTAGTCTCTTCACTTGTCACTCTTAGCTGTGTTTAAAAAAAAAAAAAAAAAAAAAGGCATACAATACTAATCTTCATTCCCTTCTATGACTTTGTCCTCTAAGCCCAATGTAAAACACATCTATTTTCCAAGAGTAATTTACAGTAAGATTTTTACTGAAAGCAAATGTGGAGTAAGAACCAGCTCTGTCGAGATTCATACCTGGGAAGCAACATATTTAAACTCAAACTTTAAGAATTAGTTCACTGACAAACTACTGTTTAACTGTTGCACTTAACTAATATATATAAAAATAGCAATAAATTCTTTGTCACTGGCCATATTTAGAAACTATTTTTACTAGATATTCTCTGGAAACAACAGTGTGAATTCCAAGGGCTAATCCTACAAGACAGAATACTACCTTACTCTCTGAACAAACCTCAAATAGAACAAAATATGAAGTATCTTTGCTTATGAAAACTGGAGAGTTTAATGTACAAGAATGAATGATATTAATTTTTTAAAATATTTGGTTCAAGATATTAATTTTCTAAAAATATTTCATTTGTTGGGATATGAGAGTGTTCCCCAGTTTCTGCTTTGACAGCTGAATATTGCAGATGTCTCCATAATAATTTTCACTCCTTCTTCAAACCACATAAAGTGTTAAAGGCCACATGGAAAAACTGAGTTTGAAGGAAGATTTGGGGTCTAAAATATTGATTTGGTTCTATAGGGAAGGGTCAGGCAGGCCCCTGTTTTATGAACATGTTCTCCATTCTGTCTGTACATGTAGAAGACTGGAGAGAAATTTGAGGGTAGTCCCATGTCTGCTGGAATGGCATTCAATGTAATTTTGTGGTGAATCTACCCTGGTCTCAGAAAAGGAAAATATCTACCAGACTCAAATTGCTAATGGAATAAAAAAAAGTGGAAATGAAGGAGTAGGTAGTATTTTTTACTCATGTGCTGTGTCCTTTGCAGGAATGAAACAGGATTTATAGTCTTATAGTGCTATTTAAAGCTGAAAGCCTGTTTTCCCAAGCAGACATGTGTATCTGCATTTGCAGCACGCCACTGGCAAGGTAAATGGGATCAGAAGTAAGCTGAAACTGAAAGCTGCAGCTGGCTGACAGTTGCAATTTTACTAAACTCCTTTTTTCCCCTTCAGAGTCTATGCAGATATGAGCTTCAGCAATGCTTGCCTCCAGCCTCTTTTAACTTTCTTTTTAATTAAAAAGCTTAATTGGGAGTAATAAAAATTCCAATTAAGCTTTTTAAATAAAACCCAAAAGCTCCAAGTGGCTGTGGTTACAGATAACTGCAACTGCAACCCGTGACTAGCACTGCTATTTGAACAAGGCATTTGCTTCACCATAACTGATATTGGCCTTTATGATTGTCCCTCCACATCTTTGAAAAGTACTGTACCTTTAAGTCTCACAGAGTTATTGTTTGCATCTGAAATATGAGCATCCTTGTAAGTTTCGCTATGTGCAGGGACTCAGGTCTCTGTGGGTTGCTCTGCATATATTCCCCTCAGCATGATGCTACATGTCATATCTGTAAGCAGAAATAGAACCTATAACAAGTCCTGATCAGCCAATTTCCCAGTGAATTCATGTGGTCCTGTGGGCTGCCTGAAATTCCCAGGACTGTTTACTGCTTCTCCTACAGCTTCTTAGGGATTTTCTTTCTTTTTCTTTTTTAAAATTATTATTATTTTTATTATTATTTTCTCTCCTTATTATTGACTGATTCCTAGGTCTTATTTTGTAAGCCAGCTTGTGTTGGCTTCACTGGCATTAGGTTCACAGGCTTTTCTCATCAGCTTGAAGGACCCAGGTGGCCTTGTCTTTCACTGCTGCTTTTGCTTTCATTTTCTCAACCATCTGTTTCTGACAAGAATGAATTACAGCCCTGTTTTCCAAGAAGTACGTTGATAGTTGTAGCTCAAATGATTACAATTAAAAAAACCCAAAAAACCAGGATGGCTTGAAAAGCAAAATATCCATATATAAAACATAAATGCATGCCAAAAACTCTAAGAAATTTAAAGCAAATAAAAATGTTAATCTTTTGCTCAGCTAGTATTTAAGTTATTAATAATGTTGAACATTCTGAGTGAAATGATTAGTAGGGCAGGTTAAAAAAGGTCTACATTGCAACACAAAACGTACCTTTTCCCCCCCAAATTAAAAGCTTAGTATATAAATTTAAACAAAAGTTTTTTACTTACTTTCTTGCTCCCAAATTTTGAAAAACAGAAGTATTTCCTGAAAAAAACCCAAAACCCTTGGCTACCATTAGAAGGGATCATTCTTCTTTCTACCCCAGTCTGTGGCACTGGGGTTCCTCCAACACAATGTTCTTGTGCAGTAATAATGTGGAAGTAAACTGAATGATGTGCTTCTGACAGGTATAATGCCCTGAGTCACCAAATTGCATCTCTGTCCAGGAAAAGTACATTTGCCATAGGTTATAAGATTTGAGAGAGAGACCCACTGTAGGTTGGGCTTGCTTGATTCAGCCTCACTTCCTCTCAGTCAGGGTTTCATCTGCTGGGTCTGGGCTCTGACTAACAGCTTTATTCAGGAGAAATTGGCAGCTTGAATTAGGAAGGTAGGAAAGATTATGTTTCAAAAATAGATTTTTTTTTTTCTGATCCTTCTTTGAAATCATTTTCCGGAATAAATCACAATATCTAATAAGCCAATGACTCCTTTAAAGGGGAGTTTTAGGAGTGTACCAAGGTCTTATTGAATCATGTTATCTAGCATTTCAAATCCTCTTGAAGTTAGTTACAAAGAATAATAGTTATATGCTCAGTCTGAAGAGTTCTAAGATTTTAGTGACTTTGGATTAACAGGAAGATTTCAAACCATCAGTGTTTAAGCTTCACCTTTCTGTCAGTCATTCCTGACAAGGCCAGAATAAGGTAGTAACTACAGTGACTTTAGAGAGGGTGGTTTTTCATTAGTTTAAGCAGAATGTCAATTAAAAAGGAATCAAGATAAAGAAGCAGCAACTAGATTAAGTTTACACTTCTTCAAGGATGATAAGAAAAATCCATTTGCAGGTTCTATTTCAGACTAAATACACTTTCTAAGGTAAAGGCCCCTTATATTATAGCTTCAAAAGTCTACTGGTAATTTCTGAAAAGATTTAATAACTATTGTGTCTGAAATGTCAAAGAATTTTTTAACTAGTGGAAATAATTATTTCTTAGCTGAAATGAATATACTAAATTAATTTAAATTTAATTTCACACATTTTATGACAGAACATTATCATCTTCCATCATTTCTTCTCCTTCTGTCTGACTACTATTTGCATTCTCTAAGAAATGACAAAGCCTATTTAAAATGGGAAGAGAAATTCTATGATCTATGATTTTTCTATGAACTCTGAATGGGGCTGGTTTGCAGCTAAGGATTATGGGACACGATGTAAGCCAACATATACTAATTTTTTTTACTTTTCAGTGATCAAATTGCAAGAATTTGAGCAAATTAGGAGAAGTTATGAAGTCAGAATTTAGAAGACTGCATAGGAATGGGGCAACATTAGTCTTTGTCCAGGTTTAATGCAAAAGGGATTCACCCCTCTGTATATCCTTGTTACTCCTTGTGACAGCACTGGACTTCAGGGTTCACATGAAAGGTGTTGTTTTGGGCAGGATCACATGGGTATTAATTAACCCTGACTTACATATTCCTTTTTTTTTTTTTTTCTTTTTTGCCTTCTTTCAGGCTCAAAATGTTTTCTTTAAATGAAACTGAAATTGTAATTTGTTACTTTGTTCAGTGTTGGGTTAGTCATGGTTTTCTACTTTGCCCAGAAATGCAGACTAATCCAGAATGGAGAGTATTTTGAGGGATACTTCCCAGTGAGAAGTACAGTATGGACCACTGTGCATGACAAAAGATGGGAAGGGAATTTAAACAGTTTGGGATTGTTGAGCACAATGGGCACATCTTGTAAACATCAGCAGGAGACCTATAATCCACTTCTGCAAAGCTTTACAAAGGCAGCTTTTCTACCTTTTAATTGTAATCTGAATAGATTGCAGTTTCTGAGCAGATGGCACACAAAAACTTGCACATACACCTGAAGTTGGGTAAATCATTAATTCCCAGTATTATTTGTAAGACTTAATCCTCTTTGCTGCTCCTGTGACTAAGCTCTTGGCAGACAAGTCAGGTGTGGGGTTTTTCAGTAGTGAAACAGCTTTCCATTTTGGTGTCTTTGCCATGAAATAGTAAAATACTGGTTGAAAGAACCAAAACTTTCTATAATTAACAAAAGAGCAGATAGTTTCTCTTACAGGTAACTAAAGCAGGATACCCACCCAATCTGGAGGGGAAGAGAGCTGCCCTTCAGAGTTGTCCAAAGCCAGGAGAGATGCTGACAAACTCTGATTCTCCTACTATTTATACTGCCTGACAGAATGAGTCACATTATGTGACTTTTTAATAGCTTTCTCACCTTCCTGAAATGAATTACATGCTTGCAGAGCAGTGATGGTAAACTAGGAGTCATAGTGATCCTTATTAGCTTTGCAGCATCCTTAGCATTCAGTACTCATGAATCAGCTGTAATATATTGTAGTAAATAATCTCTCCAGAGAGACATCAGCATTGCATCTGAAGTGCAGCCCAGGCTAATACTGTGAAATCAGCTTTGATATGGTCTGTAAAGTTGGGTCTTGCTGTATGTCTTTGAATCAGGGCAAGATTTGGCTGATTCCTCCTGATAAAGAATCTATTAAGCAGCTTTTTCAGATTTACTAAATGCTCTAGTGTCATTAATTTAAAACTGTTGTTTTTACCACTCTTTCTATCAGCTACACACACATCATTGCATCAAAACCTTGCCTAGAGCATGGTCATGATGGAGGGCATTCTTTCAAACCCAGTATTCCAATATTTCTTCATGGCTTTGAATGTTTCAGCTGAATCAGTTTTTTTGTCACCAAGTTATACAATAGATTTTGTTTCCACTACAAAAGCTGTGGCATTAAGAGACCATGGGATGATGTGAGGAGCTTACAGCAGCACTTAGGGTGAAATCTGTAAGGCAACAGCCTGAAATAATTGCAGGTTACAGAAAATAGCCCCAGAAGGGGCTTGGAGAAATCATCTACATAGAGTGCATGCCAAAGCTCAGTTAGCACTCTGGTTTATTCTGAGAAATGCTCATTTAACCTCCTCTTACAAACTTCCCATAACACTGGGGAAAGCTATAAATTAAGATCTCTTTTTCTACCAGAGTATACCAAAAGTGGTAAAGGCCAGAAATTGTGGTGCTGGCCAAAAAGCAGACGTTTTTAGCTGGTTTATTTATTTATTTATCTATCTATTTATTTATTTATTTATTTATTTATTTTTGTTCTGCTGGATGAACCTTCCAATCTGAATAGAAGGGAGCTAAATTTAATGTTCACAAGAAGTCCTTACCTTTCATTTAATAATGGCAGAGCTGTTGTATTTGCTCTAAAAACCTCATATGGAAACCTCATATGATCATCTGTTTAATGCAACCCTTTTCCAACCAAACCTCTATAGTTCACCTACCAATGAAGAAAAAGCTACAAAAAAGAAGGCTTATAGCTTTTCAAACACTTGTTTCGCAAAACAGCTTTTATATTTAAGCTGTTGTTATTATTTAAGCTGTTATATATTAATGTTTCTTGCTGTAGTAGTGCAAATGATGATGATGTGATTTAATGGGCTGTTAGCACAGCAACTGTGCCTTAAAAGGGACACAAATTTCTATCCTCCATTTGGAAGTCATCAATGTCTTTACAGGCAATGGGATATGTTCTTCAATTATGTATTTGCCTATTGTGTGATGGTGAGCTATGGTCAACTTAGGATTTTTTGGATTTCAAATATTTTTTTTTCTGACGTCTTTAATTGTTGATTTCCTTTAGCCAGTACTTGATAAATTCATACCCATGGCTGATACAGATATCTTGTAAAGTTGAAAGTGGCATTTAGTATTTTGTGGCAAACATACATGCTTTCAGAACTTGAACTTTCTTTCACAGGCAATATCATGCTGATAAACTGTGTGTGCCTTCCACAAATGGAGCATTACAAGAGTCAAAGTATGCAACCCAAGTCTCTGTACATTTGTGCTAAAGAGGGAGGGGTAAGTGTAAGGTGTGGGAACATGTTTGAATACAGATGGAGTCTTATCCTACTGAAATCAACACAGACTTTGCAGCAGTTTAAAGCAAAGCCTCATGGCATGATTTTAAAAAAGAGCTTCTTTACAGGAGGAAGCAGACCTAACATGCAGGGAAGAGTTTGTCTCTCTCTGTGGTATTATGTACAGACAAATTCCTTCTATTTATGCTTTATTTTGGAGTCAGATCAATATACAAATCCATTTAGTGCTCTGTTGTGTGTCTTCTCCTCAGGGGTTAAGATGCAGGCTTGGGAGAGGCATGATGGAGCTGCTTCTGCACGTCCTGAGTGCTGTATCTCCTGTGGGATGTGAGGTGCTCATGCTGGGCCTAGGGAAGGGGACTTCAGAAACCCAGTTCTCCTGTCCCAGGGAAGAGTCAGGACCAGGAAGTCTAGTTGGGATGGCTAAACCAGGACAGTTCAGGTATTATTCAGAACGACATCAAGATATTTAAGACAGTTGTTTTGAAGTAAGATCAGCAGATACAAGTCTCTACCTGGCAAAAACTGCATCAGCCCCTTTCTGCAGGTTTTGGCAGAGGACTGGTGAATTCACTTGTTTTGGGATGGTTTGGCAGAGAATCTGTTGGTTTCATTCAGCCAAGGCAGTTCTTTCACCACCAGGATGTGGCATCAGTGGTGTACACTATTCTGTCAGGGAACAGGCTGAAGCTGTCTAAATATTTGTTACAAAACATTAACTACAGCTTCAGGAGAACTGTTAGTAGCCTTTCAGTTTCAGAAGCTAAAGCAGTATATTAATGGTGTTCATGGACTGCTAGCTTGTGCTGATTTCAGCTGGGGTAGACTTCTCTTTCTTCACAGTGACCAGTATGGAGCAGTGTCCTGGGTTTGAGTGAAACACAGGGCTGATAATAGAGAGGTGCTTTTGTTATAGCTGAGCAGGGCTTGCACAGAGCCAAGGCCTTTTCTGCTGCTCATATTGCTGTGCTGGCAAGGAGGCTGGGGGTGCTTGGGATGTTGAGAGGGGACACAGCCAGAACAGGTGCTGACCAAAGGGATATTCCAGACCATGTAGCATCATGCTCAGTGTATAAAGTTGAGGGAAGAAGAGGAAAAGGGAAATGTTTGCAGTGATGGCATTTGTCTTATTGGGTGACTGATCCACGGGATGGGGGCCTGCTGTCCTGGAGATGTCAGAACTGCTGCCTGTCCATGGGAATTAATTCCTTGCTTTGCTTTGCACAATGTACATGGCTTACACTTTCCCTATTAAACTGTCTTTATCTCAACCCATGAGCTTTTTTTTACTTTTCAGATTCTGTCCCCAGTCCTGCTGTGGAGGAGTGTGTGGGCCTTAGTTGCTGCTGGGGTTGAACCACATCTGTCCTTTTTGGTGGCCAGTGTGGGTTGTGAAGTGTTTGAGACAATGGCAGGTTTGATTGGGATGTGCTAGACTGAATATAGATCTGTTTGTGTTAACTAGTAATGAGCAGGGTTCTGTGCTTGCTATGAGGCTTACATTCCTGACTGTGTATTAGAATGTACTGCTCATTAGTGTCCACTTTTTGTTTTAGCTTTTTGCTGGGATTAGCTAAACCTCACAGAAATTGTCCCCATATGTCTCTACTGCCTAGGACTATCAGTCAGGAAATGAAAAAAATCTACTCTTTGCATTTCAGCTGTGGTTTGGTGGTCACCTTGGTTACCTGTATGTGTTGATTCACATATAGTTAAACTCACTGTCATGAGAATTTAATGAATAAATTCCCATTAAATTCAGGAGAAGTTGAGTTGATGTGTCCTGGAGCCAGGCTGTGGAAAACCCCATGAGAGACAGCCTGTGTGCCTAACCTGTCACAAAAGACTAATTCACAAGATTTAAATTAAAAGCTTAATTTTCAAGTTATGTATAAGGAGTCAGTTATTTAAATAATACCATAACAAAGTTAATACTCTAAGGAGTTATAATTACAGCCACCTTTAATGAATTTTAAAGGCAGAGAGATGCTGACAAAATATTCACAATGTTTCTGCACTTCACTGGTTTACAAAGAATGTTGCTAGTAGGCAGACCAGTGGGGCAAGGAAACACAATTGCTTACAACAGCTAAGCAGGTATACTTAATTTTTAAGCCTGCCAGCCCTGACATAAAATTCTTTTTTTTTTTTTTTTTCCTGAAATCGCCTTTATGTCTTAATTATCTTGTGTAGTCTCATAGGATGTATTTGATAAGTAAAAATATGAACTATTAATTTTCATCTTGAGGTCTTAAAATAGCTGATTAAGCTTGTACTAAGAGAAAAATTATATAAATCTTACAGAATAAAATGCTCTTTGTCTCATTAGCATTCAGTTTATATATTCCCTCCAACCATAACCATTGCATGATTCTGTGATTCTATGTACTGTGCCTTCTAGAAATGTTTAAATTTTCAAACCAAGAGGAAGCTGACCTTTTACAGGAGTACAGGGCATACAAAAATGCTTGGGATAACTGACCTCCCTACCAGCAGTTTGCTATCAGCTTTTACAGCTGTATTTAAGATGTTTTTTGTCCTTTATCAATATCAATAATGTAATTTATCAATAAAATTATGCAATTTCAAAGATTTAGAGAGAAACAGACAAAATGATACATGAGAGAAACACTGTAGCTGGTTAACCTAATTCACAGTTCTTTTGAGATGAAGCACAAGCTAAGGTTATATGGTTAGATCAAAGTGCTTATAGCAAAAAGATAAAAGCAGCAACAAATCCCCAAGGGAATCATATCAGTTAGTCGTTGCTAATTTACATCAGGACCTAACTGATAAAAGAAGTTTCATTATGACAGTACTTTAAAGTATTAAAAAGTGTCCAGTTTTGTTGCTAAAATGCTGATTTCATTGTTCTGATCAAACACACTCTGAAGCTTCCTGTCCCCCAATCTGCTGACCTCGTGTGAAACATGACCTGACCATCTTCAATAACCACCATGTAGATATCAAAAATACAATCAGCCTCAGGGATAAAAAAACCCCATTATCATAGAAATTAAACTTTTCTGTTCTATAACAATAACTGTGAGATCGTTTTACTAAAATCTGGGGTTGTTTTTGTTTGTTTGTTTTTTTCCTATTTTATCATGAATTGTGAAATATATATTTATGAATTCTAGTAATTTCAGTCATTTTAGAAATAAGAAGAAAGGATGCTGAAAGGAAGCAATAAATCCCAGGGAATTAGTGGAGAAAACTACAGAAAATAAAGATGAAAAAGAATGGGAGGTGGGGAGAGAAAGTTCTGCACACGGGTTTTAGACAGGGTCATGACAGTGCAGTGGCAGAAAAAAGTGACTTATGAGTTAGTAGTAAGACAAATCTGTGATATTACCAGAATCAGGAAATGAAAAAATATGTGAAATTTAAATGAGAGGTGGTGGGATGTCTGGTCTTCTCTGGGTCAGAAGATGTATCATGTAGTACAGCCAATGTTTTGTCAAGCATTCCCTCCACAAGAGTGCCTGGGTGATTGAGAGTAATAACTGGCAGGAATTTGAGTGTCAGGAAATGAATTTTAAGGGAAGAGCAGGATCTTAATTTGACTAATTTGCCTGGACCTACATATTTCTGCATTCTGTGGAAAGTTCTTCCTGGACAGAGGTAATTTATAAAACCACTTCCTGTTCCTTCCTACTTTGTATAAATCAAAAGAAATTTAAAGTCAGAGTGATTGGATGGGAAAATAGATCTGAGTTAGAACTAGAAGAATATGTCTTTGCAGGAGTATAATTACATGTATTGGCTAGAAATTTGGAAATATTTGTTGTAGTTGCAGAACAAAGTTGCATTGATCTGACCGTTATGTAGCTCTCTGAAATATTCTTGGAGTTAAGAAATTCACAGAGCTTTATATTTTTTGTGTTATAAAAGCCATAAACTGAGCATCCTTTACAAAGCCTTGTCCAACTTAGTGGATCAATGTAATGCAGAAGTACCAGTGAGTACTGTCTGTATCTTTTTAATAAATTGAAATTCAAGCAGGTTCCTCCATACAAAATGAATATTTAATAATAAAAAAAATGGTTTTGTTAAAAGTTCAAGTAAGAAAAAGTCACTAAAACATACATAAATTAAATGGGTTCTTCATATTCATAGGCTTCCTGCACAATGTTGGATTGTTAGCTTTCATGGTTTATTTTGTTGCTTTTAATAACACTATTAATCATATTTTCTCATTTTCTTTCCCTGCAAGGATTTGACAAGAATTTTCTTTCACCTTGAACAAATGCCTGTTCTGAGGAGTTTGTTCTCAGCACTCCTGTACCCTCAACACACCCTGCTGAGTGAAGGCAGCTTGTCTTCTGCACTGCACTTCTCTCTGAAATATGGTTTCACAACTGTGGGTTTGATCTCTCTCTTGGTAGTGAAAGATCATAAACAAATATGTCTTTCAAATTGTTTTTCCACTTGAAGTCTTTATGATTCCATCGAAGAGGAAACTGAGCTAACTCAATAAGCAATGGACCGTAAGGCAGTAAACTGATACATTGTTAATTTTTATTGCTGAAGTTTCTTCCTCCAACTCTGGTTCAAAATGCCATTCATATTTTATTATGATGATGATGATTTTTTTATATTTGCAACAGCAAATCCCTCTGATATTCTACTTAATATTTTTTGTTGAGATGTGTTGGCTGTAGCAAGCAACAAGGCAGGGGGTGTAGTAATATTTCTATCTGAAGGAATGGAGACCAAACAAGTTACAAATGGAGTTCCTTACAAGAGGAGCCTGCTCTTGGAAGAACAGTCTTAGATGCCTGATGAAGGGTGTAAGGGCATGAAAGCAGTATGAAATGGTTTTTGTGATAGGTGCTCAATAGCCAGCTAAGCAAATATGTAAGCTTTGTTGATCTCTTGTGTCCCAAAGCATTTTAGTGTGTTGTAACCATGGACTGAGAGCCCACTGAGGGGGCCTTAGAGACTGAGCTCTGGGGGAAAAACTGCTCATTAGATGCCAGAGGTGGCTGCTCTGGTTCAAAAAACTATAATTATCAAGGGATAATTTCTCTCTGCTTGTTTAGGTGCTTCTGCACTTTGTTTAATAGCATGCTGTAATTGTCATGTTTGTTTTCCAAGCCCTGATTTCTCATGTTTTTTGATTACTGAGCCAAACAAGACCCCAGTCTTGACTAGGCTCTGTCATGGTCCATCTGGCCAATATAAAATCCTGTTTAAAGGTTATTGAGGCACTGATTTTGCAAACTCTATTCACAATGTGGTTTGTTAAATAGCTCTGAATAGAAAAACACAATCTGCTTCACCAGATTGGGTTTTTGGTCATTCAGGTCCATTATTCTGTTTCCAACTGTTGCTTTGTCTAATGCAGAAGGGAGAGGAAAGACATATCATATCTTGCCAATAGTATGGGGGTTTCTATAAGGGGAAAATTCTGTTTTTAATCCTATGTCTTCAGCTCCTGTCATTATACACATTTTTTCTATCAGAAAAACATTGTTTTTTCCTGAAAATGATAATTTCCTTTTGAAGTCCAGTGCAAGACACTGTAATCCCTGCAGAAAAAAAATCACTGGCCATCAGCAAAGTGACTGGAGAAATCTTCTCTCTTTTCATTGAAAATTACTTATATGCAGTGTCCTACTTCCATAGATAATGTGTACTTGAGTTTAACACAGGTATTGTGGAAATCTAACCATCCTTTGAGGGTAACATTGTAATTCAGAGAGAACTCTGTTTATCTCTAAAGTTAGCTCAGACTTTACTCTGATTTGGTCCCTGACTTGCAGACTTTGTTGTAAACTGGATAACATTCCTCAATAAAAATAGTGTATAAAGTAAAAATAGGCACATCTATGCTGCATTTTCCTGTGACTGTGGAAGATTATTTTCAAACTTGTTCATCCAGGCAATCAACATTACAGTTTTTTAGGATTTGCAGTCCATAACCTTCCTACTTGGCCCACCACCAGTGGCAGATGTAATTAGGGAAAAGCAGAGATTTAACATTGGAGTGCTGCAATGGCCATTGCAGTCTCACAGCTAGACCTTTAAAGGCCTTGTTCAGTCATTGCTTAACACTCAGAGCATTTATGGGCTCTGGCTGCATTCCTGCCAGCACTGTTCCCTGACAGCCTAAGGCACCTGTTTGTGCCCTGGTGGCTTTACATTGGAGTTCACTAACTGTGTATCTGCTTTCTGTCTTGTTGGTGTGATAATCTGATAGTTTGAAGTGTGGCTTTCAACCTAAGGAAGAAGGAAGTTAAGTTTTCCTTCCCTCACCTGGCAGCCTTACACTTTGAGGAGCTGCATGGGATACATGACAGACAAAATACTATTTGGTCTGTGGAGACTTGGATCTTCCAACAGCTGGGGTCCTCTGTGACATCCCTGGATAAAAATATTCATAAATGGTGGACATCAGCCTTTTTATCCCCATCTTGTAGGCTTCAGGTGCCTGACATGGGTCTGTAACATGTCAAAGGAACTCAGCTGAGAATATTACAAAGCTGAGTTTGAGGCACCCAAAATGAATTCCTATGTGTGGTTCAGGTTTCTATGTGTGTTTTGTGTCTTAAGCAGAAAACTTTAATTGTGGTCACAAAAATTTACACCGAGTGTACTTTATCTGACTTAAAAGGTTTACTTAGGTCATAAGACAGCAGTAGGATAGTATTGGGCTTTAAGACATCATTCAAACTTGCTTACTTGTACATCTGAAGCTGAAACACAAGGCAGTTTAAGTTCTCTTTTGTGTGACTCAGATTTCCTTTTGGTCCCTGCTTATGATGCCAAATTGACTCTTTGCCTTTTTTTCTTTTATATAATCTCTGTATTCTTTACACATATATTTATACCTCTATCATTGTATTCTAGCTCCAGCACTTCTCACCCTACCCAATAGACAGAAAGACATAAAACATTTCAAAAAATTCCAATGGAGGGCCAAGGCTCCTACCCCACCTTGGCTTTTCATGGCAGCCAAGGTTGAGACCAGCTCTTTGTTCTTATAAACAAAGTGTAGTTTTCATCTGAGGGGCAAAGATTTAGAAGGAGCTTGAACCAGGGGGGAATTATCTCACCAATTATAATTCTAATTGGTAATTCTTGTCATATATGCTAATTTCCAAAACCTATTAAAAAATGTATACACGTTAAGCTGTATGTGCATCTTCATCATTTTCCACCTGGTGAATTGTGCACCTAAGCATCCTTAAAAAGACAAACCCTTTTTATCACCCTAACTGTGTCTGGCTGGTAATTTTAGGACCAGCAAAAAAGACATCACTTCATTTAGACCAGCAAATGTGAACAGTGACAGCGTGGTCACAGCACCTCAGTTTTGAGATGAGCAGCTTCTGTTATTCACTGAATCCACCATGGTGTTTTGTCAAATTCCTCATGGAAATCCAAGTCAGTCTGGGTTGATTTTTTCAGAGCAAACAGTGGGATTCTGATGTTTTAATATCTTTCTCACTGTATAGTTTTACAAACACTAGAATAAATGGATACAAAAAAAAAAATAAATTAAAGCTTCTGTTCAAATGGGAAAACTGCAAAGTTGTTTCTGCAGCACTTATAATTTAATTTTTATTTGCCATGTGTACAGATGTAGTGAAATTATTGCTTAAATTTTAAAATATAATTCTCATACTTTAATGACAATTTACTGAACTTGTGTATTAAGAATGTTTCTTCAGAAAGTATTTTAAATTGCATTTGACCAGTTTAATAGATACTTGTTTTCTGCTAAAATAGCAGTTTTTTATAAAGGCATACATCTGTTAGTTTGGTCTCCCAGTTAGTTTATGATTAGAAGTCTGCAAAGAACCAGCATTATTGTCAGTTTAAATGTTGTTTGCAGTGAGAATCCCGTTATTTTTTATTCTATTATGATGACAAAGCTGTGAAAATATAAAAATTACAGTGAACTATCAAATCAAGAGCTACTGAAATAACACTATAAAAGCTGAAATTCAGGTGAGACAGTGTTCATAGTTACCAGATGTTTCTATTCGCTACTGATGCTCATAGAATGGAATCCATGTGTAAAAAATGGAGGATGTCAGCTTAATTTGTGTAGCTGTGAGGAATAAAGACTCACCCATTGCCAATTTTGTTCTGATGACCTTGAAAAGAGATGCTTCAGTGTTCCATTACCTTTTCTTCCCCTGAACCACCTAAATGTAAAAGTTTCAAGATTTTCTAACATATTTTAAAATGATAAATATGAATGAAGACAGTGCAATAAAAAAGATAAATAAAATCAGGACCTATTCTGCATCTGTCAGGATGAGCTGCATAGCTCCTTGTCTTCAGTACTTAACTAGCTGGAACCATTGTTCAGCTTTTGTGCAGGAGACAGTATGTAATTCAAAAGCTTTACTTTCAAGACTTAGTGAAAATTGACTTCAGAAGCAGTGAAAACATCATAAAACCACATCAATAAATCTACACATACATGCTGAACCCAGACATCTGCCAATTTATGTGTAATTTTGGCTATCCTCTCTCCCACAGAGAGGTAGATTTTGTCTATGTCCATTTCCAAAGACAAAGAAATAGAATAATTATCTGTCAAGGGATAACTCTCTTTATGAAATATTCCATTTCAATATTTTAAAGCTCTCCACAAGACTGAATCCAATTTCCGCCCCCATCCTTTCACTATGGTGCAGTTTTTCTCTCTGTCTCCATTTTTCTTTGCTTCCCACATGACAGGGGAAGAAGACAGGGGCTGCCAAAATGCCCCATACTCTCTGCCCCAGTCCTACACTGCATCCAAAGGGGCTGTACTCCTGTGATGCCCTTGGGCATTGCTCAGTAAATGGGGGAGTCACTCAGATTTCATGGAATAATGCTTCAGTAGCTGAGACCTAGAAAGGGTAGCTTAAGTTCAGATAATGCTATCTATATACCTTGCCATTAAGGCAGGTAAGAACCTTTCTAACATCCTGAGAAAAGGGAGCTGCTGCTTGTTTTCAGTAAGTGTGTGCTGTTCAACTAAAAAACAAAGCATCCAATTTTGTCAAAGGTTCAAAAAGTTCAAACCACAAAATGCTTTTGCCCTTGAACATAAAGGTACCTAATAATTTCAGGGTACTCTCAGCACTCAAGTAAAAGAACATTTTGAGAACATACAAACAAAACAAATGTGGTAATGATAGGTGGTGTAAAATGAGTTATTTTGTGTCTCTAGAGTTATAAACATTAATGGCTTAATATATATTCTATCTCAAGACAGTTAAATTAATCCTCTCAGCAGAAGCAATATAAATTTAGACTATATTTTCCAGATGATTTTGCTTACTTCTGATCTCCTTTAGTACATAATGTGCAGTAACTCTAAGAATGCTTACAAGTGTAGACATTTATATGAGTCAGCAGAGCTGGCATAAACTTGATGACACCTTATATGCCCAAAGAAGCTGACATTCACTGCTTAATAAAAAAAGTAAAAATCTGATCTTCAGGCTTATTATAATGCCATAGATTAATGTGCCAATGAGCCTATTTTGAAAACATTATCTTGTGCTTGCATAGCAATTCATGAAACACAGATTGCAAGAAAGAACAAATATGAATATTACCCATTAAAGACTGAAGTCAAGAATAACCCAACTAAAGTCAAAATACTCCTGTTCCAGCTAGTATTAGCTGATCAGCTTTAATATTTGCTAGATCTCTTAGGCAGCAGTTTCCTCATGCTGAATTTGGTCTTCAGTTGAATGCTGGTTGCAATTTCTACAATGAGTCTGCAAGGAATGCTCCCATTGTCCCCATCATTTTATTCCATCTTAAATTTTTCCAGTTATTATATAGCAACCACAATCTGTGACTTCATGCCTGTGTATTGCACATCTCTGCACTATTTTGCTTTGATTTCATCTGAGAATTAACAGTACCCAAAGGAGAAATTAAGGCATAGTAACGAACAAGGAAAAAAAATCTCCTCATTGCAGAAGCATATTGTTAGATGTATTCCTTCCATGGTTGTCAGTGGGATTTCAGCATTTTACTCATGGTGCAGATATTGAGACATGAAAGTTTCAAATTAAAGATATTTATCAAATCAAGCCATTATTTTAGCAATGAGCATAATTAAGGAATAACTCTGGAAACTGCTGTGTTCTGAGTAACTGTCTCAGCATGGTAAAGAGTAAAGATGAATCCTAAATGTTTCTATGATAAAAGCAGCAGTAATCAGCAAGTATGTTGGGAGGAATAAAAAAACTACCATAGACTTGGGGATAGGGGGATGGATTATATCTAAGCAGACCTGCAGATTGCTGTGTATTGGGCTGACCAATTTTTCATCTAGTGTTAGCAACGAACATTTGTTCTCTTTTCATTCTGTAGATTTTTTTCAGGGTAAAAGTCATACTTAGTAATGTCATATTTAGTAAAACAAGCTAAGAAATCCCAAGTTAGAAAATGCATGTTGTTGCTTTTAGCAGATGTATTTAATCTAGAAACATCTAGAATAGCAATTTTTTTCTAATTTTAAATAAATTTTTTTTTTTTTAAATTCCCAAGTAGTCAGTCTCCTTTTGGTTTGCCTCAATATTCAAACGTATTCTAACATATTTGCCTCAATATTCTAATGGTTTACTGAAACTTATAGAGAGTCTCTTAGCTGCTTTTTGGGGAGAGATTAGGTCAGATTTCCCATTAGATGAGAGGCTGTAAGAAGACAGTGAAGATGAGGGCTCTGCTCCCACATATATGAGGCTGTCCTGCCAGGCAGCTTGGATGACAGAGAGTTTTGGAGATTTCCTGAGACATCATGCAAAAAAGTAGCAGAACTGTGAACTCTCTTATAACAGAAAGTATATATTTAGCTAAATGATATAAGGAAATACAGTTTGGCTTGATTTATAACTGTTATATTCAGCTTGCCAAGGGAAAAAATCTGATTTTGGGCAAAATGTAATCCTTTAGTAGTAGGCTATGAAGTCTCTGGCTTTCTTTTTTTTTTTTTTCCAAATTGTTTCAGAAGTGCTGCTTTTCTACTGTCAACAGCTCAAAATGCAACACTTATTAAAAATGCAAGAGTTCATAAGCAAAGGCATAATATTAGCTGGACTTAATAATTTCCTCTAGCTGTGGCAGTCTATGGACCAAAGTCAGAGACAAACTGTAGATAGAGATAATTTAGTTTATTTCTAGCTCATGTAGCCAGTAATATTTAAAAAGCTTTGGGCACACCAATGCCCCCCCCAAAAAGCAAAACCAAAAAAGGCAAAAATTTTAAAAGGCAAAACCAGTTAAATTTCAAACCCTGTCAAAGTACAGGTAGCAACTCCTACTGCTATTGAGCATGGACAACAGAAAGTGGCTTTTGTCCTCACTTTTTCTGCAAAGACCAGTGAACTTTTGAATTCTCAGTCTCTTTCTGTTGCTAAATAAAAGAGAGATGGAATATTGCTTCAAGAAATGGTCTGCCTACCTCTCAGAGTGGTTATGCCCCATGCATGCACCCCTAAAATTTGTTCTGTGGTGGCTGGCCCTTTCTGAGATGTTTTTGGATATTTTTGGTCTCAGAAGGAAGAAAGCACCATGCCCAACATCAATATTGGGTTAACTATCCTTTTTCAGTGTTTTGTGTTCCCTGCCTAAGTCATCTTTTGCTTACCTTCTTTTTCCCTGAAAGAGAAGAAAATCGGGAAGAAATACTTCTACAATCAAGTTTTGAGGAGTAATCTAGAAAATAATGATTCTCTCCTCCCCCCCTCCCCCCCAAGTTATTGTCCCCAAATATGACCACAGATAACCTTATATTTCAGGTTTCAAATGTGAATATATCTGTCAAGTCTTTACCATTTCACAAGCTCTAAAAAACTGCTATTTAAGTCATGTAGCTTCCACAACATGCATAGATGCAAGCTCATAATAAACACAATCAGCATCTTACTCTCAGCAACAAAAATCAATCTACTTATTTTAGTTTAAATCTGGTCTAAAAGGCAAATGGTGTTTATCTCCCTCAAGGGCCAGAGCAACTAGCTTTTTATAGTCAGATGCACAGCTTTGAAAGATGTAGAGTACATGGCTGGTCTGTCAAAGGTACAGAGAATTTTAAGTAGTTTGGCATTATCATAACTGTATTAAGCTGTGTTTGGTTCCATTGTGTCACGTTCTTTGACATTCTGCTTGGTGTGTGTATGCTGCCTGTCAGTCAGGGAGTCAGCATGTCAGGAGGGAACTTCACTGCAGGAATGGTGCTGCTTGGAGAATTCAGATGAGCTTAAGGAAAAGGAGCAAGGAGTGCTTGCCAGCTGTGAGGAGAATTTTTGAGGTGAATCTCCATCTCATTAGGTGTATGGTTAAAACCATGAATGGTCATGGCATGGCTGAGCAAACGGCTCTGCATGCTACAAAATTCTTTGTGCTGGAAATGTTTTGTTTTAAAAAAATTCTATACTAGTTTTTCACTAGTGTGAAGCTTAGTGAAATGAGTCAGCAGCTAAGCACAACGATACCTTTCTGAAATAAAAAAGACAGTTCCTGAATAATTTAAAAGATGCATGTATAACTATGCAATGTATACTGAACATGGGGAAAACCAGAACAGGATGAATCCAGCTAAACTTCCTTTTGTGGACAACTTGTGACAAATCTGTCCTGTGCCATGACTAGGCTTTCCATCTGCAACAGCCTAATCATTCATCTGCATCAGCCTAATCAATAGCTTGCTTGCTACTGCATTTTGCAGAACATTTTATCAAAACCTGTGCCTGCCTGCCTTCTTGACTGTTTGGAATTCTCCCTGCCTTGTTGGCTGCTACTGTCACTGTACACATTTGAGTAAATCAAGTGGTGACAGTGAATGTTCCTGGTGCCGGGAAGTGACAACCACACAGACATGTCATGGTGGTCCATGGGGTGGCTTTGCTCTTGTCAGCCTTCTCTCAGCCCACCCTGGGGCCTTGTTCAGGTGTTAGAAAAAGGAGGGACCACTCCTAACATGCAATCTTGAAACTATCCAGTCTGGGAGGTGAGAGGAATTTAGTTGCATGGACATGGGCTGGTCCATGGCATTCTGTTTCAGTGTCATAGAGTGCTACTGCCATATTAAATTCACTTTTCTGTAGACATCAATTTTTTGTATACCTGCTACTGAGCTGCTGCCCCTTCAATTTCTTCTCCTCAGCCTTGGAGATCAATGTGACTCTTGTTCACATTCAGAGGAACACAGAAGAAAAATACAAGATATAGGCTACATGTGGTAGTTATCTATAGTGCAAGTGATGGT
This sequence comes from Erithacus rubecula, assembly GCF_903797595.1. NCBI lineage: Eukaryota > Metazoa > Chordata > Aves > Passeriformes > Muscicapidae > Erithacus > Erithacus rubecula. Next base: position 120,881,741 of record NC_136689.1, read on the forward strand.
AGTTTCTGCTGCACAGTTTCTCTCAAAATCTGGAAGGTAAGAAGCACTTAAAATGTACTCAGGATTGAAGTGGACCTTTGGCTTAGTCCTTCCTCTAACTTCACAGTGAGCCCAGAAACAGGGGCATTGCTCTGTCCTGACTGTAAATGGTTGCTCTAAGTTCCTTCTTCTCCAGGGCTCTGAAGAGGAGAGATAGAAATGGGAGTGTGACTGTAAAATCTATACATAGTAATTTTTAAGGTTAATGCTAGACCCAAGTCCAAATTCTGACACATTTTATCCAGTAATAGAAAAAATACATTTTTTCTCCAAAGTGACACTAAAGATGGGTGGTAAATTCCTTGATGGAAACTTATTGATGGAAAAAACCAAACTCTGGCAAGTTAAAAAGCTCTGTGGAAGACACTAGAATACCAGATTTTCTGCTTGGGAAAATTCTATAAACAAATATACATGCAGTGTTGTAATGTTCTCTCTTCACGCTTTATGGAATTAAAGTTTTGATTGTTAAAATTTTCATGTGACTTTTATTGCAACTTCTTTTGATATTTTGTCATCATGCACTTAAATGTGGTAATTTAAAACAGACAGATTGAAGACATGAATCCCTCAAATCATCTTCAGTATGGCATTGTCAAACTCCAAAGAAAGACTGAAGGAAAGATTTGTCTCCTAGTTTTTTCATTTTCCTCATCTTATAGAGATTAGGAGCAGTGAGGTTTTGCTGGTGAAAAAGACTGTTGTCATTTCTTCTGTCTCAGCACCCAAGGAATACTGCAAAGACTATCTCTGTTCCTTTTGAAATCCAGATGCAAGTAGACAGGTTTGAACTCCCAGCTTGGAGCAGACTCAGCTCCTTTCTTGGAAAAACTGGTTGGGTGATATATCTGGGAGTTTCCAAGAAAAGGAAGAAATTTTATTGTTAATGAGAGAGAGCTGGATATAGAAGAGTAACTTCAGGAAAGTGAAAACAGAACTAAGCTCAAGAATGATTAATTTTAATCAGACTAGCATTGCTTCAAGAAAGCCTACCAAGTCTTTTCTGGTTTTGTGATATTTAATTAAATTTGTAAGTTTAGAAAGAAAAGGTACATTTCCCAATTAACCTTTACCTTAAAAAAATTTCATTCTAATTTTTAAACAGTTCTTGAGAGCGCATACTGTTAAGCAATATCTGGTAATTTTATTTCCTGGTATAGTAGCTACTTAGAACTTATACCAGAGTGTCTTTATTTTAAACCCTTACTTTGGGAATTGATACTGTTCTACATATATTACCAGTGATACGTGTCATATTGTATACTTTACATCTGCAGAATAAATATCTGATTGAGTGTGATTTTTGCTTAATGCAAGAAAGACTTTCCTTTGTATCTTAGCAGAAGTTGCAGCAGGCTTTTGAAGGACACAGCCACAAAGATAAAACACTGGCACTGCTTTTGTTCTACGTGGGACAAATCTGACCCAGAGCTCTGTATTTCCCTCTGAGTTCTTGGGTATGGTTTTCTCAAACACCTTTTGGGTTGAAGTTGCTAAAATTGAAGAGAGAATAGGAGCATATTTTAATGTAGTTTGAGACTTTTATGGTTTGTGGAGCTTTTTTCAGTAAGTGGAGTTATTTTTTTGAGCTGTTGGTAGAAGTAATCATGAGAAAGGCAGATGTAATTTCAATAGAATGAGAGTTATGTGTCAGCAACATGATTATGAACATTGAGCAACTGTTGTATCCAAAACTGTAGTAAATCTGGCCAGAATTAGGTGTGCTATGGTTACAAAGAAAGAGAACTCAGACCAAGATATTAAAAAGCTGTTAGTGAAGGACAGTGGACTATTGAATCTACAGGTCTGGAGGTGGTACAGCATGTGAAATGCAAGATGATGCTTCAGGCCAATGTCACAAGATTTGTGGGGTTGGTCTTTCCAAAATGCTGGTGTATTATCTACTAAAGTAACATTGTTCATTCAATTTTTGTTTTATTTTAGACCAAAATCTTTTGAAGACAGATTTGGAATATTACTATCTTCTTCTTATGTAGAACCAAATCTTCACTCTAATATTATTCTAAGTATTATGCTGGAACAAGGAGTAACCATTCACATATATTTGATTTGGAAAAAAAATTACAAAGGAAAGGAACTGGTGGCTTTTGCACAAGGACAAGGTAGCCATCTTCATCCTAAGAGAGAGATTTTGGCAATCTTTATCCTTCATCCTAAAATCATCTTCCTGAACTGAGAGGTATAAAATTAACCTGTTTAAATTTACTCATATTCTGAGCATAACTCTTGTTAATGCTGATGAGAAATGTACTGTACTTACTGGGGATGAAGTTACTTAATTCTCCAAAGCAGCTTATATTTCTTTTTCATGGCTGTGATCATTTCCTTCCTCTACCATAATTATATTCCACGCTATATAGATCTCAGCATTTTATCTTGGAGTTCTCTTTCAGAATAAAATTCTCAGTAATTTCTCTCTAGCAGTATTTCTGTAATCACATCAGAAGATTTCCATTCATTTCAAACATGAGAAAGACAAAATAGATTTGAATATTTTAAAAACTATTCTATATTTTTTTCTGTCCTGTCAACATTTATCTATGAGAAAAATTTGAAAAATACAATTTTGCATTGATAGCTGACTCTGTTATGGTCTCAGTTTGCTATCATACCTTACTAACATTTTTTAATAGCATTTCTCAGGAATTTAACAATAAGATGTTTTAAACAAAACAGTAGTAAAACCAGGCAATTGCAAAAGATAAACCACATCTTTATGTTCACTTGAGCCCAAGATACTTAAAGTTAACCTACTACTGAGTTTCTTGTAATGCAATAAAAATTTTAGCATTGCGCATGCCTGATTTTACTGGTTTTTATGTCTAAGAACCTTTGCAATTTTAATCTGTTTAAAATTATACAAGAGTGCATAAAAACATTTATTTACTTTATGCTCCTTGTGAGATGTAGGCAATATCTAGGCCCTTTTTCAGCACTTGGGAGTTTATGGAAATTACTGTTGCACACCAGCCCTTGTGAGAGATGCACAGCTGGGTTTGCAGAGGGCTGGTTGTGCTCCTTGGCACTGGGAAACCTCCTGGCACTGGCTCATACTGTGAATTGCCTGGCAAGAAAAGAAAATTAAAAAAATCCTTGCTTTCTTAAGTTAGTTTTTCTTTATGTTACAGGGTGAAGAGAAACTTCACATTTATCTGGCCTTAGGTTTATTTTCTTGAGTAATTGTGCTGCAGGCTTTGTGCAGGTGCACAGTTGCCTGATCCTCTGAAACCCCTTTGGGCTGAGAAAATGTCTTCACTGCAGCAAATCAAAGTATCCCAGAAAACTGAAAGCACTCCTTAGCTCAAAAATCTTTGCTTTAGAGTTGTTCTTCTCTAGAACTGTAAATGGGTAGAGAAGACAGCAGGTTTGAAAAGAGGAATTTTTCATAGGAACTGTCTGGGAGAGTCTTGGCTGCACTGGCAACAGCACCAGGTATGCCAGGTAAGGTTTTGCCATCTTGATTTTCTTCCTTGCTCTTCACTCTGTAACACTGGTAACCTTCATGACTTCTGCCTCACTTTAAAATGTCTGGCATTTTTACCTGGAAATGTATCTCATAGTATCCTGTGATATAGAAGAAATTAAAATTCTACTAAAGAACCTTACAATTGTAAAAAAAAAAGAAAGGCAAAAAAATTTCCATATGATGCATAGATGTCAGTTCCATAGGTTAATAATACAGAGCACGAATTAACTGAGGCTGAATATGCGGTCTTAAGACCCAGAGGTTAAGCCAATCAATGAGATTTTTAGAATTCACTATTTCTCTCTGAAGGGTCACTGTTGGAAGGTATTCAAATAACAGGACTGCTACAACAGTATGCAACACAAGGGTTTACAAAGTCTGCTGTGCTCACAGAGAATGTTTCTCTGTGGCTTCCTCAGCCTGAGCCAGCATCCTGGATGCTGCTGAAAGATACAGCAGGACAAAAAAGCCTAGAGAGAGCCTTAGTTCCCAATACATTTTTATGAAATAAATCTAGGTAAAGCTGAGTAGCAAAGCAATGACTCAGAACCATTTCTTGACTCTTAGGACCTGCTGCAGGACCCCAGACACCCTGTGGATGTGTGAGTCCCTACAGCAGGTTCAGCATGTTGGCACCAGGCAGAGACTGCCAAATGCATCCCAAATGGAAAGGCAGCTCACTTGTCAGAGTAATATATGCACTACCAATAGGGAAGGTATTTTATACCTAGGGGTGGACCTAGCTGTCCCAGAGAAGGTTGTTCCTGTGGAGATGGGATTACTGAACTGTCCACAAGTATTGTTGCTACTTTCACTGTGTAGTTATCAGGCCAAGAAGAAAAACTGTGTAGAGATTTCTGCTTCATAAATACTCTCTACTTGTTTGTTTCTTTTCTATATAAATCCACCAAGGACTCTTTTTTGTTGTTGTTTTTGTTTTTCTGTTCTTTAAATTCCAATACTTTTCAATCACATGGGGCCCTAATTATGCCTCAAGTCAGTGAAAACTGCTATAATGTAAATGCAGATGTTTTTAGCAGTATTTCTATTCACTAGAGACTAAAAGATATCTGTAAACCACATAATGTATTGTTTTAAACTATGCTAGAGGACTGCAATTTTGTCTAAGTCTTCTAGAAAGCACAGAATTTTGTGTTTTCTTATATTCAGTAGTCTAATGGGATTCCTTGAGTGTTTGAAGACAAATTGGTCTGGGATGATTTCTTAAGTAAACGCAGACTTTACCTCAGGATTGAAATTAGTTTTTAGGAAACTATAATACTAGAACTACGGTATTGACACTGAAAATTAAGGTAAGAGACATCCTTTGCACAGAAATTTAATGAAAAGATTTGCTATCATGTATTTTAAAATTACAGTATGATAATTTCTTTTCATTCTTTATAACCATCACATGATGTATTTTTCCAGAGGTGCTACCTAATTACCTTGTAATTAAATGTGATTCATCAAATATAACTGAAGACAAAACTGGCAATCAGTGAGTCTTTCTCATTCACAGAATCTGTAAAATAGTTATATCTTGTAATTAGTTTACAGATGTTTACTTTTGAACAAGTAAATCAAAATTATAATAATTTTTTTCTCATCACCTGGTAGAATATTTTAGCATATATATGCAGCACAGAACAATGGCTTTCATGGGTGGGACTACCAGAAATTATCAGAGCAGACACAATAATGACAACTATTCAGATGTCTTCAAAATATAATCTCTCACTGAAGATAATGAATAAGCCCATGTTTTCTGTCTGAAGGCAGTAGAAGAAGCTTATTTCTGTTAGTGCACATTAACTGTAGCTGAAACATCTTAGAATAATTGATATTTTGAATTGGAAGGGAATTTAAAGATCATCCAGTTTCAATCCCCTTTTTGTAGGCAGGGAAAATTTCACTAGGCCAGGTTGCTCAGAGTTCAGTTCAGCCTGACCTTGAAGGTTGCAGTTGCAATCAAATTCTAAACAATTTTTTTAAAAAAATGTTGATTGAATTTACTTTCCTGTGTAAAGTTAATACTATTGATTAACCACATGGTGCCTGAGTCAGTGTCCTGGTTTGAAAGGACAGGTGTCTGCCAGTAAGGGCAGAAGTTTCCCTTTGGAATAGAGACTTTGGTTCCACTCCCCTCCCCCAAGTATTATGATTGTTGGAATCAAGGACTCTGAGGCAGAGATAAGGGGGGTGGGAATAACAGCTCTTTTACTAATATATCTAACTGTACAAACAGAAAACAATAACAGTTAATATTGCTAACAGAACGAAATAGATAACTCGGGTGTCAGTCCCTTTAGATGCAAGCACGCTGTCTCTGTGCTTAGTCCCAGTCCGGATCTGCCAAAAAGCAAGCGGGAAACGGAGGCAGGAGGGAGGGGGGAGGGGCGGCAGCGGCCACGCCAGTCTCGGTGGGAACGGGCTGCAGCGGCGGCTCCTCGCTCACCGTGTGTGTCCGGGGGATCAGCTGTGTCCGCAGAGGCAGGAGGCTGGAACGGGGCAGATGCAGGGCAGGTGATCACAGAGGGTCTGGCTCTGCTGTGCTCGGCCGCGTGGCTGAACGATCCCAGGCGTCCTCCTCCCGGCTCGCCGGAAACCCGAGTGCCCTCCCGGAAGCCTCAGAGGCCCCTCCGGGGCCGTCCCCACCCACCCCCTTTTGTCTGGACCCATCAGAGACCCTGGGTGTAGCCCGGCCAGCTCCATTGGCATGATAATGGGAAAAACTCTTTCAATTGACACAGTAACAGAAAAACACTCAACCCCCAACATTATGCACCTCGAATTTTTCCATGCCATCATGCTACACCATATTGAAACCTTTAAATTATATACATACATGTAGTTACAGGCACAGTATCATATATAGTTCACCCTAGAACAAGGTCCCCTTGGGGTATGCATCGGGTCTCTCCATCCTTTTGCATCACCCACCAAGTGCAACCTGGTCCTTGAGCGAAAACCACCCCACGAACAGGATTGTCTTTGCTGGAAGCAGAGTTCACCCAGACTGTTTTTCCTAACATGCCTCTCAGGTGTACCACTGGAACCTTATCTCCATCTGCTGCTCCCAAGGGCTCTGACTGGGCAGGGCCTGCTCGGTTAGTGGAACCTCGGGTATTCACTAATCATGTGGCCTTTGGTAGATTGATCTCCCAGTTCTTGAAAGTCCCCCCACCAAGTGCCTTTAAGGTGGTCTTAAGCAGACCATTGCACCGTTCGACTTTCCCAGCCGCTGGTGCATGGTAGGGAATATAGTACACCCACTCGATGCCATGTTCTTTAGCCCAGGTGTTTATAAGGCTATTTTTGAAATGAGTCCCATTGTCTGACTCAATTCTTTCAGGGGTACCATGTCTCCAGAGGACTTGCTTTTCCAGGCCCAGGATGGTGTTCTGAGCAGTGGCGTGGGGCACAGAGTAGGTCTCCAACCATCCAGTGGTGGCTTCCACCATGGTCAGCACGTAGCGCTTGCCCTGGCGGGTCTGAGGCAGTGTGATATAGTCACAGGCCTCTCCGTACTTATATTTGGACCATCGCCCGCCATACCAGAGGGGCTTCACCCGCTTGGCCTGTTTGATGGCAGCGCACGTGTTACAGTCATGAATAACCTGAGAGATGCTGTCCATGGTTAAATCCACCCCTCGGTCTCGTGCCCACTTATAGGTGGCGTCTCTGCCCTGATGGCCTGAGGCATCGTGGGCCCATCGAGCCAGGAACAGTTCCCCCTTGTGTTCCCAATCTAAGTCTATCTTTGAGACCTCTATCTGTGCAGCCTGATCTACCTGCTCGTTGTGCCTGTGTTCTTCATTAGCCCGACTCTTGGGAACATGGGCATCCACATGACAGACTTTCACGGGGAGCTTCTCTACCCGAGTGGCAATGTCTTTCCACTCGTCAGCAGCCCAGATTGGTTTTCCTCTACGTTGCCAGTCAGCCTTTTTCCACCTTTCCAGCCAACCCCACAGAGCATTGGCTACCATCCACGAATCAGTGTAAAGGTAGAGCTTTGGCCATTTCTCTCTCTCAGCAATGTCCAAGGCCAGCTGAACAGCTTTGAGTTCAGCAAGTTGACTCGATCCACCTTCTCCTTCGGTAGCTTGTGCAACCTGTCGTGTGGGGCTCCATACGGCAGCTTTCCACTTCCGGTTCATCCCCACAATGCGGCAGGAACCGTCGGTGAAAAGGGCGTAGCGTGTTTCATCTGCTGGCAGCTGGTTGTACAGTGGAGCTTCTTCAGCCCGGGTCACTTGCGTCTGCTCCTCCTCATCAGCGAGACCAAAATCTTCACCTTCTGGCCAGTTCGTAATTATCTCCAAAATCCCAGGGCGATTTGGGTTACCAATACGGGCGCGCTGCGTGATGAGGGCAATCCACTTGCTCCATGTGGCGTCGGTGGCGTGGTGGGTAGAGGGAACCTTTCCTTTGAACATCCACCCCAGCACTGGCAGTCGGGGTGCCAGGAGAAGTTGTGCTTCTGTGCCAATCACCTCTGAGGCAGCTTGAACTCCCTCATAGGCAGCCAAGATTTCCTTCTCTGTGGGAGTGTAGTTGGCTTCAGATCCTTTGTAGCTTCTGCTCCAGAATCCCAGGGGTCGGCCTCGGGTCTCACCAGGCACCTTCTGCCAAAGGCTCCAGGACAGACCATGGTTCCCAGCTGCAGAGTAGAGCACATTCTTTACCTCTGGTCCTGTCCTGACTGGGCCAAGGGCCACTGCATGAGCGATTTCCTGTTTGATCTGGGCAAAGGCTTGCTGTTGTTCAGGGCCCCAGTGGAAATCGTTCTTCTTGCGAGTGACCTGGTAGAGAGGGCTCACAATCTGGCTGTACTCAGGGACGTGCATTCTCCAAAAGCCGATAGCACCTAGAAAAGCTTGTGTCTCCTTCTTGCTTGTTGGTGGGGACATTGCAGTGATCTTATTGATGACTTCAGTGGGGATCTGGCGCCGTCCATCCTGCCACTTCACTCCCAGGAACTGGATCTCTCGGGCAGGTCCTTTGACTTTGCTCTTTTTAATGGCGAAACCGGCTTCCAGCAAAATCTGGATGATCTTCTCTCCTTTCTCAAACACCTCCATTGCTGTGTTCCCCCACACAATGATGTCATCTATGTACTGCAAATGTTCTGGAGCCTCACCCTTCTCCAGTGCAGCCTGGATCAGTCTGTGGCAGATGGTGGGGCTGTGCTTTCACCCCTGGGGCAGTCGGTTCCAGGTGTACTGCACGCCCCTCCAGGTGAAAGCAAACTGAGGCCTGCACTCTGCTGCCAAAGGAATGGAGAAGAATGCATTTGCAATGTCAATGGTGGCATACCACCTTGCTGCCTTGGACTCCAGCTCGTACTGGAGTTCCAGCATGTCCGGCACGGCAGCGCTCAGTGGTGGAGTCACTTCATTCAATGCCCGATAGTCCACAGTCAGTCTCCATTCTCCATCAGATTTCTGCACAGGCCAGATAGGACTGTTGAAGGGTGAGTGGCTCTTGCTGACCACCCCTTGGCTCTCTAGATCACGAATCATTTTGTGGATGGGGATCACAGCATCTCGATTTGTCCGGTACTGCCGGCAGTGCACGGTCATGGTGGCAATTGGCACCTGTTGCTCAGTCACTTTCAGGAGTCCTACTGCAGAGGGGTTTTCTGACAGTCCAGGCAAGGTGTTCAACTGCTTAATGCTCTCTGTCTCTACAGTAGCTATTCCAAAAGCCCACCTGAACCCCTTTGGGTCTTTGTAGTAGCCGTTCCTGAGGAAGTCTATGCCTAGAATGCACGGTGCCCCTGGGCCAGTTACAATTGGATGTTTCTGCCACCCCTTCCCTGTCAGGCTAATCTCAGCTTCCAGCAAAGTGAATTCCTGTGATCCCCCCGTCACCCCAACAATGGAAACAGGTACCTTCCCCACATGTTCTGATGGTATCAGGGTGCATTGTGAACCAGTATCGACTAACACTTTATGTTTCTGTGGCTTTGACGTGCCAGGCCATCGCACCCACACTATCCAATAGATCCTGTCATCCCATGCCTCTCCCTGGCTAGAGGCAGGGCCCCTCTAGCCCTGGTTATTATTTCTTTCCTGGGCATACATAGTGGAGGTTCCTTCCAGGGGATCTGACAGAACATCCTCCTTGCTGTAATACCCTGCACCTTGCTTGTGGGAGGTTGAGGCTACCTTCATTTTAGTGCGGCTCCCTCGGTTAGCATTTCCCTCCCTGAGCTGACGCACCCGTGCTGCCAGGACAGAAGTGGGTTTCCCATCCCATTTTCCCATGTCTTCCCCATGGTCTCGCAGGAAAAACCACAGGTCAGCTCGTGAGGTGTACCCTCTCTCCCTAGCTGGGGGACGTGAAGCTCTGACTTGGGGGCCTGTGACTCGTACTGGTGCTACGCTGATCTTCCTCGCCTCCTCAATTCTCTCTATCATCTCCTCCCTCATATCCCTCATCCTATCTTCGACCTGTTGGATGTCCCTGGCCACGGCAGAGACATTAGCCTGCATTGGGCCATTCATCATGCTCTCGAAATTTCTGAGTTTGTTGGCAACAGAACACACTGTCTCTGGACTGTTATCGGCATTAATCATTGCTATGTAGGTGGTATATTGAGATGGACCCAAGGTTGCCAGATTCCATAACATCTGCCCTGTGCACTTGACCTTGTCAGGGTCATTGTCATGCTGTCCATCCCTCCCAAAGAGTACCTCTAATACTGCTGTCTCTCTCAGCTGCTGAATCCCTTCCTCAAGGGTCTTCCAGCGCATCCTACGGTGGTGCTCCTGCATTCTCTCTCTGTGTACAAACTTCTCTCTCACACTCATTAAAAGCCGATCCCAGAGGGAAAGGAGGCCTTGCTCCCTTACGAATATCTGGTCCACACCTGAATCCTGGGCCAAGGATCCCAAATTCCTGGCCTCAGTTCCATCCAGTTGTACACCTGTTCCCGTAAGGTCCCAGACCCGGAGTAACCAAGTTGTAAAAGGCTCACGGCCCCGCTGAGCAATGTCTTTACGCAGGTTACGGAGACTATCGTATGAGAGGGACTTGGTGACAATCTCAACCTCTGGCTCCCTTGCTGGTTGTGAGGACCCTCCTTGCTGATCCCCATTATCTAAGTGCCTCGTTTTAATCTTAGATTTCCTAGTTTCCACAGGAGCAACTGCTGCTGGCTGTGGCTGCTCCTGTGATCCAGCTGGAACCTGGACAGATACAACATCTACAGGTTCCACTGCAGCACCATCTGACTCTCCCTCTTTAGGGCAGAGTTTCTCACCAGCTGGAGAAAAATGCTCCTTCATCATCTGGCTGTGCTCCTTAAACATCTGACTATGTTCCTTCAACATCTGGCTTTGCTCCTTCAACATTTGACCTATATCCTTCACTAGAGCCCCCACCCACTCAGGGTGGCTCATTTCTGTGGTGGGCTGGGGGGCAGCATCCCTAGCCCCTGGGGCAGAGGCAGGTTCTGGGGCAGCATCCCTAGTCCCTGGGGCAGGTATCAGAGTTGTCGTCCAAGCCAATATTCCCTTGTTTCTGAATGCTAAGTTGAACAAGCCTACCAGCAACACCAGCCACTGTATAATAGCACTGGCGATTAAAACAGATCTGAAATCCTTGAGAACTAGTGGGGTAGCCTCAAAAAACTGGGTGATGGGTTGGGAGAAAATTTCCCTTGCACTCGTTACCTCACAGTAAGTACCATTACTGAAATAGCCCCAGAAACACGCAGTTAGAGTACGATAGCTCCGGATCCATGCAACCGCTTCCCAGAAAAAATTAAAAACCCATGAATTCCTGACATAATCAATCCACCAAACCAATCGGACAATAGCCACAGCAACCTTGGTGAGGAGGCCCAAATTCAAAAAAGGGCTTACAAATGGGAGGGAGATGGCTGTGACCACATGGAACACAAACCAGATTAAACCAGACAACATATTGCCAGTTAAGAGAGCTGTTATTCCTGTCTTAACTCTCAACTCAGTGCCCTCTGCCCAACGTTGGGCGCCAAAATCTGTCCTGGTTTGAAAGGACAGGTGTCTGCCAGTAAGGGCAGAAGTTTCCCTTTGGAATAGAGACTTTGGTTCCACTCCCCACCCCCAAGTATTATGATTGTTTGAATCAAGGACTCTGAGGCAGAGATAAGGGGGGTGGGAATAACAGCTCTTTTACTAATATATCTAACTGTACAAACAGAAAACAATAACAGTTAATATTGCTAACAGAACGAAATAGATAACTCGGGTGTCAGTCCCTTTAGATGCAAGCACGCTGTCTCTGTGCTTAGTCCCAGTCCGGATCTGCCAAAAAGCAAGCGGGAAACGGAGGCAGGAGGGAGGGGGGAGGGGCAGCAGCGGCCATGCTGGTCTCGGTGGGAATGGGTGGGAGCGGCGGCTCCTCGCTCACCGTGTGTGTCCGGGTGATCAGCTGTGTCCGCAGAGGCAGGAGGCTGGAATGGGGCAGATGCAGGGCAGGTGATCGCAGAGGGCCGTCCCCACCCACCCCCTTTTGTCTGGACCCATCAGAGACCCTGGGTGTAGCCCGGCCAGCTCCATTGGCATGATAATGGGAAAAATTCTTTCAATTGACACAGTAACAGAAAAACACTCAACCCCCAACAGTCAGTATATTCATTAAAAGGGCACCTTCTTGCGAGCATTTGTGGACTTCAGTTGTCTTTCTGTTGGAAGGATTTGGCTGTGCTTTAATTTCACTGGCTATAATTATGCATGTTTTGGGTAACTGAAAAAAATGGGTTGGTTGGTTTGTTCCCTGGGCTGCTCAGTTGCAAAAACCTGAACAGACTCAATGTCTGTGTGCTGTATATGCCAAGCTGTGGCTTTGGCCCAGTGCTCTGCTCCCATACAGAAAGAAGAGGGTCTGTCTGTCACTTCTGTTTTGGGGATGTCCCTAGCACTTGGGAGTCTGCCATGCACACACTAAAACAGAGCTGGTGGGCTGGGGGTCTACCTGCTCCTCCTATAGGGACCAAAAAAATGGCAGGATCTGGTGGCAGAATAACCCTTGGGATTAGGGCACTTGTGGAAATAGCTATTACATTGCTCTCCCCAGAAAAGACTGACTGTCAGAGCTGCCCCTGGGCTCTCCTGTCCTCATGCCTGACACCAACTGAAGGCAGGAGAGCCTTCTCAGAGAAAATCAAAAACATAACTTAGATTGTGTTTTTGATTGCTGGAAGTATATTTAGCCTAATCAAGTTTAAAGCAGGAAATGATGAGCCATCCTATCGATTCATTGCTTTCTCCTAGAAAATGACGTTTTCTTTCTAAATGCAGACCCAAGCCAATCCTATTTCCATCACTCACTCACTGTGTTTATCCACCCACACAATCTATTTGAAGGTACAACCACCTGTAGGACTCTACTTATCTTCCCAGACTTTGCAAAGGCTGACTGGAGAAAAAAACATCTTAAGTAAGAACTGATTAGGGTTTCCTTTTTTTCCTCTTCATTTGTTTAAATAACATTTGGCTGAAATCTAACTTGTGTAGTTTTATAACTATTTCTGCTCTTCCAGTAGAAAAAAAATCATTCATTTTTGTGACAAACAATTTCCAGGACAACCTGCTATGATATGATAGAAAACTACAGCTAAAAAGAGGATGAAAGAGAAGGAGCAGATGATATCTCACAACCCCACAAACAATCCTGTTGTCATGAAAAGTATTAATTGTATAAATGGTATAAAGATGAAGGAAAACAGGTATCATTTACAATTTTGAAATGATGGTTGCTAAGCAGAAGATTTTCCTAAGGACTTAGAGCTGCTTTTTGAGAGTGATAAGCCACTATCAGTTCTGAGAAATGCCTGTCAATACTCACTGAAGCAGGAGTAACACCATAGGCAGAGAGGGAACACTCTTGAAGCTTAATCACATGCAAATTGGAGATTAGGAGATTGCAACTAACTTCAGTTCACATGAGGAATATGGTGTAACACCTTCACGTATCTTCAAATTTAATTCCATATTAATCTTAGTGTGAATCATTCAAGATTGGGAAGATAAACCAAAGGAGCCTCAACTTCTCTGCTGCTGAGATCCACATAACCATTTTCAAAGTTAGGGGTTTTGTTACATACACATCTGTGTATGCTGGAGGAGCTTAAAATGTATTTCCAAGGATGACTTGCACAGTAGGGTCTAGAAGAACTTGCAGGATTTTGGGGGCTGTGACTGAAGTGGGATGTACCATGCACCCAGCTGCCCAGGCCATGATGGCCTGAAATTCTGATGCTCCTGCTCTGCCTGGAACTGGATGATCATGATCTTGCCAAGAACACACAATCCTTAGTGATGACCTGTGCCTGCCTGATACCTCTTCTGAAATCTGTTTAGGGACAGGAAAAAAGTGCATTTACAAGAAATCAAATTCCTTTATTTTTGATTAACAGACACAGAAGATGGCTGATGATTACTAGTGCAAGAATAGAGTACAGGTGTGCATGTGGATTGTCCTTTAAAATATTATCTCTGTCAGGGATTCACAGGCATGCAGACCTGTAACCATAAAGGACCATGATGATAAATGATCTGTTGTACAATTTGAAAAAAATGCTTCATTTCTTTGTGTCCTCTCTGCTCATTTGTGACATCAGAGCCTAAATTCAACTTAATATTTTTCAAGGAAACTGCTGGAGGTAGTTCAGAGAAATCCACAGAGAGGGCTTGAGTACTTCTACTTTGAGGAAAGGCTGTGAGAATTGGGGATTGTTCAGTGTGGAGAAGAGAAGGGCTCAGAGTGATCTTCTAGCAACCTTCCAGTGCCTAGGGAGGACCAACAAGGGTCTGGAGAGGGACTTTTTCCAAGGGCATGTAGTGACAGGACAAGGGGAGTGGGTTCCAACTCAAACAGGGTAGGTTTAATATAGATATTAGGAAGAAATTCTTTATTGTGAGTGTGGTGAGGCACTGGAATAGACTCTGGTTGCCCAGAGAAGTTGTGAATGCCCCATTCCTGGAAGTTCAAGGCCAACTTGAATGGGGCTTTGAGCAACCAGGTCTGGTTGAAGGTTTCCCTGCTCATGGCAGGGGGTTTGGACCTAGGGGATCTTTAAGGTCCCAACACAAAGTATTTTATGATTCTGTGATTCAAATATAGTGAGAGGGATTTCTTTCATTTTCTCTTTTTGTGCATGTAAAATAATTAGTGGGACATATGTACTTACTAGTTGTACTAAGACATTAATCCTTGATGCCCAGCTCACAGCCATCCTACTTTGAAATTTAGAGTACAATGACTTTGACAAGGGCTATAATGTTATAGAGACAAATAGTAGACAGCCTTGGCTTGGATAATGCTTTTTGTGGAACCTTGGCTAAATTATTTAATGCACTCCCTACCATGCCCCACCATGATTTCAATTTATAAAATGGGTTCAGATATTGTTTCTTTCTCGTATGAGGATGAAAAACACTTTTATGTCATAATAGAACATATGGGTTAGATTCTTAGCTCAGGGTAATAAGGGATGTGCCATTGTTGATTTGTGCTAATTGAACATTTTTTTCCTGAGGTAGAAAATATTTATCCATAAAAATACCTTCTTCATAACTGCTAAATGGATTTTTCTACTTCAGTTTTTCTTCCCTTTTAATGTAAGTTCATTTCTAAAATTTTTATAAATTATTTTATGCTAGTCCAGAAATACAAAGTTTCTGAATTTAGAAAAAAAACATATTGTCATAAAAAAAAAGAAGATTAATTTAGGCCAACTGATCATCATTTAGTGGCCAAAAGGAGAGGGTGTTATTTATACAATAGCATTTCACACATGCTTATCAGTAAATTGCTTTTAGAATATATGACTAGAACTGGCAGCTGTGTGATCACAAATAAGAGAATTGTAATTATTATGTCTTTTATACAAAAATGAATGCAATGAAGCGATTATGTACATATTCTTTTATAGCAAGAATAACCAATAAATTACCAACCACAGGAATCTCTCAGTTGGATGCAGGAAGCAGTGTTGTGTTTTTGTAAACAATTCACCTGTATGCCAACTGCCAGTATGACATTGAGGGACATGAAAAGTATTTTCCTCAAAAACTTTATTCCCTTGGATGAAATTCTGGGAAAAAGTGTTGTATGAGTCCTGTATTAGTAGGGAAGAAAAATAACCCCTTGAAATAAACTACTCACAGGCATTGTTTACAACCAAAAGCTACTCTACAAGAAAATTTCTATTGAAGGCCCAAATGATATTGTGGCTATTACAACAGGTATTTCATTCAGTGTAGAAAAGGATTGCTTAAAAGACATCTTGTAAAATACTCTTCCTTGGCAAAGAAATGAGAGTGTAGAGCTAAATAGACCTGTATTTTTCTCCAGTGTTGTGGACAGAAATGGTGAATATATGCAATTACCTTCATATTGCAAGCACGGGTTCAGCATGTGTGAGGAGCTAAAAAGCACAAAAATGATAGAGCACTTTGGAAATCATCCATTTGAAAATACATCCATTTGAAAATGACAGGGACGTTGAGAAGGAGACAGATGGGATCCAGTTCTCTGCTGATGTAACCTGACAGAGCTCATTGAAAAAAGTGGAGCTGTTATGATTCAGGCCAGCAGAGGAGCTGGTCAATAAGGGCATTGCTTTGAGACTTGAACTTTTCTAAGATTACAGTAATTTTAAGTGAAATGGAAACTTTTTTTTTTTTTTTTTTTTTAGGGTTATATGTATATTTATTTCTTCTGCAACCCACTTGGAATCTTATAAAAAAAATTAGAAAAAAATCTTAAAGCTTCTTGTCGGTCTCTTTTTAAGGCAAAATTCTCAGCACTGAGACTTCTGTGAGTTTTCAGCCTCATTACAAACACCCTCTATGCTGAAAGGAGCCATTTAATGTGCATGTAAATGCATGCTGAAGCTGGTCACTGCTGCTAGCGGGCTGGACTCTTCACAATTTCCCTTTCACGACTCTGAAGTGCACTGCAGTCTGCCTAAAATACCCTATAGCCCACAGACCTTGTAGGGGTGCATACAGCAACCTGCTGTATGTTAACAGCTTTGGTGCTCCAGGAAGGTGTCTAACTGTATGCAGTTTTAAAGTATTCCTGTATCTCTGTTGGAAGTACTTGATTTTCTTTTCATCTTGCCTCTTATCAACAAAAAGAGTACAGAAAATTATCTGGGGCCAAAAGGTTTCACACAGAATCAATGACAACTATCAATGAAAGACAATGGTTCTCTGTCCCAATATCCTAATATTGTTTAGTCAACCATATTCTGGTGAAGTGTAAGGCTGTGTTAGGGAAGATTTTTTAAAAAAAATATATGTACTGCTTATATACATGCCTCTAAAACTCAAAGTTTCAAAGAATCAAAATTACTGGAATCCTAAGGAACTCTGATTTTTTTACACTTCATCATGGATAATGAACACTTCTGATTAGGCTTTTGTGCCTCTGGATGTCACTGTTGTTTTGCAATTATACAAACAATGTTATTTGACAAAGCAACAAATGAAAATGGTATAATCGTCACCATCTTATGTTTGTTAAAAAGTACAAGGCAGATCACACTGGCTATATGAGATCTATGATTAATTCAGTGTAAGGGATGAACCACTGAATATGCAAAGTAGTGCTTTCTTCAGGTTAATATTTGGTGAAAAGGAAAAAGAAACCCTATCAACTTCTCTGATGTCCCAAAATGAATTTCTTTGGAAGAACTTAAAATGGAACATGAGCCTTCATTGCCCTTATGGGGTCCTGTCAGGAGGTGTCCAGGGTAAAAATTGGCTTATGCAAGTCAGAACAAATGTTGATATGTGTGAGGAGAAGGTGAATAAGTCTCAAGGACTATGCACTACTGCTGCTGCTCACAGCTGCTTGAGAGGAGTGAAACTTAATTTTCCCAAGTGAAGCTGTTAAGCATTTTTTACAAACCTGGGAGAAAAAGAGAGGGGAAAGTCATACCTTTCTTCTTTTATAGACTTTTGAAGAGCAAAGTGTTCTACTGTACAAAATTATATATAAAGGTAATGGAGATTCAGTGATTAGGAAGGTATTTTTCAGATTCATTAATGACTGCAATTGCCTCAGTTATTTGCAATAAAATAGGATGCACTGTGTGCAAAAAGTCTTCCTTGGAATAAGGGAGATTCATCAGAGATTTGTAGTTTGGATAGGAATTCTTCTTTACAGAAGGATCCTATAGAATCCCAGTCAGTCAGGGTCACAATTACATCTGTGATTAATTGTTGTGGTTTAACCCTATATGGCAATGAAGTGCACAGCAGCCACTTGCTCACTTCCCTCTGCCTTGGTCCTCCTGTGAGGACAGAAGAAAGGCATGGGTTGAGGTAAGAATAGATTAATGACTGAAACAAATTAAATATAATACTAATATTATTATTAGTAATAACAGTAATAATACTAATGAAGAGATACAGAGGACTAAATCAAGAAACACAAGTGATGCACATCACAGTTTTTCACCACCCACTGGCTGATGTCCAGCCCATCCTCAAACAGTGGTTGGTGCCTCCCAGCTGACTCCCCACAGTCTGTATACTGAATGTGACTTTTTATTGTATGGAATATCCCTTTGGCCATTTAGCTCCTGGCCGTGCTCCCTCCCAGCTTCTTGTGCTCCTACTCACTGGAAGAGCATGGAAAACTGGAAAGTCCTTGACTTAGAATGAGCACTGCTCAGCAACAACTGAAACATCAGTGTGTTATCAACACCCTTCTCATCCTAAATTCAAAAGACAGCACCAGATACTAGCGAGAAAATTTACTCTAACCAGGACAGCAATGAATTAGAGCAAATCCAAAGTACTTTTTGCTATCCTACCTCAGCTAGACTAGAGCAAATGTATTAAATCACTCACATACTGTAAAGAAGATGCTATTTTTAGACTGTAAATTCCTTTTCCCAGTAGCACAGTGCTAATGTCACATCATGCTATGAGGGTGGGTTTTAATTCTTTTATCATTTTTAAGCTTGCAGACAAATATCTTATGCATTTCTTTTATGGTTCTAAACTGCTCCTATTACAAGGCTGATTAATAAGGCTTTATGAGCTAATTAATATGCTTTTATCTATATGAGCTTTTATCTTTATGTGACTGATTGCTACAGCAATTCTGTAACATTACAGGAAGCTATTTATTTTCAAATTAGCAATGTCATCATGACCTTTTACCACACAGCTAAGTCAAGGTTCTGGCCTGCCAGGTGCATAGAGGGTAGCTCAGACTGTTCAGTGCTGGCTGTAAATTACATGCTGATGAGTGAGTGTTATGACATCTGTTCCTTGATGTGAATGCAGCAGTTTATTCTCCCAAACATAAGTCATGATGGAATTCTTGAACACTGAAATGTAGGATGAAACAGTCAATTTTTAAAGCAGTGGTTGCAGTAGGGGTATTAATGAATGTGCCTACTGGGGCAAGTGTTTGTGTGCCTGGGCCAGTCCGTGGTGACACCTGTGCCTGACCCAGGGACATCTCCAACACGTCCAGTTGCTCTGTCCAAGATCCTGTGCAAGTGTGTTTTGGGAGGTCACAGCACCAGGCTGATGTGGATCTCCATTTTTGATTTTGGATTTACTCAAATCCAGTATCTGTGCTGAATAACTGGGCAAAACACTGAAAGCTCCCTGTGCAAAGGAGCAAGGCACAAATATTTATACTGCTGTGCTATATGGGACCTCCACAGGGTATGGACTAAGCTCAGCCCTTGGTAGGGGACTAACTCACAGTAGGAATTTCTTCCTTCAAAAAACTTAAAATCTCAGCAGTAACAAAAAGAGAGGGGTTGCAGTACAGCCATGAAAAACAAGTTCTGTCTTGTAATGACCATGACTTCAGCATTAGTTTGCATTCAAATATATTTGAGGACATTTATAGGGGAAATTATTTTGAAGTAATAGTTTTGTAGTCTTTAAACCATCCAGAATCTTATACCTTTCATTTGAGATGACTGGACATTGTCAATACCAACATGCCAATACAAATATTTAGACTTTAATAAAATATGTTATTTTGAGGAAAATTATATTTAGATTCTCTGGAAAATAATTAGCTTGTATTGATAACTCAGCTACTTGAAATCACAAAAATAACATTAGTTGGGAGAATAAATATTACTGTTATACTACTCATGCCTTGTTTTTCACTCTACTGTAGTTTAAAAATTACAGATAAGTGACTTTAAAAAAGTCCTTAGATTTGCTTCAAAAAGAGTTTTGATTTGGATCACTCAAAAGTACATAGACTGATTTCTTTTAATGTTAGAACTGATCTGACTTCCCTCCATTAATGTTAAAATATCAAATTCTTGACAATTATACAAAGGGGTTGAAACTGTAGTGTATCTTGGGGAAAACACACAAAAAGATGGGAAGGAATTTATGTGGTATTTGTGCAAATATCATACAAGCTTTCAAAGGATTTCTTTTGTAATTCAAGATTATTGAACATAAGTTAATGGACTCTTAAAGTGTTACCCAAAGCTTATTATGGTAGAATATAACAGCCTCTTTTTAAAATGTTTTTTAATAATATCAACTGCAAGGTCCCTGAAGACATGATATTTCTAGGCTTAACATTTCTTCATCAAATATTAAAATAGGTCAAACATTTTGGTTTCAGTTCCTTTTCTGTTCCTGCTCCTGCTGTAGTGTGCATACCAAATAGATTGCATTATGTAGATTTACCAACTGTTGAGTTATCTGCTTTGTTTTATTATGTTGTTTATTTTGCCATCTCTACTGAGAGTGGAAGAGCTACAATTACACACCAAGGAATCCTGGTATTTACTAATTCCATAAAGTTAAGGTCATCTTCTGTAGCAATTAGAGAATAAATCAATTTATCAGTATTCAATCTTGCAGGTGCAGGTAATCCATAATGAAAAGACTGAGATGAGAACAAATGACTCAACAAGGTTTTTAGTTGCATGATTAAACAATTAATATCTCACAGTATGCGTGGCAATACATCTCTGTGGATCAAATGTGTTTCCCAGGAAATATCTGCATTTTTCAATTAGTATTTGACTAAATTGAGGCTCAAAATTTTATTCTTAGAGTCAAGTGGTCAAAGATGATCCCCAAAACACAAATATTCCTCCTTCTCTTTTCACACCTTTTGTTTTATTTCTGAGCAGAAACAGGGATGAAGCATGTTTAAAGCTTGATTCTATTACCAGGATTGCATTATGTACAAAGGAATCAGACAAAACAGGTCCATCTTATAAACTTAGCTTTGGTTGAGTGTAAAGGAATGGGACCCTTCAGACTTATTTTACTTAAAAGCTAAATGTAAAAAACAGTGCACAGAAAAGAGATGTTTAAGATATTTAGAATAGAATAAAAATCTTTTGATGTCTCACATATAAAGCTGCACACATCTTTTAAATATAGAACCTGGCATGAAAAAAGGATTCTTAGAGCATGAATTGCAGTGAAGACATGAAAGTATGTGAGTTAATGTTTGTAGTT
The DNA here is from genome assembly GCF_903797595.1 of Erithacus rubecula. NCBI lineage: Eukaryota > Metazoa > Chordata > Aves > Passeriformes > Muscicapidae > Erithacus > Erithacus rubecula. Next base: position 120,902,747 of record NC_136689.1, read on the forward strand.
CACCAGTAACATTGTTAAATGTCTTTTAATACCTTTTGCTATAGAGTAGCAAAATGCTACAGTCATTGATTTCATCAAAATCAAGATCTGGCAGCAGAGCTGCTGCTGTGCAGTACACAAGGTTGAGGGATAGTTTGGCACGCTTAGTTTTTGTTTTAAGCAATCTAATATTTAGCCACTTAGCAACTTAGGAGGCTGAGTCTTTTGTTTTGAAAGATGTTGTAGGGGTTGTAGAGAGCCATGTCCTTGATATAGGAGCAGGATCCATAGAAGAGTATGTCAAATATAGTTTGGAGTAGGCTGGCTAAAATTATCCATGAGTCTTTGATTTAATTTTGATGCCTGACACAATCTTTGCTCTGATATTTGTCACAAAGACTATCAAGTCCTTGTCAACTAAAAGTAAAATCGTGTTTCAGTGAGCCCATTTGCCAATACTGGCATATCATTACATTGGTTTACCTTTCTTTTCTGTATTTGGCAATGTTTCTGGCAAATTAAAATGCTGATCATTATGATTTCAAAGATGCTTTATTGGTAATTATATATTTCAAGATGAGCTGTCAGCTCTTCTGATGAAATTTCTGAGAATCACTTTGAGCAAACTTAGATTTATTTATTTTAGTAGCTCACTGAGGAATAAACATCATGATTATCCTCTTGTCATTCAAAGAAATCTCAGATTTATTGCCATGCCAAACACTGTGAGACAAAATAACACTTATTTTTTGAATGGTGACCATGACCAGCAAAATAAAAGAGCCTTTCCTTACGAAAAGACTTGATCCAACATCCCTGTAAGTTACTCCAATGTGTCTTTTGACTTGCAGATTTTGGATCATGGTGTGAGTGTGAAGATTCAAGGACCCAACTGTTACTACATCTTTGTGAATTTTTACTTCCTGCCTTATCTTGCTTGCAATTAGTGGCCAAGATTACATATCAAGAGCTTTTGTGGGAGGATTATAGTTTCTCATGTATGTGAAGTATTTTTCAAGTTTCTGTTGACTCTAAAATAATTAACAACTGTAAGATATAAAAGTGAATAACCTGAATACTAATAACTGCAACTTCATTTTAAAATTAAATTTTAAATATTAGAAATTTGCCAAACTACTTATGCAAATGAAATTGCCCCATCTCTCTGCCTATGTTAATCCTACTCAATTATGTTACTGCTAAGACATACATTTATTGAGTTTAGATAAATGTGTGCAATTCTTCAAAGGCTCTGTGTAATTGCTTCTAGATTTGCCATCAGCTGTACTTGTCTTTGTGATTGTATCTGTACTTGGTAGGTTTTCATGTTGTAATTGTATGTTAATTGTTTGTGATTGTATCTGTGAGGTTTTTATGCCATAATTTTGAATAGCAATTGTCTGATTGTACCTTTGATGAAAATTTTAATGTTACTTTTACCCAGAATGTACTTTCTAACAGGCAAGTCACATAAACTTATATATACTAGAAAGAAAATTACATAAAATTGGGAGGGCATTTCCACAAAGACAACACATTTTGAGTTATAAAGGTAAGTATATTAGTAATTTATAACTTTGCACTTCAATTTATTCTGACAAGAAAGAAGTGATTGAGAGAGGCTGGTAACTATTGTCTGATTCAGAAGCTTTGAGGGTTTTCATAATTTTTTGCATGTTTCTCTGTGCAAATTCCCATATGCACTCTAGCTAATTATATCAATTTTTACAAGATACTCAGGGGCCATTGTAATTTTTTTCAGCGCAAAAACACAGCATAAGAGCAGAGCCAGAGCCAGCCCAGTGGACAGGAGCCATTTTCCTGGGCACCATCCAGTGGCAGGGACATTGAAGTGAGTGGACACCGGGCACCCTTCTGCTCGTGTTAACTGATCCCAGGAGAGCTATGAGCCTGTTCCATTCAGATAATTTTGGTAGTGAATATTCTGAATTATTTGTGTTGCCAAAACATCTTAAGGCTCTCAGTACAGCCCTGGAGCCACAAGGTGATCCCAGGACCACATCTGAGCATTGTCTGGATGCAAATAAAGACAAATTATAGTGCACGAAACATGCTTTCACCCAAAAACATATGGAATACAAAAGCTAATTTATTGCCAGTAGCAGTAGTTCTAGAATGAGATTTTTTTGTTTGCTTATTTAGAACCTGTTTTTCTGTGATTTACCATTTTCATGACTGGTTCAACTAGAAAAAGAAGTAGATTTAGAAAAATTCCCTGAAATCAGAAGTTCGAAAGAAGTTTAATACTCTTGTATTATATTTTGCTTTATTCTCTCTCTCTCTCTGTAGATATATATATATATGTATTTTATTTTCTTTTTAGCTTGTTCATTTTGAATAGTTACAGTCTGTCATCATTCAAGGCTGGTGGTAGGGAATTCTCAAATTGATTTTTTTTACTGCAGTATTTTTACATTTCAATTTTGATGTTTTTCTTACATGTCTTTATTTCAGATAAGGAAAGTTGAATAAACATGCCACACACAGCACATTTTCTTAATTGGTTGATGCCACTTCATTCAGATAATGTGGTGAAAGGTTCTCCTTCCCCTTAGAGACTATTCATACATGACATTGCTTGCATTTCTAGAAATTATTAAATTCATTTTTACAGATAGCATTTTTTTTCAATTCTTCCATGTTTTTCTCCCAAACTGCTTAACAGTAAATGATAAAGGTGGAAGCCCCAGCCCAAGTCAGATCTAGTAATTCAGTGGCCAGAATTCAGCAATAAACTTTAATAAAAGAATGAACTATAAGCTGTTTGTGCATTAGCATCAAGTATTTAGCAAATGCTTTAGTAGTGAACCATGAATAGGTGATCAGGCAAGACCAGATGCACTGTTTAAATAGATTAGGTGGGCCAGTTAACTATTGTTAAGAGTCATTGCAATTAATTTAATTGAATCTCTTCTTTGGCAGTGATCCCAAAAGGCAGACATTTAATTTCCCAGAATGCCTGTGGTAGACAAACAGTTTCAGATTAAATATAATATACTTCTAATGGATTCTGTGTTTTCCTTAAATGTGAGCTAGCCTTACTTTTTAAAGGTAGGAAACAATTTGAAAGCTCTGATTCTACTGCTTTTGTCCAACGTTTGGAGTTCTCTACGGTTTCCTGAGAGAGACAGCATGAGAACTAAGATGGCATATAAGGAAAAATGTGCCACTTTGGTGAGAAAACTGCAGTACTTAGTTAAAATAACAAGCCAGGCTCTTCTACTATAAGTCCTGCTTGAATAGAAATGTCTCAAAAGACTTAATCAAAGATGTCAGTATTTATAGCTCTCCACAGTTTGGACTTTCCTCAAACCACTGGATCTTGTGAAGCTTAGCATCATGATGAATTAGAACAGTTCCCACATTTCATGGATGCCCAGAGTTCAGTAAAAGGGAGGGAATTATATATTTTTGGCTGAGAATCTTTCAAGCATAGGTTAAACCTATGCTTTCAGAGTTATTTCTTTAGCACTGAAGAAGTTAGAAAAACACCAACACCTCAGATACACCTGGAATAGTTTCTGGAGTCTCCTGCAGACTTGATGAGATCATTAACCAGTGTCTGTGTGGGGCTGTGTCCCTTCCCTGATGCTTTGTCACCACGACATTGGGCTGTGGGAGTTTTAACAAGTCAAAGGGGACTCAAAAGAATGAGTGCAAGAAGAAAATCATCACTGAGTCATGGAGATTGGTGTACTGTGCTGCCTTCTAGCAAAAGAGAATTCTGAGTTTTGGTCTCTTTTCAGAATCACATCTGTGTTTTACCTTCTGTTATCAGACCAGACCAGAGAACCTTCAACAGAAGAAATAGATATCTGTATTTTCTGAGCAAGAGGCATCAATTGCTTGCCACCCCTACATGGTGGGTTGCCCAGTTTGTTGTGTAGCAAAATATCCTTCTTTACAGGTTTTGAACTTTGTGTGGCTGAGGAAGGAATAAAATCAGTGTCTTCACTCATCTAAGGCATCTCTAATCATGTGACTGCTACTCAAAAATATGTGAGGCTTAAAAAATATTATTAGCAATAACAGTAGTTTTACTCCCTTTCAGATCCCTAAGCCCACAACAATTTTTTCCTGTAATAAGGAGATAAGGGATTGTTATTTTCCATTTGAAGTATTTTTGAAGAATTTATCCCTTCGTTGCCTAATTGAAAGAATCCTGAAATTGAACCAACCTGCCATGCACAGCATTTCTGAGAGAAAAGTATCTCATGTCTACTTGTTTGAAGGTCTGGAACTGTAGAGAAGTTTGTATTGTGTCAAGTAAAATCCACTTTTTTTTTCAGGAGATCAGCAAAAGCTTTTCTCATGCTCTGTTATGTACAGGTGCCCAAGTCTCCTGCAGTGCTCTGCATTCATAGATCTCCTGCTCTTTGGAAAGAGGGCAATTTCAAACCTGAGGGGAGCAGATTCTCCTTTAAACTTCACAGCTGGCTGTGCTAAGAAGCCCATGTTCAAACCAAAAATAAGCACCTGCTTGAAGAGTATATATGTGACTGCTAATGACAAAAAGGAAAGGAAAATGTAGGTTAAAAGCTTAAGTAGTTTGAGACTCAATTGATTTGTGTACATCTGACAGACTTTGCACAGACAGATCTTTGTCAAGTAATAAACCCTTCCAAGAAAATTCTGTTCTAAATATTAATGTTTGCTTTCAATTGTTTGAACTCATTTACTGAGAATAACAAAAAATTTGTCCCTTTTAAGTAGCAACAGTAAATTATATATTGTAGATTCATAGAATCATCTATGTTCACTGACACTTGATTACTTTATACTAATTGCTTTAGTAAGTACCAATTATATCCCTAAATGCTTTTCTGAATGCTAATATATCAGCTACATTCCTCATTTTCCTACATATTTTGTAGTTAGAAAATGAAGCAGCAAGATTTCTCTTTCATACCTATTAGTCATCATTACATTCTCTAGTAAAATGTTATTTCAATGTAATGGTATTTGCAAACACATTTAGACTAGACAGTTAGTTCCCAACATTCATGTTAAATATTAACCCATTATATTACTCAAGGCAGAATCAATGTGGCACAAAACAGGAAGGAGAGAATCCATCAGATGAAGTTATGAACAGATTGTGTTCTTATACATTTTTCTTTGCATAGCTTTGGCTGACTAATTAATGTAAGTATAAAGGGTTTATAATCACCTTAACCATTGATGTGGCCTAATTAAGCTCTGGTGCCATTTAGTAATGCATCACATTAGTGATTCCTCAGAATATAAGTTATCTCACTAGTGTTAGTATAGCTGGAGATTTTCCTGCTGAAGAGCAATATTTTGCTGAAACTAATATCCCCTTGCAGGGATATGTCAAATCCAGAGAAAATTTAAGAAATGTAAAAAATAATTGGGTTTTGAGCTGACACTTGGAAATTAAATGGCAGACATCATTTAGTCTTATATTGATATTTGCTTAATTTTATCTAAAAATAAAGCAAACCAAAGCCAATACTTTATGTTGAAATATTGATATTGACATGAAATGACAATGATTAACTCTGGACTTCTCATCCCCATCTTCTGTTTAACTTCAAGTAGTAAAATTCCCAATGTCTCCCTTGATTATTTTGGAAAAAACTATACATGTTTAACATCCACAAACAGATAAAATGAACAACCTTTAGCTTAGGCAAGTATGCATTAAAAATACATGTATAGATGAAAATAATATGTGCCTATTCTGCCCATGATGAGGCAGATGAGGCCAGCTGTAAGTGAATTTGTTTGCACTCCCATAGGAGTCTAGCTGCAGTAGAATTGAACCCTATGTGAATTAATTTATCCTGCTTTCAGGCTGCTTGGCAGCTTCTGGCAGTTCTCCTCCTGTATTTATGGCTGGCCTGAGGATGTACACGCTGCATGACAGTGTGCAGCACAGGCATATATCCTTATTCAGTGTTTGAGCATGGGAGTAGTTGTTACTCTGAGTTGTCAGCTGGTTATTTCTTGGAGAAGCTGCCATGGGGATTACATGCTGTGGAATTTACATTACTATTTAAAATACTGTGTGATTTTTCTAGATTAAAGGACCCTGTCAGGTAAAATAAAGGCCACATTTTAAATTTTATGTCTTCCCGCTATTCTTAATGTGTTTTGAATTAAAATTTTTGAATTTCTGTTCCATTTGAATTACTCTGTCAGCTGCCACACTTAGTTTTTGTGTTAATTTCTGGTACTTTGCTGGTAAAAATGTGACTAATCTTTGCTTTAAGTTACTGAGTTTTAAATTTACTTATGCTAATTGTTTGACAGGATATGATAGTAAGAGCAAAGGTATATTTTAAGGTTCTGTTACCTGAGATGGGGGTCTCACAGAATTTGTGTGTTTTAGACACAGCACCACACAAAGGGATCTGAAGGACAGTTTTACATGCTGTTACCTCTCCTTGCACACTGTAACTTGGTTCTAGAGTCACATCAGCTTTGCACTACAGCCAGGTGGATTAGCTGTGCTAGAGTAAAACTTTTAGAGTCAGCCTAAATCTACATGCAAATCTACATGCAGTGTATTAGAGAGTAAACCTAATGTATGTTGCTGTTGTATTTAGTAAAGAACTTAAGAAAATATTAATGGGGGAAATTCTATGTTGTATTTGAGGCAGAATGGAGAGTCTTCAGACTGCTTCATATCCCTTTTGTGTTGAATAACTTCAATATTTGAGCTGTAACTAAGTGTAAACCAATGACAATTGGGTACAAAGACCTGCTCTCTTTCCATTTTGAAGAAGCCATGGGATTTCTTTGCTCTGTGGTAACTTGCCTTAATATGTCTTATACTACTTTAGAAGTCCTCTTCTGATTTTTCTTTGGCTTGTCTTTGAAGCTGCTAAATCAGGCATCATTGCAGGAATAATCTCTTTTCCTTTGTTTCCAAAAGATGGAGTAACTGGAAATTGACGGAACTAAAGGGAGAAAAACTGATATCCTAAAAGAAAAAAGGAAAAGTGCAACAAAGTCTAAAATTAAAATGTACTGAAGCAAATTTGATATAGCAGCATATATTTGATATAGCAGATTTGACATAGCTAGCTTGAGCTAAATGGAATACTGCCAAAACTGGATATTACTTTCTTAGGAAAAGGAGAGTCTGCTTTGAATTCTATGATCAACCTGGCAAAAGTATTACTCATCACTAAGCTGAAAAAAACCCAACAAGCTTACCGCAAGAGAACAGTGCAGCAAGTGGTGATTTTTGTTTGTTTTCTCATGAGAGAGATGGTCTGTTTGGTAAACTGGGCATTGAATACTTGCAAAACCTAAGGTCTATGATGAATCCTGCTATTTTTTTTTCTTTGTTGTCTTGAGCATGCTATTCCTCTGCTGCACTTCCTACTTGTTTTTGTGTCTTAGTTACAGAGGTAGTAAACTCATGGGAAGAGTGCCTATCTCTTTTTCTGGAAAGATAAGCAACACACATGGTTAGATCTCTGTCAACTCAAATTTCAAAATCCCAGCCTCACTTGCCTCTCTGTAAACTTGTCTGTGTTTTCCCAACTCTTTGTGATCCTGCCTGTTCCTCCCATCTGCTCTCCCCTGCTTCAAGATCTGCAGGGATATTCAGTGACCATATTTCTGATCTCAGGGAAAGCTGCTATTCTGCACTACTCTGGTTTGTATTGGCAAAGTACTTTGCTGTTTCAAGCACACATTTTGATGACTCTCTTCAATACATATTTGTTTCCAGGGATGAATAAGGCAGATATTTTCTCAGTCACATTAACAAGAATTCAGTGAAAGTATGTAAAAAGAACACTTAGGTCTGGCCAGTCTGCTTCTATTTTTCCCAAATTGAATATTTTATGCCTAAATTGTAAAGCTGTACTAATTTATGACAGCTCTGGAACAGGACAACTCTTTTCTGAAGAAATTTTTAAATAAATAATGTTTAGTTAAGTGTGAGGCATTCAAACACTTTAAAATTCAATCAAACTTCAACATTCCTATTGCATCAAAAGTTACAGAGAGGCTGAGGATTTCTAACAAATTCTGTAGGATTTTTACTAAAAGGGAAGAGTAAATTTCCCTTTCTTACTAAACACCATTTGAAAAAAATGATTTGTAAAAAGTACTTGATTTCCTAATTGAAAAAATATCAATCTATAAACTTATCTTCAAGGATTTTATTGCCTAAGCTTTTTATTAGTTTTTGAACTAATATTTAAAAGTATTATTAAAAACCCCCAACAGATATCAGCTCTGCCTTTGAAAAATATGTTTTATGAAAGAAAATTGGGGATTGAATAACTTTTTAAAATGAGTCTTGTCATGTCTTTACCATATCCCATATCTTCGTCAACATTCTATTTAAATAGAATATAAACTTGGGGGTTTTGTTTGTTTATGTGTTACTTTTCTGCTGGAATTAATGGTAAGAGTCAGACAAGAGATAAGAAAACTATTTACATGAGACCTCCTCATAAGTGCTGGTACTAGACAACTTATTCTAAGGGATTTATATTAATGGGATGTCATATGCAGCAAGGAATAAAACACATACTTAATGTGGTAAAAGCACTGAAATTAAATGGAGAGAGGATTAGATCAAGCTTGCAATTGCTTTTGTCTGACAAAAGCTAATTTTGCAAAGTACTTGGAGAAAACAAGATTGGATCATAAGGATTTAAACCATACAGTTAAATGCTTGCAAATGAACCTCTTAGTTTCAGTAACTTTTAAAGGATTGATTTATATTTCATTGACATATGTATACCTATGCATAAATTCAGAGATACGTGAATGATTAAAAACTGAAAAGAGCAGCCAAGAGAAAATGGTGGGCCAATTTACTTAAATGATATAAACTAAATTCCTTTGAAAAAAGATCAAAAATCTGATTTGTAAAAAACTTTTAAAAAACATCTTCTAAGATAGTGTAAGTGGGTTTATTTTCCCTGAGAAAATGTAGCCATGTATTTCTCAGTGAAGCTGAGAGGCAAAAAAAGCTTTAGCTAATAATGTTGCTCACTGCAGAGAGCTCTTGAATTCTAGATGTGATTTTAAAACTAAGGTTCAGAAGCTGATTAAGGACCAGAATCCCTGACTGAGTTTCTGATTAACATTTTGAACATGGAGCGAAATATTCAGTCTCTGCATAATTACAAAATAGAGACATCAAAGAAGAAAAATGCCTTTGAGTGATCTATTCTATCTCTTTGTGAAAGCAAGATTATATTTTTAAGCTGGCAGTTACAAGGGTTTTTCCAAATGTAATTTTGAGGTTTTCCATTGATAGAATGTAAACAGTTTCTCTTGAAAAAATATTCCATGACCTAAAGGCTCTTTCTGGAAAATTTGGCTGTTGCATTGACATCCACAAATCTTTCTCCCTTTCGTCTCAGGTCATCTCTCGTTACACTTTCTGTTTGCCTTTACATTCATATTAAAATATTAAGGGAAAAGTGAAAAAAAAAAAGCCTAAAAATGTACAGAGTTTAATTTTTTTTTTAAAAGGGGAAACCTGCATACAAACAAATGCATTAAAATATTTTTAAACATTTGACTCATAGGATGGGACACATTACATTAGTTGTGTCATAATTTTTTTATGTTTAGTGAAAGCCTTCCTCCCTCCCTCCCTCCCCCTTCCCCTTCCCCTTCCCCTTCCCCTTCCCCTTCCCCTTCCCCTTCCCCTTCCCCTTCCCTTCCCCTTCCCTATCCCCTTCCCCTTCCCCTTCCCCTTCCCCTTCCCTTTCCCCTTTTCATAACAGCTCAAATCTATACATTCAAGTCAGGACTCAAATTTAAATGATGTAGATTGATGTGGAAACTGTGTTCAATTGTGAAATTTTCTTCTGCTCTGAAATATTTTAATATTCTTTTAACCAATTTTCTGATGCTTCTTGAATTTAAATATGGTTGGGGACCTGCTCCTTACACAGTGAATAAACAGTATTTTAAAATTGTGTAATATTACTATTTTTTTAATGTAAAGCAAAAAATATATATTCTAGTTTAAGTAATTACATTTGGCCTATGTTTATTTCCTTTGGAGTTCAGTATGTGTATTATTCTCTTCTAATTGCCTTAATTAATGTATGAAGCCACAGAATGTATAAAGAAGACAAATATGCATCTACAGAAGAATAATATTTTTTAACACAGCTATATGCTATATATGGCTTTTTACTTTTGGGTTTTATTTGCAATCATGCAACAATTGTTTTAGCCATGATTTAATTGGCTTGCATATTTAGGTATAATAATCAATGTATATACTATCTGTGCATAAATTTCTATTTTTATTCTGATCTGTCACATTGTTTTGAGACCTCTTTCATGACATGCCCTTGTGATTTGGTTCTTTGGTACACTTCCTGTTGTCCCCTCACTCCTCAATGAATTTGCTTTTATTGGAAATTCAATAGAGAATACACTATGAAAACTTCATACCTTGCTATGTGCACAAGATGTTACAGAGAATTAAACCTGCAGTTTGTGTCACAGAGAAAATGTTGCAAATCTTATTATGGGACTCCTGATGTGCAGACTCCCAGCTATGGTTTTGCCAATTATTTTTGATCTGTCAACTTCAAGATTTCTTTAATAGTCTTCTCTAAACTGAAGATGTAAATATCAACTGTTCTCACCATGTTCTTTTAGCAGAGAGGTTTCATAAACTCTGACACTTGGCTCTATCTGTTTTTCATCTGCTGTAGGTGGTTGTGCCAATTTGTTGACGAAGACCAGGTAAAAGTGAGACCCTTTGAATGAACCTTGAAGAAGCCAGCAGATTTCCAGAATATCTACTGCTTTCCAGTAGTGCCAGTGGTCTCTGAGAACACAATGTGAAAACCAGCCCAAAACACAAGTAACTGTGTTCAGTGTATATTTATACAAAATCTGAATTGTTTAGAGTTTAGGAAAGCTGACATACATTAAACATGCAGGCTTTTTAATGCTTCTCAGAAAGTATTGATTATATTTCATAGGACAATGACTGTATTAATTAGACACTGGAGTATTGAAAGCACTATAAAATTAACAGGCATGTAGACATATTCTATATGAAGTTCACTTGGTGTTGATACCAATACAGCATTCCTCCTGGCAAAAATGAGCTTGGAAGTTATAAGCTTTACATGGACATAATCACAGAAGTCCCCTTTTCCCTCTGCTGTACCTGGAAGTCACACAGCTGTTAATTGATGGTAGGGAATTCTGCAGCATTAAGCACGAAATGCTCCTTCAAGAGGAAAGAGACAAACACCAGTAAATTCTGTTTCAGCTCCACGCACAAGTGCAGTCACTTGAATGCAGAATCTGCTCTCCATATCAGTCACTAAAAGGACACTTTATTTTCTAATAATTAATGTTGTTTCCATAGGATCCAATATAAATTCACCATAAGAGCAGCTCCATCTTAAGAAGGTGATAGTCATTCCAGATTAACTGGAGATACAGTGATATGAGATTTTCTAAAAATTAAATGAGAGATCCGAAATCTTTCAAATCAGGGAAAACAAATGCATATCATCATGGTATAGACTGTTGGACTAATCAATCTAGAGAAAACTTACATCAACTCCAGATGATTATCTGCTTCTTGCTTGTATGAGAAAGAGTGATGATATTTTGGAAGCATGGGCAATTTTATCTAAATTATGAAAGAAATTTTTTTATGGTCTTTATTTTTCTAATCATAATGACAGTAGGGTTCCCTTATTCTGTTCGTTGGGGAGTTAATGGAAACAACAAGCCAAATGATACTCAAACTCTTATATTTCTTCATTCCTTGCATAATAATCTTTTATGGATGTGAAACACAAGACCTATTGATCTGGCTGAGTTCATATGAATTTTCTTAACAGAATAATTCATTTCTTGAAGCACTTAAGTTTCATCCAGGAAAAAAATGCCATTCTTTGCAAATATTACAAGGTGACACAGGCAAAATATTTCCTATCCCAGTTTCAGCAGCAAGCAATAGGCAGGCTGCTTCTGCTATAAGTAAATGTAGTTTCTAACCAACAATGACAAGGCATTTTCACAAGTAACATCATTGTTAATATTTGCTAGAACCTTGATGTTTTAAAATTCAGCTTTGCTCTATCTATGATATATTACAGAATTTTGGAGATTGGACAAAAATGTTTGTCTGAAAATAAGTGTTGAAATAGTTCATTCTTATATAATATGGAGCTGTATTTTCAGTAGGTATGCTTTTCATTGCTGCTTGTTTTGATTGGGTATGACAATGTGCAAAATAGTAAGGGATCAGAATTGCTACCTACCTTTCTAATATCTAAATGCATATAAATATTTTGACATGAGGAGCAGAGATTTTAAAATGCTAAGCACTACAGCAAAATGGATTAGCCTTTAGTAAGGAGAGCTTCAAATTGCAAGTGCCGGGGGGGTTAATGGAAAGCAGTGTGTCATATTTCCTGATTTACCCTTTCACTATCTTGTCCAAAACACCTGGGTAATGTGTTGCTCATAAATTATAATTCAATAAGCATACTTTGAGTTCCAATCTTTATTCTTTTCAAAAGTTTCAAATAAACTGCACAGAAATTCTGGCTATGTGGAAAAGTGCTCTGCTTTGGTTAGTGCTGTAGCAATACCCCATGGACAGAATGAATGTAAGGTATAATTGATCTGCCTTTTTGATAACTTCACAGTAGCCAAGGATCTAGAGATACTCTTAACATTTTCTTAGTGGATTCATGTAACCAAATGTATTAATTTTAAATGATTTTAAACATTTATCTCATGTAGTTTGCTGAGAGCACAGAGACATTTTGTTTGAGACTAAGTTTGAAAAATATGGTAGCTTTATTATTTTCATAAACAGAATTTACACATATATGATGTAATATTTTAATGATATAACTTGGATTTCACTCTCTCTTCTTGACCTTCTCACTGCAGTCTTCAGATCTGATAGCAGACAACCCGTGGAAGATGACTGGTTTGCAAAGGATTTACCATAACTCTTGTTAGCTTTGCAGATGGCTGTGGATGCTGTGCTGCTATAGCTGGAGCACCTCAGCCACAGCAGCACATTTGTGCCTTGTAAAACTGGGATATATGATGAGCTGGAATCAAAGGGTTAAAATGCCTTCTAATATCTTAAGAAATATTTATCAGGTTCCTCCAGCTCTTGGGCAGAAGCAAAACTCTGTCTGTCATGAGTGTGCCAAATCTGAAGGATTTCTAAGGGCCCCATAATTTATAATGGATAATCAGATACTGCTTTGTCAGCTAATGATATTGCTTTCATGTCCTGATTCCAGGCAAGACAGGGTTAATTTTTTGCAGTAGACCAGAAGGTGCATAGCTAGGATGAGAAGATTTTTCTATAGCACCTCATGTCATTGCTGGGGGCAGGGAAAAGAGACTTTCTTCTTGGGAGGAAGGGGTCCTGCTGGTCAAGAAAACATGATGGAGGGAGCTGTCCAGTGTTTTCTGTTATCAGGGAGTTTTTCTGTGTGAATCATTTATTTTCTTACACCTTTTGTTATTAATATTGTAGTTGCTACCCTCTGTTTTCTTTACTCGTTGCTGTTTCTCATAAATTTTTCTTCTCTCTCCTCATGGTCTTCTCCCTCAATTGGAGGGAGAAGAGGAAGTGATGCATAGTTTTAGTGGGAGTACTATATTGGAGAATATAATTCCTAAACCATCACATCTCCCCATCTTGTTCCCCAGGAATTTTTCTGCCTCTCCACTCATCCCACTTCCCTCACCCTTTGCTAGTGCCCCACTTTGCCACTCCATAGAGTGGTGTTTCCTTTTCAGTTATAACACCAAAAAAGGCTTAGGAAATAGAGCAAGAGAATGCTTTGATCTATGTAAGTTCTCATGATCACATTCCCAGGAACATTCTTGCCAGAGACAGATGGTGTTGCTACCACCAAGTGTTTTGTAAATTGTTGAAGAATTACTCTGAGTGAGATTACTTGCATTTCCATCTGCAATACTATGTTTCTCATATCCATTAATACAAGATTTTTATCTGGCTCTTTGGTATTAGATATAGAATACAGAAATCATATATAATCTTTCTAACTGCTTTTTCAACTTCTTGTATTTTGATTGATTTTTTAAATCAATCAATTCACTGTTTTACTTTTTGATCTTCTTTTCATTCTGCTCCTTTCTAAAATGACTGTCAGGATATTTTTCTTTGATGTTGCACTTTCTACTCTTTCTCAATTTCCTCTGCAGTTCTTCCAAGAAAAAAAGAAATCAAACTATTTTTCTGATGATGAATTCTCTAGATCTTCTCTGTCTTTTCAAAGAGCTTTGTAGTATTGAATGTACCTCTCAAAAGAAATGCCAAACAGACAGAGTTTTTCAAAGTGAATTTAATAGACACAAAGAATGCTGACAGTCTCAGTCCCAAGGAAATTATTGGGATTTTGAGCATTAATTTTCCATAAGGCTGCTATTTCTTGCTGGTATACAAGAAGGTCTGATCCAATAACCATCACTAGATGAAATTGCCTTAATTGTGTTCAAAAGGAAACAGCAATTCAAGGTTTCAGGTACTGCTCACAAAAGTATCTAAATCCAAAGACTTTGTTTTACCATGAATTTTTTGTTTCAAAATGCTCTTTATTTTTGTATTTTATTTTTATACAAAGGCTATGTTGATTATTTTTCTGTTATGGGAATTTTTTCCCCAATTATTAGATTATCATATTAGGAAATATCATGTTATTAAGGTGTTCCAATGTGACAGCATCCATATCACTATATTAGCTCTTGAGCAATCTTATCTTACTTTCTGATTCTCCTGCTCTCATGTTTTCTCTGGTACATAACACTGAGAACTTCACAGCTCAGTTTGACATAAAGTTTGCTAAGCTAAGAGGAAAGGATAAAACCTGGGACCATGGCAGCACACATGTTGAAGGGAAAACGAGAATCACTCTGTATCAATGCTTTTAATGTGATATGTTTAATAATTTAAAAGTTGCATAGCTTTAGTTAATTTATTAAATTTAAATGTGTCTTATAATGACTGGACATTAATTCTTCCTCAGTATATTGTAGCAAACCCTTCCTTGAGTATTAATTATTTCCCTTTAGGTATCTAGAGCATTTTTGGTAGACCAATTATCTCTAGTATTTCTGTTTTATTTTCTTTTTAACTTAATGTTCTTTTATTTTTTCTTTTGTTTAATATTTTTTCCCTCTGTAACTGTTCATTATATATAATTTAAAATGTGTACTACATTTGCTTTGTGATGTACACATTTTAGGAATTTTTAAATAAAACCAACAAATCTCATATTTCACTATTTTTTTTTTTTTTTTTTTTTTTTTTTTTTTTTTTTTTTTTTTTCCAATTCTGGCCAGCCTGAGGTTACTTCTTTTTCAGAAGTACTGGAGAAAATTAATTTTTTGTAATACAAATTCTGGTCATACAGAGACATACATAATTCAGTACACAGAGGAAAGAGGTGGTGACCACAGCTTTTTTTAAAGCTGCTGAAGAACAAGATACACGCCAAAATAACTTTTTGAACTTTACTCTTAAAAGCGAAACCATCTATTGCATATTATGTTTACAATTTTTTAAAATTTCCTTTCTTTTTGACAAACTGTACTTCCAAATTCATAATGGATAGTAGGTCACTGACTAGATGGAAACCCTTTGGTTTCCAAAGCCTCAAGGAGCCTGTGAAAAATAGGCCAGCTACCACCATCACTTCAGACAGGACAGGGCTGTGCTCTGTCCTCACCAAATTCCTCATGTACTTTGCAGTGTTCAGGGAAAAAAATGAATATTAAAAGAAGATATGCATTGAAGACTGAAAGCCAACATTTCATCCAGATATTTCTCAGTGTCTAGAATTAGTATGTGCTTAGTTCTACCCATTTGGCTTAGGGCCTCCCTCTCACAACCACTGCCTAGGATATCTGAGGAAACTTCCTGAACAGCATTGACTCAATGTTCAACAATAGCCTGCCCTAAGGTGATGTAACTGACAGAGCACAGTGGGCTTAAAATAATATGAATAATATTTTTAAGTATTTTGAGATATTTGAGATAATTTCATGAGATCATGTGAGGCCTGTGCCAGTGTTTAAAGCAAAGTATAATAGACATTGCGAATAAAAAAGAACAGAAAGAGAAATGGAATTATGGAATGGTTTCCATTGCAGCCAAAAAAGAGAAAATTATAATTAGTGCAAACCAAAGAAAATGTTATTATAACTATCTGTCATGATGATGTAAATAGTTTGTGCTGGCCACAGTATTCAGAGTCACACAAATTAATCTTGTTTCTTACACCCATTTCCCACCATTATGAAAATCTATAGTACAGACAGGAATTCAGAAAATGAGATGTACATTATAACCCCATGGAGATGAAATTTATCCAGAAAGTAATCACAGACCAGAACATTATTTATAGGTAGCTTGCCTGAGACCTTAATACAAGAAAATTACAAGAAATAGAACAAAATTTGCTTTAAATTAGAGCCCAAAGATAAGCATGATGTTCCAGTTTTAAATGGAGGTGGGAAACTGTTATCATAGTAATTCTGAGGATTTGAATTAAAGACAAATGAAACCAGCACCTCAGGATTTTTACTGAGACTACTAAATTGCACTTACCAGTGTCAAAGATTACCCAAGATTTGGTGGCTCTGGCTGTAGCAGTTTTGAGTGCATTGGGACTGCAGCTGTAGTAATGAAGGACACATGAAAGTGAAGTTCAAAATTAGGATTTTTCATGGTGGTTAAAATATATAGCATCTGCTGAGGGGAGTCACAGTAGCAAGGTTTTGTAAGTGCTTTTTTTCCATGTGTCACCAAATATTGGGTGATTAAATGAAAACAATCCCTCTTTACATACATTCAGCAGCTGATCACTAGCAATATCAATATCTGTCAAGACTTTTCCTTATGAACTCAGGGGAGCCCTGCTACAGCCATTGCTATGTTAAATATACCACACCTTGTCTGGCAATGCATGTAACTACATATTTACCTCTCAAAATTTCCACCTCTACTGTGCAGAATCAAGCCCTCAGTACACATTTATTCAAAACTCCTCTGAAACCATGCAGCACTGGTACCTTGATTTGGTAAAAATTTATATGTGTCAAGGCTCCAGAGCTTCAAGGCACAAGTGTATGAGTTTAAGGTTAAGTTTGCATTGCTCCTGCAGTTCACATGAAAAACCATCCTGGTGCCATTGGCAAGTGTAGGACATCAATCACCTGCTTCACGTGGGGACACAGGAGTAGGTATGTGTGTGTAAAGCTCAAAATGCAATTTTTTCCCCTTTTGACAGCCCTAGTAAAAGTATAGCTACATTCAGTTTTAGCATATTTTTCCACAAGGCATGGGCCATTAAAACAAGTGCACAAAATAATGTTCAGAGGTCTAAAAATTGTATGTAAAAAAATATTAGAAAAAATGAGATTGTTTATTTCAGAGAACATGTCAGGAAGGCAGAGTAACCAATTTCCAAATGTTACCACAGAATAAAACATGAAAGTGAAAAATAGTACTTTCCTTCTGCAGGATGATGGGCATATACTAGTAAATCAGAAGAAAACAAAATACAGATTATAACAACAGCTAAATGAAAAAAATACATTGACTAGGAAGGTTGTGGAATCTTCTGCCATTTAAGGTAAGTTGGATAGATGTCCCTCTGGTTTTTCGGGGGAATAATTATGGAATAGCAATTTGCTTTCCAAAATGACATGTGGGTTAGGAGGTAGAACTCAAGTTGAAATGCTGTGTGATTTTGTGCCAGGCCAAATTTCAGCAAGATGCAGCTTTGTCTGGTTGGGCTTTTAAGTGATGCTTAAACTTTCAAGTTATCCTGCTGTAGTGCTTGGGAGAGAGAGGGAGCACAGAGACCATGGTGACCCTAAGGGACAGGAAGGGACAGGAAGGGAATGGCAGTGTGGAGAGAGGTTTAAGCTAAGGAAACAAAGCAACAGTGACGTTTTTGCTGCATAAAATGAAGGGCTTTTGGACTAGGTTTCATCTCATGGTCACATCTAATTTTATGATGCCTGAATATTTTCCATTAAAAAAAGAAATACTTTGGAACTGTGCAAGTAAAACACTAATATTGTACTTCTCATTTGGAATTGTCAAGAAATACAATTGTATAGAACACTGCTATTCATTACATTTCTTCTTTTAAGTAAATATTTTTAAACTAAAACACAGGCTGTTAACCCTGTAAAAAATTATATATTAAATTTCTTATGTTTTTAAGGTTGCCTTTTAATTCCATATTATTAGAAAAGAAATTCTACTCAGAAGTAGGATTGCATAAATAAGGACTTTTGGTAAAAAAAAAAAAAAAGAAAAAAAGAAAAAAGAAGGGTTTTATTTCATTTTTAAATCTAAGCTGTTAATAGCTGATAGCTATAGATATGTCCACAAATACTAATAGCAAGAACAAGACACATAAAGTATGTTGCAGTAGTTTCCCAAAGCAATTTTGCTGTAGTCTGGCCCAAAGCCAAATGGAAATTTATCAATTAGATTAAATGGTAAAACTAATGGCAGCATTTCAGACCTGAGTCTTAAATGGGAAAGGTTCCACAGTAAATTGGAAAGCTCATCTGTAAATGGTGGCCACTTAAATATGCAGTATGCCCATAGCTACCCTTTAATATAGCTATAATTGAGACATATGAAGGAAAATGTATATTCAGCCTTTCAGCAATAATCAAATTAAAATTTTCAATAAATAGAATTGGTCAGTGTCAAGGAATAAGCAACAGAGAGATTTCTTCAATAAGATGATATATGAAAGGATTGAGAGATCACATAATTTCCTCCAAGTTGATTTTTTTCCCCCTCATATTTTAAGTTACTTCTAATTTCTTGTAATTTCTTTTTTCAAGGATACCAGATATCTCTTTTTCTTCTGTTTCTGGTCTGTTCTCCATCATTCTTAGGTGAAACCATTTGATCAAATTTATTATTTGCTTTGCAGCCATTTCTTTGACCATTAAAAGTTTCCACCAGAAAGTATTATTCCCTATAACGTGGGATCTTTCAGGAATGATGCACTTCATGAGTTAATCCCAGGAATGTCCTTGGCCAAAACTCTTTTTCCCTTCCATATTTGCTCAGACTTGGCTCTGGACACCATACTTCCCAAACAGAAGACTCATAGCATATTCCCATTGTCCTTCCCCATTCCCAGAAGTAGTGCCACTCTTTTGGCAGTGCTGAAAATTCTGCCAGGTTTCACTCCTGCAACCCAGGGAATTAAACTTAATGCTCAACAGATTCAGATTCCAAATTTTATCTCCCACTTATCATATTCATCTTTATAGATTTTTTTTTCTCTCTACTTTTATTCTCCCTATGTCTTTCTGATTCTTTCTTGTCTTTTTATGGCATCTGATTTCCTTTTATTTCATCCTATTAATATTATGATTTTTCTAGGAAGTCTGAGACAGTAAGGATCCTCAAACTGCATCTGATCTTAAAAAAGCAGGGAGAAAACAGAAGTGATGAAGACAAATCTAATGGATTTAAACAACCTTAGTACCAGGACAGTGGAAGTACAATGAACTGGTGAAAAATTTAGAAAAAGAATACCTACAAATATGACTGAGTGATGATGATATTTATCAGAAATTCTCCTTGGAACCAAGTCAGTTAGTGCTGAAATTAATTTTGCTCTAGTGGAAACTGGAATAGCCTGTTTTCAACCTACCACAGAAAATTCATTGGAGATTTGGTGGAAAACAGCATATAATATATTGCATTCTTTCAGAATCTTGATAATACTTATTATATTTTCTTGGTTTATGTTATTCTAGCTGGTTTTTTTTTGTTTGTATTTTTTGAGTTTTTTTAGTCCTTTGCAGTTTTAGCAGTAAGCAAAGGAATTTTTCTGAAGCATAGCAGTAAAGCAAAGGAATTTTCTGAAGCAAAGTCACATTATTATAATTGCTGACAATATTTGAGTTTGGAAAACTTTATCTTGTGTCTCATTTACATGTGTGTAGTGATGCATCTTGAAATGTCTGTGATATATGGATATACACCTGCATTGTCTGCTGACAATGCACTGCACATGAAATATTTATTTGCTATTATATAGGGGTTGATTTCAAAAAGTATAAATACCCCATAAACTTTTCTGTGGAATTATCTCTGAGAGGCTGATTTATTTTTAAGTTCTGCCTCATATGAGGCAGAATCTTAGATTTCCTTTGCTCTCTTCTATGTGTATTGTGATGTGTAATTTATATTCTGTTGTGAATGAAGATGTCTGCTTTGTAAAACCAGTCAGAGTGGAGGGTGCCAATAAAAGAAGTAAAATGCAGGTTTGCCATTCAAGGAACAGTATCCCTGAACCAGAGACTTGCTGTTAATTCACGAAGATAGTGAATTCTGAAGGCAAGTTTTGTGGCAAGTTACTGCAGGTAATTTGGACAGTTACAAAGGCAGACAAATTGTTGCATGGATAATGCATAAATAAAATAAGTTATTTAAGTGATATAGGATATTTTAATACATAAAAAAATAAAAAGAAAAATTAAAATAATCTAACCTTCAGGTGCTGTGAAATGTCTTTTCTGTACTATGATATTTGAAAGGGTTTCCTTGTATAATATGAAGTTATAATTCAGGGAGGTTTGGCCTCATGTTGCCACTGTGTGTGTGCTTCTAGAACAATACTGGAAATTCAAGCATTGAGGATTGTATAAATGAAAATTGTATTATCTAAAAGCATTCAACATAAGAAGTGCTTCACCCCATGCAATGAGGTCAGTCTCCATGAGAATACATTAAATTTTGTAACAGTTCTGGTCATTTTTGGACAAAGTGTGAAGATTTATTCTGACATACTGACAAGTTTAGTAAGGGAGCAGTGACAAGTGATCACAAGAGGCATTCAGGGGCTTCTTATCTCAGCTGATCTTTGAATATAGCTCCACAACGTTTTGCCACAAGTTAGAATAAAAGTGTGACAATTGGTCTGCCCACGAAAAACATATTCTTGTGCTTTATGTTGCAATTATTTATGATTATCTTGCAATTAATCTGGGCTAGATAAGGAGATGGAAATAATTTAGATAGACTTTAGTGCAGATCAAGATGAAGAGAGGGTCAAAAAGAGGTTTAGAAACCCTTAGGTTTATTTTCTCAGGGAAAGAGACTTTACTTAGAGGGTGTTTTCGTGTCTTTGAGTGATACATTGTGTACTTCTAGTGCTTATAGACAAGTACTAATAGGCAGATGAAAAGTTTTGGAGGGTATGTGAAGGGAACATAAATTGAATAGGGAATTGAATACATGCAGAGGATCCAATTACAGTTTTTGATTCCCTAAATATACCATTGCTGTTGCAAAAATACAGAGAAATTGGCAAGGTTAATTGGTTCAGAGATTGAACAAAAGGTTTCTGCTTGAAATATGAATCTTTGGATCAGCTGGCTGGACAGCCAGACTGTAAAGTCATACATTTTAATTAGTCTTGTTCCTATGGAGTTTGTAGAAGAGCTAATCCAAATTTCTTTATGCACCAAAATGTCTAATGACTTCTGTAAAAGTGAGTGTGCAGAGAATGCACAATCAGACCTGGAATGATTAAACAACATTGGATCTTGCTACTGTTTTCTCTGCTGTGAACTGACTGTTGATTTAATTTAACCTGGAAAAATTATGTGACTGAATTGATTAGCTCTGCAATTTACTGGACTTATACACTGCACTGTCTTCTTTCTGTTTCTTTCAGCTTGAATATTACAATACAGTTTTGTCAAGGTTTCTTTGGGACGACTTTTCTTGAGGACTAAGTTAATAAGTCATGCTAGCAAAGGAGGTGAAGAGTAATTCTGGTTGTTTACATTAACCATTGTTTACATGAATATTATAAGTTTTCCCACCACAATCAAAACATTTTATGTTAATATGATTGCTTTCATACTTGTGTTATCACTCTTCCTCCTTGGATTGTTTTATCTAAGAAGTTTTTTGGCACTTATGGAGAAATTCTGTGTATTAAGACCAGAGGAGATATTGCAGCTAGAACACATAACAGAGAGCAGGAGTCAGTGAGTTGTAAGGCTGATCATTATCACCTGCAAAAGGTGATGATGGTCATTGGCCAGGTGCAGAGGGGTCCATGCCTACTGCTCCCTGAAATATCTGTGTTATCATCTACAATTTTCTGATTTTTGCTTCACATTTTTTTGCATGTCCACATCCTCTTTTTGCCACCTGATCCCTTGGGCTTGTCATGGTCTGTGGAGCCAGTGGCTGTCACCCCAGTGAACAGAAAGGCAGCTCCACAGCTCTTCCTCACAGCTCAGCAGTCTCCTCTGAGGTCAGAGCCAAGGCTGAACAGCAGGGCCACACCAAAAGAGGTGTTGAGTGATAGGGAGATGAATACCCAGGAAAGGGGAAGATTGCCACACAAACCTCCAGGCTGTCAGCAGGTGACAGCTCTTACCTTCCTTCCTGCCACCTGCCCTTGGAATTTCCATGTGATAGAACCTATTATTGAAACTGGGGACAGTTTAGGGGGCAGTAGCTAGAGATAGATTCTGGGTGTCACTCTTGGCACCCATGATCTGCAACTCCTGTCCACCTGCATTAGAAACACACTCACTGCAGTCACTGCACATGAGCTTTTTTCTTTTGTACATCAAATACTGGAAAAGTGGTGTTTGTATATCAATGTACAACACTTCCTCTGTATTTGTATGACATCTTTGGTATTTCTTATTTATCTTTTGCATATCCTTTTCCTTTCTTTGTTTGGAGCATTCATATTTCAGGCAAAACTAGGGTAGGATTGCCTGTTCCTGAGGCTGCCAAGCAATCTCCTTGATACATACCTTTTTTCAGTTACTTATAACTCAGCCAGACTCTAGCTGTTTGTGATGAATTTTTCCATGCCAATTTCTGCCTCCAGCTGAATCTTTGCATCAAAATGTTTCAAGCTTTTCTGAGAATGATGCAGGGGGAAAATAGGTTTTTTCATTCATATGATTCAGAAGCTTTGCTTTGAAATACTAAAATATCTTTTGTTTGGAGGAATGGGAAGAGATGAGGAAGAAGCAGAAAGACTGCAAAATATGAGATATGTGTCTTTTTCTTTCCAAAAGAAGTTAAGCCCAGAGACCCAGATTTTGGAAGACAGAATCCTAGGAAGGTATATTGAGCAATCAGGAAAATATCCAGGTAGTGTGTATATGAAGTTGGACCCTGAAATCAGTAGGGGCATAATGTAACAGGTCAGAGAGGGACCCAGAACAGACCTGTTGTCCAAGGGAGTATTTGGATCCAGGCATCCAGGGGAAGTAGGTGTTTAGGTAGGGATACTGAGATAAAAACAGCCTCTGGAGTCCTGGGATACTCAGTATGGGGCTGGGAACATGGCAGCTGGGATTTAACAAAAACATTTTCTTGTGGGGTTTCACTGCATGATCACTACTTTTCCATAACACCCCAGTGCCATTCACTGTGCAGAAGGCATCTCTCCATGCTATTCTACATTCTGTTAACTAAAGCAGAGTCTTATTTGCAGGATGTTAATCTTTTAATTTTACTTATATTTTTAATTTCATAAGCTGGAAGTAGTCAAAAATGGCATAAGAATTGTGCAGAATCTTGCAAACCAAATTTTCTGCAGTGAAAGCAAGTTAATGTAACAGACAGTGAAAACAAACTCTGCCTTCTAATGTCATCCAGAGCCTGAGGTGGCTTTGGAACTGGTGTTCAAAATGAAGGTGGTTCTGGAAATCAATCTAAAGCAATTGTAAGATTCTAATTAAAATTCATTATAAACAGCAACAAAAGAGAGGATTTTTTTTCCTATTACCATTCTCTTTTTCATCCTCTGCCTGCTTAGGGATGTTTTCCTCTTTCCTGTTTTATTGTTTTGCCTCTTATTTAAATACAGAGACTGATTTAACTAGCTGACATTTCATCTTTTGTAACAATTCTGTGACCCATTACTAGAAGGGCAGCTAACAGCACTGGCTTAAAAACCTGACTCTGGCATCTGCCAGGTCTTGAATAGACTGATTAGACTGTGTGATGTGTTTGTCTTTAATAGTGAGTTTACAACTAGGAGTCTACAGCTCCAAGTGAAATATTTTTTCCTGGTTTTTTTTTGTCTTCAGTTTCCTGTGCAATATTCTTGTCCTTTCTTCTAGAAATAGCAAAATTATTTTATTTTTGTTCCCTAACAAAGAATAGTATTTCTGTAAATTGATCAAACAGGAAATTTTCTTCCTAAATACTCTGCACAATAAAAATAAAGGAAGAAGAAATACTATTTCAAAGAAAACATTTGGTAAACAAGTTCTCTAAAACCTCTGTATTCATTACTTGAGCATTATTTAGCAATATAATGTTGTCCTATTATGTGGTCATTTGACATCTTTGACCATTTAGGGCCATTTAGCCCTCCAAAGAAACACAGAAAGAGAAGGAATAGCAGTAAGATAAATCAATTGAATGGTGCTCTAAATATTGGGGGTTTTGTTCCTAGCTTTGTCAATTGTTTCTTTCAATTAATCTAGAGACAGAAAAACCTCCTTTTCATTTTCTGTGTAGTCTTTGGTTGCTGAATGTTGCTGAATTCTATATCCCAAGAGCTGATCTGCATAAGGGCTGAGTGTCTCCAGTGCAACTGGAAGTGGTGTAAAATGCAGTTTGAGCATTTAAACATCTTATATACTATTAAATTGCTTTGAAAAATCATGACCTCTTTCACAATTTGCATTCTGTTCCTCTGGTCTACGTTTTCTCATTTGTAGGAATGAAGCTAATATTATTTCCTCTGTCTCAGATCCATTCATCCTGGTAATGGCTGGTAACGAAGACAGTGATTATTCAGAGTAAATTGTAATTTTCTGCAGCAGGTGAGATGGATCAGTGGGCCCCATCTTTTTCTCATAGGGTATGTCCTTATTTCAATAACAGTCATCAGCATCACCTTCCTTGATAAATGAGGGCAGGCAAGAGACACATTAAATTGGTCTACAGCAGATACTTTATTTTGTGGATTTGCAGATACCCAAAAATTTTCCATCAAGAGTACAGATATGTGGGCTGAACCAAAGCCTTTCGAAAAGAGAAACTTTCTTGCTCTGCTTACCCTTCTTGGATGTATTAAAAATTGTTGGCACTCTTGCAAAGGTCTCTGGGCTGCAGGATAAAAGCAGCTTTATAGACACTGAACTTTCTGACTCAGCTCTCTGCAGGGATGAGGTTTTCACTGCAGATATCTGCATTGTACAAGTTCTGGAGATAATAGGAGTTTTTTATGGAGAGCTCTTCTTCCTGGACATCCAACCTACTTTAAAATCTTTATTTTAAAGCCATATTTAGACTACTTTTACATTCATTTAATGCATCTCATGTTCATTTAGTTTTCCCATGAGAAACCGAAGCATGCAAAATGAATGTTGGGAATTCTGCACAGTAAAAAGGATCAACATGATATATATATGGCTTTATACATAATGATTATATGTAGATATATATTGGAACATCATTAATTCAAATATGGTCCCCAGTGACTGTCCTGCTACCTACACGCATCAAAGGACAGACTACAAGGAAGAGATCCTAATATTATATTAGCTGAAGTGGCAGTCCCATTTGGCCATCAATTGCAACTTACCTAGAAAACACAAATGTGCTTTAAATAATGCTAGAAGGGAAATAAAGAGAAACAAAAAAGCTACTGGTGCTCCTAATTTGAGAAAGGGTTCAAAAGGCTAGTTAAACAGCTCAATTTTGCAGTCTCATTTTAAATTATTCATTGTGCTGACCTGCAGGAAGAATGACAAAGCACATGGGATATGGTTTAATTAGCCCAAAACTTTATTAACTTCATTCAGCTGGGAGTTATCTGGCAGTAATTTGTGCAGTATAGGTTATCATGCCATTTTCACACTTTATGACCTTTTTAGAGGGGTTTATCTTCAGCCTCATCCCTGCCCACACCCACTAGTACAGGCTCACTGCAGTTGCAAGCAATTTTAGTGGCCTGTTAATCCACACATTTTACTTTTGTTGATCATCTCACACATCACACTGTTGCAACCTTAAAAAAATCAGTTTCAGACTCTATTATGCTCTGGGGAAAGGCACAGGACTCACACTAAAATCTGAAAGTCTCCTTGATGTTATACTAGCCTGTTCCAAAGTCCCAGCCCCACTAGGTACAGGTGTCAGATTGCAGAAATGGAATGAGCAGTCTCCTGTACCTCAGCTGGAATTGCCCACTAAAATTTCTTACCTATCCAGTCAATGTTCCACATATACCCTTACAATAAGCCCCAGGTGTCTGAAGAGGGTGCAGATGATGAAATTCCTCACTCTGCTTCATTCTCTTTCCTAATGTCATGGGGAGAGGACAGGTTCATATATGCTTTGTGCATGCTTGTTTCTCTGCTGTATGCAGTGCAATTTTGCCTCAGTCTTTAACCAAACTGCACAAGCAATACTTAAGCTTGCTCAGAACTACAAGTAGCCATAAGGAATGAGATGTCCAGAATTAGAATTAACCATAAGGAATGAGACTCATATTTTCAGCCTCTTTCAACAAAATATAATCTCTGAATACCTCAGATGGTATCAATAAAAATTAATGGAAGTGTCTTGCAGTATCTTCTTTACCTTCCCTGCTTTGTATTTGGTAACTCAAAGTCAAAAGACCACTCCACTCCTATACTTTGTCTCCAAACCACCAGATGTCCAATCCTTGCCAAGGCAGTTACTTTTTTTCTGTTGTAAACAGTCCACAAATTCCTCCTGGAATGTGATTGAGTGCAGTGAAAGCACATTGTTATTCTGGCATACCTAAACTAACCAGGTACAACAGATGTTCTTTAAAGAATACTTGAATAATTCTTTTGACTTGAGTAATTAACTGGCAATTTAAAAGGGTTCTGTTTTCCATTTCCATTTTCCACTGTGCTCATATGCATTTCTGATTGAACTTTTGCTTCACTTGAGATTTTCTTTATGAGGAAGTAATTTGAAGGATCTTCTTAGCCTAAACTCCTTTAACAAATTTTCCCCCGAAGTTCTGACACAGAATTGTGAAGATTCCTATAGTGCACAGCAAAGCCCCTCCAAACAGTCAGTGCTGTCCTGAAGGAGAGTTGAGAAAATTCATATTCACTGGGGGGATGGAAATTGCTCAAAGTGCAGGCAACCTTAAAGCATTAGGCAGCCCAGAAATCTTTTTAGTTTTATTCTTAGGTAATAGGTCTCAGATTTCCCTCTGACTCACTGGTCTGAAACTCACAGACAAACCTGGTAAATATGAGGGAATTTGCCTCCCTGCCAGCTGTCGGGGAGTGAACCATAAGTTGTTTGGATTTCCTCCAAACAGATATTTGCTATATATGTGTTATTCTGTGCATAGAATGGAACACTCGAAGTGCTTGATACTTTGTGTTTGAACTCCTTGCTTGTTGCTTGACTGGGATGAATTTACCATGAATGCTAATAGTGTTGTTTCTACTCAGTATGCAAAAAAACAAACAAACAAACAAACAAACAAACAAACAAACAACAAAAAAAAGAAAACCAGAAGAAATGGCTCCTAACAATATTTTATGAATTGGTAGATTTTTCACTCTCATCCAATTATGAGGTAAGTTCAGTGCTGACCAAATGATAAAGCATGTTGTTAAGGGCACTGTCCAAATACCTCTTAAACACTGAGTGCAGGACCCAGAATTTTGCCTTGTTTAATTTCATCCCATTATTCATTATCCAATGCTCCAACTTATCTAGACCTCTCTCTATTGTCTCTGGTCCCTCAAGAATGTCAACAACACCTTCAAGTTGGGCATCATTGTTACATGAAGGAAAAAATCCAGGGAGTAACTGGTAGGTAAAATTTGAAGAAATAAATCTTGTCACTGTAATAGAACACACAAAAAAGTAGGTATATGTCACTTTCAGGATTATTTTTTTTTTTTTCAAAACCAGAAGAATATTAGCAATCCAGAATGTTTGAAGGTACTTGGATAATTGCAGGTAAAATTTTAATATTGGAGATTCCTTTGAACATCTTGGTTCTAACCATACCAAAAAGCCATATGTATGTATCAAATAGGATATTACTGCTCAGCAGACTCACTCAAAGGACTTTCACATGTTGAAAAGCAAAATAAGGCATTGTCTCTATATCATGCTTTACAGAAATTAGCTTTTAAAAAATGAGTACTTTAATGAATATGTAAGAGAATTTATGGATTTTCATCCATTTATTGCTGCAATAAATCAATCATCAATGATACTTAGCTGAATTTTTCACTTTTTCTGGGCAATGAAGTCAAACATGTACAATTCCATGGAATCTAAGGTAGAGTCAGGCTACCTCTTTCTGAATTACTGAATGCAACTGAGCTGAGGAAGCTACAAAACTGGTGAATACAAAGTGAGGGCAACATTTTACCACCTGGTGAGCCTTAAGCATTTGCCTTTAGGTATTTCAGTATAACCAGGGTTTATGTAGCCTTTCTGAATATCACCAGGCTTGACTTACAACTCACATGGACAAGTCTATCAAATCTGGTTTCAAAATATATTTGTTCCAAGTTTCAAAAAGACTATGGAATGTTGAAAACCTGTTGAAAAGATCACTTGGCTACATAATAGAGATGAAGATATGTGATATCCAGTGCCTGATGAAAGTCCTATTTATGAAATCCTCAGTGTATAGTAACCAGAAAAGCACTAGGTACTTGAATGTATCAGGAGAAGTATTCTGATGTAGAAAAACTGACATGCATACCCAAGGAAATATCTTATTTCAAGCATTTGAATGAAAAAACAGTAAAATAAAATGGTAGGTTCAGCACTTAGTATTCATGAGCAGACTTGTGCAAATAATAGATATTTTGGTTCAGTGGCCTTTCAGAGATGTAAATAAATAAAATTTCTTGAGGTCTACTGAACATATTCAGTCCCTGTTTTCTTTTTACAATGTACTTACATATATCTGTTTGACAAAACTGAAATGAGATATTTTGTTTTTCAACTTCTAATCCCTCTATTTTCTGCCTGAGTCTATTAATCAAATAAAATCAACAACAGTTTTATTGCTTCAAAACTATTTCTTCAGCATTTTTTTTTTCTTCAGAATATATTTTGAAGAGCTCTGCTTATGAATATTTTGTGCATAGACAAAGATTGAATATTTAAAACACTGATTTTATAAGGAAATTTTAAAAAATAACCAATAAAACTTACCAATCCTGAAAAGGAAAACAATGTATATTCAATCCATACACGTGCTAAAGCATGTTTCAGTGTTTAGTATTCTCTAGCATGTGTCAAAGTTCATTAGATAGAGTCAACAACTTTCCAATGAATTAATGGTGCTTGGCTTTGGAAAAATGCAGGCATAGATGAACTAGGAATCATGGAGAAGAAAAAAATATTTTGCAATAGTTGTTGTGATAGGGACTGTAGGAATGCAGACCTAAAAGGAAAAGGTAGATTTTGTTAAGTGATTGCTGCAAATTATTTTTTTTTAGGATGAAATATCCAAGTTATTTAGTTACAATAAAGGATGTTTATATTGGCTAGCAAAAATGTGTAAATTTCTAGCATCTGCAGAATCATAACATTTGTCTGTCATATTTTAAAGAAAAGGTCAGCACTACCTTCCATATCTATTGTTAAACAAAGGCTTGATATAACAGAAGTGCTGGGCAATAGAAAAATCAGACTAATATTATGCCTTAAGTTTTTGTTTCTATGTTTTTCAGATCCTGTACTGGATTAATATATAATTCTGAACTTCGTATAGAGTGTTAGTAAGCTCTCATAACAGTTTGGTCAGACTGAACAATCCTTCTGGCCTGGGAACCAAGGTCACACCATTACCTCAGGCCCTGGAAGGTACAAACAAAAGTGAATGGTGGGGAGAGGCAAACCAGGGGATGTGACCTCATTACCTGAAGCTATAATTGGACAATTAACCTCTGATATGCAAATAGACCAAAATTACATCTGTATGACAAAGCTCAGGACTGTTGTCCATCTTGGGTGTAGCCTCTGCCAGGCTACTGCTCTGCCCAAGGTGTGTCCTTTAAAGTCCTTTGTTAAATAGCCACTTTATTTCTAGCTCTGTCTAGCCTCTGTTCTAGATAGCCCCTCCAGGCATCAGTACAGCCACTCTTGTAGCAGAGTATAGAGAGCCTGTTGTCCGCAATAAGTACATATTTGAAATTATTAACTGAAAAAAAATAAACTATCATGAAAGCCATTATGGCAAAAATATTTGATGCTAAGATAATTAATTCTAAAATTCAGCCTGAATTAGTTGGTGATCCTAGAGACCTCTTCCAGCCTTAATGATTCTATGACATGTGGAGAAAGGATTTGCTTGCATAAAGGGAACAAATTCCTTCAAAAAGCTGTTTTGTACAGAGTATGTTCATTACTGCTCCCAAACTGGTGACTCACAAACTGGTATACTGGTATGTACTTATTTTTCATTGATATGAAAAATAAACAGGTCAAAAAAATTAAGTGCAACCACATTATTAAACCAGGAGCAATTTTGATGGAGGATGAGGTTGCTCAGGGCCCTGTCCAGCTAAATCTTGAATGGACCACATCAGGTTGTGCCATCTTGTCCCAGACAGGACATGGATCTCCCAAGGATGAAGAAAGGAAGTTGTTCAGAATGAAATGAAGCAAAACAGAACAATGAAATTCCCTTCTTATTCTGAGCATGACTCAGCTGAAGAGATTTGGATTCTTTTTAGAAAAGCAATGTGTGAATACTCTGGGATAGCATGTAAGCAAACATGTCCCAGTGGGGATGCCTCTGAGCACTGGGATATCTTAGGCTTGATAACACTGCTTGCAGAGCACTCAGAGAAGCTCCCTCTAGCTGTTTCATGGAACAGGAGACACCTCCCCAAACTTTTTGTTAACAGTATTTTAGCTCATGAAAAGTGCATCAAATGCTTTGAATTTATTAGCTTGTAATTCTGCGTCTCCACAGTTACAGATGTTTGCACAAAACAGTCACCACTGTAGTTGTAGCTGTAAACTGGGCATTGAGAGACCTTTCTGGCTAATTTAATTGTATCTGTGAGAGCATTTTTGTATAGCCAGTATTTAAAAAGTCTGTATTTAGTGGTTATATTTTATTTCATATATTTATACAAGACTTATTATAATGCCAGGTATACAGATGGACTAGAGCTCTTATTCTATCCTTGTTTGCTTTTTTGGCTCCACTTTGTACTTTATACCAATCCTATAGCCTCACACTCACAGTAAGAAGAATAACTAAAAAAAATGAATGAGGAACAAGAATATACAAAGCTCTCAGTGGCTAAAAATCCTGCATTACAACGGGATATTCACATAGATATTCATAAGCTTATGTGCAGCTATGAGAAAAATGGTAGAATCCCAAAATCCCTTAAAAATGATTGGTAGAGGTAGATATTATGGAAGGTGAGTCGGAGCTTGTAAGTAAGGTATTAACAGTTATTCTTTAGTCACTGTTAGAAAGTCTTCAAAAGTGGGTTGTGGGGACACTTTTCCTGGAATGAATAATGCATTATCAGTTTGTCCATTGATATACATTGTTACTGCCTTCATTAGTACTTATTTGTTCCTACACTTCTACCTGTACTTATATTTACTCAGGTCTTTTATCTTCCCAATTCTCTTCACTGGATTCTGTGCTCTGTATCATCATCAGTGATACCAGAGTAGCTCAAAGAGTAAATGTATTTCTAACTTTAAATGTTACTCGTTATTTTTGTTAAGTGATTTTCTTTGCTTTTTTATTTAATGGCAGTCTGAATCCTGTGTTCTTCCCCCTTCTGATTAGTACAGAATAAATGGCAAAGATAAGTGACAGCATTTGACTTTGCCTGTTGAAACAGTGACACAGGGTAGGACACAGGAATGGATAAACAGCTCTTTGAAATTAGACACTGTGTGTGTGGAAATGGAGATGTGTCAGCCAGGGAATAGAGCATGGTCAGGCCTCAGACCTCTGATACCTTTAATGGGACCAACTTGCTTGTGGAAAGGAACTTGAGGAATATTAAGTGGTTCATAGAACAAATAAAAGCTTTTGGAGAAGTGCATTGAAAAATAAATGCTTTCTGGCAAATGAAACCATACCTCAGTTGCATAATACTGCTACATCCAGCAGGCTCAAAGCAACACAATAAGGGCAGCAGTGGTATTGTATAAGGGACAGAAGATAAATGAAGTATTGATTTCAGAACCAGTAAAATGCCACAAAAGGGACAAAACAATATTTCTATGGGGCCAGATCCTCACTTGCTGTAATTTGGTATTGTGCCACTGAAGTCAGGCTGATTTATGTCAGCTGTAGTTCTGGGCAGGTGTATTTATAACAGGAAGGCATAAATAAAAGTCATGCCCAGAGTGCTTGGTAGGAGTTGATTTCCCAAAACAGAATGACCAACACACAGGCTTTACAGTTTATCTGTTATTTCAATTTACTGCAGTCTTCACTTTCAGATAATTTCTGATTTGTCTTTAGCTTTTCTGAATAGCTCTTTTCCTTGCTTCCTGGAGTCCCGTTTCATCCTGATGTTCTCCAGCTTAAGAAATTATTTTCCTGCAGAAACATAAAGGCAATTGCTAATCTGTCCTCCACAGCTTTCCTGGTGCATGCCATTCTTTCCTTTAGCCCCACAAATACCTTCACTGCATTGGAGTCTTCATTTTGGGATTCCTTCCTATCTGATAGAAGATGCCACCAAAAAGAGAGTGGCCAGTGTTGAAACAGCATAGGTCAATGTCTGCCAGCATTATAGGATGTATCAGTGTTGTCTGCATGCTGAGAAAGAAATGGATCTTGGAAATAAATAACTTCCTTCTACTGGTTTTAAGAAGGATTGTCCAATGTGAATGCCAGCAGTCAACTAGTAGAACATCCCACAGTACACTGCTGCCCTGTTGTGACAGAGAACTGTGGGATGCTCATCAGGAAGCCATGTATTTCTACCTTAAGTGGTTTTTTTTTTAGCCTATTTATGGTCTGGTTTGTGTTTGCAGTGTATGGCTTAGCTGAGACAACTTGGTCTGCCTGAGAGTCAGCTTTGGTCTGAGTGACCTAAATGATAACAGAACAATTCGTTTTTATCTAAATGAGATACATTTAGAGGAGATTGTAAAAATTCAAAGGAATATACCTCTTTGAAATATTTCTATTAAATTTTCACTGAGAGAATTTTGGACAATCACTCTGAGGTTTCTTTTTCTAGCAGTCATGGAAATGATACAAAATGCCAATTTGCATGCAATTTCATTTTTACTACACTCAATATTTGATTTTCTCTTGATTTACTAATTGGGAGATGAAAATTAAACAGCAGGTTACTAAGTATCAAAGTGCAGTCATATCACTGTTCAAAATATTCAGGCATGCTGTATAGAATTCTCCAGGTCATATGTGTGTAATAATCTTTGGTTATTGATGAAAGAAATTTAAACAACTTTCCCAGTAGATAGAGTTGCTTTAAAATTAATTACTGAATTACATGGTTTTTTTAGTTTGTGTTTAGCCTATTTATGTTTAGCTACATACCAACTTGAATAACACATGCTTCTTAAATAATGTTAACATTTTACTCAAAGTCTTTCTTGGAGGCTATTTACACAAGTCTTCAAATCAGAGAAAATGAAATGAGACAAAATAATGAGACTTTTATCTATGCATTTTTAAAAAAAATCTGTACTGTTAGTCGACTTTAATGTACAATATGGAGAACCAACAGGGGAAGCTACCTAACCCAAACATAAAGATTCCATTACTGTGTAAAACAGACTCATAAATCTGAAAGCCTGTATTGATTAGTTAGCAAATATTTTCTCATAAAAGCTGCAAGTCTTTTCAGTTGTTTATAGTTCATGCTTGTACAATTTAGCTATGGGGTCCATTAGTGCACACTGAGAAGAAAAGAGAAAAAAAGCTCACTCCACAATTTTAGGGTAAAAAACTCTCTCAACTCTGTAGCTGAATTCAGAACAATATTTTATGATGAACAAGCAGTTACTTGAGATGGGAAACAAACTTTTTGACCAAACATTTTATTTTCTTTTATTTTCCTGCCTATTTCACACATCAGATGGAAATTTGGCCAGCTAGATTTCTTGATTTTCCTCTGCTTAACCAGATTACTGTTGTGGAGAGCTTTCTTTGTTGTTTTTTAAAAGTGCAAATGACTTAAATACTAATTTTCATGTTGCTTAAAACTAATCCTTAAAAAGTGTGTGATGCAAGAAGATTGAACATGTACAAGACAGTATTTTCCATTGTTTCTCTAATTCCTTGAACTATGGAAGAAAGCTCTATATTCATTTGGGTATGATGTATGATTTCCTGGGGAAAATGGAAAAGTGGATAAACATATACATGGCAAGATGCAAAATGTGAGCATGCAAATGGAATCTCACCTTTAGGGAGAGGGCAGGAAAAGTAACCTTGTTGGGTCCATTTACTCCAAATAATGCCTATTCATTTACTGAAGAAGGAGAAATCTTTCTTTCATAATGAACTGGTTTAACAGTAGAGTCTTGGAATTTCCACAGAACAGAGCTGACCATGAGAAAGGAATAAATTTGTTCAGCTGCTTCCTGGCAGTCTGTATCTGTCTCTTGGCCATTGTCTACCACTGACCAAACAAAATCCATTAAAATTAATCCTGAAGTTTACTGAAAAGTCAGTGGCAATATATCTCCCTTGAACAATGGAAATAGTAAAGGCAAGCCAGAGTTCACTCTTTCAATGGAGAGTGGCTACTTTTCCAGCTAGTTATTTAAAGAAACCCAAACATGCATATGGATGTGTATGTTGAATAAAGAACATATACATTCCATGTATGTGGAATAAAGAAAGGAATTTGGGGGTATTTGGGTTTTTAAACATTTTTTTTTTCTATTAGCAAAATAGGTCAATTTTCAGGAAGCACATCTCAGGATCATGAAACCCAGAAAATTTCAGCTTACTGCTTTTAATCAGGTTGATAACTATCTCAACTGAAAATTGTTTAAAGTAATGGTTTTATTTACTGATTTCTTATACCATTGTGACTAAACAGTACAGAATGCAGGTACTTCTAATATGTCTTGAAGGAAGCACTTATTGTGATAAAAATTAAAACAGCTTGGTATTTTATAAGCATTTCTAACATATATCAAAGATGTCCATAAAGTTTTACAAACATGTGGAAGGATCTTTAAATGCTAGCAAACTAATTTAAACAGACACAAGAGTGGAAGTGAGGAAGTGTACAGGCAGAGCTGAGAGAGAAAATGCTTTAATACTAGTTGATGCATGTGACATGAATCCTCAAATCAAAAAGCTTTCATGGCCTATCCACAGCCAAACTATCATTTCCTGGGCAGCACTGGGAAGTCAGCACCTACATTTCACTGACCCAGGATATCAGCTACTGTCATTGCCTGGTTACAATTTGAGACAAGCATTTTTTTGCTCTCTCCTATTTCACTTGTCATTTGAAAGAATTCCTTACAAAAATAAGTAAGGAAGTTCTCTTTTAAATGACTCTAAATGTTTTCTGCCAGTGATGTCCTGGAAAACATTGTAAAAAATCTGTACTTCTGTGTTGGGACTGTTGTTCACAGTGCTGACATCAAAAGTGCTGCCTTTTTGGCATCTCTTGGCTTTTTTTTCTATAAAACTTGCAAAACTTGCAGAAGAAGATTGGCTTTTGCTGTGTGTTTGCCCAGCATTGTTTCATCCCATGTCTAGTATTGGTGAAAAGAAAAATAAAAAGACATGCACCCCACCCCCACATACCAGTGAGTTTTAAGGATGGAGTAGAAGAAGAAAAAAGAGAGAGAAAAAAAAAGACAGAAGGGTGCAACAGAGATAAATTTGTGGGCTACTTAGGGTCAAGTTATCCAGAAGAGACTGAGGATGTAGAGGTAATAAAGAAAGATTGTAATTGTAAGAGAAAAAGGGATGACAATGTTGTGATCCAAAAGACTCTGTGTTTAACTCAGTTAAATTAACTGAAGAAAATACATTTTGTCACCGCAGAGTTAATAGATACTGAGTTACCTTTGTACCCTTACCTCTGTATTACATATGCCTCTATAAAATACCACATTTAAGAAGCAATCCACAGATAATCCTAGTGTGTGGCTTTCCTTACAAAGTGGCTCAGAATATGCAAATTCATCTGCTTGTATTTCTGGGCCCTTGTCAGTGATGTGGGGATGATGAGAGCAGGCAGTGATGGAGCTCAAATAATGAGGTATTCAGCAAATGAAAAATCTGAAGCAAACTTCTACTTGTATGTATATGCATAATGCTGAATAATAAAAGCTGATTTATTCTGTTCTAATGGGAAATCTATGAATATCCTTATGACAAATACTTACTGCTGGGCTAGTAAGAGTCTGACTTACTATTATGTCAGTGTAAAACGACTTGAGAAGTTGAGAAATATACCAGTGAGTCACCAGAAAAGAAACTGTGGCTGCAGGAAAAGGACTGAAAGAAGAGAAATGGTAGTATGTAAATTTTTGAATGTGGTCCTGCCTGCAGCTCGCATCTGACATGCCTAGGGCAGTGATCTCTGAGAGCAACTGCAGAACTGGCTGTGATGCTTCTGTTTCTGTCAGAAATTTGTGTTTTGTTAGTGACAATTGCACAAAAAGCTCATCTATTCTGCTCTATGGTCTCGCTGTGCTGCTGTAGCCTTTGGGAAAGACTGTGGTACAGCATGAATCCTGGCCAATACTTAGTGTAGAGGTTAGCCTAGACTAGGCTAGAATCCTTTCACTTGTGTCACTGATTGTCAGTGAGTGCAGAAGAACGAGAAAGAAACTGCTTCAGTGTTTTTCCATTTACTACAGGAAAACTCATCTTTTCATGTGTCTATTTAAAATTCAGAAAGCATATGTATTTCTCTCTATAAGCACAGCTTGGAGTAATACTAAATTTTTTTTCATTTAACTTGCATATTTCTCTCTAATTATTTCTTTTTGATCTGCTAGTACTCTGGGGTTCCCTTACTCTGGAGCCTACAGTCTTCTGTCATCCTATATACACACAACTTCAATGCCTCATAAAAAAGCATCTTATTGAGATGAGAGCCTGACAATCATTTACCTACATCTTTGCAACTTTACTCTCCACTGCTTGCTCTTTGCTTGTCATATTGATTTTGTATTTTCAGTCACCCGTCGGCCCTGAGTAGGATGAATGATTGTGTGTTGTTTACATTGCAGTGATGCCTCATGGCAATGGCAATTCAGTCAGAGAGCTGGACCCTGTACAAATGTCCAGCTGGATGGATAAACCCTGAAAGAACAGCCTGCCAGGAAAACTATAGTTGAAACAGGTAAATAGGATGAACT
The DNA here is from genome assembly GCF_903797595.1 of Erithacus rubecula. Classification (NCBI taxonomy): domain Eukaryota; kingdom Metazoa; phylum Chordata; class Aves; order Passeriformes; family Muscicapidae; genus Erithacus; species Erithacus rubecula. The sequence continues at coordinate 120,940,110 of NC_136689.1, forward strand.
CTCCTACACAAACAAATTGCAGGAAAAAGTCCCACTGGTTTTATTATAATAAAGAATAAATCACTGCTGACATAGTGAAGTGGTGAGAGGTTCACAAGATAATGATTTTAATTAATTTTAGGAGAAAAAATAATCTGGATTTTAACTTTATCTCATTAAAGGAACACAGATTACAAGTTATGGTTTTGTCAGAGTGGTTTTTCCTTGTCAAAGTCTTCCTGCTGTTCCAGTCAAGACAACCTTGGCATTTTAACCCCTTGGATTATGTGTTGTGCCTTTCTTTTAGTAAATAAACATCAAGTCACTGGAGAGAACTAATTTTTTTCTCTTCAGGAATGAAAACATCTCCATGGAAGTCTTGCATGTGTACTTTGGTGCCTTCTAAATTGCACAGTTGCTGTGTTCCACGACTTTGAAGATGACTCCAAAATCAAATGTGCACCTCACAGCTGCCTATGTCAGCTGGGATTTAGGGCACAAGAAACACATTATAACAGCTGCTCTGTGCCTTCTCTTCTTTGCTTTGCACTTCTAGTTTGTCAGAAAAGTGGACTCTTTTTGGTTTAGGTCTTAGTTATGTGAGAAGACACTCTTTCTTCCCTGTGCAGTCCGGACAGTTGAGATAGCCTGCCAAGGGAGCAGTTTCTGCCTTGAACCATCTCAAAACCATCTGATCATGCATCTGATCTTCACCTATGCAAGTGGCTTCCTCTGTTGATTAGGTGCATGCCACATCACATCAGTGCCCCTGAAGGCTAAGGGCTGCACTCACATTCTGATGCCACAAACAGTGCTGCTGTGTGGATATGATTGTGCATGTGCTCAGCAATAGAGAAATATGAGTATATATGTATTACACTGCCTTGCTCCAGGGCAGCCAAAGGATGCAGCCTCAGCTGAGCAGAAGGATGAACAAACTGTCGAGCTGGTTCATGACAATTTTTGTTGCCCTCTGCAGCTCCCAGTAAGCATGAATAGCAGCTAATGCAAGGAATCAGGCTACAGAGTTAAATGAATCATAGAATCATTTAGGCTGGAAAAGGCTCTAAGGTCATCAAATCCAACTGTTACACCAGCAGTGTCAAGTCCAATCTTAAACCATGTCCTAAGTGCCATATCTGCACATCTTTTAAATACCTCCAGGGATGATTACTCAAGCAGTTCCCTGAGCAGCTTATTCCAATTCTTTGCACTTGCAGCAAAATTATTTTCCTTATATTCAATCTAAACCTCCCCTGTCAAGACTAGAGGCTATTTCCTTTTGATTATCACTTGTTACTTTGCAAAACAAACTTTGTTCCACCCGCATCAGACAGTTGTAGAGAGCAATAAGGTCTCCCCCGACCCTCCTTTTGTTCAGGCCAAACAACTCCAGCTCCCTCAGGCACTCATAAAACTTGCACTCCAGACCTTTCCCCAGCTCCATTTCCCTTCTTTGCACTCACTCCAGCACCTCAACATCCTTCTTGTAGTGAGGGACCCAAGACTGAGCACAGGCTTTGAGGTGTGACCTCACCAGTGCCATAATCATTTGAGGGGGAAGAAAATCATTGCCCTGGTCCTGCCCACTGCCCACTCAGACCAGCCAGCCTAAAGAATCTCTGTCCTGCAGAAAATGGCCCTGCCTGTATGAGGGTCTTTGCCCTTGGAAGTTAGTGGCAGCCAGTATTTGGATGGCTTTTGAGGAGTCTTTCCCAATAACCAGAACTGCAATTTAGGAAATTTCCTCATAGTGCACCAACCACCTTTTTTCAGGCCACTTTGTGGATGGAAAGCATGACCCTAACATCTGCTCTGGAACTGCACTGAGCAAGGGAACAAGGGAAACCTGCAGTGCTTAACTTTTTAAATGTGTTTTTTTTTTTTCTTTATTCTCGTGTCACTAATCTTTATCAAGCTGCTCTTCTGCTTGCAGGTGAATCATCTGAGATGTAGTTATAAGGTAGAGCCCCCTCTGAATTTTACATTGCACTGTTCCATTAGATTCCAAACTTAAAGTCTGTCAGCTGGGGGATCTCAATTTCCCATCTACTTCCAGTGTGTCCTCCATAGTTAGTTTAGCTGATAAAGCACCCAAGCTTGCCCTGGAGAACACAACTAACAGGAAGAAACATCCTAGACAGAAAACTCACTGCTTCTTGAATGTTTAGCTGCTAGTAACTTAATATTGATACATGTCTACATTTTGGGACATGGGAATTAGTAAGTGAACTACTGACTAAAAACACAACTACATACATAATTGACACTGTTAGTTTCTAGTCTAATTGGCAAATCTTCTGTCATAAATTGCCACTTTCTTATTCATTAAATCAGAGTGATATTTTTTTCAGTGTAACGACTTCTGTATCTCTCTTTCAGAAATTTACCTGACACCACATCTTAGTGGAAAGTAAGCCATCATGTTCTGATCATGTTTCTGCAGCTGTCATTCCAAAGACATGCTAATTTCCCTAGCTAGTTGAAGTTAAAATATTAATCTAGTTATTGAAAAATAATGGATGTAGAAAAACATGTACATGGTTTGTGTATGTTCTGAAATCTAAAATGCCTAGAGCTGCCCTGATTTCAAGCTCATGAGTCATCTAAAGTCAAGCTGTAGGAATTCCAGGGGGCATGTTGTTAAATAATTCATGAGTGATGTAATTTTATTGTGTATCTCATTAGCAAAATGCTGCAGGAAAGAATTTGGGAAAAGAATCTAGAACAATCCTGGTCCTATCTATTTTTTTTTTCTCCTAGAACTGTCATATCTAAATAATTAATTTATAAGTGATAGGATAACAAGTTTGTATTAAATTATGGCATGAAAATCTCTGTCAAGTGATGAGAAAAATTAAGAGAATCCTTTCTACTTCAAATCCTGTACACCAATATGTCTTATACAGTCTTCTTTTGCAGATTGTATGTATATGTAACGAACTTAATTTAAAATTATATATATATGGGAAGGCTGGGAGAGATCTCTTTTGTGTGAAAATATAGCTTGTGCCTTCCACCAAAATAAAATTTAAAAAAAGTACCACTTGGTCTCAAAGTTATTAAAGCCTTTTTATTAGCACTAGCACTGTGTAATAGTTGAGTAAGCAATCAGGTTATGCAAATAATAATCTTCTTTTATCTAGAGGTATGCATCTGTAATTAAGAATGTCAGTCACCTTATCTTGTAAACAGTCTGTTCTCAGTACACAAATATGGGATCTGGTGCAGATGTGTCTGTGTATGGCAGAGCACCAATATATCATTTTTGCTGCATCTAAAGTCTGCAATTTCATGCTTAGCACTTGGCATTGTAACCATGGTTATCTCCAGTTAGATGGAGAATACAGAGGCTTCAGCAGATGGGTCTTTTACTTGGACCTCTAGCAGTCAAAAACCAGAAAATCTCCAGATTATATAAGCATAGCATGTGGTAGATATATTAGTATTATTTATTACCAGATACATGAGTTTTAGACTTTATTGGAGTTTTTTCCCCAACATCTTTTCAAGCCAAGAGGACTGTTAAGTCACTTGTAAGAGATTTATACCTTTTTTCCTGTGAGACTTTTCCCTATGCAAAAAGTAGAAGCTAATAGGCTGATATTTCTCTAAGTGTGAGGTCAAACTGACAAGCTATCTGTCAGCATGTATATTTTCAAAGGCTTGGTTACCTTTTCTTAAATTTTACCTTAGGAGAATCTGTGAGAGTCCGTCTGAGCCTCTCGTCTGTTTCTGCCCAGCGACCCTCGCCTGAGGCCTGCGCTGGCCAGGGATGGGAGGAACACCAAGGGACTGTTCCGCAGGTGATGCCTACCAGGACTGGTTTCTCATGACAGCTAGTCACGGGGCGCTGACTCAACAAGCTCCCACAGATGGAAAAACAATGGACTGGTCAGTATGGGCTGCCCTGCGTGTGTCCATAACAACAAAGATGGTTTGGTTTGCCTTGAAACGTCCTGTTTCCACCTGTTCCTCAGGGTAACGAGCTCCACATACAACAGTCCATAAATCTTCCCGCCTTTTGGCCAGAAGCCACTCGCTTTGGGAAAGGACTATAAAAGTGACTTTCTCAGAGGAGACTCCTGAGATCTCCCCAGACAGCAACAGACATCTATTGGCTGGCTCCACAAGGATTCGTCTGCCCGTCTTGGTAGCTATAATCCCGATCCCCCCTTTCTCTCTCTCTCTCTCTCTCTCTGTCCCACTATCGCATTTTGGTTGGTACTAAATAAAGTGCATTTCTGTAAAAGTAAACTGGTTTTGTCCCCTGCTGTGTCTTCTGCTCTCTGAGATCCATAAAAGAACCAGTCACAACTCCTAATTGGGTTGGGTGGATCGTGACAGAGTCTAGCATGTCGTTTCAAAATTTTTAGAAAGTATTGGAAGTTCACAGCACTCATAATGGCCTAGAATTTTCTACATTTTTAAGGGTCTCCATATGGCAGTGTTTGTTGAGCAGAAAGAATTTACAGCAGAATAAATTAAGCAGATAACCAGTGCATCTTTACAAGTTGAAATAAATTACTGCTTCTGAGGAGTGTATATGATTATGTTTTTTCTTTCTGAACACTGAGTGCCTATATGAATTATCTTACAGTTTTAACTTCCTAAATGCATAGAATTTTCTGTAAACCTAATATGCTCTGTGAAAAGGGCAATAATTTCAATTCTTACCCTCAAAGTATTTTCTTTCTCATTTCCAGAAAATTTGTACAGACTTGAGTGGGCTGGATATTTTTATTAGGAGACATCAGGTACCATGCTGTAGACATTATATGTTTTCCAAGCAGCAGCTAAAGAGCATTTCTTGTCAGGAATAGATAGGAGAAATAACATCCCTGCAAAGTAAAATTGGATTATGCTCTTAAATGACAGTATCTATTGTAAAGAACAAAGCTGGGGTGAGCATTAGCTCAACCTCTCAAACAAAGCCTTTTACTCCCTATCTGTTATTTTTACTCATTTGCTGTAGCCCTGACCTGGTAAATGGAGGTTACTCTGAAGACTGTACTTAATAACTGCTGCTGTTATTCACCATACTCTATACTGAAGGAGTGAGACACGTTGGGAACATGTCACCAGGGTCAAGAGTCAATTCCAGAAGCATTTGAGACCCTTGGCATCAGTCTGCCACTGAATTTTGTGGAGAAGGATGGTGAAGGTGTATATTTGTCAGCATTCAAAACAGCTGGCAGTGCAGCATGGATTTAATCTCTGCAGGTCTGAGGAGGCAGCATACAGGATGGGAAAGAGCCAAGTGTGAGCTGGAACAGACAGGGAAAGGCCTGAGCTGACCCACTTGCAGTCATGCATGAAAAAATCCACAAGCACTTTACATGAGGCCACAGAGAGAGAGTGGAAATATGGCACTAAGTTAAAAAAGCTTGGATTAAATAAATCAGGCAGGGTAATTTTACTACTTCAGGGTTTTTCTTAGGGCTGAACAGTGAGGGACAGAGTTTGAATGTAATGCAGTGCTAGGAACAACAGCTGGAAATGCCAACTACAGAAGACAGAGAGACAGGTTCTTCTAATCTTCATCAAGGTAAATAGAGGATTCTTTTCAGGTTTGAATACATTCCTTTACAATGTGGCATACACAGTAGATGCAGCTCCATCATGTATTTGTGTTATTTGTGTTATGGTACCAAAGCTAAAGGCAGCTTTCACATCAGTTCCTTGATGCTGTACAGATAAGATATCAAAAAGCTGGTGCCCTCTTCAAGAGCTTGCAGACATGAGATACAACAATGGATCTCAAAAATACAAAGGAAGAGCAGCAAGGGGAATGGGAAGGTTTCAAATAGGGCACACAAAGGAAATCTTCAGGATTTCACAAAGATGACATTTTCATCATTCATGGAGTAATGGTTATAAAGTGGATGAGGAGAGATATAGCTGAGATATTAGGAAGGAATTAGTTATTACCATGGTGGGGAGGCACTGCAAAAAGTGCTGAAAAAAATTGTGGATGTCCCACCCCTAGAAGTGTTCAAAGACAGGTTGTGGTTCAAGACCCATTGTGCTGTTTAGTATCTGCTTATCTTTACACTTCATTTGAAAAACTTAGAAGATGTAGGATCATCATTACAAATTTCAGTCGGTTTTGAAGTAAACAAAAAGTATTACACATAGTGATTGAAATCCAATGATCAGTATGTCTTGGAGCCAACCAAACCCTCAAACTTTGCTATAGATTGAGATAACACTTGGTAAAATTTTATAGTGAACCAGCTCTGGACTATGCTTTTCTGCTCAAGTACTGAAATCTGTTACTCCTACCTCCTTCATACAGCCTTTCTGCAATGGTAAAAAGGGTGTTGACATTTTCAGACAAATTTTTGCTATGAATTTTTTAATTTGTTTGAACTTAAATTTCAAAGCAAAACTCAGAGTGTGTGAGATCAAATAAATGAAAAGCCAAAAGTCTGCATGAAACCCTGCAACATGAAATAACTGAGTCCTTGCACAGATTTGCTTACCATCTAAAAATAGTTCAATCTCATCTCTATTCAGAATCTCCTGTGATAGCAGGAGGAGTGATACAAAGACCAAGAGACATGTGAAAAACTAAGTCAGAGGCTTGAAAGGAAGGCAAGGAAAAAGACACTATAACTGCCCTGTGAACTTTGTCCCACCTTGAAATGGCATTTGAGTGCAGTGATTGTGGCACTTTCTGTAAATGGATTATCACACACACCCCTAAAGCTCTGTGAGTGATTGTGGTGTATGTGCTATCCAGGCAACAGGCTAGAGTTTTTTTCTTTTTAAAAAGAGAAAACCAAAAATTATTATGTAAATATGATGGAACAAAAACAACAAAAACAACAGAAAAGTGAAGGAGAATTGTTTACTAATTTTAATAATTATAGCAGTGTTCCATAGGCAGTTCAGTACTGAAGCAGTTGGTGTTTGAAATAGCTTCATTTCCCTGTGAATCTGAGGCAGCTACCACCAAATTATTTATCTTTTTTTTTCTGCTGGGTAATCTTTCAGCTGTTGTTATTTACATAGAAGCCTAAATTACATTTGCTGCCCTGCAAGGGAAAGGGCAGGTCACCTGCCTGAATCCAGCATGCACTAGGAAAGAAAATAAGGGGACAGTGCAGAAAAGAAAGACACTTTTTTGATAGTTAAATCCTGATGCATTAAATACTTCCCCTTTTTTAAAGCTGGTTTCTTTCATCCCTTTTATTAGTTCTTTGAATACATTTTAGCTGTGTATGCAGTCTCTCAATAATTTTTTTGCTATTTTGCTCCAGGTTTGGCCAACACTTAGGCACTTACTGAAATTTCAGCCAGCTGATTGTAGTAATGTTGAACCTGGGCAGTGTGTAACTATTTGCAGGGTGAGGAATTTTTTTCAAACATTCATGCTTTTCATTTTTCTATTGTAGCTGGTTGAACTGCTTTCTCATATGTTTTTAAACAAGTATTTAATATTTTCTGTCTAGCACTACTGACTAATTACCACTTCTCTTTTGACTGACTGGTCTCTTTAGTTTACAAAGAACAATCTCTTCATTTACTATAATTTTACTATGAGTTTAAAATGGTCTACTGGTTTAAAATGTTCTTAACTACTATTGAGTTTGTTCTCCTGGCCAGACTTTGTGGGATTTTTATGGGATTTTTGTGGGTTGTTTTTGGTTTTGTTTTTGTTTTTGCTTTTGTTTTTTCTTTTTTTAAATTACAAATAAAATGACAGAAATCATACTCCAAATGAGATATAAGCCAGATTTTAATTTTACTTAATTTTTCTGTCCATTGTGTTTTTCATTTCTCTCATTTCTGTTACTCAGAGAATTGTTAGTGTTCTTCTGCTCTTGCAAATCATTACTAACTAGCCAGCAATGGCAGCAAAATCTCTGCCAGAAGACAAGAGAATATATTTTTAATTCTTGCACACAAAATTATGTACAGAAGAGCTTCACTGTACATATTAACTACTGGTAACTGTAGGATGAGAAATCCCACATTCATTATTAGCTTGTACAGTCAGATGTGAAATATCTCAGGACTTAGGTGTTCATTTACAGTTCAACTAATAAAATACCTTTCTTTCTTTGGATTTCAAATAGCCATTAAAATGTAGGAAATATTTATTGAAGGTTATATGCAACTGTATAATTCCTTGACAAACATGCCAAACAGATTTCCATCCTTAACTACAGAGTAATCTCAGATTCATATACAAAGTGAGGCTGTTTAAGGTTTGCCTTATGTTACAAGTCACAAGAAGTTAGAGTCACAAAGCAATGTGATGGACAAAACTTTCAGACAATTTTTTGCTTTACTCTATATATTGAAAATATAGAAGCCAAAGACATTTTCTGTGGTAAAGCAGCAATCATAAATCTAGATTTATGCTATTATGACCATCTGGAAAATTTAGTTAATGCAGCCAGACTTCTTATTGCTATCTTAGACCTTGATCCTTATTATTATGGTAATCCTTTTACTATAACAATCAGACAATTAATATTTTTTCCCCACACAATTGTATTTATATTAGATTAATATGTATTTTCAAGGTTCTGATAACTGATTTTTTATTTAGAATATTAGAAAGAATTCCTGACTGCCCTTAAGTACAAAAAGTAGCATCAAATAAACATAGGGGTACTCAATGAAATGCTGTTCACTGTTATGGGATGGGGAGGTTCATAAGCCAGAGAGCCTCAGCTCCTGTCAGGGCAGTTCTGTCTTGGGCCAGGCAGCTGGCAGGCCTGTGCCACAGTGCTGGAGGCTGCAGATTTTGGGATAATGTGGGGCCAGCAGAACTCATGCTAATAGCAGCCAGTACAGTAGCTCTGGGTCTCAGGAAGCGTTTCAGGAAGCCTTTTTTTTTTTTTTTTTTTTTTTTTTTTTTTTTTTTTTTTTTTGTGAGTGTGTATTCTATGAATATGAAAAATGAAACTTGATTGAAAAAATGTCATTTTCTTTTCCCATCATTCTGCTTTAAATAGTTCAGATTCTACTGAAATGTTGCTTTTTCTGTTATTTTCTTAAAACTGAGCATTCGAGGAAGTTGGGTATTGTTATGTTGTTACTTTCCTTAGAAAGCCTCATGTGTCAAAGTCTGTACTTCCACCTGAAAACTTTAGCAGATTGAGGAAAGGTGAATGGTCAATCCTGCACAGTCAGATGAAAGAATAAATGTAGATATAATACATATTTCTGTAAGAAAGCAGCAAAGTCCTGACTTAGCCAGTCAGCAATGGAGTGCAATTGGTTGGAGGATGAAAGCTGAATAGTCAGAGCTGAGCAGAGCCCACTTGTTTACCTATTTTAGAATGCTTTAAACATTTAATTTTTGATTTTTTGCTTAACTTCTGAATCAAAAAGACAAATGGATTCTGGGAGAGAGGAGAGCTGAATAGCTCTGTTGTGTTTGTACAGAGAATCCAAAGCTTGAAATCCCTTCATGGGTGGGCACCATGCATTTTACCAAATATATTAACTCACACAACAAGTTAATGATTACATTACACAGAAAATTATGAAAACAATGTGAAAACAAAAATCTTAAACATTGTTGACAGCAGCAAGGGAAAACCTAGAAATACATGTTGATATATAAACAACATTCATAGCTTAGGGAAATAAATTAACTCAAAGATTAATATATACTTTGTTTTTCTATGTGGGACATTGAAACCAAATTTTATATGCAAATCCTATTTATTTAAATCCTCAGAGCTCTTTCTGAATGATATAATCAAAGTGACTAGGTAACACATTCTCACCAGTTCTGATACTAGGCTCTTATACATCAGAGTGACAAACTCGAATAATTTTCTAGTTTAATATATTTACATCTATGCACATATTTGGTACAACAGCAACATTTTTCCAGTTCTGCAGTAGTTAATAAATTCAGATATTTATGTACAATTTATTGCAAAAAGATTGCACTGCTTAATTACTTTCTTGTGAGGATGTAGATACAAAAGGATAAAGGTCTTATCTTAGTGTATCTATTTCCCCACAGGGAAAGAGACTCTGCTGTTCTCCCATACGTGTACATTCACAGAGATATTAGAGTTGTGCTCACGCTGAGAAAGGCAGTAGCATGAATATTTCAGTAGAAAAATACATTTCTAACAGAAATAAAGCTGGTACAACCTCTGTGTGTGTTCCAGACTCCAATGACAACAGCTTTTTCCTGATTCCCAAGATAACAACATCAATAATAGTGAAATCCTTTGGAACTAATGTGGCGTATGAGTGTAATTCTGAAGGACAATCACTTCACTGGCTGAGGATAATCTGCAGCAAGGTGATTTGGCATATGGCTGCATTAACAGCAGTGCAAGTAGATGCTGTGGATAAAAAAGAATGTATCATCCCTGGTCCTGATTACTATGCTATATTATTATATTATATGTTACATATAATATTATCATGCTGAAAGTAAGATTATATATACTAATTTTCAGTATCAATGGATTATTTTATAGGTCATCAGACTTCATAATGAATATTTCTGCTGAATCCATAATCTCTTTGAGAAGGCATGTTTGTGAGGACTTCCAAGCTTTTAGAGGTGCTCTATTTCTTGTTCTGAAACTCCAGAAAAGTGGTCTAGAGAATATTTACTGAGTTTATCACTGCAGACACATTTAAGGAAAATTGGGAATATTAATTATTTTATGCACTTAAACCTGTAAAAATCTTTGCTTACAACCATTAGCTTTTCAGCTTGTCATCTTTTGTATTTTTTTCCTTCCTCCTTATATTAAAATTTCCCCCAGAAGCATTGCCCAATTTTTACTGCTTTGATATAATCTTATAAATCTTATTGTTCTTTATTTTCCATGTTTCTGCTATGGCAATAATATATTTTTCCTGATGTGAGGTGAGCATTAATGCTTCTTTTTTATTTTTTTATATTTTTTTCCCTGGTTTTACTCCTTCTTTGGTAAATGGTTGTAAAAAGCCTGCAATTTTCATTACAGATTCCAGAATTGAATTGACAAAGAAGACTTTCTGCCTACCCTACTGCTCTGCCTGGAAGCTAAAGAAAAAATAATCCTTTTGTACGCCACATGAAGCAGGTGAAAATCTTTTGCAATGAGAAGGATGTGAAAACTTTGTGAAAATGATGCTGTTTAACACTTTCCCATGGCATAGGTTAGCTCCTACACGTGTGTGCTCGTTGAATTATACATTTGCTATTAAAGTGATATGCTTCAGGATGATTTTGTAGCTGATGATACCCTAGAAAATGTATAATTTGTCACTGCATTTATTAGCAATGCATGCCACAGTCCTTGGTTGGGTGCTGCATATCACAAAATACAGAGAGACAGGTCATAGTCTGTTAAGAGACTGCTTATTTCTAAGATGCAGACATTTAAAAGAGCAGTAAAGGGCATATTATTATGGCAGACTTTCAGACATATTAAGTCTATTTGGAGAAATATGATACAGATTCACTGCTGGCAATCTACAAAGAGGCTATAGGCAAAACATGCTAGACAACGTGGATTTTACAATATGAAAATAAAATTTGATTCTGTGAATGCTCAGAAGTAACGTGAGTCTAGGAGGAAGGCTTGCTAGGTTAAATTTAAAAAATGATAAATTCTTGCACCCATTTTGGATTTTGGAAAAATCATTTTGGAGAAAGCAAAACCATTACTATACCTTCCAGATATCTATCTGATTGGAGAAGGGATTTTCTCATTTAGTTCAGGAAGCATTATATATGTTTAGCTCCCGATGAAACCTTTAGCTATGGGCACCTCATTCTTATTAATTCTTGCTGGTTTTTGCCAGCATCAGAAAATATATTGCCAAAAGTGAATGGTATATACCTATGAAAGGTATTTAATTTCCTCCACAATACTGATGACTTCATGTGTGCTTTCTATCAATCAGAAATCTAAATTATTTATAAAACAGAGAAAACTCAGCTCTTTTTTTTTTTTTTTTTTTTTTTTTTTTTAATGTTATAATAATGTTGGTTGGTTGTTTTTGTTTTTGTTTTTTTTTTTTAGTGATTTTCATTGTGAGGCACTCATTCCCTGAGGGAGTGGCCTGAAGTTGTGTCAGAGGAAGTTTAGTTCAAATATTAGAAAAGGGTTCTTCCCCCAGAGGGTGTTTGGGCACTGGAACAGGCTCCCCAGGGAAGTGGTCACAGCATGAGCCTGACAGAATTCTAGAAGTGTTTGGACAGTGCTGTCAGACACATGGTGGGACTTTTGAGGTGTTCTGTACAGGACTAGTATTTGGACTTTGGTGATCTTAGTGGGTTCCTTCCAACTCAGAACATTCTCTTATTTTGTAGTATTCAAAATTGCAGACATGAGTAAATTAATTAAATAAATTCTCAATAATTCTAACTTTAAACAATAATACCAGTAAAAATATTGTTTTATATTAAAAAAAAATACAGATTAGATACTTTTTCACTGACTTGGCCAATTTTTCTGAAATAAACCCCGGAGTAGGAGGGTGATACCTACCATGAATAAAATTTATAAGTAAAGGGAATGAAGATGAGAATGGTCTTAAATCACAAAAACAAACAAAAAAGGTGAGATTTGGAGCTGGGCAAGAAACAAATGAGCTAGCAAATCAAATGACATCATAGCTTCATAAGGGCTCCTTTGGATTTCACAGTGACTCAGAAGTGCAGAGGAATATGAGAGTGAGAAAAGTCTATTCCCTCCTTCATTGTACATAAATTATTTGGATTACATAAAAAATATTTCATCTATTTGTTACACAATAAAAATGCTTAATCCCCACTACTTAAACAAAAACCAACTGAACAAAGAAAATCTGCTTAGTAAAAACAAATACTACCTTACTTAGCAACAAATGGAATAAAAGCAAAGAAAATCTTGAACTGACCATGAGAGTCACTGCCTCAGAACCTGTTTCTTGGGATAGGATTTGGATTATGCCTGTTTCCTGGAATAGTGGATTTGACTTAAAAGTGTTAGCCCAGTTCTGGAATGGTTTCTGATACTTTGAAATAGCTATCACAGCATATCATTAGCAAGGCTTTTTTTTGCTGCCAGAACCACACTGGGAAAAAAATGTGTTTTATAGATGCTGCTGCTTCATAAAACGAAGCATCTGAGCAGGAATGTAATTAAATGTTTGGCATTTCAAATGTTATGCACAAATTTAACCTGAGCAGGTAAATCAGCTCAGCATCAATAACTGTGTAGAGGGCATGCAGAACAAGAATATACACAAAAAAATATAAAAACAAGAGAGCACATCCTTTTGCAAGCACTGAATAATAATCAACGAAATGGACTCTACAAGGACAGGTTACTGATGCAAAACTAAAGCAACCATAAAACACACACACCCCCCAGAAAACCAACAGAATGCAGATTAGGGGTATTGCTTCTGCTTTCCTATTCCCAAACTTCCTAGGAATTACTACTTCATAAAACAGTTACTCAACTCTTTCCACATGATTAAATTTTGGTTATCTCACTGCAGCAGGATAATTTATGCAGATCTGCAAGAGTGTAACATTGTTATCTCCTTTGAAATCTTTAATACACTTAACTTGTTTTCCTTTAAACAAACAAAGAAACTCCCTCCCAAAAAAACCCCTGTGTTTGTGGGTCTTCATATTTGAAATGTGTTATTGCTTATTTTGGTGACAGAAATGAAAAGTTTTGCTGGAAGGCCTGACAGACTATCAAAATGAATCCCCCTATGGGTTTAAAAATCTTTTGGAGAGATGCAAAATTCAATTAGAATTTTGTGATACCATTTGTTTGTACAGTTCTCTATATACCCAGATATCCATTCCTTTCCACAAAGCTAGCTCCCTCTTTTTTCCACTACATTAAAAAGGAAAAGTAACAAGAGACGTGATGATCTGCAACATCCTGTAAAATGGGATTCCCCATTTCATTCAGTTCTTCCAGTCAAGAAGGCATGGATGAGACACCAACTCCTTTGGCAGTATGTGTCTAAGAACCTTTTTCAATAACAGAGGAAGGTAGATCCCTTATTCACTCACATGAAACCACACAACTACCTGTGGTTCTGTGTGCAGGGAGGGAGAATGTTGCACAATAGCAATGCACAAGACATGGCTAGAAGAGAAATGCAGCTGGAAAGAAACTACAGTTTTCCACTAAATTGTTATTAAAAGTACAGAATGTGGAGCACATTTTTCCTAACATGGTGGATGATGATGAGTGGTAAAAAAATTATTTTGGCAGAGTTAGTTGATTTGACTCTATTCCATAATCTAAACTATTACCTCAATCTGAGTTTTTCTGGAGGAGTCCTACATAGCAGGAATCTCTTTTAAATATGATAAAAAGACATTATAAAAGGTATCAGCAGCTTATGGTTTACACTAGAAGCATGGGTTTTCTATTATTTTGATGCATTTTCTCATTATGGGGCAGTGATATATCATGTTATTTAAAGTGTGTATTAAGGGCAATAATATGAACTGCTAGAATAAGAATCAGCTTGCATATTATATAAAGGTAATATTTTGGTCTGTGCTCAGGTGCCAAGTGAAGCCAGCTTCATCATGTGAGGCATGGAACTCCCTCCTGTGCTTTAACTTCCATACATTCATTTTGCCTCAAATTGAAAGTACTGCAGCTCTCAGGTGGTGTAAAGGCCACTAACTATAAGTATGACAGGAATATGTTTACAATTGTAGCAAGAGAGGGAACTATTTTTGGAATATACCTATTGCTTTTCAGATAGGTTTCAGTTAGTTAGGATAGCAGAAAATAGCAATATTTATCTCTCCTCTGTGATCATAACTATTCAAATTAAATGGCTTATGATCTGAGCATAATCTAGGAAAGTAACTAATCTTTCACATTCTTGAAGGCAATGCACATTTTGCAATATGACATTCTTGCATTGCACAATAACCAGAGTGAGATATTTTTTTCCTTCCTCTGTAGTCCTAGAAATGAGGAAAGGAGGACACTAAAGTAAATGATTTTCTGGCTGGTTTCACTCAAAATCTTCCATGGAATCTGCTGATAGGTTGAAAAGAATTTAATAAAAAGTTGAAAAAGGAGAGATTGAATGGGATAAGTGATAAAAACCAAGGTGATGAGAAACTCTGAAAGATCAATCTAGTGAGGTACACTGAGTTTCAACAGAATCTTTTGAATTAGACTACTTTCAAACCACTTCAGCTGAATGTGGACCCTGGAGTGCAATTTGCAGTGGTACC